>NC_091742.1:100045590-100645590 GCF_043380555.1 Nothobranchius furzeri | reverse complement strand
TTTAGATGTCCCTATTTTAAGCAGCACTTGATTCATTTCTGTAATAGTGACTGGGAAAATCAGAAGCCGTGTTAATAGCTGGTGCATCATTTTAGTTATGTGCTAGAAAGCAACTTTAACCTAAAGAACTGTAATCTAAAATGTGTGTAAGCATTAAGTTTAGACATTACTATGTTTTGATAAGATTATTGGAAGAAATCATTATTTGCATCTAGATTTAGGGTACGCCGGACATCATTTACTGAAACTGTATTGCAAAAACATGTTAAAAAATAAAGATGTTGTCTCAGTCAGTGCACCCCAGGGCAGCTGTGACGACATTGCAGGTTATGTTTACATTATATTGTGTATGCTGTTTTAGATTCTTAACCACCTCTGCAGTATAAACATTAAAAAAAACGTACCTCCATCATTAAACGTCTCAATCACACCGATGCGCTCGGACTGTGGGTGGTCAGATGTCGGCGTTGGTTCGGAGCTCTCAACTCTCTGCTTGTCTGGTATCTGAAGATCCAACAGAGTTTCTGCACAATCATACCGTTTTTGTTTGTCTTCCTTTAGCTTCATCCTCTGATCCCGTTGAAGAGAGGCTTCTGACTTGGGCTTAGACTTCTGGTAACCGAGGTTGACCGTTGGAGCCCAGTCTTCCGACTCAACCTGATCTACGGAGCTAGGGCGGCCTAAAAAGTCGCATAATGTTCATATTAAGGCTACAAGTAATTATTACAATAGAACTAACATTGCGACATTTAAACACCGCCATAAAACAACGTTAGCTGTTAATATACCTTGGAGGAAGTGGTCACCGCAGACGCGGGCATTGTCAGACTCTGCTCCTCCTGACTGCAGGCGTAGGTTTAAAATCCATTTTTTCCGACGTTGTTCTGTAAGCTTTTTATACTTGTCGCCTCTGTGAACGACAACCTTCGGTACTCTAAAAAATCTTTTATTTTTTTCTCGGTTAGAGCGATTGGAGCAACCATAAACAATACAAAACATAGGCATTTTTACCGTTGCGATTGCTAAATTGCTGTATTCCACTTCACTTCCTGCCCTCGAACGAATTTGCGCGTGCTGGTGATGACGTCACATGAAACCCACCTATTACCGTGGCCCACCCAAAAATGAAAACCTGGCGCCGCGCCTGTTATAAACCTCTGCAAATTGTTGTTCTTCACTTTATCAAACTCAGACTTTGTACAGCTAATGTCAAGATGTAAAATTATGAATTCAGTCGAGCTCTCCGTCCCTCCCTCTCCTGCTCTCCTGGAAACCCGACATCGGCTGTCAGAAGCGGAGGTGAAGAAGGAGATGAGGCAAACAGAGTGAGTGCGACCTAAAGAAACCAGACTGGTGTGGAGGTGAGCAAAACAGCTGGAAAAGTGTGGGTGTTGAATCCCCCACGGGTGCGACGCCCATGCGAGCGACCGGGTATGTCACTTGGTTGTGAGCAGCGCTCTGCTGTCTGAGGGTAGGCCCCGCCCACAACGCTGCGGCCGCTGCGGCTCCCAGTGTTTTCATTACTGTGGGAAACGGGTAATAATGGCTCTTTGATGGGAACAGGTTGCCGACCCCTGGTATAAGATCTGAGCTGGTAAAACAAAAATCCTCATCAGCAGGCTTTTTTTTAAAGTGGGGGGGGACATAGCTGCCAATCACAAATTTTGCAGGGGACATGTCCCCGGCGTCCCCGGTTAAAATGATGCCTATGCCAATGTCAAATCAGCTTCTCTCAGCAGCCTTCCTCCCACTTGATCATTGATTATGCGGCAGACTATTCTGTCCCGTATCAAAGAGTCGTGTAGATCACCAAACTCAGTCTTTAGCTTTATTTTTTAGTTCCGTTACATATGCATCGATGCTTTCAGCTTGTTTCTGTGCTCTCGTGAAAAACATGTGCCTGATGTATGGTACATTTTTTCTTGGCTCGCAGTAGTCCTGAAACTTCTTCTTTAGCACAGCGATTTTATCTTTTTCCTCTTCAGAGAAATGAAAAGTATTACATACTTTTATGGCTTCTTCCTCGGCCACGTGTAGGAATGTTGCGCATTGCACCTTTTCCCCCGTCTCCGCTATGCCGCCGGCGGTGCAGAACAGCTCGTAGCGTTGCAGCCAGGTTCTCCAATTCTCTGCAAGGTAACCTTGCAAACTGAGGTTCTGTGGAGGCTGAAACTGTGCCATTTTCTTTCCGTTTATTCTTCTGACACCATGTTGTATTAATGAATCAGGACCACAAGTTGTTTAAGTGAATCAACTTTATCTCTTGCTCCTAGCCTCACATGTTACAGTCATCTTGAACAAATTTCTCTTATGCTCCACCCCCCAGCTACGGGTGCCCACATATACAAATTTCAATACATCACACTGAGGAAGTTTACAGCCACGAAAGAAACTGTCAGCAAGGTTAAAAAAAACCTTTTCTGTGTTTTAAAAAGAACCAAAAATGCAACGTCATACTAAAACAAGTCACTTTAGTGTTAACCCTCTCAGGCTCAAAATAAGTCATGATTAAAGGACGAACAACTAAGTCCTTCAGGGGGACTTCTGAGTTAAAAAATGCTCATGAAGTACGTATGTGGAGTAACCAGGTAGGTAGGTTTTTACGTTGCTAATCTGCAACGCCTGCCTCCAGAGGGTTAAACAAACTATTAAATCTGAAATCCGCTTTAGTCTTCAGTTTGTTCTCAATGTGCATGGCATAACGGATGGTGGCCCTCGGTAGTTTAGAAACTCTGGATGCGGCCCTGCTACTGTCTCTCATCAGAAGCGCACGCGAAGCACCACAGCTAGAGAGGAAGAAGCCAGTGGCTTTTCAAAATAATGTAAAAAATTTAACGTTTCATGATATTTAAATTATTTCAAACTACGATTGTGGTTAGCATAAGTGCGCAAATACAGACTATATATGTGTCACTTCTTACGTTGTTGTACAGTAGTGTAACGGGTTACGATTTGTTGTGGTTGGACTTTTATGTTGAAGGGATGTTCTTGGCCGGCTGTGTGCAGAGTTCCGGTTCGGTTGTTTAGAAGAAAACGAGCTAGTGTGATCGGAGATCGTTAACGGTGTTTCTGCTGGAGTTAAGACGTGGGCTGCGGCCAACAGTAACCCGGAATAAAGATCCGAAACGGAAACAACAAGTTGGAGTCATTAGCATCTCTTAGAAAAGGCAACAAAAGTGTGTTTTATAGGTGTGGTGGCTTTTGTTGAGCCGTGGCGGTGCGACACGAACTAGTTTAGCCCAGCAGAAAGGCCCCGCGGCTGGCTGGACCCAGCTCGACACAGCAGCAGAGCGGTAAGCTTCATATCACTCTAAAATGTCGGCTAACTTTACTGTACACGCTCATTTACGGGCATTAGCAGCGTGCTAGCATTAGCATCCGACCCGCTAACGCTAGCACAACATGCTAGTAAAGCTAGCACCCAGATTAATGTGGATTCGGACGATTTTCGTGGAATAAAACGTGATCTGGTAATTGTGATGAACGGCTTTTTACACCAGATGATAACCTTCCACTGACTGTAGCAGCAGAGCGCCTGTGTGTGTTACTCCGTGAGTGTGATGTGATGTTAGCATCCAGTAAATAAATCCCACATCAGCTAAAGAGCAGCGCGACTAAGTGGTTAAAGTGCGTCAGCACAGTGGATTTAATACGAGTTTAAAGAACAATCTCTGAGTGAAGTGAGGCTAGTTTTTGTCTCTCTGCAGATATAAAAACCAACTCTGCATCAGTCACACGCAGCTAAGCTCACCGACACTCGTCTGCATGAGCGTCAGAAATCTGATCAAATCAGCTGTAAAATAATGAAAACAACAGTAAAAATGCTCCTTTGCTTTTTAGAGTCCACATCCAGAAGGCTGGAGCCGTGTTTCACTGACAGGCTGTCAGACTAACGCCCTGATGAGCTCAGCTGGGACAAACTGGTCTGATGTTTAGGTAAGTGAAGATCTGCTTCTCCAAGGCCTTGAGATGCTAGTAAAAATAATGTAGGCAGTGCTAATGTTACTTTTCTTCTCCTCTGAGGAACACAGAACGCTCAGATGTTGGAGCTTCACGTCACCTACTGAGGAGCACCAGTAAAGAGACGGTGTCTGGACCAGACCAAAGTGAGTGATGACACTTTAGCCCTACACCTCAGCCTCTAGGAGCCACCCTCATCATCATTAACTCATTCACTGCCAGTTTACATTTTTTACTGTGTGGGCGTCGGACGAGCCCCTGCACCGTGAGAACAAACATCTCAGCTCTAAAGTCGATCTTCATCCACATATGTCACACGTCACGTGATCAGGAAGCAGAACATTCATGTGTTAGGAGATCGTTTTGGGCCGCTGCTGTAAAAAAAGTGAGGCGCGAACCGGAAAAGCTTCTGCCGATCACAATTCAACAACGGATTATGAAAGAACGGATAACGCTCGAAACACGCGGATTCTTCCTGATGTAAGAGGTGAGTCTCCTCTTTGTTTTGGTTGTTTTGGCGTCGACATCATGCTAGCGCGCAACGTTCTGTCACTCTTAGAAAAACAGTAAAACGGTGGGTGAGAAACGCTGGCAGCGAATGAGTGAACAGGTTACAAAGTTAATCATAGTTGTTGATGAGTAGGGTTGGGCATCGTTTGATTTTGAACGATTCAGATTCCTCATATCGATTCCGGTTCCTATCGATTCCTGATTCAGATTCTTTGAAGACATGACGTGCTTTACATGAGCCAGCTGACCACAGGTCCTACTGGAGGAAATAATCTTAACTTCAACATGAGTTTTAACTCTATGAACAACAACATCACCTTCATTCAGACACAAACATAAACGTCTCCAACATATCCAGAAGCGTCCAGCTGTCTTCAGCTCCAACTCTCAGGATGGTCATGTCCAGGATGACTGAGAACTACACCTCCATGCTGCAGCAGCTTCAGTCAGAAACCTAACCGTAGCTGCTGTCAGTGACAAGCTATCAGGTTTTAAACGTTAAACTCTCAACAGAAACAGTTCAGAAAGGAAATTAAAATGTTATTTATTATTATTATTATTATTATTATTATTATTATTATTTATGGTGGCAGAAGCTGGTGTGGTCCACCTCAGAGAAGCTGCTCTAGCATGATGACTTTAATTCTACAGGTTATTGTTCAGCCTTCTGACGCTCACACACACACACACACACACACACACACACACACACACACACACACACGAGTGTAGGGCTGCAGCTATCGAATATTTTTTGTAATGGAGTACTCTAATAAATGACCCTTTTGTGTTTGTGAACCATCATATCAAACAGCATGTTATAAAACATGAAAGACCTCTTCAAATGAGCAGTTGACAGTTATTCTTCAAGTTTTATTCAAAATTAGTTTTCAAAACTTCAACTTTACTTCACAGTAAACAAAAGTCTGTGCAGAACATAAGTACACAACCTGAGCCCATTTTCCCCTCTCGCGAGAATCTGCTAGCCTGCAAGCCAGAGGAGAACTGTTGAAGTAGCGCTGCGAGCGGCTGCGGCCCAAACAGAACCAGAACCACTCACGGCGCATGCGCCATCAGCTCGCCGGCTGTTTCCCTATTAACACACGTCCGTTTTAATTTCTATACTTTTTTTCTCACACACTAACAAGGATTGTCGAAAGCATGTTTGCCGTGGTTTTGTCAAATTATACTGATCACACAACATTTATTTACTTTCTTTCCACTCATAAATACCCGTGTCCTCCTGCAGCGATCCTGAGGGACAACAGACATCAATAACAACACAATAAAAAGTCCGACATGTTGTGTAAAAACTGCTATTTTTAGCACATTTTAAGTCTGACGTGTTGCTAGCAGACGTATGGTGTGAGCTGAAACTGAGTGCTACAAAGGAAAAGTTTCACAGTGTCTGCAGAATATATAGAAATACAGGCTAAGATGCATTATCTTGTAGAGGCTCCGAGTCCGCTTGTTAGCAGAGTTTCGTTTACCCAGCGGTTGGTCCAAGACTCCCAAACGAATCTCCAGGATTAAAAAGGAGGAAATAAATCCATAAACAGAGCGTCTGTTTCACGGGCCTTCACTGGTGGTAGCACACACTGATTGCAGCCACTAAACACCAATGCTCCCTTTTATTGGTAATTTTACGGGGTCAAAGTTTAACTTCCTCTACAGGTACTTTTCAGAATAAAAGCATACATGTATATACACACACATTCTTGTTTACATATTTACACAGATGCATAACATAACAGAGCACATTAGACTGATGCTTAACACCGCCTGCAGCAGTGACATTTACAGGTGCTGCAGCACGGAGGATGTGGTGTTGTGGTGGGCTAAATCCATTTTACAGTGTTTACACTGGACCACGTTTTCCACCTTAGGACGTGAAAAAGGGCCCCACACCCAGGGCTGCTCAATTAATCGAATTTTAATCACGATGACGATCTGGGCTTTCAACGATCATTAAAAATGACTGAGCCGGTTATCAGCACCTCCCTCGTGCTTTACTCTCGCGTGGCAAATCGAGCGCACCTCTCTGCGTTTCGAACACGTGACGGGCCACATCAAGAGTAAAGCTAGCAAAGCGTCGCCTCAGAGGAAAGCTAAGCAGACGCTATTTGGAGAGGAGAGGATAAAGAAAGAACTCCGTTGGTTGAACAGCGAGGTAGAACTACTTCAGTGGTGTGGAAACATCGCGGGTTCGTGGAGCAGACATGAATCAAGTCGATATAGTGTTGAAGCTTTGCTACGGTGTTGTAGCGGCACCACAGGGCAACACTACCAACTTATTTAATCATTTGAGGACCGCTCACAAAGTAACATACGATGAAGCAATGAAGGAGCATAGAGAAACCCCTCAGGCTTCATCCTCACAGACCTCCATTCACGCTACCCTGTACAACGCCACTAAATACCCCACCAGCTCCAGAGACACAAGGAGATAACAAACGCCGTAACGTTGTTCCTCGCCAAAGACCAATGCTCAGTCAACACAGTGATCAACCCCGGCTTTACGAAGCTAATCAACACTTTGGACTAACGGTATAACTTGCCATCTCGTCACTGTTTTAGTCGAGTGGCGATTCCCGCTTTATATGATGAGTGTCATGATGGTGTCGCAAAGGAAGTGGCTACAGCCCAGTATTTTCCCACCACAACGGACTTGTGGTCAAGCCGCACCATGGAGCCGTATTTGAGCCTCGCGGTACATTTCATTGACGTGGATTTCAACATGAAAACCAAATGTCTCCAGACGTGATTTTTCCCAGAAGACCACACGGGGCAGAACATGGCTGCAGGTCTGAAACAAGCACTGGCTACGTGGGATCTGGAGGAGAGTAAACTCGTCTGTATAACCACAGACAACGCTGCAGACGTCATACTGGCTGCAGAACTGAATGGCTGGATGAGGCTCCAGGGCTTTGGGCACAGGTTACATTTGGCCGTAGGTGAGTAGGCCTAATTCCTACTGAATATGATGCATAATGTGGTTTTCTTGTAACAAGTATACAACTTGATGATTCGAATGAATATACTATCTAAAAAAGTATTTAAATTCAGAGGTACTTTTATTCCTTCTCAAAGTGATGCACATTTTCTATGAATTATACAAACACATGAATAAGCTACCATCACTTTTTCTTATTCATTCACACTCAAGGAAATGACATCATCCTCCTGATACTGCTTGTTTATATTTTCATGTTTTTACAGAAAGAGCCATGAAAGATCACAGGGTTGAGCGTGCAGTGGGGGTCTGCAAAAAAGTGGTCAGCACCTTTTCATTCAGTTGGAAAAAGAGAGAGAGAGCTGAAAAAGGCACAGATAGACCTCAAACTGCCAGACCACTCCTTAAAGACCGAGTGTCCAACCAGACGGGGATCCAGGCAGGCCATGGTTTCCAGAGTCCTTGAGCAGCAGAAGGCCTCTGCCCATGTCCTCTCCCAAGACAAAGGAACTAGGCGCCTCATCCCCTCATGGCAGGACATCGATGTCCTTGAGGCCGTCAACAAGACCCTGGGACCTCTGGTTGAATTCACTGATACGCTTTCTGGAGAGAAACATGTGTGTGTGTCTTTAATAAAACCAACACTCCAACACTGAGCAAGATGATGCCACAGACCTCTCAAAAAGCATCAAGAGGAGAATCCTGGAGTACCTAAATGAGAAGTATGGTGACTCACCAACACAAGAGTTGCTTGACATGGCCACTATCCTGGACCCAAGGTTCAAACTGAGATATGCAAGCGAGGTCAGCCAAGAAACCATCACAGTAGGGCTGGCGATGAAGTCCATCACGGTGTGTGTGTGTGTGTGTGTGTGTGTGTGTGTGTGTGTGTGTGTGTGTGTGTGTGTGTGTGTGTGTGTGTGTGTGTGTCTCAGCATATTTAACAAACTGTGTTGATACGCTGTCGCTTCCAAGGACTGAATAACATCTACTACATCAACAGGAGTCTACTGACACCTGCTGGATCTTCTATCTCATTACAGGCAACATAATTAGAGATTCAGGTAGTCTCCTGATTAAATAACTTTATATAAGTATATTTATGAAGCCTAATTGTATTCCATATTGTACACTGCATTATTTAATATCTTAATCTGAGTTTAAAATGTTATATTTAAAGTACGATATCATTATAAATGATCTGAATGTCAGTCACAACTTGTGAAAAAATGAAATTAGAAGTGTGATGTTGCCCATGGACTGACTTATTTGGACTTATTTGGTTTTGGTGAAGAAATTATTATTATTATTTACATTTGAAAGCAGAATCGGAGAGGAAGAGGATGAAACAAGGAACCAAAGATCCAAACGGTCCCACACTGCAGACAGCTGGTTATTTCCTCTCTGCTTCCATGGTGGAGGCTCTCAGGGAATCATTTTGGTTCTAAAGATGAGCTTTTTCCACAAACTCACCCCGTTGTCGGATGCAGACGCTCCTCCATTTCAGCACAGTTTGCAGCTTCAGTAACAGGCGACACAGCAGCTGACTCGGTCCCGTGACTGGTTCTTAAAGTGATACACGCACCGATATGGGGTTTCGCTCCCTGAGCTTGATACAGGCGTCGAGGCGTCGTTGTTGCTGGACCCATCACTACCATCTATCATTATTTATAGTAATTATTTAAGGACTGTACTGTAGAATGCCAAACCCGAGCCAGATAAAACTGGTTCCTCATTCTGTGTTGCTGTCATTTTATGTTTGTCCCATTAAAGAAGGCTGCAGTGATGGGGACACCCGTTGGTAACACGGAGGTTGCTGATGATGGTGCATCAAACCAAACGAAGAGGAAAAGGGGCCTAAGCAGCTTCTTTAAGGCCCCTCTCAGCCCAGCAGCTCCAGGTGCAGAACATGCTCTTCAACTGGACCAGGCCATAGCTTGTGAGCTTCAGGGGTACCTCCAGGCAGGGACCCTGGACACAGAGGAAGACCCACTGGGGTGGTGGAAGCCATCACAGAACCTCTTCCCACGACTCTCCATCCTGGCAAAGAAGTATCTTTGCATCCCAGCCACAAGGGCCTCATCAGAAAGGGTCTTCAGCACTGGTGGACATGTTGTCAACTGCCTGTGTGCATCCCTAAAGCCTGACCATGTTAATAGGCTGGTGTTGTTGGCTAAAAACCTTTGAAAGGTTGCAGGAACCATGTTTTGTTGAGCCATCTTAAGATTGTATGGGACTCTGGCCTACTAGTTTTTGTTTATTTCTTATGAAAGGTACTACTTTCAGTGTTTAATTTTATTTTTGTTCAGGCAGCAACTTTAGGTGACATACCTCAATGTCAGTTTGATGCAATTGTGCATTGTGTGACCACACAGCTTGCCTTGATGTTTGGTTATTTGTATGCATAAATATTATGCAGTAGTTTGAAGTTCACGGAACTTTAATGTTAAAATTTTTTTTTATTTCTTATATTGCAAAGCAAACATTTGCACAGTGGTCAGTATTTGCACACTATTTTATACTTTTTGACCATCTTTAAAGCAATTATTCAATACATTGTTATTGTTAAATAAATATCGTGAAATAATCGAGATCTCAATTTCATTGAAAATAATAGTGATTTTCATTTTTGCCATAATCGAGCAGCCCTACCCCACTCCACCGGGGTCCACGTTGTCTGCCATGGCGTAAGAGAAAGTTAAGTTACATTCGCTACTCGCGTGTTGAGTGGGCAGTCTAGTGGGCATGTGTCACTTATTTCAGTCCAGCCACTGAAATGAATTAAGGCACGAATTAATTAAATATAAATTAAATGAATCCTTGAGGCAGAGAATTTGACTCGAGGCCTTTTTGTACTCGAATTATTCGAGGTTCTCGAGGAATCGTTTCAGCCCTACACGAGTGTTGGTGAGCAGCTGCGTCTGACTGCTGACGCTCCGTGTGTGTTGTTATTTCTGCAGTAAGACAAACTCACCTCACACCGTCCAGAGTTTGTGCTTTAACGCTTCTATAAAATCCACCGTGTTGACGTATTTAACACGTTTCCTCTACGCTGCAGGAGTTAACGTTTACATTACGGAGTAAAGGTTCAGCAGACGTGTTTGTTTATATCTGAGATCGGCCACGGATTCCTCTTCCGTCGGCATTCTAGGAATCGAAACTAGGAATCAAAATAAAAAACTGAACGAGTCTGGGAAAAACGAACAGTTTGTCCCCGTTCCAATCGATGCTCGATGCCCAACCGTATTGATAAGCTTTCATCTTGTCTTTATTATTAGATGTCACATAGCTGATCACACTTCAGACAAGAAGCTAATGATGGTATACTAGAGCATCCTGGTGCAATAAGCTAAACCTTTATGAATGACACGATTAGTCGACTACTAAAATAGTCGACTCAAGTCATCAGTGGCAGTGAATGGGTTAAAAATAATCATTAAAAAGACCTAAATGAAAGAATTCATTAATAAAACTAATTAAAATGACTTAAAATCTAATAACTACTAAAACTAGAGGTGGGAATCTTCACTTGTCTCCCGATTCGATTACGATTATTGGGTCAATGATTCATTTCGATTCGCCTGTCCAGAATGCCAGGTCCTCGACCCCCCCATTCGGTACTTGAGCTGATGAAACAGCGTCAGCAGTACAACAGACTAGTCTTTGGATTATCTCCAGGTAAAAAGCGACAGTTGGTTGACAGCGTCAGATGGACCCCTTGGGGTCAGTGAGTTCAGCTTTTATTCTGAAAGGAACCGTTGCTTGGTTGGAAAAATGCAACAGATTTTATCCAGCGTGTTGGTTCTTTGCTTAAAAAGGAAGTCCGGATGGCCGGTCCGATACTCCTCTTAGCATGCGGTGAGCTGCAGTGAACTGTTGAGAACTGAACTAAGATGGCGTGGGGATTGGTTTTATTAATCTGGATGTTTTGATTTCTGGTCGAATCAAAGTTTGCAGATTTATAAACACCACAGAGACTATGCCACGCTTCAGAAAGGAAGGTTCTGATTGGATGAGTAAAAGCAATGTGTCATGCGTTTACATTACGTGTGATCAGCATGTCTAGTGCAGCTAGATTAAAGTCATATTACTTATTAAAACATACTAATCATAACATTGTCATTTCACAGATTGGTCAACATATTATTATTGACTAGGGTTGTCACGGTAACCGGTGTAGCGGTAAACCCCGTTAAAAAAGTTAACAATAATAATAACCGTCTTCTTAAAAAACTATATTATCTGGGTGGGATTACCGTGGCTGCGGTGTAGGCACGGTGACCCTTACCAGCCACCGTATCATCTGCTGAAGTTGCCGGCGGCACATGCGCACTTTGTTGTTTACAACCAAAACTTTCTTGAAGCTAAAACTGAAATAATGGCCAAAGGAGGAGACGGCAGCGCTCAGGACATTTTTTATCCCTCAAAGAAGACAAAGTGGGAAGTACGGGCATCTTTTAGATATCTGAAGAATGCAGAGGGACAGTTGATAGAAGACGACTATCCTGTTTGCAGCACGTGCAGAAAAAGTGTCTGTGAAAGGCAGCAACGCTTCAAATCTCATGACACATCTGCGTGACCATCACCCACAACTCTACAGTCAACGCAAGGCAAGCTAACGTTAGCGTTTTAGCTAAAATGCGTGATCCGAGGATTTGGGTTGAGGGAGAATGCAACGAGTCGCTATATAAAGCAGCCGCAGCGCCGCTACCTGCATATAAACCGTGTCGCGGACACCGCCATGTTGAAATGACGCTATGCATTACGGGGCTCCCAGGGGCAGATAAGAGTTGGTCTCTCTCCGAGAATAATTATGAATTTAACAACGATTACTGCCTGATGACATTTTCCCACATCTGCAAAGCTCACTGGAAGGACACAAACCGAGGACGATATTTTCCTGATATAGGGTTTATTACTCAAGTAAGGGTAAAAAAGTATCTGATTAGAAGGCTACTCGAGTACTGAATATCATTTGATCTAATACTTTTAAAATGATGACATCAAACAGACATAAAATTAGAAGTTATGGGCAAATATTGGTATTTTAAAGACTAAAGGGGAAAATAAACAACATAATTACAAAATAACACATTTTAGGCAAAATTTAGACACAAACTGAGGACAATATTTTCCTGATATACAGGATTTATTTAGTTGTCTGAAAATGTAACACTTAAAAAAATACCACAATAATACCGACAACCGTGATAATTTTGGTCACGATAACCGTGAGTTTAAATTTTCACACCATGTCAACCCTATTATTGACTAACACTTTGTTTGATTAGCTTTATTAAAAATAGAGTTCTTTGATTTATTAAAAGGAAAGAGTCCTTTATCTTCATTCTTCTTGAGCTGGAAAGGAAGCAGTTTAGAAGTGAATGCATGACCTTGAGGCAGTCTCATGCATATGTTACTGTTTACATTAATTATTTTTATGATGACTGAATAAAATTGATCTTTCATTCATTCATTCGTTCATTCATTCATAGTGGCCAATAGAAGACACAGCTCTCATACTAGATTTGGATATGGAGCAGGACCTAGAACTGCCTGATTTGCTAGTTTGGCTTCGACAATGGCTGCTGGAGCGGCATGAAGCGGCTGTAGGATGAGGCAATAGAGGTCTGTATCCAACATCGTAATCTTCTAGATATGAAGGCAAGCAACGCTGTCTTCTCGGCCTCTCCTCGGGCTCTGGAGTGTCTGCAGTTGCTTTTGTCATACTGCATGCTAGGGTGCACTCAATCCGTCTCGAAGGACCATGTAATGTAGGCAGTATTCTTAGAGCCTACTAAATAAATTTAACTGGTTCAGGCGGTAGCAGTATGACTAGATTCCGGTTAGAGAATCTGGGCAGAGACGGGATGGCATTTAAGATGATTTATTTATGAACATGCGATGTAGAAGTGGTGTGCAACACAAACGGAACACACACCAATAATCATATGCACATATATACAATAAGGCAGCAAGATATACACCTTATTTGGTAAAGAAATAAAGCTGGAATCATCGTTCAAACAACCAGATTCAACATACAACCTAATTTAAGGTGCACAGAAATCAGGATAAATCTATCTTATGTTAGGTAAACAAGTATGAACGCATATCAGCGTTGCCACCGTGCACAAATATTAACTCAAATGGGCAATAAAACATCTGAGGCCTATATTGGCATTAACCAGGTAACCAGTAATGTTCAAATATCTCTAAATAAGCCAAAGTGACCAAACACAACAGCACATTATTGTTTAGGCTCAAACTGAAACATTTCACTCACTTCTATTGTCCATAACGCACGGGGAACATGTTCATAATGAGCGAACGGCTCCACTCCTCTGTAGCACCAGACAGACATGTGTGTACTGCTGACTCGAGTGGTGAAATTAAAGGGTTCAGTCTCTATAGTGTTCAAGGCTGGATTATAATATGGGCAAAGTGGGCACAGGCCCAGGGGCCCACAGCCACAAGGGGGCCCACGCGAGCAGCAGTCTTTTTTTAAAGTGTGCAGCAGTCTTAACATTGGAGAAAGAAGTTGACAAGTAATTAAGACTGCACCCACATTTTCTAAGTTAACACACACTTCTTTTAACAACGGTAGTTTCTGCATCTTTACTGTTCCCCAGCTGCTTCAGCCCTCTCCCCCCTCCCCCTGCGCAGCGGCCGCAAACTCACTGATGCACCTGCAGCCTCTCGGAGTTCCTGCTGCTCTAAACATTAAAATAATTATTTCATTTTCTGTTCCTCACTTCTGATTACCTTCAATGGTGTCTGTTTGTTGCAACCAGCAGGTACAAAAACTAACTTGTTTTTATTTGACTATTTTTCTGTCCTGCCTGTTTATTAACTTCCTGCATCTCCTCTCAATCCTAAAGAAAAACTGCTACCTGGGTTCATATATATTCACCTTATGAGTTACCTTTGAACTGCAGTTCTAAAAGATCTACTGACCGCTAAAACAGCGGAGTGTGTGCTGCACGCCGGCCGCGTCAGTTAGGTGCATCACTGAGGACAAAACAGGTGATGCGCCCCAATTCACAACAGCGAAACTCATCAGGCACAAATAAAAGACAGAGAGCATAAAAGGAAATGAGCCGACATGAACGATCGCGTGTTAAATTAGTTTTTGAGGTGGCGACGCCTGATTTGATAATGTTACTGTGGCCGTGCTCAGGACACAGATGTCTGGAGCGCATCAACAATCAGAGCTTTGCATGCGCAAGCTGGTTACGGTTAGGATGGGGGTGAGGGAAAGGTTAAATTGCAAGAGGGAAAAGGTCACAATTCGGTCAAATCTCTGTGACATTTGACCGACAACAGTCACTCTGTTGACTTCATCTCTGTAGTTTGACTCATCCCCTCCAGAGATGAGCCCAACCACGGTGGTGTCGTCCGCAGACTTTATGAAGGTGTTAGAGAGATGGATCGGAGCACAGTCCCATGTATAAAGTTTGAACAGGAGAGGGCTCAGTACACATCCCTGAGAACCAGTACTGAGGGTGATGTTGCTGGACTGATGAGGGCCAAGTCTGACTGACTGCGGTCTGTTTGTGAGAAAATCCTTGATCCAGCGGCAGATACTGTTGGAAAATCCCAAATAAGCCAATTTCTGGACCAGGAACTCCGGAATGATGTGGTTAAATGCTGAGCTAAAGTCTAAGAAAAGCATTCTCACATAGCTTCCCTGGTGCTCCAGATGTTCCAGCGCAGTGTGAAGTGCTGTGTTGATAGCATCATCTGGAGATCGATTAGCCCTGTAGGCGAACTGATGTGGATCTAGGGTGGGTGGCAAACTACCCCTGATGTGCTGGCAGACCAGTTTTTCAAAGCACTTCATCACAATATAAAGGCTATAAATATATAAATATAGAGCCTGGGTTCTCCCTACGGCACATACTCACTCTTGCTGCCCTACACTACAGCTTCCAGGTCATCGTGACGGTGCTGGTTCTTAGTCTGTTTCCACCAGAGGCATGAAGTACAAGTTTATGCCTCTGGTAGGCTGGGGTTTTCCCTCATTACCAGGGCTTCACGAGTTCCTTCCTCTTACACCCGTGTCAAGCTGGCAGGTAACGACTCTGGCGTTGAGTCACACCTAAAGTGGTTGTGTTTGGTCTGCTAGCACGCTCCGGCAGTTTCACTGGTTAAGGGACTGCAACAGGAACAAGCACTGTGGGAGGTCTTGTAGAAGGACCACCAGCGCTGAACAGGTGTGTGTGTGTGTGTGTGTGTGTGTGTGTGTGAGTTTATTTAGTATTTTTAACAAAGCTAATTGGTTCAAGTTTTCTTATTTGTGACTTTAATTTATCTTATGTTACGGGCTGAGAGCTGAAGGTGGTGGCTGGTGGTCCATCTTCATGTGTGTCCAAGGATTCTTTCACTCCTGAATGCATGGCCACGAGTACTTGGGCTACCTTTTGATTAAGTTATATTTTCTTTATTGAGATTCAACCTTCCAGTCATCCACTGGTAAGCCTCAGCCTGGGTTTTAGTTGGAGCTGAGGAAAATAATCAAATAATCGATGCATCAGGATGCGGACATAAACGATTCTGCATCGTAGAAGAGTACGCCATAATCGATTATAGTGGAATGCAGTTTTGTTTTTTTAACGGCGGCACCAGCGCAGCATCCAAATCTGTCAGAGTGAGCGTCCTCCACATTTACCTCCGCCTTAATGTGGTACTGCAGGGCTGAGCGCTTGAGTTGTAACCTGAGACCAAACCGGAACCGAATCAGCCCGACCGGTTCTGTTGGATTTGGGCCGTGAATTATGTTAAATGAGTGGGTTGTCATGCGGCGCGGTCCGCTCGCTCGCACAGTAACTGAGAGAGAGAGACACTGTCTGCTCACAAAGAGAGAGGATCGGAGGACGCTCCTCCAAACACGCGTTATTATTTTCATAATTTAATTATTGTTTCTCCTGGAAGCGCTCAGTCAGACCGAGTGTTGTGATGTAGGGAGATCCGGTCTTGGGGAGGGGGCGGGGTCAGTGACGGCGGCTGCAGCGTGATCGTCTCTCTCTTTTATTTAGGGACACGGAGAAGTTAAAAGGAGAGAGAAATAGAAGATAGAAGTTCTTGTTCCACTTTATTATTTTGTTTCATGATGATAAACTGATGTTAAATTCAGCTTAAAGAGAAACTGGGAGGAAGCTTTGGTTCATTTTAGGTTACAGGAGGTCTTGTCTCCTATCTGCTCCTCCAGAGACAGCATGGACATGAGGGTTACAGGGTGAGGGTCCCACAGGACAGGTTAGTGGAAAGGTTTGTAGTTAGCTGGTTAGTGAAGGAGATCCATCAGCTGGGTAGTTTAATCCTAATCCAGCCCACAGCCTTCTGCTGGTGTTGTTATCAGGAAGAATAAAACACACATCTTAAATATTATTGGAAGTGTAGAATTAGTTTCATGTTTTATTATTTTCTGCATCAAACAGAACTTGATTAATTCTCCAACATTTCAGAAACGAACCACTGGGTTCAAATAAAATAAACTAAGTCAAACATTTCATTTGGTGTTATTTCTGACACCCTTCACCTGCGGCATAAACATCTGACTCTAGAGCTGCTCAGAGACATTAAACACTCATATATGAACCCATTATGTATTTTATTATTACATTATGTGTCCTGTAGGTTTTCAGTACTTTTTTAGACTTTGTGAGTTTTTGCAAAGCGTGTTTTTCTCAGCCTGAGGCGTGGTGTTGAACGAGGAAACAGATGTTTTACTTTGTTAAATCTTCTTAAATGTTTTGTCCTAACCTGTTGTGGATGGAGAGCTTTTGAGAGACGGCAGGTTGTTTCAATTATGTTTTTGATTAAAAATAAATAGATAAAAAGCAAATAAATCTGACATCTTCTGTTTATCGATGAAAACAAATCAATATGAAATAATTGTGTTGCATCGGGATATCGAATCGAAAGGAATCGTTGACCCAATAATCGTAATCGAATCGGGAGACAAGTGAAGATTCACACCTCTAGTTTTAGTAGTTATTAGTTTTTAAGTCATTTTAATTAGTTTTAATAATTAATTCTTTCATTTAGGTCTTCTTTTTAATTATTATTATTAACCCATTCACTTCCATTGACGACTTAAGTCGTCATTTTAAATCCAACCGTGCACTGCCAATAACGACTAAAGTCGTCATTTGCATTTTTTTTTACTGTGTGGGCGTCGGACGAGCCCCCACACCGTGAGAACAAACATCTCAGCTCTAAAGCCAATCTTCATCCACGTACGTCACACGTCACGTGATCAGGAAGCAGAAATTCATGTGTTAGGAGATCGTTTTGGGCCGCTGCTGTAAAATAAAATGAGGTGTGAACCGGAAAAGCGTCTGCCGATCACAATTCAACAACGGATTATGAAAGAACGGATAACGCTCGAAACGAGCAGATTTTCCTGATGTAAGAGGTGAGTCTCCCCTTTGTTTTGGTTGTTTCGGCGTCGACATCATCCTAGCGTGCAATGTTCTGTAACTCTTTAAAAAAGTGAAAACGGTGAGAAATGCTGGCAGCGAATGAGTTAATAACTGTAAAATAACTTTTTGAACCACATCTCCTGCCTTCCTAGTACAGTGGACATGTGTGTTCTTTTAATGTCAATCTCATTGGGTTGTTTTACTTATTTCTAACTGTTCTTGCTTGAACAGTGTAAAATATCTCATCATGCAACTTTTATGTTTTTGTGTTTGTGTTTGTAGATGTTCAGCAAATGGTGCTGATTTATGAAGCAGCCAGCTCCTGAAGAACTGAGGCCTCTTTTGAACCAGAAGGACATGGAGCCCCTCAACATGAAGCAGGAAGAGGAGGAGCAGCTTGATGAGATCAAAACTGATGCCACCAACATTTCATTCTCTGCAGTTTCTCATCAGGTTAAGGAAGAAGGAAGAGAAGTTTTGTTGTCACAGTTTGATCAGAACCAACCTAAAGACAGAGATCTTCCAACCAGCAGCACCACTGACCAGATGAAAGCAGAAAGTGGTAGAGAGGACTATGGAGGAGCAAAACGTACCAGGAATCTAGATCCAAAACTTTATAAAGATGATTCCAACTCTTCAGAGACTGAAGTCAGCCAAGATGAAGATGATGACCAGGATGGCAACAATTCTGACTGTCAGCTAAAGCCTTTTGCTTGTGAGCTCTGTGGGAAAAGATTTTCCCAAAAGACATATCAGAACATTCACATGAGAGTCCACACAGGACAGAAGCCTTCTGTTTGTAAGCTCTGTGGGAAAAGATTTTCCCAAAAGGCACATCTGAACATTCACATGAGAGTCCACACAGGACAGAAGCCTTATGTTTGTGAGCTCTGTGGACAAAAATTTGCCCAAAAGTCAAGTTTAAACAATCACATGAGAGCCCACACAGGACAGAAGCCTTTTGTTTGTGAGCTCTGTGGAAAAAGATTTTCCCAAAAGACACATCTGAACAATCACATGATAATCCACACAGGACAGAAGCCTTTTGCTTGTGAGCTCTGTGGACAAACATTTGCCCATAAGGAAAGCTTGAAGAGACACATGAGAGTCCACACAAGACAGAAGCCTTTTGCTTGTGAGCTCTGTGGACAAAGATTTAGTCATAAGGCAGGTTTAAACACTCACATGATAATCCACACAGGACAGAAGCCTTTTGCTTGTGAGCTCTGTGGACAAAGATTCAGACAAAAGGGAACTTTAGACAGACATATGAGAGTCCATACAGGACAGAAGCCTTTTGCTTGTTTGCTCTGTGGACAAAAATTTGCCCAAAAGGGTACTTTAGACAGTCACATGAGAGTCCACACAGGACAGAAGCCTTTTGCTTGTGAGCTCTGTGGACAAAGATTCGCACTCAAGGGAAATTTAGACAAACACATGAGAGTCCACACAGGACAGAAGCCTTTTGTTTGTGAGCTCTGTGGACAGAGATTTAGTGTAAAGTCAAGTTTAAACAGTCACATGAGAGTCCACACAACACACAAAGCATCAGTTTAACTCTAATGATTATTATTGTAATTCTCACATCTTTAATGTTTAGTTTAGTCGTTTAGTCAGTGGTTTCAGGTTTGGTTGGTCAACACAATCCTCCCAGACCTCCTCCAAGTCAAACTGTCCCATATGAACGTGACTGACCCAATTCTGACGGACAGGAAGCAGAAAATGAGGCTGGGGAAGAATGTCTCTGACCTGCAGACCATCAGCAGCAGTTCTCCTCAGGGCTGTGTTCTCTCCTCTCTGCTCTTCTTCCTGTACACCAACGGCTGCACTCCAACCACGAGTCTGTTGTCATGTGATGAAGGAGCTATTCCACCGAAGGTTTTTTTACCCTCTCTCCTTAGATGCCTCTGACAGAACTAATCTGCATGAGACTGCCTCAAGGTCATGCATTTTTTTCTTAACTGCTTCCTTTCCAGCCCAAGAGAAGAATGAAGACAAAGGACTCTTTCCTTTTAATAAATCAAAGAACTCTATTTTTAATAAAGCTAATCAAGCAAAGTGTTAGTCAATAATATAATGTTGACCAATCTGTGAAATGACAATGTTATGATTAATATGTTTTAATAAGTAATATGACTTTAATCTAGCTGCACTAGGCATGCTGATCACACGTAATGTAAACACATGACACATTGCTGTTACTGATCCAATCAGAACCTTCCTTTCTGAAGCGTGGCATAGTCTCTGTGGTGTTTATAAATCTGTCCCAACTTTGATTCGACCAGAAATCAAAACATCCAGATTAAAGGAGTGTGGGGCAAGTAAATAGTGTAAGGTTATGAAGTTCGGAATTTTCAGCTCCACACAGCTGCCCCTGTACACAGTAACACCCGTGTATAAAAGCCAAGGTCGGGTGTTCCTCAGACTGTTCACATTCCAGGAGAAGAGTCCGAAGGAGAAGAAGAACGCTTTTACTTAATCAAAGTTCTTTATTTGTGATTAAAAAAATTAAGCAAAACATATGTTGATCAATAATAATCAAGTGAATGATCTGTGGAATAAAGATGTCATGATTTATGTGTTTAATGAAAACAGGACTATTGCACAGACAGACTGACCCTCATCTCCATAGAAACGCATGACACATTGTTCCAACCAATCAGAGCTTTCGGCTGCCGCAGGAGAATCTGGCTTGTTGACTTAAAGTGTCCAATCCGCTTTACTAAAACGTATCAACAATTCAGAGATATAAAACAAGGCAACGCCATTTTAAGCTCAGTTCCATTTTGACTTCAGTTCTGTTCACCGTCATCCCAAAGAGAAGCACAGACTGGCCAGATGTGTTTTCTTCTTTAAACTAAGAACTGCGAAGTTGGAGATTTTCGTCGTTTAACAACCAGACGACATCCTTTCAAAATAAGAGCACCTGCTGACGCTGCCGACTGGTACCGGGGTCGACCCTTCAGACGGGCTTTGACATGCTGCGACCGCTGCTTCGACAGCTCCAGTACACATCCGAGGTTCTTGGACCTGGCATTTCCTGATCTACCTGGGAGGCCCCCCACTGGGTACGTACACGGCAAAATAGCAGCTCATGTCATCACTTTATAAGCCTCGTGATATCTAGTCATAACAAAGATGACCAGATTCAATGACGTCAGCCTAAGGAGTCTGAACCAACCACACACACACGCACCATCACAACATCCAAATCCATTTTCATCCATCACAGAGTTAGTCCTGGTAGATTGTGAAGAATTTATAATTAAGAAATTAAAGATTCTCAAACGATCCCACCTCTCTCTCTTTTCTTGTCTCAAAGTCAATACAGAGTGTTTAAATGAACTCCCTGATGATAAAAACAATCTATTCTTCTGATTATAAAAAGTGATCTACTTGCAGTGTATTAAAATACAACTCTAGATAGTTACATCACTCTATTCCGTTACAATAGGATTCATGTTCATTCTTGTGAAGCTTATGGGTGATGAAGCATTTTAAATATTCACACAGCAACTCTTTAAAGTCAACAGCCTGAAGACTAAATGTAAGCTTGAAAGATAAGTAACCTGAGAATATTACAATAACCAACACCTCAAAATGTTGAGCAAATGTCATGGGGGGGGGGGGGGGGGGGGCGGGGGGGTTGCAAAATCAACAGCAGCATTAAACTGAGCAATCAAAAGCAAAACTCAAATATCAAAGTGTCATCATAAAGAAAGTTCTACTTTCCATTTTGTTCTACTGCTGTGGCCAGTCAGCAGGATCCATGGGGCCAGCAGCTCCTACATGTTCACACACATCTGTTGAAGCTGATGATGGTGTCTCTTCAGGCTGTTGGAGTGGAGCACTGAGTCTGCTGGTGTTGGGTTCTTCTTCTGTGAGAAAATAAACACACACACACACACACACACACACAAAGCAACTTAACCCTCTGATGCATGAATTAAGAACAGCGCCACTTTCATGTTCAGTATTCCTCGGTCATGTGCAGTGATGCTTTTCATTATTTTTAATGTTACTGGACTTTTTATTTTATTGATCTTTTTTTTAATCTGTTCTATGAAAACATGAATAAAATGATCAAAAACAGGTGGAAGTGGAGAAAATTTGAAAAAACTTATGTCTCACTCTCAGGTGCTCTTCAGCATCAGATAAATGTAGAATATGAGGAAGAAGAACCGGTGATCTGAGGCACTCTGAGGATTTCATTTATTAAACAAGGAAACACCGACGCGTTTCTGTACGACCTTCTTCAGGACATAAACCTTTATACCCTGAAGATGACTCACTATGTCACAAAAACTAACGTCCATCCTTTTTTACAAATTTACAGCCTAACTGACAATAACATCTTAAGGAGACAATTTCAGATGTGTATGTTGAGATTATTTAATATTCTCAATGCTAAATTAATGCTGCACTGATTGTGCCAAAAACAAGTGTCTGGTGTGGATTTAAATAAATTAATTTTGCATATCGATATATGTGATAAGCTGTTTAATTTGAAAAAGTCCGTTTCTACTGCTGATTACAAATAGCCTAACAAGTGACTTACTCACCTGGTTCTAGATGCTGACACTGTAGCTCAGTAAATGTGCTGCTGCTGCGTGATGCCTGGATGAAGACGCTGCAGCGTAAACAAGAAAGAGACGGTATAAGATGTCATGCTGTGTTTAGGCTGTTCTCACTCCCCGCCGGGCCCGGCGGCAGCGGGGGAGTCCCCGCCACGGCCGCGGCAGTGCCGCCCGCCCGATGTGTCGGACAAAGTTGAAAATTTTGCTACACCCACACCTAACGTTCTTCTGATATACAAATATTAAATTCATATTGTATGCGTACTTAAAACTTGAAACAACGTTCATAAAAGGCTGCAATCAAGCTCCAAAAACCAGTAAAAAATCTTACATTCTTCATCATCACAGTGAGACTCAACATTGTCTCACTGCATCTGGACACGACGATTCAAAAGTAAAATGAATGGGTTAAAGTTACAGATACTGTATTGTGTGTGTAAACAGCTAGCGAGGGTCCGTCCGTGGACCGTGCGTGGCAGGAGAGGCAGTTAGCTACAATGCTAACGCAAAAAGTTCCTTTGTAAAACTTATAAAGTCTACATACCTCTGCTTTGGGCCCGTTTTTATTCTTCTTCCTTCCTTCGCTTTGGGCATGCTGATCCCGATGGCTTAGGCGTTCTTTTCATCGTAAAATATCAAACGCTTAAACGTGACGACAGGATGTCCTTCTGTGCTACCCACACACGTAACTATGGCAACCTTAACAGTCAAATGCTTCGGAGCGGTGGCCCAAGCGGGAGCTCGTCATGCAGCCAGATCATTAGAATTTAAATATCGATGTTTTAATTTCATGTCATTTCAGAGGGGAATTTTGAGTGTGTAGAGAGTGCATTTCATATTACAAACATAAATTTAATAAACTTTTTTTTGTTTTGCACCCTGTTCATCAGATGGAGCCCCAGAGGGCCGCCTGTGTCGCATGTCAGCAAAGCCGGCCCTGTGGATGGAAAACTAAGGTGGAATGCGAGGTTTGAATGTGTGAATGAATCTCAGCAGGTTTCTTTCAGAGAGAGAAGCGCGTTCTGGGTGGGAAACGTTGTTTGGCAGCTAACCCAGTTGTTTCTTAGAGAGAACAGCATCTGACATAATCTGTGTGCTACCTCACCCCTCAGACCACCCTCTGTGTGGATCCCAGGGCCGGCTCTGGGTAATTTGGTGCCCAAGGCGAGAGTGCCCATTTGCGCCCCCCACCCCCACCCCCCACCCCCGCCTCTCACCCAAACCCAAGTCCACACATTGGAAAAAGCAGCTCCACAGTGATTCCTTAGTTACTAAATTTTTATTTTAAATATTCACACAGCAACTCTTTAAAGTCAACAGCCTGAAGAATAAATGTAAGCTTGAAAGATAAGTAACCTGAGAATATTACAATAACCAACAACTCAAAATGTTGAGCAAATGTCATTGGGGGGAGGATGAAAAATCAACAGCAGCATTAAACTGTGCAATCAAAAGCAAAACTCAAATATCAGTGTCATCATAAAGAAAGTTCTACTTTCCATTTTGTTCAACTGCTGTGGCCAGTCAGCAGGATCCATGGGGCCAGCAGCTCCTACATGTTCACACACATCTGTTGAAGCTGATGATGGTGTCTCTTCAGGCTGTTGGAGTGGAGCACTGAGTCTGCTGGTGTTGGGTTCTTCTTCTGTGAGAAAATACACACACACACACACACACACACACACACACACACACACACACACACACACACACAGCAACTTAACCCTCTGATGCATGAATTAAGAACAGCGCTACTTTCACGTTCAGTATTCCTCGGTCATGTGCAGTGATGCTTTTCATTATTTTTAATGTTACTGGACTTTTTATTTTATTGATCTTTTTTCATCTGTTCTATGAAAACATGAATAAAATGATCAAAAACAGGTGGAAGTGGGGAATATTTGAAAAAACTTATGTCTCACTCTCAGGTGCTCTTCAGCATCAGATAAATGTAGAACATGAGGAAGAAGAACCGGTGATCTGAGGCACTCTGAGGATTTCATTTATTAAACAAGGAAACACCGACGCGTTTCTGTACGACCTTCTTCAGGACATAAACCTTTATACCTTGAAGATGACTCACTATGTCACAAAAACTAACGTCCATCCTTTTTTACAAATTTACAGCCTAACTGACAATAACATCTTAAGGAGACAATTTCAGATGTGTATGTTCAGATTATTTAATATTCTCAATGCTGAATCAATGCTGCACTGATTGTGCCAAAAACACGTGTCTGGTGTGGATTTAAATAAATTAATTTTGCATATCGATATATGTGATAAGCCGTTTAATTTGAAAAAGTCCGTTTCTACTGCTGATTACAAATAGCCTAACAAGTGACTTACTCACCTGGTTCTAGATGCTGAGACTGTAGCTCAGTAAATGTGCTGCTGCTGCGTGATGCCTGGATGAAGACGCTGCAGCGTAAACAAGAAAGAGACGGTATAAGATGTCATGCTGTGTTTAGGCAGTTCTCACTCTCCGCCGGGCCCGGCGGCAGCGCGGGAGTCCCCGCCACGGCCGCGGCGGTGCCGCCCGCCCGACGTGAAGGACAAAGTTGAAAATTTGCTACACCCACACCTAACGTTCTTCTGATATACAAATATTAAATTCATATTGTATGCGTACTTAAAACTTGAAACAACATTCATAAAAGGCTGCAATCAAGCTCCAAAAACCAGTAAAAAATCTTACATTCTTCATCATCACAGTGAGACTCAACATTGTCTCACTGCATCTGGACACGACGATTCAAAAGTAAAATGAATGGGTTAAAGTTACAGATACTGTATTGTGTGTGTAAACAGCTAGCGAGGGTCCGTCCGTGGACCGTGCGTGGCAGGAGAGGCAGTTAGCTACAATGCTAACGCAAAAAGTTCCTTTGCAAAACTTATAAAGTCTACATACCTCTGCTTTGGGCCCGTTTTTATTCTTCTTCCTTCCTTCGCTTTCGGAATGCTGATCCCGATGGCTTAGGTGTTGTTTTCATCGTAAAATATCAAACGCTTAAACGCAACGACAACAGGATGTCCTTCTGTGCTACCCACACACGTGATCTATGGCACCCTTAACGGTCAAATGCATCGGAGCGGTGGCTCAAGCGGGAGCTCGAAATGCTGCCAGATTATTAGAATTTAAATATTGATGTTTTAATTTCATGTCATTTCAAAGGGGAATTTTGAGTATGTAGAGAGCGCATTTCATATAACAAACATGAATTTAATGAACTATTTTTTATTTTTTTTTATTTTGCGCCCTATCCATCAGATGGCGCCCCAGGCGGCCGCCTGTGTCGCCTGTCGACAAAGCCGGCCCTGGTGGATCCGGAGGTCAAAGGAGGATGTTGTCAGCCTCAGGGTACTCGGTCCGGTAGAGAAGACCCGAGTGGAACCGACTCTCTGGTCCAGAGTTGTCGCAGGGTACACAGTATTGAGCTTGCGTCTGGCTTATCTCTGAAGGAGTTTTTACGTCAACTGGATACAGGTGCGTTTATTCGAAGCAATTCTATCGGCGTGACAGAATGCTTAGTAGAGACTTGGGCGGCCGTCCCTCGTCCTCTGGTGGGTTCAACAACTGAACTTACAGCTGCAGAAATTTGGTTTTAACAAAACCTCAGAACACGCCCTCTCAGCGTAAGAAAGCTTGTTGTTATGGAGTAAAGACATGTGAGGTGGTTACCTTTACCCTGGATTCTCCTCTGTGTGAGGTGGTTAACGTGCAAGTGACCTTCTGGTTTACTCAACACACGTCACTGATTATCATAATAATTATTATTA
This sequence comes from Nothobranchius furzeri, assembly GCF_043380555.1. NCBI lineage: Eukaryota > Metazoa > Chordata > Actinopteri > Cyprinodontiformes > Nothobranchiidae > Nothobranchius > Nothobranchius furzeri. The sequence continues at coordinate 100,619,383 of NC_091742.1, read as the reverse complement.
TTACACAAAGCATAATAAGTTATTTCAGTAATTAAAATACATTTATACTGAACCAAGATGATTATTTATGATAATTGTAATAAACAGTAATAAAGTGAAAGAGTTTATTCAAATTATTATTGTGAAATCTTGAAGGAAAGACCGTTCCTGATGAGCATGTGCACGCTAACTCCAGCTCAAATAAATAAAAGGAATAAATGGACTGACTCTTAAAGCCTAAAAGGAGACATCATCCTTTTAAATTCTTCTTTTTTACATCTAAATCATTCAGTTGGGGTCTAAACTCAGTGGAACTGCAGTTCTTCGGTCTGATTTCCTCATTATTGCTGCTCTACAGACCCCTCATCTACCCCTGTTCTGAGGAGAGTCTGAGAATGAGCCGTTTTTGGGTACTGTCTCTTTAAATGTGGAGAAGGAGCTGCAAACTCCGCCCCCCTCCACAGAGCAGACCTACTCTCCTCCCCCAGTCGGACTTTGTAGTTATAGAGAAATCATGGAAAGAACCGCCCTCTCCACGTTGCGCAACACTCTCCCAGCGCCTGTTTACAAGTAGCTGTGTGGGTTCTCTCCGGGTCCTCCGGCTTCCTCCCACAGTCCAAATTCATGACAGTCAAGTTGATTGGTCTGTCTAAATTGTCCGTAGGTGTGAGTGTGTGTGTGTCCAGGCACTCTGTCCAGGGTGTTCCTCACCTGATTCCCCAATGACCGCTGGAGGTGGGCACCAGCACCCCCGCGACCCTACATGGACAAGCAGGTTCATAAAATGGATGGATGGATGGACTTAGCAGTTGTAAAGTGAAAATGACAATGTTTATGTTAACACATTTTCATTCTCAGATTTGACATTTCAAATTGAATTTAGAAAAAATTTTGCTGGAGTGTTATTAGAAAATTAAATCTCAAATGTTTTTTTATTTATACTTTTCATTAAGTCACAGATTAAGCAATGATGAAGAAGAAAATCAAAAGAAGTTTGGAAGATTGCTTATTAATTTTATTTATGAGTCAAATTTGGCAGTTCTAATGTGAAAATTAAAAATTAATTCTGCTACTGCATAATCATTTAATTTCTGGTACACATACGCTTCCATATGATTCTTCCTTACTTTTATGTCTTATCCAAAGAATTCCAGTAATTGAGAAAAAAAATAACATTTCTCTTTTTACACAAGATTCTATAAACTAACAGGACACACACTGTCAGTAAATTTGGAAAAATGTAAAATAAAACCAGAAAAGGGGCCCAGAGAGCTGCAGAGTGAGTCAGGGATAGGTTTCTACTATGTGCCTGAAAAGAAATCTGTCCTAAAGGCAAAATTCAAAAGCAGCGAGACTCCCACTTGGAAGTCTTTCACTGCTTTTGGAGCTGGCCATTAAGAAAATTGGCAATATTAGTTAAAAAAATATCATTTCCCTTATTTGTGAAATGAACTTTGACAAAAATATCCCTGGACTGTCGTGTCTGATGTGAGGATGCACAACAACTGCACCATTTAATTAGTAATAAGTGTAGCCATAACACTGTTGACAAACCTCCAGTCTTCTCCATTTTTGGAGGTTTTACACCTGCCCTCTAGCTACACCTTTGGGTGATGGATGAGAAGAAGATGACCATATGAGGGTGCAGAAGGTGAAGCTGGTGGAGGTCCTTCTCCATCATGTTGACCAGCATCACACTGCTGACCACCCCCATGTCATTGCCGCCACAGTGGATGAGAAGGACATCAGGAGCTGCTCTTCCTCACAGGGACTGGAAAAAGAAGGGGAGAAGGTCTTTCCACCTCAGTCCGCCCCAAGCGAACCAGGAGACACGGACTTCAGGGAGGCCAAGCTACACCTGCTGCTTTGTGTAAGCTGATGTTGAAGACTCAGGCAGCCATGGTGGCCTTGTAACAGATCTAAAAAGAAAAAGTGTTGTAATAAAAGAGTGAACCCCTCCCAGACCTCCTTTCATGACTGCTAATCAGCTGATTTATTTTTGTGATCATAGTGAGTTACAGTAATCCTAATATATTTTATTTCTATTGCACAAAGGACACGTTTTCATTACTGTTATCAGGTTCTCTCTGTGATTTTGCTTGTTCCACTGGGTTATCTTGTGCTCATTTTATGGGTCTCTTTTCTCTTTGTGAACGAGTCCTGAATAAAGGCTACTTGGCTTTAATTGTGATAAAAGTTTTGGGAGATACAAACAAGTATTACGTTTTAGAAGTTTCGTCGTCGTCTTCCTCCGCTTATCCGGGTCCGGGTCGCGGGGGCAGCATCCCAACTAGGGAGCTCCAGACCGTCCTCTCCCCGGCCACCTCCACCAGCTCCTCCGGTAGGACCCCAAGGCGTTCCCGGACCAGATTGGAGATGTAACCTCTCCAACGTGTCCTGGGTCGACCCGGGGGCCTCCTGCCGGCAGGACATGCCCGAAACACCTCCCCGGGGGGGCGTCCAGGAGGCATCCTGACCAGATGCCCAAACCACCTCAACTGGCTCCTTTCGATCTGGAGGAGCAGCGGTTCTACTCCGAGTCCCTCCCGAATGTCCGAGCTCCTCACCCTATCTCTAAGGCTGAGCCCAGTCACCCTACGGAGGAAACTCATTTCGGCCGCTTGTATCCGCGATCTCGTTCTTTCGGTCATTACCCAAAGCTCATGACCATAGGTGAGGATTGGGACGTAGATCGACCGGTAAATCGACAGCCTGGCTTTCTGGCTCAGCTCCCTCTTCACCACGACAGATCGGCTCAGCGTCCGCATCACTGCAGACGCCGAACCAATCCGCCTGTAGATCTCCCGATCCCTCCTACCCTCACTCGTGAACAAGACCCCGAGATACTTAAACTCCTCCACTTGAGGTAGGACCTCTCCCCCGACCCGGAGTTGGCAAGCCACCCTTTTCCGGTCGAGAACCATGGTCTCAGATTTGGAGGTGCTGATCCTCATCCCAGCCACTTCACACCCGGCCGCGAACCTACCCAGCAAGAGCTGAAGGTCAGAGCTGGATGAAGCTAGGAGGACCACATCATCCGCAAAAAGCAGAGACGAGATTCTCCTGCCACCAAACTCGACACACTCCACACCACGGCTGTGCCTAGAAGTTCTGTCCATAAAGGTAATGAACAGAACCGTGACAAAGGGCAGCCCTGGCGGAGTCCAACCCTCACTGGGAACAGGTCCGACTTACTACCAGCTATGCAGACCTAACTCACGCTCCTCTGGTAAAGGGACTGAATGGCCCTTAACAGAAATCCACCCACTCCATACTCCTGGAGCGTCCCCCACAGGGTGCCCCTGGGGAAACGGTCATAAGCCTTCTCCAAATCCACAAAACACATGTGGATTGGTTGGGCAAACTCCCATGCCCCCTCCATCACCCTTGCAAGGGTATAGAGCTGGTCCACAGTTCCACGGCAGGACGAAAACCACATTGCTCCTCCTCAATCTGAGATTCAACTATCGATCGGACCCTCCTCTCCAGTACCTTGGAGTAGACCTTTCCAGGGAGGCTGAGGAGTGTGATCCCCCTATAGTTGGAACACACCCTCAGGTCACCCTTCTTAAAGATGGGGACCACCACCCCGGTCTGCCACTCCACAGGAACTGCCCCCGATGACCACACAATGTTGCAGAGATGTGTCAACCATGACAGCCCTACAACATCCATAGCCTTGAGATACCCAGGATGAACCTCATCCACCCCCGGGGCTCTGCCACTGTGTAGTTGTTTGACTACCTCAGCAACTTCTGCCCCCAAGATTGGACAGTCCATCCCCAGGTCTCCCGGCTCTGGTTCCTCCTCGGAATGTGCATAGGTGGGATTGAGGAGCTCCTAAAAGTATTCCTTCCACCGTCCAACTATAGCCTCAGTTGACGTCAGCAGCTCCCCATCCCCACTGTAAACAGTGTGAGCGAGTTGCTGCCTCTCTCTCCTGAGGCGCCGGAGAGTTTGCCAGAACCTCTTTGGAGCCGATCGATAGTCTTTCTCCATGGCCTCACCAAACCCCTCCCACGCCCGAGATTTTGCCTCGGCAACTGCCACTGCTGCACCCCGCTTGACTATCCGGTACCTGTCTGCTGCCTCCGGAAACCCACATCCCAGCCACGATCTGTAGGCCTCCTTCTTCAGCCTGACGGAGCCCGCACCTCTGGTGTCCACCAGCGGGTACGGGGGTTGCCACCACGACTGGCACCGGCCACCTTGTGACCACAGCTAGAAACAGCTGCCTCAACAATCACAGAGTGGAACAAGGCCCACTCGGAGTCAATGTCCCCCACTGCTCTCAGGACGTGGTCAAAGCTCTGCCGGAGGTGGGAGTTGAAAACCGTCTTAACAGGTTCTTCTGCCAGGCGTTCCCAGCAGACCCTCACTATGCGTTTGGGGTTGCCAGGTCTACACGGCATCTTCCCCTGCCATCTGATCCAACTCACCACCAGGTGGTGATCAGTTGACAGCTCGGCCCCTCTCTTCTGTCATGGTCAGCCCCGGCCTCCCTGACTGTGTCTCTCCTGCCTTGATTAACCTTATTGTTCTCACCTGTCCCTCGTTAATCTGCCCATGTGTTCCTGATTTCCCTGTGTATTTATACCTCCCTCCTTGTTGCTGTCTTTGTGATCAACTGTGTCAAAGCTGTGCTGACTTATGGCATTGAGTGTGAGGAAATAACGATCTTTCCACATAATCCAGTCCTCTCGGACCACTTTCTGATAACCTTTGAGTTTTTTATAACTGAGTTCTCGAGACATGAAAGTACATTTCATTATAGTCGGTCTCTATCTGACAACGCAGTTGCGTCTTTTAAATCAACTGTTCCATCTTTACTGTCCTCATCATCTCAGAGGAACGTAGCAGAGGGCAATGTTTTCAGTTCTAGCCCCTCACAAATTGATGCCTTAGTTCATCATGTGAATTCCTCTTTACGTGTGGCATTAGATGATGTTGCCCCTTTAAAAAAGAAGGTAATTAGGGACAGGAAGTTGGCTCCCTGGTTTAATTCTCATTTACGAGCCTTAAAACAAAACTCTAGGAAATTGGAGAGAACATGGCGCTCTACGCACCATGAGGAGGCCTACCTATCCTGGAAAAATAGTCTTGAGCTATTATGTCATCTTCTTCTTTTAACTCATACAGTCTTTTCACTAAACCCAGTTTCACACATGCATCCCCTCCTAGGATTGTACTAACATCTTCCTGTGTGATTTCAAACAATCTCATTTTCGTTTCCTTTGTACTCACAGGTAAGCGCTTTCTTGCCCAACGCTGCCACCTTGTGGCCGAAAAAGGAATCTAGCTTTGTCTTACTAGCTCAACATTTTCCTTTCAGTCCAAGGGCTTTTAATGTTTTGAGTGACATTGCATTGCAGTCCGCTCCGGTGTCCAGCTTACAGATAAGTTCTTTGTCTTTTATTTTTAATCTTTCAGTCCATGCATCTTCCATTTTATCCGACCTGACCTCTGTAATGTTTTTTCCTTCTGTTTGGAGCATGCCGAGAAACATCTCAGTTTCGCTTTCACTTTGATTGACAGCATGCACCTTCTTCCCGTGCTGCCTCCTCTGATCAGTGGATCTGCACATCCTTGCAAAATGATTCTTTTTACTGCACACTCTGCAGGTTTGACCTATTGCTGGGCTGTTTTTTCCATGTTTCCACCCACATCTGTTACAACTTGTCTCGTTCAGATCAGGTTTCCTTGTTTTCGCTGCACTTTTTACATCATTCGGTCTTGCTGTTCTCAGTTTTTTGACTTCTTCTTCAGTAAGAGCTTTCACTTGACTGGTTGTGATCTCACTCGCCCAACATACATCTATAGCTTTATCCAATGTGAAATCAGCTTCTCTCAGAAGCCTTCCTCCCACTTGATCATTGATTATGCCGCAGACTATTCTGTCCCGTATCAAAGAGTCGTGTAGATCACCAAACTCAGTCTTTAGCTTTATTTTTTAGTTCCGTTACATATGCATCGATGCTTTCAGCTTGTTTCTGTGCTCTCGTGAAAAACATGTGCCTGATGTATGGTAAATTTTTCCTTGGCTCGCAGTAGTCCTGAAACTTCTTCTTTAGCACAGCGATTTTATCTTTTTCCTCTTCAGAGAAATGAAAAGTATTACATACTTTTATGGCTTCTTCCTCGGCCACGTGTAGGAATGTTGCGCATTGCACCTTTTCCCCCGTCTCCGCTGTGCCGCCGGCGGTGCAGAACAGCTCGAAGCGTTGCAGCCAGGTTCTCCAATTCTCCGCAAGGTAACCTTGCAAACTGAGGTTCTGTGGAGGCTGAAACTGTGCCATTTTCTTTCCGTTTATTCTTCTGACACCATGTTGTATTAATGAATCAGGACCACAAGTTGTTTAAGTGAATCAACTTTATTTCTTGCTCCTAGCCTCACATGTTACAGTCATCTTGAACACCTTTCTCTTATGCTCCACCCCCCAGCTACGGGTGCCCGCATATACAAATCTCAATACATCACACTGAGGAAGTTTACAGCCACGAAAGAAACTGCCAGCAAGGTTAAAAAAAACCTTTTCTGTGTTTTAAAAAGAACCAAAAATGCAACGTCATACTGAAACAAGTCACTTTAGTGTTAACCCTCTCAGGCTCAAAATAAGTCATGATTAAAGGACGAACAACTAAGTCCTTCAGGGGGACTTTTGAGTTAAAACTGCTCATGAAGTACGTATGTGGAGTAACCAGGTAGGTAGGTTTTTACGTTGCTAATCTGCAACGCCTGCCTCCAGAGGGTTAAACAAATTATTAAATCTGAAATCAGCTTTAGTCTTCAGTTTGTTCTCAATGTGCATGGCATAACGGATGGTGGCCCTCGGTAGTTTAGAAACTCTGGATACGGCCCTGCTACTGTCTCATCATCAGAAGCGCACGCGAAGCACCGCAGCTAGAGAGGAAGAAGAAGAAGAAGAGAATATCATTTCTATAGCGCCTCTCAAGATAAAAATCACGAGGCGCTTCACAAAAACAAAAAATATAAAAATTGTAAAAATATAAAAAAAAGCATTTTGAAAATGTTTAAAATATATTTAAAATGAGCAAGAATAAGCTATTGCGAATTAAAAGAAAAATGTTAATTAAAAGAGAGAGAGTAAGTAAGTAAGTAAGTAACTTTATTTGTATAGCACCTCTCACAGACAAAAAGGTCACAAAGTGCTTCACAAGTTAAAAGGCAACAACATATAAATACAGTAAAATACAGCCACAATATACAGTGTCAAATAAAACCAATCTGAATGAGACTAAGTTTAAAATGCCTGGAGAAACAAATGGGTTTTAAGATTGCTCTTAAAAACATCAACTGAGTCGATTGAGCGTAAAGACAGAGGTAGCTCATTCCAGAGCCTAGGAGCGACGGCCTGGAATGAGCGATCTCCTCGTGTCCTGAACTGAGTACGTGGGACCATTAAAAGGTTTTGATCCATAGATCTCAGCCTGCGAGAAGGCGTGTAAGGGCAGAGCATGTCTCGAACATACAATGGAGCCAGACCATGCAGCGCTCTGAAAGTCAGCACAAGAATTTTAAAATTTATGCGAAATGTGATAGGAAGCCAATGAAGAGCTTTTAAAATGGGGGTAATGTGGGCCCTTCTGTTGTCACGGGTCAGAATTCTAGCTGCACAATTCTGGACTTGTTGTAAGCGGGACAGCTCTTTTTTGTTTAGACAAGAAAATAAACTATTACAGTAGTCTAAACGGGATGATGTAAACGCGTGAATAATCAACTCAAGATCAGCTTTAGACACCATTGTTCTGAGTTTAGAAATTTGTCTCAAGTGGTAAAAACAGTTTCTAGTTAACTGCTTTGCGTGATGTTCAAGAGACATTCCCTTGTCAAAGAAAACTCCAAGGTTTCTAAGGGTAGGTTTTACAGACAAACTCAGATCACCTAACTGCTGGTGAATCCCTGGAGCAGCATCATCGGGGGCAATCACCAGTACTTCAGTTTTGTCTGAGTTCAGCCGTAAGAGTGAATAGGAAAGAGGGAAATCAGTGGATCCTGAGGAAGGTGGAATAAGAAGCCTGTGGCTTTTCAAAATAAGGTAAAAAATTTAATGTTTCATGATATTTTAATTATTTCAAACTACGATTATGGTTAGCATAAGTGCGCAAATACAGGCTATATGTGTCACTTCTTACATTGTTGTACAGTAGTGTAACGGGTTACGATTTGTTGTGGTTGGACTTTTATGTTGAAGGGATGTTCTTGGCCGGCTGTGTGCAGAGTTCCGGTTCGGTTGTTTAGAAGGAAACGAGCTAGTGTGATCGGAGATCGTTAACGGTGTTTCTGCTGGAGTTAAGACGTGGGCTGCGGCCAACAGTAACCCGGAATAAAGATCCGAAACGGAAACAACAAGTTGGAGTCATTAGCATCTCTTAGAAAAGGCAACAAAAGTGTGTTTTATAGGTGTGGTGGCTTTTGTTGAGCCGTGGCGGTGCGACACGAACTAGTTTAGCCCAGCAGAAAGGCCCCGCGGCTGGCTGGACCCAGCTCGACACAGCAGCAGAGCGGTAAGCTTCATATCACTCTAAAATGTCGGCTAACTTTACTGTACACGTTCATTTACGGGCATTAGCAGCGTGCTAGCATTAGCATCCCACCTGCTAACGCTAGCACAACATGTTAGTAAAGTTAGCTCCCAGATTAATGTGGATTCTGGGGCTGTCGCGGTTGAGGAATTCCCCCTGCGGTGAGTCAGGGCGGCTCAATATTGCGATATTATTGCACCCCGTTTTTATTTATGTACTTAGCAAATTTGTTTGTTGATTACTAAACTCATGTCAATATTTCCTTTGAATCATTGTGCTTACACATTTAAAAAAATGTTAGAAAAAATACACGGCCGTTTTTAACACTTTATTGAATGCAGATCGAAGTAACGGCATTCTCTGGCTGAACTTAAAAACAACATTCAGGAGGTTTAACTTTGAAATGCAAATTTGGCTGCAACATCTAGCAGAAATAAAAAAAGTGCCCGTTTTGTTTTGCTGTTTAAAATAAAGTATACAGAATGAGATGTCCCGGGCACGGGCACTGTCACTTTCACACACACAAATAACTGACTTATAACTCGGTCATGTCCTTGTTACGCGCAAGGAAAACCAGCATGCTAACCTTATGCGGTTTGAGAGAGGATCTGAGAGGGGTGACAACATTTCCAGCGACACTAAAAACCCTCTCGGATGGTGCGCTCGTTGCACAAATACACATGTACTTGCGTGCGACTTTGGAGAGCAATGGAAATCTCTCATGGTTGTTGCGCCACCAGGTCAGAGGGTTTTCATTAGGGTCAATGGGTTCCTCCTGCAGGTAGCGAGTGAGCTCCAGCTCGGCTCTGACTCTCTTGGGGACGGTTACAGAAGACGTCCTTGTCCGTGACTTCAGCAGGTCTCCAAGCGTTTTTTTCTTTGCCGCTGGTGGCAGCACTGCCTGCTCCAAGGCCTCTGGCTGGGCTGCAGCTGGCATACCGGCACCGCTCCCTCCATCTTCCATGTGTACTATCTCCTCGATCAGCGCGGGCTTTACCTCTCAGCATGCGCTGTCTCGAGATTTAATCAAGTGCTGTAATGGCGGTGGCACGTCATGCAGCGCAGTGGGTTTCTTAATATCGCGATATTTTCTTCTTGCGGTTACCGCGACAGCCCTGGTGGATTCGGACGATTTTCGTGGAATAAAACGTGATCTGGGAATTGTGATGAACGCCTTTTTACTAGGGATGCACCGATCAGGTTTTTTGCTGCCGATCACCAATACCGATATCAAAGAATGCTGATCACCGATACCGATCACCGATACCGATCACGTGGATTGGCCAGAAATTTTCTACAACATTATAATGAGTGCTACAAACTACATAATCTGGGAATAAAGGAAATGTAACCTAATCTAAAATGGTCTGTATTAGGGTTGTCACGGTGTGAAAATTTAACCTCCCTGTTATTGTGACCAAAATTACCACGGTTTTCGGTTTTATCGCTGTATTTTTTTTAAACGTGCTACATTTTCACACAATTAAACAAACCCTGTATGTCAGGAAATATTGTCCTCAGTTTGTGTCTAAATTTTGCCTAAAATGTGTTATTTTGTAATTATGTTGTTTATTTGTTTACATTTTTCCCCTTTAGCCTTTAAAATATCAATATTTGCCCATAATTTCTTATTTTATGTCTGTTTGATGTCATCATTTTAAAAATATTAGATCAGATGATACTCAGTACTCAAGTAGCCTTCTAATCAGATACTTTTTTACCCTTACTTGAGTAATAAACCCTATATCAGGAAAATATTGTCCTCAGTTTGTGTCCTTCCAGTGAGCTTTGCAGACGTGGGAAAATGTCATCAGGCAGTAATCATTGTTAAATTCTTAATTATTCTCGGAGAGAGACCAACTCTTATCTGCCCCTGGGAGCCCCGTAATGCATAGCGTCATTTCAACATGGCGGTGTCCGCGACACGGTTTATATGCAGGTAGCGGCGCTGCGGCTGCTTTCTATAGCGACTCGTTGCATTCTCCCTCAACCCAAATCCTCGGATCACGCATTTTAGCTAAAACGCTAACGTTAGCTTGTCTTGCGTTCACTGTAGAGTTGTGGGTGATGGCCACGCAGATGTGTCATGAGTAGGGTTGCCAACTCCCTGAAAAATAAACAAGGGACACCTCGCGGGCAGGGCCGGCCGCTCCAGGCCACCCTTCCCAGCGTGGTGATTTTTTGCTCTTTTTTTGTGTGTGGGTGTGAAAGGATTTTTTTTTTTACTATTTGACTTGAAGTTGGTTTAAGAAGATGCATATTCTTTGTGATATGAAAACATGGGAAACAAATGATCATTTAGCCATTTATTTATGGCGTGAAATTACAAAATTATTATAAGTAACAAAGGTCTTTTTCTTAAACAGAAAACTGTTATGCTCAACTTTTTGTGCAAAATGACAAAAAAAGTAGGTCTCTTTCTTAAACGGTAGCCTGTTATGCTTTACTTTTTAGAATATAAATAGCTCTCTTTAAAACAACTCTGTTCTGCTTAACTTAAAATTGTATAAATTAATAGAAAACAACAGAAAGAGCAACGCTGTAACAGTGCACATTTAGTGCAATTAGAAAAGTGCAAACAGAAAGTCTGTGGAGAAGCTGTAAACATATTTGTGCCTCAAAGGCCTTGACTGTAGCCTACGGTTGAAGTAAAAAAAAAAGTCCAAACTCATGAACTCAAAAGCTCAATGCTACATTATGTGAAAACAGACTATTTTCTCCATTTGTATTTCTTTTGAGATCTTGCTTCATTTAGGAGTTGTCTTTCAGTACTGCAGAGTAAAACTCTGAGCAAAACATGTCACAATTTAGAGTCACAATGAGCTCACATCTAATTATTTCAGTAGAACATTTGTTCCGCACATCAGTCCACTTATTCTTCATGAGAGAGAAAATCCTCTCTGCAAACCCAGTGGAAGATGGGATGCTGAGTACAAAGGATACAACAGGCTGGATGTTGGAGAGGTCAGCTGCCTGAAGAATTTCTATACACTTCTCTGCTGTTCCCTTGGACTGCCACTTTTCCTTCTCCTGAGGTCCTTTGGTGAGGTGCTCCAGAAGGCTGGTTGCAGTGACACACTCGTCATAAAGCTCGTCCATAGAGATGTTTAACCTGCCAATGGAGATAAGAAGTAAACCTGGGTTATAAGCACCACATAGAACACTTACAGTGGTAAATAAATGGAAAACATTTATTGTATATTTATTGCATTGTATAGCTTTTATACAATACAATAGTTCACTTTATTTATTATGTATTTATCCATCCTTTTAGTTTAAAATTATCCAAACAACATATAAACCAAGACAAGGCTACATCGAAACTAAACACCCAAGTTGAAAAAAAATAGAAAAACTAATGACAAAACAGAAACAGACAACAAAAATAATAAAAATAATAGTAAACAAGCCCCAACACAGTGGTTTTTTTTCTTCATATAAATACCTTCACTTTAACCAGAGGGTTTAAAAAAGAAATGTTTACTTACCATATCTGCTTCTGCCGTGGCCTTCTGGACGACAAACGGATCGAGGGTTCCCCGTGCTTTCACGTCCTTTATGTTTTTCATGCGGCTACTACTAGACGCATGTTGCTTGAGGTCAGTCAGCCCACCATGCCCTTTGGAAAAACTGCGCCGGTACACGGTGCAGTGCGCTTTATAGGTGTTATCGCGCAGTTTTTCCAGCCAGGAATTCTCCTTTTCCCATTCCTCCCTGTATTTTTGAAGCCTTTTTTCTTCTTTCTCGGAGGGGTACTGTCGTCCGAGACTTGTACAGCAGTGTCGGCGTTAGTTTCCCGGTTGGCCGTGCTGTTTGCTGTCGTCTGTTTTCTTCCGGTATCTTCTCCCCAAGCGACCGTTCCTCGACCAATGAAATAAGCGGTAATCTGTATCGTCATATTCGTGTATAAGCATGCGGTCAGTTCATTGGTCACAGAGCAGGCGAAGGGCTGGCTTTCAAACAAAGCGTTAATTCCGGTAATAGACTACAGACTAATTTTGATCCATACTATATTACGGGACAAAGTGCGTCCCTTTTGAGTTCAATACGGGACGTGCACTTGTGTTTCTAAATACGGGACGGTTCTGTTTTTCAAGGGACGGTTGGCAACCCTAGTCATGAGATTTGAAGCGTTGCTGCCTTTCACAGACACTTTTTCTGCTCGCGCTGCAAACAGGATAGCCGTCCGTCTTCTATAAACTCCCTCGGCATTCTTCAAATATCTAAAAGATGCCCGTACTTCCGACTTTGTCTTCTTTGAGGGATAATAAATGTCCTCCTGAGCGCTGCCGTCTCCTTTGACCATTATTTCAGCTTTAGCTTCAAGAAAGTTTTGTTGTAAACATCAAAGCGTGCACGTGCCGCCGGCAACTTCAGCCGATGATACGGTGGCTGGTAAGGGTCACCGCGCCTACACCGCAGCCACGGTAAACCCACCAAGATAATATAGTTTTTTTAAAACAAGATGGTTATTATTATTGTCAACTTTTTTTTTACCGGGGTTTACCGCTACACTGGTTACCGTGACAACCCTACCTGATCGGTTTGCTTTGATCTATTTTGAAAATTCCGATCAAAACCGATAGGGGCGCTATCGGCCGATTACGATCAAATGCCGATCCATCGGTGCATCACTACTTTTTACACCAGATGATAACCTTCCACTGACTGTAGCAGCAGAGCGCCTGTGTGTGTTACTCCGTGAGTGTGATGTGATGTTAGCATCCAGTAAAGAAATCCCACATCAGCTAAAGAGCAGCGCGACTAAATGAGGCTGAAGTTAACCTCCGATTCGGGAAACGGCTAAAGGGCCGTTACACACAATTTTTCTCTACTCTGACCTTATTTAATCTCCTCTACCTCAAAAACTACAACACCCACACTATTCAGACCTGTTCTAGAATATTCTACTATAAAATCAGATCAAATTAAACAGTATAGGATTTGTGATCCTTTCCCTGATTTGTAAAACTTCAACAAAGCCTGATTTATGGGGTTTTTCAGCATCTGGCCAACGATGGAACAGCTGTAGCTCAAAAACTACAACAGACACGCTGTTAAACCTGTTCTAGATTATTCTACAATAGCAGATTGCATACAACCCTGTTTTGGATTTGTGAAACTAGGGCTGCACGATATTAGGAAAACCTGCGATATTCGATAACAGTGCTTAATATTGCGATATCGATATTACTCACGATAAATGAACAAATACTAAAGTATGCAGTGTTGATGTCGTCTGGCGTGTGACGTCTGCTCTGGGTTCAAAGCAAACAAAACTAATGCATGAATTCCATTACAACATAACATTTTTATTGCTAAAATATGCAGCTGCACCCGCTACTGTATTAGCAGCTGCACCTGCTACTGTATTAGCAGCTGCACCTGCTACTGTATTAGCAGCTGCACCTGCTACTGTATTAGCAGCTGCTCCTGCTACTGTATTAGCAGCTGCGCCCGCTACTGTATTAGCAGCTGCGCCTGCTACTGTATTAGCAGCTGCGCCTGCTACTGTATTAGCAGCTGCACCCGCTACTGTATTAGCAGCTGCTCCTGCTACTGTATTAGCAGCTGCTCCTGCTACTGTATTAGCAGCTGCACCTGCTACTGTATTAGCAGCTGCACCTGCTACTGTATTAGCAGCTGCACCCGCTACTGTATTAGCAGCTGCTCCTGCTACTGTATTAGCAGCTGCTCCTGCTACTGTATTAGCAGCTGCACCCGCTACTGTATTAGCAGCTGCACCCGCTACTGTATTAGCAGCTGCACCCGCTACTGTATTAGCAGCTGCACCTGCTACTGTATTAGCAGCTGCACCCGCTACTGTATTAGCAGCTGCTCCTGCTACTGTATTAGCAGCTGCTCCTGCTACTGTATTAGCAGCTGCACCTGCTACTGTATTAGCAGCTGCACCTGCTACTGTATTAGCAGCTGCGCCTGCTACTGTATTAGCAGCTGCACCCGCTACTGTATTAGCAGCTGCACCCGCTACTGTATTAGCAGCTGTACCTGCTACTGTATTAGCAGCTGCACCCGCTACTGTATTAGCAGCTACACCCGCTACTGTATTAGCAGCTGCACCCGCTACTGTATTAGCAGGTACAGCTGCTAATACAGTAGCAGGTACACCTGCTACTGTATTAGCAGCTGCGCCTGCTACTGTATTAGCAGCTGCACCCGCTACTGTATTAGCAGCTGCTCCTGCTACTGTATTAGCAGCTGCTCCTGCTACTGTATTAGCAGCTGCACCTGCTACTGTATTAGCAGCTGCACCTGCTACTGTATTAGCAGCTGCGCCTGCTACTGTATTAGCAGCTGCACCCGCTACTGTATTAGCAGCTGCACCCGCTACTGTATTAGCAGCTGCACCCGCTACTGTATTAGCAGCTGCACCCGCTACTGTATTAGCAGCTGCACCTGCTACTGTATTAGCAGCTGCACCCGCTACTGTATTAGCAGCTGCTCCTGCTACTGTATTAGCAGCTGCTCCTGCTACTGTATTAGCAGCTGCACCTGCTACTGTATTAGCAGCTGCACCTGCTACTGTATTAGCAGCTGCGCCTGCTACTGTATTAGCAGCTGCACCCGCTACTGTATTAGCAGCTGCACCCGCTACTGTATTAGCAGCTGTACCTGCTACTGTATTAGCAGCTGCACCCGCTACTGTATTAGCAGCTACACCCGCTACTGTATTAGCAGCTGCACCCGCTACTGTATTAGCAGGTACAGCTGCTAATACAGTAGCAGGTACACCTGCTACTGTATTAGCAGCTGTACCTGCTACTGTATTAGCAGCTGCACCCGCTACTGTATTAGCAGCTGCACCCGCTACTGTATTAGCAGCTACACCCGCTACTGTATTAGCAGCTGCGCCCGCTACTGTATTAGCAGCTGCACCCGCTGCTGTATTAGCAGCTGCGCCCGCTACTGTATTAGCAGCTGCGCCCGCTGCTGTATTAGCAGCTGCGCCCGCTACTGTATTAGCAGCTGCGCCCGCTGCTGTATTAGCAGCTGCGCCCGCTACTGTATTAGCAGCTGCATCTGCTGCTGTATTAGCAGCTGCACCCGCTACTGTATTAGCAGCTGCATCTGCTGCTGTATTAGCAGCTGCATCTGCTACTGTATTAGCAGCTGCATCTGCTACTGTATTAGCAGCTGCATCTGCTACTGTATTAGCAGCTGCACCTGCTACTGTATTAGCAGCTGCATCTGCTACTGTATTAGCAGCTGTACCCGCTACTGTATTAGCAGCTGCACCCGCTACTGTATTAGCAGCTGTACCCGCTACTGTATTAGCAGCTGCACCTGCTACTGTATTAGCAGCTGCACCCGCTACTGTATTAGCAGCTGTACCCGCTACTGTATTAGCAGCTGCACCTGCTACTGTATTAGCAGCTGTACCCGCTACTGTATTAGCAGCTGCGCCCGCTACTGTATTAGCAGCTGCGCCCGCTACTGTATTAGCAGCTGCACCCGCTACTGTAGTAGCAGCTGCGCCCGCTACTGTATTAGCAGCTGCACCCGCTACTGTATTAGCAGCTGCACCCGCTACTGTAGTAGCAGCTGCGCCCGCTACTGTATTAGCAGCTGCACCCGCTACTGTTTTAGCAGCTGCACCCGCTACTGTATTAGCAGCTGCACCCGCTACTGTTTTAGCAGCTGCACCCGCTACTGTATTAGCAGCTGCACCCGCTACTGTATTAGCAGCTGCACCCGCTACTGTATTAGCAGCTGCACCCGCTACTGTATTAGCAGCTGCGCCCGCTACTGTATTAGCAGCTGCGCCCGCTACTGTATTAGCAGCTGCGCCCGCTACTGTATTAGCAGCTGCACCCGCTACTGTATTAGCAGCTGCACCTGCTACTGTATTAGCAGCTGCACCCGCTACTGTATTAGCAGCTGCACCCGCTACTGTTTTAGCAGCTGCACCCGCTACTGTTTTAGCAGCTGCGCCCGCTACTGTATTAGCAGCTGCGCCCGCTACTGTATTAGCAGCTGCGCCCGCTACTGTATTAGCAGCTGCGCCCGCTACTGTATTAGCAGCTGCGCCCGCTACTGTATTAGCAGCTGCGCCCGCTACTGTATTAGCAGCTGCGCCCGCTACTGTATTAGCAGCTGCGCCCGCTACTGTATTAGCAGCTGCACCCGCTACTGTATTAGCAGCTGCACCCGCTACTGTATTAGCAGCTGCACCCGCTACTGTATTAGCAGCTGCACCCGCTACTGTATTAGCAGCTGCGCCTGCTACTGTATTAGCAGCTGCGCCTGCTACTGTATTAGCAGCTGCGCCCGCTACTGTATTAGCAGCTGCATCTGCTACTGTATTAGCAGCTGCATCTGCTACTGTACTAGCAGCTGCACCTGCTACTGTATTAGCAGCTGCGCCCGCTACTGTATTAGCAGCTGCGCCTGCTACTGTATTAGCAGCTGCGCCTGCTACTGTATTAGCAGCTGCACCCGCTACTGTATTAGCAGCTGCTCCTGCTACTGTATTAGCAGCTGCTCCTGCTACTGTATTAGCAGCTGCACCTGCTACTGTATTAGCAGCTGCACCTGCTACTGTATTAGCAGCTGCACCCGCTACTGTATTAGCAGCTGCTCCTGCTACTGTATTAGCAGCTGCTCCTGCTACTGTATTAGCAGCTGCACCCGCTACTGTATTAGCAGCTGCACCCGCTACTGTATTAGCAGCTGCACCCGCTACTGTATTAGCAGCTGCACCTGCTACTGTATTAGCAGCTGCACCCGCTACTGTATTAGCAGCTGCTCCTGCTACTGTATTAGCAGCTGCTCCTGCTACTGTATTAGCAGCTGCACCTGCTACTGTATTAGCAGCTGCACCTGCTACTGTATTAGCAGCTGCGCCTGCTACTGTATTAGCAGCTGCACCCGCTACTGTATTAGCAGCTGCACCCGCTACTGTATTAGCAGCTGTACCTGCTACTGTATTAGCAGCTGCACCCGCTACTGTATTAGCAGCTACACCCGCTACTGTATTAGCAGCTGCACCCGCTACTGTATTAGCAGGTACAGCTGCTAATACAGTAGCAGGTACACCTGCTACTGTATTAGCAGCTGCGCCTGCTACTGTATTAGCAGCTGCACCCGCTACTGTATTAGCAGCTGCTCCTGCTACTGTATTAGCAGCTGCTCCTGCTACTGTATTAGCAGCTGCACCTGCTACTGTATTAGCAGCTGCACCTGCTACTGTATTAGCAGCTGCGCCTGCTACTGTATTAGCAGCTGCACCCGCTACTGTATTAGCAGCTGCACCCGCTACTGTATTAGCAGCTGCACCCGCTACTGTATTAGCAGCTGCACCCGCTACTGTATTAGCAGCTGCACCTGCTACTGTATTAGCAGCTGCACCCGCTACTGTATTAGCAGCTGCTCCTGCTACTGTATTAGCAGCTGCTCCTGCTACTGTATTAGCAGCTGCACCTGCTACTGTATTAGCAGCTGCACCTGCTACTGTATTAGCAGCTGCGCCTGCTACTGTATTAGCAGCTGCACCCGCTACTGTATTAGCAGCTGCACCCGCTACTGTATTAGCAGCTGTACCTGCTACTGTATTAGCAGCTGCACCCGCTACTGTATTAGCAGCTACACCCGCTACTGTATTAGCAGCTGCACCCGCTACTGTATTAGCAGGTACAGCTGCTAATACAGTAGCAGGTACACCTGCTACTGTATTAGCAGCTGTACCTGCTACTGTATTAGCAGCTGCACCCGCTACTGTATTAGCAGCTGCACCCGCTACTGTATTAGCAGCTACACCCGCTACTGTATTAGCAGCTGCGCCCGCTACTGTATTAGCAGCTGCACCCGCTGCTGTATTAGCAGCTGCGCCCGCTACTGTATTAGCAGCTGCGCCCGCTGCTGTATTAGCAGCTGCGCCCGCTACTGTATTAGCAGCTGCGCCCGCTGCTGTATTAGCAGCTGCGCCCGCTACTGTATTAGCAGCTGCATCTGCTGCTGTATTAGCAGCTGCACCCGCTACTGTATTAGCAGCTGCATCTGCTGCTGTATTAGCAGCTGCATCTGCTACTGTATTAGCAGCTGCATCTGCTACTGTATTAGCAGCTGCATCTGCTACTGTATTAGCAGCTGCACCTGCTACTGTATTAGCAGCTGCATCTGCTACTGTATTAGCAGCTGTACCCGCTACTGTATTAGCAGCTGCACCCGCTACTGTATTAGCAGCTGTACCCGCTACTGTATTAGCAGCTGCACCTGCTACTGTATTAGCAGCTGCACCCGCTACTGTATTAGCAGCTGTACCCGCTACTGTATTAGCAGCTGCACCTGCTACTGTATTAGCAGCTGTACCCGCTACTGTATTAGCAGCTGCGCCCGCTACTGTATTAGCAGCTGCGCCCGCTACTGTATTAGCAGCTGCACCCGCTACTGTAGTAGCAGCTGCGCCCGCTACTGTATTAGCAGCTGCACCCGCTACTGTATTAGCAGCTGCACCCGCTACTGTAGTAGCAGCTGCGCCCGCTACTGTATTAGCAGCTGCACCCGCTACTGTTTTAGCAGCTGCACCCGCTACTGTATTAGCAGCTGCACCCGCTACTGTTTTAGCAGCTGCACCCGCTACTGTATTAGCAGCTGCACCCGCTACTGTATTAGCAGCTGCGCCCGCTACTGTATTAGCAGCTGCACCCGCTACTGTATTAGCAGCTGCGCCCGCTACTGTATTAGCAGCTGCGCCCGCTACTGTATTAGCAGCTGCGCCCGCTACTGTATTAGCAGCTGCGCCCGCTACTGTATTAGCAGCTGCACCCGCTACTGTATTAGCAGCTGCACCTGCTACTGTTTTAGCAGCTGCGCCCGCTACTGTATTAGCAGCTGCGCCCGCTACTGTATTAGCAGCTGCGCCCGCTACTGTATTAGCAGCTGCGCCCGCTACTGTATTAGCAGCTGCGCCCGCTACTGTATTAGCAGCTGCGCCCGCTACTGTATTAGCAGCTGCGCCCGCTACTGTATTAGCAGCTGCGCCCGCTACTGTATTAGCAGCTGCACCCGCTACTGTATTAGCAGCTGCACCCGCTACTGTATTAGCAGCTGCACCCGCTACTGTATTAGCAGCTGCACCCGCTACTGTATTAGCAGCTGCGCCTGCTACTGTATTAGCAGCTGCGCCTGCTACTGTATTAGCAGCTGCGCCCGCTACTGTATTAGCAGCTGCATCTGCTACTGTATTAGCAGCTGCATCTGCTACTGTACTAGCAGCTGCACCTGCTACTGTATTAGCAGCTGCTCCTGCTACTGTATTAGCAGCTGCTCCTGCTACTGTATTAGCGGCTGCTCCTGCTACTGTATTAGCGGCTGCACCTGCTACTGTATTAGCGGCTGCACCTGCTACTGTATTAGCGGCTGCACCTGCTACTGTATTAGCGGCTGCACCTGCTACTGTATTAGCGGCTGTACCTGCTACTGTATTAGCGGCTGCTCCTGCTACTGTATTAGCGGCTGCACCCGCTACTGTATTAGCAGCTGCACCCGCTACTGTATTAGCAACTGCACCCGCTACTGTATTAGCAGCTGCACCTGCTACTGTATTAGCAGCTGCACCTGCTACTGTATTAGCAGCTGCACCCGCTACTGTATTAGCAGCTGCTCCTGCTACTGTATTAGCAGCTGCTCCTGCTACTGTATTAGCAGCTGCACCTGCTACTGTATTAGCAGCTGCACCTGCTACTGTATTAGCAGCTGCGCCTGCTACTGTATTAGCAGCTGCACCCGCTACTGTATTAGCAGCTGCACCCGCTACTGTATTAGCAGCTGCACCCGCTACTGTATTAGCAGCTGTACCTGCTACTGTATTAGCAGCTGCACCCGCTACTGTATTAGCAGCTACACCCGCTACTGTATTAGCAGCTGCACCCGCTACTGTATTAGCAGGTACAGCTGCTAATACAGTAGCAGGTACACCTGCTACTGTATTAGCAGCTGTACCTGCTACTGTATTAGCAGCTGCACCTGCTACTGTATTAGCAGCTGCACCCGCTACTGTATTAGCAGCTACACCCGCTACTGTATTAGCAGCTGCGCCCGCTACTGTATTAGCAGCTGCACCCGCTACTGTATTAGCAGCTGCGCCCGCTACTGTATTAGCAGCTGCACCCGCTACTGTATTAGCAGCTGCACCCGCTACTGTATTAGCAGCTGCGCCCGCTGCTGTATTAGCAGCTGCGCCCGCTACTGTATTAGCAGCTGCATCTGCTGCTGTATTAGCAGCTGCACCCGCTACTGTATTAGCAGCTGCATCTGCTGCTGTATTAGCAGCTGCATCTGCTACTGTATTAGCAGCTGCATCTGCTACTGTATTAGCAGCTGCATCTGCTACTGTATTAGCAGCTGCACCTGCTACTGTATTAGCAGCTGCATCTGCTACTGTATTAGCAGCTGTACCCGCTACTGTATTAGCAGCTGCACCCGCTACTGTATTAGCAGCTGTACCCGCTACTGTATTAGCAGCTGCACCCGCTACTGTATTAGCAGCTGCACCCGCTACTGTATTAGCAGCTGTACCCGCTACTGTATTAGCAGCTGCACCTGCTACTGTATTAGCAGCTGTACCCGCTACTGTATTAGCAGCTGCGCCCGCTACTGTATTAGCAGCTGTACCCGCTACTGTATTAGCAGCTGCACCCGCTACTGTAGTAGCAGCTGCGCCCGCTACTGTATTAGCAGCTGCACCCGCTACTGTATTAGCAGCTGCACCCGCTACTGTAGTAGCAGCTGCGCCCGCTACTGTATTAGCAGCTGCACCCGCTACTGTTTTAGCAGCTGCACCCGCTACTGTATTAGCAGCTGCACCCGCTACTGTTTTAGCAGCTGCACCCGCTACTGTATTAGCAGCTGCACCCGCTACTGTATTAGCAGCTGCACCCGCTACTGTATTAGCAGCTGCACCCGCTACTGTATTAGCAGCTGCGCCCGCTACTGTATTAGCAGCTGCGCCCGCTACTGTATTAGCAGCTGCGCCCGCTACTGTATTAGCAGCTGCACCCGCTACTGTATTAGCAGCTGCACCCGCTACTGTATTAGCAGCTGCACCCGCTACTGTATTAGCAGCTGCGCCCGCTACTGTATTAGCAGCTGCGCCCGCTACTGTTTTAGCAGCTGCGCCCGCTACTGTATTAGCAGCTGCGCCCGCTACTGTATTAGCAGCTGCGCCCGCTACTGTATTAGCAGCTGCGCCCGCTACTGTATTAGCAGCTGCGCCCGCTACTGTATTAGCAGCTGCGCCCGCTACTGTATTAGCAGCTGCGCCCGCTACTGTATTAGCAGCTGCGCCCGCTACTGTATTAGCAGCTGCGCCCGCTACTGTATTAGCAGCTGCACCCGCTACTGTATTAGCAGCTGCACCCGCTACTGTATTAGCAGCTGCGCCTGCTACTGTATTAGCAGCTGCGCCTGCTACTGTATTAGCAGCTGCGCCCGCTACTGTATTAGCAGCTGCATCTGCTACTGTATTAGCAGCTGCATCTGCTACTGTACTAGCAGCTGCACCTGCTACTGTACTAGCAGCTGCACCTGCTACTGTACTAGCAGCTGCACCTGCTACTGTACTAGCAGCTGCACCTGCTACTGTATTAGCAGCTGCTCCTGCTACTGTATTAGCAGCTGCTCCTGCTACTGTATTAGCGGCTGCTCCTGCTACTGTATTAGCGGCTGCACCTGCTACTGTATTAGCGGCTGCACCTGCTACTGTATTAGCGGCTGCACCTGCTACTGTATTAGCGGCTGTACCTGCTACTGTATTAGCGGCTGCTCCTGCTACTGTATTAGCGGCTGCACCCGCTACTGTATTAGCAGCTGCACCCGCTACTGTATTAGCAACTGCACCCGCTACTGTATTAGCAGCTGTACCTGCTACTGTATTAGCAGCTGCACCCGCTACTGTATTAGCAGCTGTACCCGCTACTGTATTAGCAGCTGCACCTGCTACTGTATTAGCGGCTGCACCTGCTACTGTATTAGCAGCTGCACCTGCTACTGTATTAGCGGCTGCACCTGCCACTGTATTAGCGGCTGCTCCTGCTATTGTATTAGCGGCGTCTCCTGCTACTGTATTAGCAGCTGCTCCTGCTACTGTATTAGCGGCTGCACCTGCTACTGTATTAGCAGCTGCTCCTGCTGCTGTATTAGCAGCTGCACCTGCTACTGTATTAGCAGCTGCACCCGCTACTGTATTAGCAGCTGCACCCGCTACTGTATTAGCAGCTGCACCCGCTACTGTATTAGCAGCTGCACCCGCTACTGTATTATCAGCTGCACCCGCTACTGTATTAGCAGCTGCACCTGCTCCTGTATTAGCAGCTGCACCCGCTACTGTATTAGCAGCTGCACCCGCTACTGTATTAGCAGCTGCACCCGCTACTGTATTAGCAGCTGCACCCGCTACTGTATTAGCAGCTGCGCCTTCTACTGTATTAGCAGCTGCGCCTGCTACTGTATTAGCAGCTGCACCCGCTACTGTATTAGCAGCTGCACCCGCTACTGTATTAGCAGCTGCACCCGCTACTGTATTAGCAGCTGCGCCCGCTAGCAGCTGCACCCGCTACTGTATTAGCAGCTGCACCTTCTACTGTATTAGCAGCTGCGCCTGCTACTGTATTAGCAGCTGCGCCTGCTACTGTATTAGCAGCTGCACCCGCTACTGTATTAGCAGCTGCATCCGCTACTGTATTAGCAGCTGCACCCGCTACTGTAGTAGCAGCTGCGCCTGCTACTGTATTAGCAGCTGCACCTGCTACTGTATTAGCAGCTGCACCCGCTACTGTTTTAGCAGCTGCACCCGCTACTGTATTAGCAGCTGCACCCGCTACTGTATTAGCAGCTGTCCCCGCTACTGTATTAGCAGCTGCACCCGCTACTGTATTAGCAGCTGCACCCGCTACTGTATTAGCAGCTGCACCCGCTACTGTATTAGCAGCTGCACCCGCTACTGTATTAGCAGCTGCGCCCGCTACTGTATTAGCAGCTGCACCTTCTACTGTATTAGCAGCTGCGCCTGCTACTGTATTAGCAGCTGCACCTTCTACTGTATTAGCAGCTGCACCTGCTACTGTATTAGCAGCTGTACCTGCTACTGTATTAGCAGCTGCTCCTGCTACTGTATTAGCAGCTGCACCTACTACTGTATTAGCAGCTGCACCTGCTACTGTATTAGCGGCTGCACCTGCTACTGTATTAGCGGCTGCACCTGCTACTGTATTAGCGGCTGTACCTGCTACTGTATTAGCGGCTGCTCCTGCTACTGTATTAGCGGCTGCACCCGCTACTGTATTAGCGGCTGCACCCGCTACTGTATTAGCAACTGCACCCGCTACTGTATTAGCAGCTGTACCCGCTACTGTATTAGCAGCTGCACCCGCTACTGTATTAGCGGCTGTACCTGCTACTGTATTAGCAGCTGCACCTGCTACTGTATTAGCGGCTGCACCTGCTACTGTATTAGCGGCTGCACCTGCTACTGTATTAGCGGCTGCACCTGCCACTGTATTAGCGGCGTCTCCTGCTACTGTATTAGCAGCTGCTCCTGCTACTGTATTAGCAGCTGCTCCTGCTACTGTATTAGCAGCTGCACCTGCTGCTGTATTAGCAGCTGCACCTACTACTGTATTAGCAGCTGCACCTGCTGCTGTATTAGCAGCTGCACCTTCTGCTGTATTAGCAGCTGCATCTGCTGCTGTATTAGCAGCTGCACCTGCTACTGTATTAGCAGCTGCATCTGCTACTGTATTAGCGGCTGCACCTGCTACTGTATTAGCAGCTGCATCTGCTACTGTATTAGCGGCTGCGCCTGCTACTGTATTAGCGGCTGCGTCTGCTACTGTATTAGCGGCTGCGCCCGCTACTGTATTAGCAGCTGCGCCCGCTACTGTATTAGCAGCTGCGCCCGCTACTGTATTAGCAGCTGCGCCCGCTACTGTATTAGCAGCTGCGCCCGCTACTGTATTAGCAGCTGCGCCCGCTACTGTATTAGCAGCTGCGCCCGCTACTGTATTAGCAGCTGCGCCCGCTACTGTATTAGCAGCTGCGCCCGCTACTGTATTAGCAGCTGCGCCCGCTACTGTATTAGCAGCTGCGCCCGCTACTGTATTAGCAGCTGCGCCCGCTACTGTATTAGCGGCTGCGCCCGCTACTGTATTAGCGGCTGCGCCCGCTACTGTTTTAGCGGCTGCGCCCGCTACTGTATTAGCGGCTGCGCCCGCTACTGTATTAGCGGCTGCGCCCGCTACTGTATTAGCGGCTGCGCCCGCTACTGTATTAGCGGCTGCGCCCGCTACTGTATTAGCGGCTGCGCCCGCTACTGTATTAGCAGCTGCACCTTCTACTGTATTAGCAGCTGCGCCTGCTACTGTATTAGCAGCTGCACCCGCTACTGTATTAGCAGCTGCGCCCGCTACTGTTTTAGCAGCTGCACCTTCTACTGTATTAGCAGCTGCGCCCGCTACTGTATTAGCAGCTGCGCCCGCTACTGTATTAGCAGCTGCGCCCGCTACTGTATTAGCAGCTGCGCCCGCTACTGTATTAGCAGCTGCGCCCGCTACTGTATTAGCAGCTGCGCCCGCTACTGTATTAGCAGCTGCGCCCGCTACTGTATTAGCAGCTGCGCCCGCTACTGTATTAGCAGCTGCGCCCGCTACTGTATTAGCAGCTGCACCCGCTACTGTATTAGCAGCTGCGCCCGCTACTGTATTAGCAGCTGCGCCCGCTACTGTATTAGCAGCTGCGCCTGCTACTGTATTAGCAGCTGCGCCCGCTACTGTATTAGCAGCTGCGCCCGCTACTGTATTAGCAGCTGCATCTGCTACTGTACTAGCAGCTGCACCTGCTACTGTACTAGCAGCTGCACCTGCTACTGTACTAGCAGCTGCACCTGCTACTGTATTAGCAGCTGCTCCTGCTACTGTATTAGCAGCTGCTCCTGCTACTGTATTAGCAGCTGCTCCTGCTACTGTATTAGCGGCTGCACCTGCTACTGTATTAGCGGCTGCACCTGCTACTGTATTAGCGGCTGCACCTGCTACTGTATTAGCGGCTGTACCTGCTACTGTATTAGCAGCTGCGCCTGCTACTGTATTAGCAGCTGCACCCGCTACTGTATTAGCAGCTGCACCCGCTACTGTATTAGCAGCTGCACCTTCTACTGTATTAGCAGCTGCGCCTGCTACTGTATTAGCAGCTGCGCCTGCTACTGTATTAGCAGCTGCACCCGCTACTGTATTAGCAGCTGCGCCCGCTACTGTATTAGCAGCTGCGCCCGCTACTGTATTAGCAGCTGCACCCGCTCCTGTATTAGCAGCTGCACCCGCTACTGTATTAGCAGCTGCACCCGCTCCTGTATTAGCAGCTGCACCCGCTACTGTATTAGCAGCTGCACCCGCTACTGTATTAGCAGCTGCACCCGCTACTGTATTAGCAGCTGCACCCGCTACTGTATTAGCAGCTGCACCCGCTACTGTATTAGCAGCTGCTCCTTCTACTGTATTAGCAGCTGCGCCCGCTACTGTATTAGCAGCTGCACCCGCTACTGTATTAGCAGCTGCACCCGCTACTGTATTAGCAGCTGCACCCGCTACTGTATTAGCAGCTGCACCCGCTACTGTATTAGCAGCTGCACCCGCTACTGTATTAGCAGCTGCACCCGCTACTGTATTAGCAGCTGCACCCGCTACTGTATTAGCAGCTGCACCTTCTACTGTATTATTAGCTGCGCCTGCTACTGTATTAGCAGCTGCACCCGCTACTGTATTAGCAGCTGCACCCGCTACTGTATTAGCAGCTGCATCTGCTACTGTATTAGCAGCTGCATCTGCTACTGTATTAGCAGCTGCACCTGCTACTGTACTAGCAGCTGCACCTGCTACTGTACTAGCAGCTGCACCTGCTACTGTACTAGCAGCTGCACCTGCTACTGTATTAGCGGCTGCTCCTGCTACTGTATTAGCGGCTGCTCCTGCTACTGTATTAGCGGCTGCTCCTGCTACTGTATTAGCGGCTGCACCTGCTACTGTATTAGCGGCTGCACCTGCTACTGTATTAGCGGCTGCACCTGCTACTGTATTAGCGGCTGTACCTGCTACTGTATTAGCGGCTGTACCCGCTACTGTATTAGCGGCTGCACCCGCTACTGTATTAGCAGCTGCACCCGCTACTGTATTAGCAACTGCACCCGCTACTGTATTAGCAGCTGTACCTGCTACTGTATTAGCAGCTGCACCCGCTACTGTATTAGCAGCTGTACCTGCTACTGTATTAGCAGCTGCACCTGCTACTGTATTAGCGGCTGCACCTGCTACTGTATTAGCGGCTGCACCTGCTACTGTATTAGCGGCTGCTCCTGCTATTGTATTAGCGGCGTCTCCTGCTACTGTATTAGCGGCTGCTCCTGCTACTGTATTAGCGGCTGCACCTGCTACTGTATTAGCAGCTGCTCCTGCTGCTGTATTAGCAGCTGCACCTGCTACTGTATTAGCAGCTGCACCCGCTACTGTATTAGCAGCTGCACCCGCTACTGTATTAGCAGCTGCACCCGCTACTGTATTAGCAGCTGCACCCGCTACTGTATTATCAGCTGCACCCGCTACTGTATTAGCAGCTGCACCCGCTACTGTATTAGCAGCTGCACCCGCTACTGTATTAGCAGCTGCACCCGCTACTGTATTAGCAGCTGCGCCCGCTACTGTATTAGCAGCTGCACCCGCTCCTGTATTAGCAGCTGCACCCGCTACTGTATTAGCAGCTGCACCCGCTCCTGTATTAGCAGCTGCACCCGCTACTGTATTAGCAGCTGCACCCGCTACTGTATTAGCAGCTGCACCCGCTACTGTATTAGCAGCTGCACCCGCTACTGTATTAGCAGCTGCGCCCGCTACTGTATTAGCAGCTGCGCCCGCTACTGTATTAGCAGCTGCACCCGCTCCTGTATTAGCAGCTGCACCCGCTACTGTATTAGCAGCTGCACCCGCTCCTGTATTAGCAGCTGCACCCGCTACTGTATTAGCAGCTGCACCCGCTACTGTATTAGCAGCTGCACCCGCTACTGTATTAGCAGCTGCACCCGCTACTGTATTAGCAGCTGCACCCGCTACTGTATTAGCAGCTGCTCCTTCTACTGTATTAGCAGCTGCGCCCGCTACTGTATTAGCAGCTGCACCCGCTACTGTATTAGCAGCTGCACCCGCTACTGTATTAGCAGCTGCACCCGCTACTGTATTAGCAGCTGCACCCGCTACTGTATTAGCAGCTGCACCCGCTACTGTATTAGCAGCTGCACCCGCTACTGTATTAGCAGCTGCACCCGCTACTGTATTAGCAGCTGCACCTTCTACTGTATTATTAGCTGCGCCTGCTACTGTATTAGCAGCTGCACCCGCTACTGTATTAGCAGCTGCACCCGCTACTGTATTAGCAGCTGCACCCGCTACTGTATTAGCGGCTGCTCCTGCTACTGTATTAGCGGCTGCACCTGCTACTGTATTAGCGGCTGCACCTGCTACTGTATTAGCGGCTGCACCTGCTACTGTATTAGCGGCTGTACCTGCTACTGTATTAGCAGCTGCGCCTGCTACTGTATTAGCAGCTGCACCCGCTACTGTATTAGCAGCTGCACCCGCTACTGTATTAGCAGCTGCACCTTCTACTGTATTAGCAGCTGCGCCTGCTACTGTATTAGCAGCTGCGCCTGCTACTGTATTAGCAGCTGCACCCGCTACTGTATTAGCAGCTGCGCCCGCTACTGTATTAGCAGCTGCGCCCGCTACTGTATTAGCAGCTGCACCCGCTCCTGTATTAGCAGCTGCACCCGCTACTGTATTAGCAGCTGCACCCGCTCCTGTATTAGCAGCTGCACCCGCTACTGTATTAGCAGCTGCACCCGCTACTGTATTAGCAGCTGCACCCGCTACTGTATTAGCAGCTGCACCCGCTACTGTATTAGCAGCTGCTCCTTCTACTGTATTAGCAGCTGCGCCCGCTACTGTATTAGCAGCTGCACCCGCTACTGTATTAGCAGCTGCACCCGCTACTGTATTAGCAGCTGCACCCGCTACTGTATTAGCAGCTGCACCCGCTACTGTATTAGCAGCTGCACCCGCTACTGTATTAGCAGCTGCACCCGCTACTGTATTAGCAGCTGCACCCGCTACTGTATTAGCAGCTGCACCTTCTACTGTATTATTAGCTGCGCCTGCTACTGTATTAGCAGCTGCACCCGCTACTGTATTAGCAGCTGCACCCGCTACTGTATTAGCAGCTGCATCTGCTACTGTATTAGCAGCTGCATCTGCTACTGTATTAGCAGCTGCACCTGCTACTGTACTAGCAGCTGCACCTGCTACTGTACTAGCAGCTGCACCTGCTACTGTACTAGCAGCTGCACCTGCTACTGTATTAGCGGCTGCTCCTGCTACTGTATTAGCGGCTGCTCCTGCTACTGTATTAGCGGCTGCTCCTGCTACTGTATTAGCGGCTGCACCTGCTACTGTATTAGCGGCTGCACCTGCTACTGTATTAGCGGCTGCACCTGCTACTGTATTAGCGGCTGTACCTGCTACTGTATTAGCGGCTGTACCCGCTACTGTATTAGCGGCTGCACCCGCTACTGTATTAGCAGCTGCACCCGCTACTGTATTAGCAACTGCACCCGCTACTGTATTAGCAGCTGTACCTGCTACTGTATTAGCAGCTGCACCCGCTACTGTATTAGCAGCTGTACCTGCTACTGTATTAGCAGCTGCACCTGCTACTGTATTAGCGGCTGCACCTGCTACTGTATTAGCGGCTGCACCTGCTACTGTATTAGCGGCTGCTCCTGCTATTGTATTAGCGGCGTCTCCTGCTACTGTATTAGCGGCTGCTCCTGCTACTGTATTAGCGGCTGCACCTGCTACTGTATTAGCAGCTGCTCCTGCTGCTGTATTAGCAGCTGCACCTGCTACTGTATTAGCAGCTGCACCCGCTACTGTATTAGCAGCTGCACCCGCTACTGTATTAGCAGCTGCACCCGCTACTGTATTAGCAGCTGCACCCGCTACTGTATTATCAGCTGCACCCGCTACTGTATTAGCAGCTGCACCCGCTACTGTATTAGCAGCTGCACCCGCTACTGTATTAGCAGCTGCGCCCGCTACTGTATTAGCAGCTGCGCCCGCTACTGTATTAGCAGCTGCACCCGCTCCTGTATTAGCAGCTGCACCCGCTACTGTATTAGCAGCTGCACCCGCTCCTGTATTAGCAGCTGCACCCGCTACTGTATTAGCAGCTGCACCCGCTACTGTATTAGCAGCTGCACCCGCTACTGTATTAGCAGCTGCACCCGCTACTGTATTAGCAGCTGCACCCGCTACTGTATTAGCAGCTGCTCCTTCTACTGTATTAGCAGCTGCGCCCGCTACTGTATTAGCAGCTGCACCCGCTACTGTATTAGCAGCTGCACCCGCTACTGTATTAGCAGCTGCACCCGCTACTGTATTAGCAGCTGCACCCGCTACTGTATTAGCAGCTGCACCCGCTACTGTATTAGCAGCTGCACCCGCTACTGTATTAGCAGCTGCACCTGCTACTGTATTAGCAGCTGCACCTTCTACTGTATTATTAGCTGCGCCTGCTACTGTATTAGCAGCTGCACCCGCTACTGTATTAGCAGCTGCACCCGCTACTGTATTAGCAGCTGCACCCGCTACTGTATTAGCAGCTGCACCTTCTACTGTATTAGCAGCTGCGCCTGCTACTGTATTAGCAGCTGCGCCTGCTACTGTATTAGCAGCTGCACCCGCTACTGTATTAGCACCTGCATCCGCTACTGTATTAGCAGCTGCGCCCGCTACTGTAGTAGCAGCTGCGCCTGCTACTGTATTAGCAGCTGCACCCGCTACTGTATTAGCAGCTGCACCCGCTACTGTTTTAGCAGCTGCACCCGCTACTGTATTAGCAGCTGCACCCGCTACTGTATTAGCAGCTGCCCCCGCTACTGTATTAGCAGCTGCCCCCGCTACTGTATTAGCAGCTGCACCCGCTACTGTATTAGCAGCTGCACCCGCTACTGTATTAGCAGCTGCGCCCGCTACTGTATTAGCAGCTGCGCCCGCTACTGTATTAGCAGCTGCACCCGCTCCTGTATTAGCAGCTGCACCCGCTACTGTATTAGCAGCTGCACCCGCTCCTGTATTAGCAGCTGCACCCGCTACTGTATTAGCAGCTGCACCCGCTACTGTATTAGCAGCTGCACCCGCTACTGTATTAGCAGCTGCACCCGCTACTGTATTAGCAGCTGCACCCGCTACTGTATTAGCAGCTGCTCCTTCTACTGTATTAGCAGCTGCGCCCGCTACTGTATTAGCAGCTGCACCCGCTACTGTATTAGCAGCTGCACCCGCTACTGTATTAGCAGCTGCACCCGCTACTGTATTAGCAGCTGCACCCGCTACTGTATTAGCAGCTGCACCCGCTACTGTATTAGCAGCTGCACCCGCTACTGTATTAGCAGCTGCACCCGCTACTGTATTAGCAGCTGCACCTTCTACTGTATTATTAGCTGCGCCTGCTACTGTATTAGCAGCTGCACCCGCTACTGTATTAGCAGCTGCACCCGCTACTGTATTAGCAGCTGCTCCTGCTACTGTATTAGCGGCTGCACCTGCTACTGTATTAGCGGCTGCACCTGCTACTGTATTAGCGGCTGCACCTGCTACTGTATTAGCGGCTGCACCTGCTACTGTATTAGCGGCTGTACCTGCTACTGTATTAGCAGCTGCGCCTGCTACTGTATTAGCAGCTGCACCCGCTACTGTATTAGCAGCTGCACCCGCTACTGTATTAGCAGCTGCACCTTCTACTGTATTAGCAGCTGCGCCTGCTACTGTATTAGCAGCTGCGCCTGCTACTGTATTAGCAGCTGCACCCGCTACTGTATTAGCAGCTGCGCCCGCTACTGTATTAGCAGCTGCGCCCGCTACTGTATTAGCAGCTGCACCCGCTCCTGTATTAGCAGCTGCACCCGCTACTGTATTAGCAGCTGCACCCGCTCCTGTATTAGCAGCTGCACCCGCTACTGTATTAGCAGCTGCACCCGCTACTGTATTAGCAGCTGCACCCGCTACTGTATTAGCAGCTGCACCCGCTACTGTATTAGCAGCTGCTCCTTCTACTGTATTAGCAGCTGCGCCCGCTACTGTATTAGCAGCTGCACCCGCTACTGTATTAGCAGCTGCACCCGCTACTGTATTAGCAGCTGCACCCGCTACTGTATTAGCAGCTGCATCTGCTACTGTATTAGCAGCTGCATCTGCTACTGTATTAGCAGCTGCACCTGCTACTGTACTAGCAGCTGCACCTGCTACTGTACTAGCAGCTGCACCTGCTACTGTACTAGCAGCTGCACCTGCTACTGTATTAGCGGCTGCTCCTGCTACTGTATTAGCGGCTGCTCCTGCTACTGTATTAGCGGCTGCTCCTGCTACTGTATTAGCGGCTGCACCTGCTACTGTATTAGCGGCTGCACCTGCTACTGTATTAGCGGCTGCACCTGCTACTGTATTAGCGGCTGTACCTGCTACTGTATTAGCGGCTGTACCCGCTACTGTATTAGCGGCTGCACCCGCTACTGTATTAGCAGCTGCACCCGCTACTGTATTAGCAACTGCACCCGCTACTGTATTAGCAGCTGTACCTGCTACTGTATTAGCAGCTGCACCCGCTACTGTATTAGCAGCTGTACCTGCTACTGTATTAGCAGCTGCACCTGCTACTGTATTAGCGGCTGCACCTGCTACTGTATTAGCGGCTGCACCTGCTACTGTATTAGCGGCTGCTCCTGCTATTGTATTAGCGGCGTCTCCTGCTACTGTATTAGCGGCTGCTCCTGCTACTGTATTAGCGGCTGCACCTGCTACTGTATTAGCAGCTGCTCCTGCTGCTGTATTAGCAGCTGCACCTGCTACTGTATTAGCAGCTGCACCCGCTACTGTATTAGCAGCTGCACCCGCTACTGTATTAGCAGCTGCACCCGCTACTGTATTAGCAGCTGCACCCGCTACTGTATTATCAGCTGCACCCGCTACTGTATTAGCAGCTGCACCCGCTACTGTATTAGCAGCTGCACCCGCTACTGTATTAGCAGCTGCGCCCGCTACTGTATTAGCAGCTGCGCCCGCTCCTGTATTAGCAGCTGCACCCGCTCCTGTATTAGCAGCTGCACCCGCTACTGTATTAGCAGCTGCACCCGCTCCTGTATTAGCAGCTGCACCCGCTACTGTATTAGCAGCTGCACCCGCTACTGTATTAGCAGCTGCACCCGCTACTGTATTAGCAGCTGCACCCGCTACTGTATTAGCAGCTGCACCCGCTACTGTATTAGCAGCTGCTCCTTCTACTGTATTAGCAGCTGCACCCGCTACTGTATTAGCAGCTGCACCCGCTACTGTATTAGCAGCTGCACCCGCTACTGTATTAGCAGCTGCACCCGCTACTGTATTAGCAGCTGCACCCGCTACTGTATTAGCAGCTGCACCCGCTACTGTATTAGCAGCTGCACCTGCTACTGTATTAGCAGCTGCACCTTCTACTGTATTATTAGCTGCGCCTGCTACTGTATTAGCAGCTGCACCCGCTACTGTATTAGCAGCTGCACCCGCTACTGTATTAGCAGCTGCATCTGCTACTGTATTAGCAGCTGCATCTGCTACTGTATTAGCAGCTGCACCTGCTACTGTACTAGCAGCTGCACCTGCTACTGTACTAGCAGCTGCACCTGCTACTGTACTAGCGGCTGCACCTGCTACTGTATTAGCGGCTGCTCCTGCTACTGTATTAGCGGCTGCTCCTGCTACTGTATTAGCGGCTGCACCTGCTACTGTATTAGCGGCTGCACCTGCTACTGTATTAGCGGCTGCACCTGCTACTGTATTAGCGGCTGTACCTGCTACTGTATTAGCGGCTGTACCCGCTACTGTATTAGCAGCTGCACCCGCTACTGTATTAGCAACTGCACCCGCTACTGTATTAGCAGCTGTACCTGCTACTGTATTAGCAGCTGCACCCGCTACTGTATTAGCAGCTGTACCTGCTACTGTATTAGCAGCTGCACCTGCTACTGTATTAGCGGCTGCACCTGCTACTGTATTAGCGGCTGCACCTGCTACTGTATTAGCGGCTGCTCCTGCTATTGTATTAGCGGCGTCTCCTGCTACTGTATTAGCGGCTGCTCCTGCTACTGTATTAGCGGCTGCACCTGCTACTGTATTAGCAGCTGCTCCTGCTGCTGTATTAGCAGCTGCACCTGCTACTGTATTAGCAGCTGCACCCGCTACTGTATTAGCAGCTGCACCCGCTACTGTATTAGCAGCTGCACCCGCTACTGTATTAGCAGCTGCACCCGCTACTGTATTATCAGCTGCACCCGCTACTGTATTAGCAGCTGCACCCGCTACTGTATTAGCAGCTGCACCCGCTACTGTATTAGCAGCTGCACCCGCTACTGTATTAGCAGCTGCACCCGCTACTGTATTAGCAGCTGCACCCGCTACTGTATTAGCAGCTGCGCCTTCTACTGTATTAGCAGCTGCACCCGCTACTGTATTAGCAGCTGCACCCGCTACTGTATTAGCAGCTGCACCCGCTACTGTATTAGCAGCTGCACCCGCTACTGTATTAGCAGCTGCACCCGCTACTGTATTAGCAGCTGCGCCCGCTACTGTATTAGCAGCTGCACCCGCTACTGTATTAGCAGCTGCACCCGCTACTGTATTAGCAGCTGCACCTTCTACTGTATTAGCAGCTGCGCCTGCTACTGTATTAGCAGCTGCGCCTGCTACTGTATTAGCAGCTGCACCCGCTACTGTATTAGCACCTGCATCCGCTACTGTATTAGCAGCTGCGCCCGCTACTGTAGTAGCAGCTGCGCCCGCTACTGTAGTAGCAGCTGCGCCTGCTACTGTATTAGCAGCTGCACCCGCTACTGTATTAGCAGCTGCACCCGCTACTGTTTTAGCAGCTGCACCCGCTACTGTATTAGCAGCTGCACCCGCTACTGTATTAGCAGCTGCCCCCGCTACTGTATTAGCAGCTGCACCCGCTACTGTATTAGCAGCTGCACCCGCTACTGTATTAGCAGCTGCACCCGCTACTGTATTAGCAGCTGCACCCGCTACTGTATTAGCAGCTGCGCCCGCTACTGTATTAGCAGCTGCGCCCGCTACTGTATTAGCAGCTGCACCCGCTCCTGTATTAGCAGCTGCACCCGCTACTGTATTAGCAGCTGCACCCGCTCCTGTATTAGCAGCTGCACCCGCTACTGTATTAGCAGCTGCACCCGCTACTGTATTAGCAGCTGCACCCGCTACTGTATTAGCAGCTGCACCCGCTACTGTATTAGCAGCTGCACCCGCTACTGTATTAGCAGCTGCTCCTTCTACTGTATTAGCAGCTGCGCCCGCTACTGTATTAGCAGCTGCACCCGCTACTGTATTAGCAGCTGCACCCGCTACTGTATTAGCAGCTGCACCCGCTACTGTATTAGCGGCTGCTCCTGCTACTGTATTAGCGGCTGCACCTGCTACTGTATTAGCGGCTGCACCTGCTACTGTATTAGCGGCTGCACCTGCTACTGTATTAGCGGCTGTACCTGCTACTGTATTAGCGGCTGTACCCGCTACTGTACTAGCGGCTGCACCTGCTACTGTATTAGCGGCTGCTCCTGCTACTGTATTAGCGGCTGCTCCTGCTACTGTATTAGCGGCTGCTCCTGCTACTGTATTAGCGGCTGCACCTGCTACTGTATTAGCGGCTGCACCTGCTACTGTATTAGCGGCTGCACCTGCTACTGTATTAGCGGCTGTACCTGCTACTGTATTAGCGGCTGTACCCGCTACTGTATTAGCGGCTGCACCCGCTACTGTATTAGCAGCTGCACCCGCTACTGTATTAGCAACTGCACCCGCTACTGTATTAGCAGCTGTACCTGCTACTGTATTAGCAGCTGCACCCGCTACTGTATTAGCAGCTGTACCTGCTACTGTATTAGCGGCTGCACCTGCTACTGTATTAGCGGCTGCACCTGCTACTGTATTAGCGGCTGCACCTGCTACTGTATTAGCGGCTGCTCCTGCTACTGTATTAGCGGCGTCTCCTGCTACTGTATTAGCGGCTGCTCCTGCTACTGTATTAGCGGCTGCACCTGCTACTGTATTAGCAGCTGCTCCTGCTGCTGTATTAGCAGCTGCACCTGCTACTGTATTAGCAGCTGCACCCGCTACTGTATTAGCAGCTGCACCTGCTACTGTATTAGCAGCTGCACCCGCTACTGTATTAGCAGCTGCACCCGCTACTGTATTATCAGCTGCACCCGCTACTGTATTAGCAGCTGCACCCGCTACTGTATTAGCAGCTGCACCCGCTACTGTATTAGCAGCTGCACCCGCTACTGTATTAGCAGCTGCACCCGCTACTGTATTAGCAGCTGCACCCGCTACTGTATTAGCAGCTGCGCCTTCTACTGTATTAGCAGCTGCACCCGCTACTGTATTAGCAGCTGCACCCGCTACTGTATTAGCAGCTGCACCCGCTACTGTATTAGCAGCTGCACCCGCTACTGTATTAGCAGCTGCACCCGCTACTGTATTAGCAGCTGCGCCCGCTACTGTATTAGCAGCTGCACCCGCTACTGTATTAGCAGCTGCACCCGCTACTGTATTAGCAGCTGCACCTTCTACTGTATTAGCAGCTGCGCCTGCTACTGTATTAGCAGCTGCGCCTGCTACTGTATTAGCAGCTGCACCCGCTACTGTATTAGCACCTGCATCCGCTACTGTATTAGCAGCTGCGCCCGCTACTGTAGTAGCAGCTGCGCCTGCTACTGTATTAGCAGCTGCACCCGCTACTGTATTAGCAGCTGCACCCGCTACTGTTTTAGCAGCTGCACCCGCTACTGTATTAGCAGCTGCACCCGCTACTGTATTAGCAGCTGCCCCCGCTACTGTATTAGCAGCTGCACCCGCTACTGTATTAGCAGCTGCACCCGCTACTGTATTAGCAGCTGCACCCGCTACTGTATTAGCAGCTGCACCCGCTACTGTATTAGCAGCTGCGCCCGCTACTGTATTAGCAGCTGCACCTTCTACTGTATTAGCAGCTGCGCCTGCTACTGTATTAGCAGCTGCACCCGCTACTGTATTAGCAGCTGCACCTTCTACTGTATTAGCAGCTGCACCTGCTACTGTATTAGCAGCTGTACCTGCTACTGTATTAGCAGCTGCTCCTGCTACTGTATTAGCAGCTGCACCTACTACTGTATTAGCGGCTGCACCTGCTACTGTATTAGCGGCTGCACCTGCTACTGTATTAGCAGCTGCATCTGCTACTGTATTAGCAGCTGCACCTGCTACTGTACTAGCAGCTGCACCTGCTACTGTACTAGCAGCTGCACCTGCTACTGTACTAGCAGCTGCACCTGCTACTGTATTAGCAGCTGCTCCTGCTACTGTATTAGCAGCTGCTCCTGCTACTGTATTAGCGGCTGCTCCTGCTACTGTATTAGCGGCTGCACCTGCTACTGTATTAGCGGCTGCACCTGCTACTGTATTAGCGGCTGCACCTGCTACTGTATTAGCGGCTGTACCTGCTACTGTATTAGCGGCTGTACCTGCTACTGTATTAGCGGCTGCACCCGCTACTGTATTAGCAGCTGCACCCGCTACTGTATTAGCAACTGCACCCGCTACTGTATTAGCAGCTGTACCTGCTACTGTATTAGCAGCTGCACCCGCTACTGTATTAGCAGCTGTACCTGCTACTGTATTAGCAGCTGCACCTGCTACTGTATTAGCGGCTGCACCTGCTACTGTATTAGCGGCTGCACCTGCTACTGTATTAGCGGCTGCTCCTGCTATTGTATTAGCGGCGTCTCCTGCTACTGTATTAGCGGCTGCTCCTGCTACTGTATTAGCGGCTGCACCTGCTACTGTATTAGCAGCTGCTCCTGCTGCTGTATTAGCAGCTGCACCTGCTACTGTATTAGCAGCTGCACCCGCTACTGTATTAGCAGCTGCACCTGCTACTGTATTAGCAGCTGCACCCGCTACTGTATTAGCAGCTGCACCCGCTACTGTATTATCAGCTGCACCCGCTACTGTTTTAGCAGCTGCACCCGCTCCTGTATTAGCAGCTGCACCCGCTACTGTATTAGCAGCTGCACCCGCTACTGTATTAGCAGCTGCACCCGCTACTGTATTAGCAGCTGCACCCGCTACTGTATTAGCAGCTGCACCCGCTACTGTATTAGCAGCTGCGCCTTCTACTGTATTAGCAGCTGCACCCGCTACTGTATTAGCAGCTGCACCCGCTACTGTATTAGCAGCTGCACCCGCTACTGTATTAGCAGCTGCACCCGCTACTGTATTAGCAGCTGCGCCCGCTACTGTATTAGCAGCTGCACCCGCTACTGTATTAGCAGCTGCACCCGCTACTGTATTAGCAGCTGCACCTTCTACTGTATTAGCAGCTGCGCCTGCTACTGTATTAGCAGCTGCACCCGCTACTGTATTAGCAGCTGCATCCGCTACTGTATTAGCAGCTGCGCCCGCTACTGTAGTAGCAGCTGCGCCTGCTACTGTATTAGCAGCTGCACCCGCTACTGTATTAGCAGCTGCACCCGCTACTGTTTTAGCAGCTGCACCCGCTACTGTATTAGCAGCTGCACCCGCTACTGTATTAGCAGCTGCCCCCGCTACTGTATTAGCAGCTGCCCCCGCTACTGTATTAGCAGCTGCACCCGCTACTGTATTAGCAGCTGCACCCGCTACTGTATTAGCAGCTGCACCCGCTACTGTATTAGCAGCTGCGCCCGCTACTGTATTAGCAGCTGCGCCCGCTACTGTATTAGCAGCTGCACCTTCTACTGTATTAGCAGCTGCGCCCGCTACTGTATTAGCAGCTGCACCCGCTACTGTATTAGCAGCTGCACCTTCTACTGTATTAGCAGCTGCACCTGCTACTGTATTAGCAGCTGTACCTGCTACTGTATTAGCAGCTGCTCCTGCTACTGTATTAGCAGCTGCACCTACTACTGTATTAGCGGCTGCACCTGCTACTGTATTAGCGGCTGCACCTGCTACTGTATTAGCGGCTGCACCTGCTACTGTATTAGCGGCTGTACCTGCTACTGTATTAGCGGCTGCTCCTGCTACTGTATTAGCAGCTGCACCCGCTACTGTATTAGCAGCTGCACCCGCTACTGTATTAGCAACTGCACCCGCTACTGTATTAGCAGCTGTACCCGCTACTGTATTAGCAGCTGCACCCGCTACTGTATTAGCGGCTGTACCTGCTACTGTATTAGCAGCTGCACCTGCTACTGTATTAGCGGCTGCACCTGCTACTGTATTAGCGGCTGCACCTGCTACTGTATTAGCGGCTGCACCTGCCACTGTATTAGCGGCTGCTCCTGCTATTGTATTAGCGGCGTCTCCTGCTACTGTATTAGCAGCTGCTCCTGCTGCTGTATTAGCGGCTGCACCTGCTACTGTATTAGCAGCTGCTCCTGCTGCTGTATTAGCAGCTGCACCTACTACTGTATTAGCAGCTGCACCTGCTGCTGTATTAGCAGCTGCATCTGCTGCTGTATTAGCAGCTGCACCTGCTACTGTATTAGCAGCTGCATCTGCTACTGTATTAGCGGCTGCACCTGCTACTGTATTAGCAGCTGCGTCTGCTACTGTATTAGCGGCTGCGCCTGCTACTGTATTAGCAGCTGTGTCTGCTACTGTATTAGCGGCTGTGCCTGCTACTGTATTAGCGGCTGCTCCCGCTACTGTATTAGCGGCTGCGCCCGCTACTGTATTAGCGGCTGCTCCTGCTACTGTATTAGCAGCTGCGCCCGCTACTGTATTAGCGGCTGCGCCTGCTACTGTATTAGCAGCTGCGCCCGCTACTGTATTAGCGGCTGCACCTGCTACTGTATTAGCAGCTGCACCCGCTACTGTATTAGCGGCTGCACCTGCTACTGTATTAGCGGCTGCGCCCGCTACTGTATTAGCAGCTGCACCTGCTACTGTATTAGCAGCTGCACCCGCTACTGTATTAGCAGCTGCTCCTGCTACTGTATTAGCAGCTGCGCCCGCTACTGTATTAGCAGCTGCTCCTGCTACTGTATTAGCAGCTGCGCCCGCTACTGTATTAGCAGCTGCTCCTGCTACTGTATTAGCAGCTGCGCCCGCTACCGAATTAGCAGCTACGCCCGCTACCGAATTAGCAGCTGCGCCCGCTACCGAATTAGCAGCT
Source organism: Nothobranchius furzeri (assembly GCF_043380555.1). Classification (NCBI taxonomy): domain Eukaryota; kingdom Metazoa; phylum Chordata; class Actinopteri; order Cyprinodontiformes; family Nothobranchiidae; genus Nothobranchius; species Nothobranchius furzeri. The sequence continues at coordinate 100,579,567 of NC_091742.1, read as the reverse complement.
GCGCCCGCTACCGAATTAGCAGCTGCGCCCGCTACCGAATTAGCAGCTGCGCCCGCTACCGTATTAGCAGCTGCGCCCGCTACCGAATTAGCAGCTGCGCCCGCTACCGTATTAGCAGCTGCGCCCGCTACTGTATTAGCAGCTGCGCCCGCTACTGTATTAGCAGCTGCGCCCGCTGCAGTATTAGCAGCTGTACCTGCTACTGTATTAGCAGCAAAACAACAAACTGCTAGCATGCAGTTTCTCAGTGACTTTAAAACATCACCTCCACCATAAAACTTTCTCTGATGCTCCAAATACAGAAAAAAATCCCTTACCAGGGTTTTAGAATAAATAAAAACATCAGAAAATAAGTTTAAATGATAAATAACAGTTAACATCACTTAAATGCAACAGCAAATTCTCTCATTGCTACTGAACATTTTCTCCACTTATGTGGTTATGATATGAGGCTGTTGCTGTAACTGGGAAGTGAACTGTGCTGGGCCAAACTAGGAGAATATTAAGATTTTCTGAGGGAAAGAGAAAAACAATTGTCTACCTTTCAGAAGAGGAACTGGCAATAAAACTAAATGGCAAATATGTGAAAACGTTTGTTTTTAACCCCAAATTGAACAAGTTTACCTAGATCTTAAAAAGCAGCTCAGATGATGAAACTGTAACTATGATTCTGATAACAAGCTAACAAATTGAACTAGCTCCTCTAAGCTAACCGGCTAGCAGAGCTTCTGACTGACAGTTTATGTGCAGCAGCAAATCAACTATCCTGATTAACAAGGTTATAAAAGCTCTTAAATGAAAAATCACTTTGATGTGTGGGGGAACTTTTCCAGGCCCTCTTTAGCAGGGTGGGACTGGGAGGAGAGTGCTGTAGCCTTTTAGCTGGAAGCTAAGCGGAGCCCGGGGCTAACACTAGCGACATGAAAGTGGGTTGGTTCAACGGCACGTGTCGGAGTCAGCCCGGTAAAAATGATTAACGACACCGAGCGGAGTCACGTTCACGTTTGAAAGCAGCACTGAATCCAGAAACATCAGCACAAAGTGCGTTCCTTGCTCTGAGCCAGTATGACGAACAAGGGAACGGCGCCCCTAACTCAGATCGGGTGTTGCTTTCCAAAAGGGTCTATGTAGGGGGCAGGCGTATTACGTGAACGGAACCATCTGATTGGCCGCATATCAGAAGAACTACATTTGATTAGTAGGGCTGGGGGTAAACGATTCTTTTTAAAACGATTATTCTGATGATTATTTTATCGAATAGTCGACCATTCTAATGACTATTTTGACAATTAATCTAATGATTATTTTTCTATTGCACAGTTAATAAAAACCAAAAAATCTCTAATAAATTCCTCCAAAAAAATTGATAAGTTGTTACTGTAAGAGAATAAACACTACAGGCCTTCCATTTTGTATAACACTGCTTTCATTGTGTTGGTTGGTTATGTTCTGGTGACGTGTAGAACTTGGGAGTGTAGGCTGCTGCCTGAGAGGTGGTAGAAGATGGAGTGTCTCCATGCTGCTTTGTTTTGGTCACTTATGTGCGTGAGGCGAGTGGTCTTACGACCCTTCCTGGGGAGTTTGGCTCGTGTGCAAAAAGGAAGGGACAATAACGGGATTTAAAAGTTAAAATGATGATCAGGTTTATTTACAACTACAAAAAAAATAAGCCTTTCCATCCACAGGTTGGAAGTAATAAAACTAATTCTGCCTGTGGGGAATTAAAACAAAAGTACAAATAAGTAGGGATGTCCCACTGGGCAAAGATTACAGGGTTCTGGACCAAATAGGATCTCCAAAGGTCCAAACTCTAAACTGGGCGGTTAAACCAAACTCAGGTGATATTTTAAACTAAACCGAAAACCCACAACACTCTAAATGTAATAAAAGGGAGATCTGCACCACAAAAACGATTAACTCTAAACCAAAACGTAACAGCTTATCCAAACGCTAGAAGCTGTTAGCAAAAATGCTAACAGTAGCTTTACCAACGTTAAGTTCAAGTTACCAAGTTTAAATAAACCAAAAACACCCAGCAGCAAACAGACCAGCACGGAGGAGAGACTGCTACCACCAAAACAGCTCTCCTAATGTCTGAAAGAAGCTCCTTTATGAAGGGAGAAACGCTCCCGGTGATTTTCTGCATCTGCGGTAGAGACGGAGCAGCGCATCTGACCCCGGAAGTTGTTGTCCGTTGCCGGGAGACGAAGGGGCAACACAGGAAAATAATCTAGTAGTGGACGGACGTTGTTCCGGGTCTTCGGTATTTGGTGGAGATGTTAGTGAAGGCGGAGAAGAGGGCGAACTAGAGGAAAAACAGGCAGATTCCTCCTCTATTTACAAACTCCCGGGGATGCAACAACTGGGCGCGGTGCGTCGACTACCGGATCTGACGTTGACAAATTTTTAGAATCGAGCTGTCGACGTCATCGAGGCGTCGCTACAGCCCTATTGATTAGTCAAATAATACTTCCGCGTAAAAAACAGCTGGTTTACAAAACGTTGATGTATGACACGGATGGAATTGTTTGAACCAAACATTTATTGCTCTTTTTGACGTGTTTTGCGATGGGCCTATCGCACGTCCTGTTATCACAGGCGCTTCACAAAAACAAAAAGTTTAAAAATATAAAAAAGCATTTAGAAAATGTTTAAAAATATATTTAAAATGAGCAAAAATTGACAATTGTGATTAAAAAAATTTTAAGAAAGAGAGAGAGTGAACAGGAAAGAGGGAAATCAGTGGATCCTGAGGAAGGTGGAATAGGTGGGGAGAGCAGAATAAAGAGAGAGAGGTGAAGAAGGTCATACAAAAGCCAGCTTGAACAAGTGAGTCTTCAGCTGCTTTTTGAAGGAGACCACTGAGTCTACTGATCTCAGGTTCAGGGGGAGAGAGGTCCAGAGTCTGGGGGCCACAGCAGCAGATGATCTGTCACCTTTGACAGGGGTGGACCTTTAAAGCGCCCGAGCGCCAATGGCGCTAAATTTTCTCGTCGGGCAGTAAATACATGATGACTTACCGCCCGGGTGGCGCCCAAGCCTTATTTGTCATTTACACACCGGCTTTCACCTACATCATAGCCCCGCCCTGTAGGAAGCTGCCGTTTTCGTTTTGCGCGCGTGAACCTGCGTGCCTGTAGCCACGTACTGCACTTGTACGATTCGTGCACGTACTGCATGATTCTAGTTATAGTCACGTGAACTATAAGTTCACTATTAAAGACGAAGTGGAACCACGCTAGAAACACACAAGCACGCAGGAAGATGGCGCCGCCACAGGGATGGGATTTCTTGATGAAATCTCCGGCAAAAGGTGAGGAGAAGCGAGACAGTTCAACACGGTATGAAGCAGAGAAGCGTGTGCGTAGGTGGAATGATTCTTGGAGGTTTAAAGAAGACGGGAGGCGCAGAGGATGGCCGTGTTCGAGTTGAGCAATGCCTCGCCTGGAAAACAGACGAGAGCAGATGGAAGCAGCAGGGGGAGTGGCTGAAAGCCGGCGTTTACGCCGGGGACACACCGGCCGCAGAAGCGCCGAGAAGCGAATCGCTCACGAAATTCGGCCGCTGCTCAGTTCGGATCAGGCACGCCCCAGTCGAGGCGTGCCTCGGCTCAGCTGTAGTTTTTCCTCCATTTCCTCTGCCTTTTCTCAGCTCTTTTCCTGTGTGTGTGTTTGTGAGTGAGTGAGTGAGTGAGTGAGTGAGAGAGAGAGAATCTTGGATTTCCCTACATGTGTAGCTCGGGGGTGACGATGGATGAAGATATCGCGTTAGCATTCACACTTGTTTAATTTTCAGTTTCAATTCTGGTGCCTGTTAGCAGCTGAAATGCATCCTCACGTACTTGTGGATGTCATATATTGTATATGAAAACATGACTGTAATAATAAGTAAAGGTTAGCAGCTGTAGCTTCAGTGTGCTCATAGTAAACGTGACAAAAGAAAACAAAACACATTTCTCTTTATGGCCTATATAGTTGTCATCATCAACATAACATGATTTACAGAATACATGTGACCAACTAACATTTCATGTTCTACCACCGGATGTTTGGATCAAAATATGAACCAATCAGATCTTAGATCAGGTGAGAGCCAGGCGTTTCCCGTCATCCTCTAGGTTTTGCAGCCGAGGGAGAGCAACTGCAGCACCTTGCTCCAAAATCTGCGGCCGCCTTGATCTCACGAGGTTATCGTTGCCTACGTATGCATGACGTCAGAGCAAGTCGGCGTCAAGTTGGACACAAATCTAACCAGCATGCACTGCTCGCCGATCACCGCTGGTCTAATCTGCGCAAAACTGGCTCATCTCGAACACAGCCAATGGCTCGAGTACAGCAAAGCGGCGTTGGTGATGTACTGCGTTGTATGCCGGAAGTATGTGACGACAAAATCGAGTTTTGTTGAGGGAACAAACAAATTCAAACTTGAATACGTTATTATGTTTGTGAATGTGTACAAAATAAAGGTTTATTACAATTAAAACGGTTCAGTTGTTATTTTGACTCGTTTTGGCAGCTGACCAGCGGGGCCGGTAGACTCTTGGCGGGGCCGGTAAATATTCAGAGTTACCGGCCCGGCTGGCCGGTTGGTTTTGAAGTTAACGTCCACCCCTGTTTGACCTTTAGCCTGGTGCTGCACAACCAGTAGGCTTTGATCACTGGACCTCAGGGACCTGCTGGGGGTGTAGGGACTAAGAAGATCACCAATGTAAGATGGTGCTTGTCCATGTAAGGCCCTATAGACCAGAGCCAGGATCTTGAAATGAACCCTGAAGTTGACTGGCAGCCAGTGAAGCTGGAGGAGAAGCGGGGTGATGTGGGTATGTTTGGAGGACTTGGTCAGAAGCCGAGCACAGGCGTTCTGAACCACCTGTAGACGGTTCAGGGAGGTTCTGCTCAGACACGTGAAAAGAGAGTTACAGTAGTCTAAGCGTGAGGAGATGAAGGTGTGGAGAACTGTCTCAAGTTCAGAGCGGGACAGAATGGGACTCAGCTTAGCAACGTTCCTGAGATGGAAGAAGGAAGAGCCAACAAGAGAACTGACATGATAATCCAGGGTGAGAGCTGGGTCAAAGGTCACACAAACAGCTTGTCTGGGGCACAGATGAGGATCTCAGTCTTATCTTCATTCAGCTGAAGAAAGCTCCCACCATCCAGGTTTTGATAGAGTCTAAGCAGGTGTGTAACAGCTGCAGCTTAGACATCTCATGGGGCTTAAAGGAGATGTACAGTTGGATGTCATCTGCATAAAGATGGTAGGAGATTCCTTTGAAGGAGCTCAGGATGTGCTGAAGAGGAAGCAGATAGAGGAGGAAGAGCAGAGGCCCCAGCACAGAACCTTGTGGGACACCATGGGTAAGAGAGGTGGTGGAGGACCTAAACTTGGAGACGGCCACAGAAAAGGAGCGCTCAGAGAGATAAGAGGAGAACCACTCCAGAGCAGATCCTGATAGGCCGACCCAGTCTCTCAGCCTCTCCAGTAGCAGGTGATGGTCAACAGTGTCAAAGGCTGCAGTCAGGTCCAGCAGAACCAGAACAGAACAGTCCCATGCGTCACTGTGGGTCAGAAGGTCATTAGAGACCCTAAGAAGAGCTGTTTCAGTAGAATGAGCTCTACGAAAACCTGACTGGAAGCAATCGTAGATGTTATGTTCATCAAGAGCAGCTGTGAGTTGTTTAGCCACAACCTTTTCCAAGATCTTGGAGATGAACGGAAGTTTAGAGATGGGTCTGAAGCTGCTATGGAGAGAGGGGTCAAGACTCGGTTTTTTAAGAAGCGGGTGAATTACAGTGTTCTTAAAGTAAGCAGGGACCTGACCAGAAACCAGAGAAGCATTAATTATAGAGAGCACGCTGGGACCGATGGACAGAAAAGCACTTTTAAACAAAGATGAGGGTAAGATGTGGAGGGGGCATGCAGAGGTCTTCATAGAGTTAACTAGTTTGGTTAACTCAGGCAAAGAAACAGGAGCAAAGCTACAGTGGGGCAAAAACGTATTTAGTCAGCCACCGATTGTGCAAGTTCTCCCACTTAAAATGATGACAGAGGTCAGTAATTTACATCATAGGTACACTTCAACTGTGAGAGACAGAATGTGAAAAAAAATCCATGAATTCACATGGCAGGATTTTTAAAGAATTTATTTGTAAATCAGGGTGGAAAATAAGTATTTGGTCAATAACAAAAATTCAACTCAATACTTTGTAACATAACCTTTGTTGGCAATAACAGAGGTCAAACGATTACTGTAGGTCTTTACCAGGTATGCACACACAGTAGCTGGTATTTTGGCCCATTCCTCCATGCAGATCTTCTCGAGAGCAGTGATGTTTTGGGGCTGTCACCGAGCAACACGGACTTTCAACTCCCTCCACAGATTTTCTATGGAGTTGAGGTCTGGAGACTGGCTAGGCCACTCCAGGACTTTCAAATGCTTCTTACGGAGCCACTCCTTTGTTGCTCGGGCGGTGTGTTTGGGATCATTGTGGTGTTGGAAGACCCAGCCACGTTTCATCTTCAAAGCTCTCACTGATGGAAGGAGGTTTTGGCTCAGAAACTAACGATACATGGCCCCATTCATTCTGTCCTTAACACGGATCAGTCGTCCTGTCCCCTTAGCAGAAAAACAGCCCCAAAGCATGGTGTTCCCACCCCCATGCTTCATGGTGTTCTTGGGATGCAACTCAGTATTCTTCTTCCTCCAAACACGACGAGTTGAGTTTATACCAAAAAGTTCTACTTTGGTTTCATCTGACCACATGACATTCTCCCAATCCTCTGCTGTATCATCCATGTGCTCTCTGGCAAACTTCAGACGGGCCTGGACATGCGCTGGCTTCAGCAGCGGAACACGTCTGGCACTGCAGGATTTGATTCCCTGCCGTTGTATTGTGTTACTGATGGTGACCTTTGTTACTGTGGTCCCAGCTCTCTGCAGGTCATTCACCAGGTCCCCCCGTGTGGTTCTGGGATTCTTGCTCACCGTTCTCATGATCATTTTGACCCCACGGGATGACATATTGCGTGGAGCCCCAGATCGAGGGAGATTATCAGTGGTCTTGTATGGCTTCCATTTTCTGATAATTGCTCCCACAGTTGATTTTTTCACACCAAGCTGCTTGCCTATTGTAGATTCACTCTTCCCAGTCTTGTGCAGGTCTACAATTCTTTTCCTGGTTTTTCCTGGAGTTGGGAGAGGCAGCGATAAGGCTGAAGGAGAGATGCTAGATCTGACCTTATTGACTTTGTCCACAAAGAAAGACAGAAAGTTCTCACAGTCTGCAACAGAGTGGATGGAGGCTGTAGGAGAGGCAGGAGAGACGATGCTGCTGATGGTGTTAAACAGCACCTTGGGGTTCCCTTTGCTCTGGGACACCAGGTTGGAGAAATAGGAAACCCTGGCGTCTCTGACTGCAGAGTTAAAGGATGTCAGAAGATCCTTTAGGTGCAGCGGATGGACGTGGAGATGGGTTTTCTTCCACAAACGCTCAATGTTTCTGCATTGGCGCTTCAGGCTGCGAAGGCTGTCATTAAACCAGGGAGTAGGGTTCACTGCAGGAACTGATCTGGTTCTGACAGGACAGATGTTGTCCAGAATGGAGAGGCAGTGCTCGTTAAACTGAGAAGTTAAGGAATCTGGGTCGTTATCAGAAGAACAGGGTGGATCAAAAGCAGCAGAAAAGTTGATAGCTGTGCTCTCATTAAGAAAACAAGAACTAACCATACGGCGAGCAGGAGGTGGGGACGCAGAAACTGACAAGTTAAAGAGGAGGCTAGCACAGGATAACACTTGTATTTTAATGAAGCAACAGATGTTTTACTTATAAGGCAGTTATGATTTTAAACAATGTCAGCGATCAGCAATTTTTCTCTATCAGTTGCTCTTCTATCAGCTTGAATCAGTCGGCCCATTCTGCTCTGACCGCTAGCATCAACAAGACATTTGGCCCACAGGACTGCCGCATACTGGATGTTTTTCCCTTTTCACACCATTCTTTGTAAACCCTAGAAATGGTTGTGGGTGAAAATCCCAGTAACTGAGCAGATTGTGAAATTCTCAGACCGGCCCGTCTAGCACCAACAACCATGCCACGCTCAGATTAGCTTAAATCACCTTTCTTTCCCATTCTGACCTTCAGTTTGGAGTCCAGGAGATGGTGTTGACCAGGACCACGCCCCTAAATGCAGGGTGGTAGAGACGTATGGAGACGGTCGTTCTGAGACATGAGACTGTGTGTTTTTGGTGAACATTAATGCAGGAGTGTGTAAAACAGCTCATGTTTAATTAAAATTAGATAAAATATTTATTTAACTTGACATAAATTGTAATGCTTGACTGTTGTGCTACAGCCATGGGAGGAACATTTTGGGTCCCAGCCAGATTCTCTGCTTCCCTGCTGCTCTCTCCATCATCATGCTGCTCCTTGCTCTGCCTCTCCACTTGTCTCTCCTTCACTCACCTCCTCCACTTCAGCCTACTTGTCTAATATATTAGCCACATGTTAGACTCCCTTCAATCACCAATAGGAACGTTGGGAATATCACACGTATCACGGTACAGATCACTCAGAGGGAACTGGGTCACGATAAAGAACAATGAGCATCTTCATCTAACGTTACCTCAACATCTTCCTCGGCTTCCTTCCTCTTCTTCTGAAAATGCGAGCAGAAATGAGTCTCGGTGGGAACATGACCCGACATGAAGCTGTACGCTGTTACCGATCTGGAATTACGCATTAACGACAGACCACATTGACTACGTTACTGTTCACATGTAGCAGCGTGCGTTAGCATGAAGCTGGTTTTCACAGGTCTGAACTAAAAATGCCTTCTTCTAACGTAAGGTTCCTTTCTTCCACCTTTTCTCTCCCTGTAGTTTTCTTTAACTCGTGAGAGCAGCGCACCGCACAGAAGCCGGCTCCTTCGCACACGGGGAAAAACGGCAGTACTGGTTTTTCAAAGTAAAATACATTTTAAAGTTTTGTTATATTTAAATTCATTTTAAACTGTGATAATTCATTCTCTTTAGTTTTGTGTCAGTTTAAGGAATAAGGAAGAGCTCCTGAAGAACTGAGGCCTCCTTTGAACCAGAAGGACATGGAGCCCCTCAACATGAAGCAGGAAGAGGAGGAGCAGCTTGATGAGATCAAAACTGATGCCACCAACATTTCATTCTCTGCAGTTTCTCATCAGGTTAAGGAAGAAGGAAGAGAAGTTCTGTTGTCACAGTTTGATCAGAACCAACCTAAAGACGGAGATCTTCCAACCAGCAGCACCACTGACCAGATGAAAGCAGAAAGTGGTAGAGAGGACTGTGGAGGAGCAGAAACTACCAGGAATCCAGATCTAAATCTTTATGAATATGATTCTAACTCTTCAGAGACTGAAGTCAGCAATGATGAAGATGATGACCAGGATGGCAACGATTCTGACTGTCAGCTGAAACTCTTGTCAGATTCTGAGCCAAACACCAAAGATGATAACAAAGACTGGAAGGAGAGCAGGTCTTCTAAATCACATGTTAAGGCTGTCAAATCTTTCAGCTGCCCAGAGTGTGGTGAACAGTTTCTCCATGAGCGGTCTCTCCAGAAACACATGAGAGTGACAAGTCATTCAGGACTGAAGTCTTCAAGCTGTTGTGTTGATAAGAAACGTGTTAGAGTGAAGCAAAATGTAGACTCTAGCAGGAAAGTTCAGACAAAACTAAAATCATTTAGTTGTGACGACTGTGGAAAAAGTTTCAGCTGCATATCATATTTAAACATTCACATTAGAATTCACACTGGACAGAAGCCTTTTGCTTGTGAGCTCTGTGGACAAAGATTTAGTGTAAAGTCCTATTTAAACAAGCACATGAGAATTCACACAGGGCAGAAGCCTTTTGCTTGTGAGCTCTGTGGACAAAGATTTAGTGTAAAGTCAAGTTTAGACAGACACACGAGTGTCCACACAGTACAGAAGCCTTTTGCTTGTGAGCTCTGTGGACAAAGATTTAGTGTAAAGTCATATTTAAACAAACACATGAGAATTCACACAGGACAGAAGCCTTTTGCTTGTGAGCTCTGTGGACAAAGATTTGGTGTAAAGTCAAGTTTAGACGGACACATGAGTGTCCACACAGGACAGAAACCTTTTGCTTGTGAGCTCTGTGGACAAAGATTTAGTGTAAAGTCAAGTGTAGACAGACACAGGAGTGTCCACACAGGACAGAAGCCTTTTGCTTGTGAGCTCTGTGGACAAAGATTTAGTCAAAAGACACATTTAATCCGTCACATGAAAGTCCACACAGGACAGAAGCCTTTTGCTTGTGAGCTCTGTGGACAAAGATTTACCCAAAAGGGAAATTTAGACACACACATGAGAGTCCATACAGGACAGAAGTCTTTTGCTTGTGAGCTCTGTGGACAAAGATTTAGTTTAAAGTCAAGTTTAGACAGACACACGAGTGTCCACACAGGACAGAAGCCTTTTGCTTGTGAGCTCTGTGGACAAAGATTTAGTGTAAAGTCAAGTTTAGACAGACACACGAGTGTCCACACAGGACAGAAGCCTTTTGCTTGTGAGCTCTGTGGACAAAGATTTAGTCGAAAGACCCGTTTAATCTGTCACATGAGAGTCCACACAGGACAGAAGCCTTTTGCTTGTGAGCTCTGTGGACAAAGATTTACCCAAAAGGGAAATTTAGACACACACATGAGAGTCCATACAGGACAGAAGTCTTTTGCTTGTGAGCTCTGTGGACAAAGATTTAGTTTAAAGTCAAGTTTAGACAGACACACGAGTGTCCACACAGGACAGAAGCCTTTTGCTTGTGAGCTCTGTGGACAAAGATTTAGTGTAAAGTCAAGTTTAGACAGACACACGAGTGTCCACACAGGACAGAAGCCTTTTGCTTGTGAGCTCTGTGGACAAAGATTTAGTCGAAAGACCCGTTTAATCTGTCACATGAGAGTCCACACAGGACAGAAGCCTTTTGCTTGTGAGCTCTGTGGACAAAGATTTACCCAAAAGGGAAATTTAGACAGACACACGAGTGTCCACACAGGACAGAAGCCTTTTGCTTGTGAGCTCTGTGGACAAAGATTTAGTCGAAAGACACATTTAATCTGTCACATGAGAGTCCACACAGGACAGAAGCCTTTTGCTTGTGAGCTCTGTGGACAAAGATTTACCCAAAAGTCAAGTTTAGACACTCACATTAGAGTCCACACAGGACAGAAGCCTTTTGCTTGTGAGCTCTGTGGACAAAGATTTAGTCATAAGACAAGTTTAAACTTTCACATGAGAGTCCACACAGGACAGAATTAATGAACGTAAATAAAATATATATTTTGGGACTTCTAAGGGTGTTGAATGAAATGTGCTACTGATCTGGAAGCTCTTTTAACTAAAATGAAAGGCAGCAGTTTTATTAAATGTTTTGTTTTTGGAGACGAAAAGGTTGAAAATGAAATGTTTGTTTGCCACTAAAGTGTTTTATTAAATCTCTTTGTTCACTATTCAGTTTGTTGTTCGCTGTTTCTGGAGTTTAAACGTAAATGCTGATGTTTTGCAAAGTGAGAAGGCTCGCCATCAAAGTCACCAGGTTAATCCACTCATGTAATTATCTGTCATGCAAATAAACCTGATCAAAAATTAATACCTATATTATCCATATTGTTTGACATCCAAATACAATTGGAAACGCGGATTCACAGTTAGCAAAAGTATAAATCTGGGTTTTCAGGTAAAATAGTGCAAACTTATTTGAAATAACAGAGCATAAGATTTGCTCACCTATTCCAGAGTTCATCTAGCTCCACTGCACGGTGTAGCGGCTCTCCCTCGCACATCTACACATAACATTTTACTTTCTGTAATTACAAATCCAAGTTTCACTCTGACATATAGAAAAAGTTCATGTACAGGTTAGAAGGTTTTACTTTGCTGTTTAACGCTAGCAGGGTAAGCATCGGATGGAAAGGTAGCAAAAGCAGGTTAGCTTCATGTGGCGCTCAGCAAACTGGACAAAACCCGCCACTTCCATCGGTCTAGCTGCTTCACTCCCAAACCAAGGAAGATTCATCCACCGGCAATGGTACCAACTAATCCAGCTTACTTTTTCCATTCCTTCTGTTTTTGTAATGTCTGAGGTTCAACCTGAGGTGGAAAGAGTACTACAACTTCCTACTTAAAGGTATAGCAATCGATGTTTCTGAATATCAGGAAAGAACCGCCCTCTCCAGGTTGCGCAACACTCTCCCAGCGCCTGTTTACAAGTAGCTGTCGGCCGTAATGTGTAATAAGAGGCTCTTAAAACAGCATGCAGAACGTTAGCTTACCTCTCGAGCAGAAAACCGGCAACAGCGGCGTCTGTGGGGAGCGGACTGGACCGCATTATCCTCTTCCTGATTTCCATGAGAGTGCGGGGGTGCACAAGAGTACGCATGTGCAGGAAGTGAGAACAAACCCAGGGTTGGCTTCACCAGAAATTTACATTTTTGCAGACCAATGGTTGACGTGATCCACCCGGAAGAAAAACATTGATTGCTATACCTTAAAATACGAGTACCAATACTTTGATAATTTTTTACTCAAGTACAAGTAAAAGTACTTGCCTAAATTTTTACTCAAGTAAAAAGTATCGTAAACAAAATGTACTCAAAGTAAAAGATACTTGGTTACATTTCTGTCAGTGTAAGGATGGCTACATCTAAGTAGTGAAAACTCACGCCAGTACACGACACGCTTGTGTGTGCGTGTACACACGCACACACACACACAGTTTGATGGAGGGATTTTTATCCAATCATTGAGAACTGGACGTGCACATTGATTGGACGAGGGTCTTGTAGGATTGTGATTAAAATTATTTATTTTGAGAAAGAAAAAATAATTTTTTTAGACACCATCAGCCTGTGAGGTATCTCAATGTTCTCATGACTAAACTCTAACATGAGACTGTGCTCTAACCCGTCACATAACAAGCTAAATGAAAGTCAGGCATTTCAGATGGACCGTATGACAGCTGCTAACGTTGGCCCTGCCCTACTTTACCTCTACATTACAGTTCCTTTATCCATGTCCATCCTAGAGCTCCTCTCTGACCTTCATGCTTATTTAGAGCAGCTGATTTTTAAAGTTAGCAGAGTTCATCCTTGGTAGTGGGTTCACTCACTCATTTAACCCTTCACCACTGAAATCAGTTTGTTCATTCCAATCCTCCTAAATAATCCTCCAATCATCCAAATGGAATCCTTAAGGGTCCCGTAACGTCCATCCTGTCAGAATAGGCCTTGGGAGCCCAGGTGTTACTAGAACTAATGGTGTCTCCTCACCAGCGTGAGCCTCCAAACTGTGAAGGTTGGTCTCCAAACATGAACTTTAAATTCATGCATTTATCTCCTCTTGTAGCACTTTAACATGTTTTAAAAGGATAAGTTACCCCCCCCCCCCCCCCCCGACCAAAGATAAGATAAACTAGAAAAATTTGCATTTATTGCACAAATGCTGTTTGAATGCTGGATAGCTGAAACTGTAAGCTGAAGCTGCTGAACTAGCTGAAACTAAGCAAAACTGTCAAAATGAGCTGAATGTATTGAAAGATGTTGAAGCAAAAAGTAAGTGAACAATGGAGAAAAATCATCCTAAATAGCAAAAAACTGAAATCTGTGAACATTGTATAAAAACTGGACAGCTAAAATGTCTAAACACCTGTTATTTCAGTAGGACTATTTTAACAGTTTAATTTTTACATTTACCTGAAATGTGAAATTAGCATCATATGCTGAATTCAGAAACTAATTGCTGAAGCTGCTGAATAGCTCAAGTGAAGCTGAACTAAGCAAAACTGTTAAAATGAGCTGAATGTTTTGAAAGATTTAGAAGCAAAAAGCACCAAAATGTAAATAAAACACAAAAAGTGAAGAACGGAGAAAACAATCCTAAACAGCAGAAAACTGAAATCTGAACATTATTTAAAAATCTGGACAGCAAAAACGTCTAAACACTTGTTGTTTGAGTAGGACTAGTTTAACAGTTTAATTTTTATATTTAGTTGAACTGTGAAATGAGCAGCATAAGCCAAATTCAGAAACGGATTGCTGAATAGCTGAAGTGAAGCTGAAACTAAGCTAAACTGTCAAAATGAGCTGAATGAATTTAAAGATTTAGAAGCAAAAATCACCAACAAGTGTAATAAAGCTCAGAATATAGGTGAAGAATGGACAAAAATGCCAAACAGCAGAACACTTTAATCTTTGAACATTGATTAAAAACTCAAAATTTGAAATGTTAAACAGCTGGCATTTGAATGAGAATAGTTTAACGGGTACATTTTTACATTTGGCTGAACTGTGAATTTAGAAATATCTGCTGATATCTGAAACTGATAGATTAATATTAGGGGTGGGCCGTTATCAGCGTGCTGCGGCAAAGCCAGACTCTTATCGCGCGATAAAAAAAAATGACGCCGTTAATATATTGTAGTGACCCCGGGCGTCTCAGCGGCAGTCCCCAACTCAACCAGCAGGAGGCAGTAGTGGTTCTCACACCAGACCTTTATTAGGCTTCTTCTTCAACCCTTTGTAACACTACAGACACAGAACTTCTATCACGCTCCTACCACACAGAGTCACGGTGTCAGTTATTCATGCTAATTCAACCCGCTCCACAGAACACACATCACCTTCCCTGTGGCTTACATTAACATAACACTCAAATCAACACATAGAAACTAGCAGAGGGATAGGAAACACATATAACACAATACCCAGAATGCACCTGGCTTACAACCCCAGCCAGGTCATTACACTGCCCCCCCCCCCCCCCCCCCCCCAAGAGGTTTAGTGTCCCCACAACCTTAACCGTCCACTCTGTAGTCCTGTAAATATCCGGGCCGGCGTCGAGTACGCTTTGGCCTTGAATGGGGTTCCATGGCGCCCCCAGCTGAGCTAGGCGTAGGAAGCAAGGAATCCCCAGGCTGCCCACCAGTCTGCGGGTTCGGGGCAAGCGGATGGTATGGCGCCAGCCGATCCTTATGCAGCACCACCCGCCTTCCCCGCCCCGGCATCCGGACTCGGAAAACCACCTCTGATAGCTGTTCCAGGATCTCGGCCGGGCCTTGCCAGTGACTCATGAGCTTGGGGGCCAGCCCCCGCTTCCGCCGGGGGCAGTACACCCAGACCCGATCTCCGGCCCTCAGCATAGGACCGTGCGCACGGGTATCGTACGCTCGTTTCTGGCGGACCCCGGCCCCCTCCAATGTCTGTCTCGCCAGCTGATGCACCGTGTGCAACCGCTCCTTGAGCCGCCGGAAGTAATCCATCTCTGGTCCCCCAGCAATTTCCGGCTCAGGGGGCGCCCCGAACACCAAATCCACCGGAGCTCGGATCTCCCTTCCGAACATTAAGGCTGCAGGGGTACAATGACTTGACTCCTGCACTGCAGTTCGATACGCCCACAAAACAAGGGGCAGGTGTTGGTCCCAGTCCCTCTGATGCTGGCTGGTCAGGATGGCCAGCTGGGTGGCCAACGTGCGGTTGAACTGCTCAACCAGACCATCGCTTTGAGGATGAAGGGGGGTGGTCCTCGTTTTTTTACCCTCAGCCTCCGACACACTTCTCCCAGCACTTGGCTCTCAAAATTCCTCCATTGGTCGCTGTGGAGCTCCTCCGGTACACCAAACCGCGTGAACATCTCATCCACCAGAGTGTGCGCAGTCATCACTGCACTCTGATCTGGCACCGCATACGCCTCTGGCCACTTCGAGAAATAATCCATCGCGACCAGGACGTACCGGTTGCCGGCATCAGTAACAGGGAATGGACTCAGTATGTCCACTCCGATCCGCTCCATTGGCGCCCCAACTAGGTATTGCTGCAATGGGGCATGGGAGCGCTGGCTGGGACCTTTCTGTGCTGTGCAGTCGTCACAGCAGTGAACATGGATCTCCACGTCCTGACGACAGCCCGGCCAATAGAACCGCTGTCTCAACCGCCGCACCGTCTTCCCATTCCCAAAATGGCCAGTACCTGCAGCCCCGTGAACCCAGCGGAGGACCTCAGGCCGCAAGGCCCGGGGAACCAAGAGTCCCCCACAGCAACCACCTTCTCCGGATCAGTAGCCACCCCTTTTTCGCTCACCACATGTCCCAGGAACTTCACCTGGCGAGCCAGGAGGTTGCACTTAGCCAGGTTCAGCTTTAGTCCGGCCCCGCGGATAGCAGTCAGGACCTCTTGCAGGGTAGCAACAGCCTGTTCAAAGTCCTTGGCATGAGTCAGCAAATCATCCAAGTAGACCACGCAGCGGCCGCGGAGAATGTCTTTGAGGACCCTTTCCATTAACCTCTCGAACGTGGATGGTGCGTTGCATAGTCCAAAAGGCATCACCCTAAACTGCCACAGTCCTTGCCCAATGGTGAAGGCAGTCTTGGGTCATGCCTCATCAGCAAGCTCCACCTGCCAGTACCCACTGCGGAGGTCTAGCGAGCTGAACCAACTGGACCCAACGATGTAATACAGTGCATCATCGATGCGAGGTAGCGGGTAAGAGTCCTTGCAGGTTACCGCGTTCAGGCGCCTGTAGTCCACACAAGGGCGCCAACCCCCCTGTTTTCTTCCGCACCATAACTACAGGTGCGGCCCATGGATTATCCGAGGGTTCAATGACGCCATTATCTGCCATCTCTTTTATCAGTTCCTCGGCAGCTTTGCGTTTGGCGAGGGGCAGGCGGTGGGGCCGCAGCCGGATTGGGGCAGCTGCTCCAGTGTCGATGGTGTGCTGCACCAGGTCCGTCCTTGTACAGTCTTCTTCCCTAGCGGCTAAAGTATCCACAAACTCTGCCAGGAGGCTCTGCAGCTGCCGCTGCTGCGTCACACTGAGGTGTACCCCACTCCGCCGCCCAAGCTCCTCTACTGCCGCGACAGTCTCAGGCGACGGGGAGACCGCCGAGCTAGGCGGCGACTCTGGCTGTGGGATGTTGGCTCTGCTCACGTTCACCCCCTGGGTCCTCTTCCGCCCCTTTTCCGCCCTCGACCCCTGGCTGTGGCCTGAAGCTGTGGGGCGCGAGAGCTTTGGGGGTGCCGGCGGGGTGGGGGCCTGTCCCTGACTACCGCGGCCCACTTGGAGCTGCACAGTCTCAGCACCAAGGTGGATGGCAACTCCCGGCACATCGACCTGTGCCCCCCAGTGGGTTAGCAAGTCCAGTCCAACAATGCACTCGTCTGTTATATCGGCAAGCCAGAACTCATGGTTCACTCTGTTTGTGCCCACCACCACCTGCAGAGTCTTTCTCCCCGGCATCACAGTCTTTTCTCCTGTGACAGTGTACAACGCTGTGTGAGTAGGGGTCCAATCCGTCGGCAATGACCCGCCCGTCTCCGGAAGCACCCCCCTCCGCAGCAAGCAGATGGTAGACCCCGTGTCCACCAGGGCCCGGCAAGACCGTCCATCAATGATACAGTCCAGGTATAGTCCACGGGTGGACCCACAGCGGCCCACCACAGGATGAGTGTCACGGAGAGGTTTTAATCATTGGGGTGGGGGTCCCCTCACTGTCCCACCCCGTGGCCGTTTCCCGTCGGTGATGTCACTCGGGCCCGAGGACTAGGTGTAGGACAGTTCCGGGCAAGGTGACCGGGCTCCCCGCACCGATAACAACAGTCTGTCCGGCGCCTCAGATGAGGGACTGCTTCTGGTTGGGCTCGTCTGGCCTCCTCCTCTTCATCAGACTGGTCCGTGCTCATCTCTCTCTCGACCCCCTGACTGATCGTCGGGTTACTGGTTCGCCCCTCAGCACCTCCTCTGCCCGCTCCGCCTCCCTCTACGCCTCCTCCAGATCTCGGGGGGATGACAGCCGGACATGCTGTCGCAGCCTCTCCGGTGTGAGACCCCTCAGGAAGGCGTGGAGACCCAGCTCTTCCTGGGCCGCTCCTGAGAAGGTTGGATAGCCCCGTCGGGCAAAGGACGTCCGCGGCAAAGGACCCCAGGCTCTCTCTCTCACGTCGGCGTCGGCTAGCCAGCTCTTCCCTGCTCTGTTCAGCTGGTGGTCTCTGTCCAAACCGTCTGCCGAGCGCCGTAGTCAGAGCCCGGAGGTTGCGCTGCTCCTCTAGGGGCAGGTCCAGCAGAACCTGAAGTGCTGGGCCCTCCAGTGCGAGTGCCAGGTGGGTGGCAGTCTCTTCTTGACCCCACCCATTGTGAGTGGCAGCCAGCGTGACTTGGGCCAGGTACGGCTGTAGCTGTGTCGCCCCGGTGTAATGCTGCAGTTTAGCAACCGTCCTGCTAGGGAGCTGTGGTGCAACCCTAGGAATCTCTTCCCGCCACAGGGGGTGTCTGTTCCGGGGCGCACTGTGGCCCTCTGGCCGCCCCAGCTCCGGTCTTCTTTGCTGGATCTCGGCAGCCATGTTTCCGAGAATCGAGTAGTTGTCCCAGATTGCATGCTCTATTTCGTCTATGGTCGGCTCCATAGTGTCTGCTAGACACTCAGCGATCCCACTTCTGACACCAATTGTAGTGACCCCGAGCGTCTCAGCGGCAGTCCCCAACTCAACCAGCAGGAGGCAGTAGTGGTTCACACCAGACCTTTATTAGGCTTCTTCTTCAACCCTTTGTAACACTACAGACACAGAACTTCTATCACGCTCCTACCACACAGAGTCACGGTGTCAGTTATCCATGCTAATTCAACCCGCTCCACAGAACACACATCACCTTCCCTGTGGCTTACATTAACATAACACTCAAATCAACACATAGAAACTAGCAGAGGGATAGGAAACCAAGCCCCCACAATGCCGCTCTAAAAATGGTCCCATCCCGGAAGTAAGAAAAATTGCAGTTCCACCCTCATCCGCTGGGGGCTTGTGCCAGAAGCGAGCAAATCCTCATTGACTCCCATGTTAAAAATGCCGATTTCACAGCAGAAATAAACATGTTTACAGCCTGGTACCAAAACATGTTTTTTGTCTAAATTATCTAGTTTATACTCATGACAACTCTGAGGGGGGTGAATTTTTTTCTCACTCTTCTGTTTAAGTGTATTGAAAGCCTAAAATTCTGTATAATTAATGAGCATCCGACACACGTGACCGCCGCCTCAGACCCACGTGACCACAGAGCTAGCTCCGTTGAAAGGCCTCAGTAGAGCCTCGGTCTGGCTTGGAAACTGCTCCGGCATTTTGAGTCTCTGTGTTTGTGTATTCTTCTTTGGATATTATTGGTGCAATTGTTGGACAAAATGACTTGCAGTGGTATTAATTGCACTAATAGAGCGTCCAAGGAGTCCCCACTTCATTTTTTTCGGTAAGTTAAAATCTATATTCGTATTTTTTGTCACTGCCACCTTTAAACTAGCTGAGTTTACCGAAGTAGCTAGCTAACTATCAGTTTAACATGTAGCATGTACTGTTTAACCATGAAATTTAAATGTAAAATACGGTAAAATAATTAATAGGGCATATTTCGATGGGTAAAACCCAGTGCATTTAAGATAAAAAAGGGTTGAAATATGACGGAGCGCTAAGAGGAAGACTTCTGTGTCCATTCTTCCATCCGGTAATCCCCAGCGGTCAGGCCGGGCAGCCTGACCGATCCGGCGCCTACTTGCTGCGCCTAGCTGCTGCGCGGTCTGACCACTCGTGGAGTTTTTCATGTCTGACTTTAACCGCATCTAATACTGTATTACGGCGTGAGCGCAACAGCGACAACTTAATATCGATGTGTAAGCAGCCTGAGTGGTAGGGTGTTTTCATCTGAACCCTTAAAACCTCGAGCAGGCTATGCTGCACTATTGACGTGTTAGCGCGCAGCGCTAACAACTTAGCGACGTGACATGTCTCTGAGAAAGCGTAAAACACGGACGCTTCTTCTGAAGCGGAAAATAACACTTCTTCTTAAGCAGAGCAGGATGTCGCCTCGGCTCGTTCACGGCCGAGCCGGACTGAGCTCGATAACATTGACCAAGCACAGCCACTGGGTCGTTGTAGCTGCCACCAGGCCTGCTGAAGGAACACCAGCAGGTTTCATCAGACTCGTAAAGTTTCTTGTTTTTGCTGGGGATTTCTGTATTTTACCGCTCCCTCCTGCAGTCTTCCCCTATTAAAATTTAAAATGTGTAACTTTATGTATTGTGATGAATGACTAATATTCATGTAAAACTAAAACGTTAGGCATTTAGGGGGAAAAAACAAAATAATAAACATTATACAGATGTCAAATAAATCAAACTGTAATTAAACTATATATTTTCAAAGTCATATAGACAGCATGATGGTTTGTGTGATCCGCGCGGTTTCACTTACACCCCTTTAATGATCAGGCTGTTTTTTATTATTTTTATCAGCTGATAGCAGTTAAAATTATGGTAAAAAATACTTTTATCTGTTTTTGATAACTTAATGCCCAGGAAGAGCATCTTCCTGGGCATTAAATATAACCCAAATGTGTTATTATGAGCAGATCTGATGAAGGTGTAGACAAGCAGTCTTCGTCTTCTTCGTCTTCCTCCGCTTATCCGGGTCCGGGTCGCGGGGGCAGCATCCCAATTAGGGAGCTCCAGGCCGTCCTCTCCCCGGCCTTGTCCACCAGCTCCTCCGGCAAGACCCCAAGGCGTTCCCGGACCAGATTGGAGATGTAACCTCTCCAACGTGTCCTGGGTCGACCCGGGGGCCTTCTGCCAGCAGGACATGCCCGAAACACCTCCCCGGGGAGGCATCCAGGAGGCATCCTGACCAGATGCCCAAACCACCTCAACTGGCTCCTTTCGATCCGGAGGAGCAGCGGTTCTACTCCGAGTCCCTCCCGAATGTCCGAGCTCCTCACCCTATCTCTAAGGCTGAGCCCGGCCACCCTACGGAGGAAACTCATTTCGGCCGCTTGTATCCGCGATCTCGTTCTTTCGGTCATTACCCAAAGCTCATGACCATAGGTGAGGATTGGGACGTAGATCGACCGGTAAATCGAGAGCCTGGCTTTCTGGCTCAGCTCCCTCTTCCCCACGACAGATCGGCTCAGCGTCCGCATCACTGCAGATGCCGTACCAATCCGCCTGTCGATCTCCCGATCCCTCCTACCCTCACTCGTGAACAAGACCCCGAGATACTTAAACTCCTCCACTTGAGGTAGGACCTCTCCCCCGACCCGGAGGTGGCAAGCCACCCTTTTCCGGTCGAGAACCATGGTCTCAGATTTGGAGGTGCTGATCCTCATCCCAGCCGCTTCACATTCGGCCGCGAACCTACCCAGCAAGAGCTGAAGGTCAGAGCTGGATGAAGCTAGGAGGACCACATCATGCGCAAAAAGCAGAGACGAGATTCTCCTGCCACCAAACTCGACACACTCCACACCACGGCTGCGTCTAGAAATTCTGTCCATAAAAGTGATGAACAGAACCGGTGACAAAGGGCAGCCCTGGCGGAGTCCAACCCTCACTGGGAACAGGTCCGACTTACTACCGGCTATGCGGACCAAACTCACGCTCCTCTGGTAAAGGGACTGAATGGCCCTTAACAGAAAGCCACCCACCCCATACTCCTGGAGCGTCCCCCACAGGGTGCCCCTGGGGACACGGTCATAAGCCTTCTCCAAATCCACAAAGCACATGTGGATTGGTTGGGCAAACTCCCATGCCCCCTCCATCACCCTTGCAAGGGTATAGAGCTGGTCCGCAGTTCCATGGCAAGGACGAAAACCACATTGCTCCTCCTCTATCTGAGATTCAACTATCGATCAGACCCTCCTCTCCAGTACCTTGGCGTAGACCTTTCCAGGGAGGCTGAGGAGTGTGATCCCCCTATAGTTGGAACACACCCTCAGGTCACCCTTCTTAAAGATGGGGACCACCACCCCGGTCTGCCACTCCCTAGGAACTGCCCCCGATGACCACGCAATGTTGTAGAGACGTGTCAACCATGACAGCCCTACAACATCCATAGCCTTGAGATACCCAGGACGAACCTCATCCGCCCCCGGGGCTCCGCCGCTGTGTAGTTGTTTGACTACCTCAGCAACTTCTGCCCCCGAGATCGGACAGTCCATCCCCAGGCCTCCCAGCTCTGGTTCCTCCTCGGAATGCGCATTGGTGGGATTGAGGAGCTCCTCAAAGTATTCCTTCCACCGTCCGACTATAGCCTCAGTTGACGTCAGCAGCTCCCCATCCCCACTGTAAACAGTGTGAGCGAGTTGCTGCCTTCCTCTCCTGAGGCGCCGGACAGTTTGCCAGA
Organism: Nothobranchius furzeri; assembly: GCF_043380555.1. Classification (NCBI taxonomy): domain Eukaryota; kingdom Metazoa; phylum Chordata; class Actinopteri; order Cyprinodontiformes; family Nothobranchiidae; genus Nothobranchius; species Nothobranchius furzeri. The sequence continues at coordinate 100,557,371 of NC_091742.1, read as the reverse complement.
ACCTCTTTGGAGCCGATCGATAGTCTTTCTCCATGGCCTCACCAATCTCCTCCCACGCCCGAGATTTTGCCTCGGCAACTGCCACTGCTGCACCCCGCTTGGCTATCCGGTACCTGTCTGCTGCCTCCGGAGACCCACAGACCAGCCACGCCCTGTAGGCCTCCTTCTTCAGCCTGACGGCTCCCCGAACCTCTGGTGTCCACCAGCGGGTACGGGGGTTGCCACCACGACTGGCATCGGCCACCTTACGACCACAGCTAGCAACAGCCGCCTCGACAATCGCAGAGTGGAACAAGGCCCACTCGGACTCAATGTCCCCCACTGCTCTCGGGATGTGGTCAAAGCTCTGCCGGAGGTGGGAGTTGAAGACCGTCTTGACAGGTTCTTCTGCCAGGCGTTCCCAGCAGACCCTCACTATGCGTTTGGGTCTGCCAGGTCTACGCGGCATGTTCCCTTGCCATCTGATCCAACTCACCACCAGGTGGTGATCAGTTGACAGCTCCGCCCCTCTCTTCACTCGGGCGTCCAAAACATACGGCCGCAGGTCAGATGATACGACTACAAAATCTATCATCGACCTGTGACCTAGGCTGCCCTGGTACCAAGTGTACCGGTGGGCATCCTTATGTTCGAACATGGTGTTCGTTATGGCCAAACTGCGGCTTGCACAGAAGTCCAATAACAAAACACCGCTCGAGTTCAGATCAGGTGGGCCGTTCCTCCCAATCACACCCCTCCAGGTCAAGCTGTCATTGCCCACGTGAGCACTGAAGTCCCCCAGCAGGACAATGGAGTCCCCTCATGGAGCACTATCTAGCACTCGTCCCAGGGACTCCAAAAAGGGTGGGTACTCTGAACTGATATTTGGCCCATAAGCACAAACAACAGTCAGGACCCGTTCCCCGACCCGAAGGCGCAAGGAAGCTACCCTCTTGTCCCCCGGGGTAAACCCCAACACACAGGCAGAGAGTCTCGGGGCTAACAAAAAGCCAACCCCAGCCCTCCGCCTCTCACCCGGAGCAACTCCAGCAAAGTAGAGTGTCCAACCCCTCTCCAGGTCTCGGGTTCCAGAGCCAATGCAATGTGTCGAGGTGAGTCCGACTATATCTAGCCGGTACCGCTCAACCTCTGCCACAAGCTCCGGCTCCTTCCCCGCCAGCGAGGTGACGTTCCATGTCCCAAAAACTAGTTTTCTTGCGGATGGACTCCCACATTAGCCAGGTGGTTAGATCCTGCTTTTCCCGGCTTCGCCAGCTACCAAAGATGAAGTCCATCCTGAAAGACGTGTCATATTTTCTCCCCAACTCCTCCTTGAACCGTCACCTTATCGTGGTGGAGGAGTTTGAGTGCCCTAATGATCCTAGGAGCTATGTTGTCTGGGGCACTTAGTGCCCCTGGTAGGGTCTCCCATGACAAATTGGTCTTAGGTGAAGGGTGAGACAAAGAACGGTTCGAAGGATCTTTCATGGCGGTTAAAACGAAGAGTCGGAGTACCCGGCTCGGAGGGTTACCGGGGTCCCACCCTGGAGCCAGGCCTGGGGTTGGGGCCCGTGAGCGAGCGCCTGGTGGCCGGGCTTTCGCCCATGGGGCCCGGCCGGGCCCAGCCCGAACCGGATACATGGGCTCGTCCAACTGTGGACCCACCACCCGCAGGAGGAACATGAAGGGTCCGGTGCAATGCGAATCGGGTGGCAGACCAAGGCGGGAGCCTTGGCGGTCCAATCCCCGGACAAGAAAACTAGTTTTAGACAAGCAGTCTGCAAAGTAAAACTTGTTTAGAGTCCAAACTCTTACTAAAGCTTTTGAAAAGAAAAAATGGTTGAATTTTGAGAAATATCCACAACAGGGGAGCGAGACCTCTGAAAAATGTATATTTTCTCTGAATTCATAGAATAATGTGAAGATTCTGGGAAAAGTTGGGATTCTGAGATTAAAACTTAAATCTTTCTTATCATAATTCTGGCAGTTTTTGTGTCCTTCTGCTGTGGAAAGTCGTGCAACATGAAGATACTGAGAAGATGCTTACAACCTGTGTTTTTATTCCATCCATAAATAAAATCATGAGCTATTTTTTTTAATCCAAATTTGATCCAACGGGCCATCGTTGGTTCCAGACCCGTTCTAGAACATTCCTCTAATCTTAAAGTCATCATCAGTTTCTTCCTTTTAACAAATATTTATTTGTTCAAATATTTAATATTTATAACTGGGATATTTGTTCCTCCCTCTCCCACTGCAGTTAGTCCTGTCCTGCAACCCTGTTTTTGCAGCTTAGTGAAGCCAACCATCACTAACCTGGGGGTGGTTTTGGACCCAGAGATGCGGATGGACTCCCACATTAGCCAGGTGGTTAGATCCTGCTTTTCCCGGCTTCGCCAGCTACCAAAGATGAAGTCCATCCTGAAAGACGTGTCATATTTTCTCCCCAAGCCGGACCTGACCGTCATGTATCGGTCCAAAATAGTGTGATGATATTGTGTTTTTTGTACATAACAGACTTTTTAACAGACAAATTTGTCGCATTCTCCTACACCTCTTCACGGGCTCGCCACAGTAAATATTCTATTTGGCGAGAGATAAACTTTATTGTATTTATCCTAGTGAATCTATAATTAAACGGGTAAACTAGTAGCACCACATCCAACGTCAAAGAGAGTAAAAAGTTATTATCAGGAGAGGGAGAATGTTTAAGTGGTTAGCAGCAGTGTGCTAGATGATGGCCCCCTCCATGAGGCCACCACAGCTCAGCAGAACGTCATTGTAGCTTCTTCTGGGGAGAAAAACACTTAGAGAGAAAATAAAGTTAACAGCTGAAATAGCAGGAAATAATACAGTTAAAGAGCAGATTGTAGAAGAAAGAAACCCCTGGGTTAAACTGGTCTGTCTACTGCATAATGCTGAACTCTAACATGTGTCCTCAGGGAAGGACCTGATTGGTGTCCAGAACCTGCTGAAGAAGCACCAGGCTCTGCAGGCTGAGATCACAGGTCATGAACCTCGCATCAAGGCTGTCACCCAGAAAGGAGAGACCATGGTGGAAGAAGGTAGAGCAGGTCTGGTCCTGACATGTTTCTGAGGTGTCTGCAGGTTCTGGCTCACTTTTTTTGGGTCCAGGTCACTTCGCTGGTGAGGAGGTGAAGACTAAGCTGTCAGAGCTTCATGGACGTTGGGACACGCTGAAGGCCAAGGCGTCCCAGAGGAGGCAGGACCTGGAGGACTCTCTGCAGGCCCAGCAGTACTTTGCGGATGCTAATGAGGCCGAGTCCTGGATGAGGGAGAAGGAGCCCATCGTTGGAAGTCCAGACTAAGGGAAAGACGAGGACTTGGCCGAGGTATGGAAGTCCCTTCCTGAGAAACTCCAATCGCTTTTCTTTACTCTCTTTCCAGTCCTTCATAATTAGTGTTTCTGTATTTGTCATTTCCTTCGGTTGTCTACCAGACGTCGTTGCTCGTTTGAGCGTCGCATGGGTTAGGGGTAGAAGTGCTGGCCTCGCACAGGAAGTGATGACAAACGTGTTCCCGTCGCTCTTATTTCAAACGGTTTACAAGCTGTGATGTGTGTTCCCGCTGCAGAGCAGCCATGACACGTGGCAGCCGGCAGAAGGCTCACGCTTTTCCACTAAACACCCGCAGAGCTGCGTCTGCGGTGAACTGAGCAGGGTTTGTTTTACGGTGGCGGATCCGATTGGACCATCGCTGCGAGAAAGCTCCACTTGTGTCAGACGAGCTGAAGGTTCTGATGTTCTGCTCCACAGGCTCTCCTGAAGAAGCACGAGGCCCTGATGTCGGACCTGTCGGCTTACGGCAGCAGCATCCAGGCCCTGAAGGAGCAGGCCCAGTCCTGCAGGGTGAGTTCAGAACCCTCGGCCCGTCAGAACATTCTTATCCACCACGTTCTAACACCAGACCTGTTAACCCGACAGCAACAAGGTAATCAGCAGGTGCTTTTGTCCTGCAGGACCTGAAGGCCAACGAGTCCCGCCTGAGGGACATCAACAAGGTGGCATCTGAACTGGAGTCAGAAGGTCTGATGGCTGAGGAGGCTCCTATGGTTCAGGCTCAGGTGAGCGTCACCTGTCTGCAGCAGCTGGTCCCTCTCACTTCCTGGTTTAACTCTGCTCGTCTATGTTTGTAGCAACAAGAACATCTGGGTTCTGCTCCTGGAAAGGTGCATGTTGTCCTCCGCCTCCACCAGAACCAGACGTGGTGTTTATGTTACCACTCATTTGTTTGTTTGTTTGTTTACAGGATGAAGCCGACTCTAACACGGCGTCACCCTGGAAGGTGAGTTCATTCAGCTGATCAGAGGTCACCTCTGATGGCCGCAGTCACGGCCGACCGTGCTGACATCACACAGGAATTCAGGTGACCCGGCAGGCACCAGGTGCTGGTGAAAGTGGGGACATGTCAGCTGGTTGCCATGGCTACAGTTATCTTTATGCATCTGTATGACTGCTGACTGGTGTGTGTTTCCTGTGACCTTTGACCTCAGACCGTACGGTTGGGCGTTCAGACGACGGCTAACTTTAATTCCATCAAGGTAAGAGGAAGCTCTTCCCTTCCTGTCTGAGCGATCCGTCTCCAGGTTTCTTCGTCCGGCGTCCAGCCCGCTGGCGTCCACCTTCATCTCACCTTCATCTCATCTCACTTCATTTATAGTGCAGTACTTTCACATTATCATTTTCCCACACTTCTGTATACCTGTATTTTGTTGTTTTTCAATAAAGAATGACAAATTATTTAAGTTTGGTTTTTGTTGCACACAAATATATATCTGTAAAAAATATCTATAAAGCTAATGTTTACATAACAAGTATGATTGGGTTTTGCAATACGGCACTCAAGTTTATTTTAGTAAGATTTTAAAACCAAGTAAAGTTAGTAAAGAACACATTTCTATTGTCTGCTAAGAAACTGTTGGGATTTAAAATGGGCCTGTTGTACAAATAACTTGTAAATGATTATTCCTCACTTTTGTCTTAACCAAAGAAATTCCAGTAATTGAGCAAAAACATTTATTTTTAACACTACATTTTATAAAACAGGGCACAAAGTGTCGGCACATGTATGTATGTCGATGGTCCACCCCAACCGAACCAGGAGACACAGACGTCAGGGAGGCCAAGGTTGTCTCTGCAGCTCTCTGGGCACCACGCCTCACTCAGCTGTCTCCGATGATCCAAATGGCTATGGAGAAAAAATAACAGGTTTGGTCTAGCTGTTTAAAGTACAAAACCATTCATGAAGTGGTCAAGACAAGTACTTGGTACTTACACTTGCTGCGTTGTGTAGCTGACGTTGGAGACACACAGGCTGCCATGGTGACCTTTTAACAGATCTAAGAAAAAAATGTAATAAAAGAATGAAACTTAAAAACTCCCAGACCTCATGTCACATTTACTAATCAGCTATGGCTGATTTGTTTTTTTATCACAGTGAGTTACACTAATTCTAATATATTTTTATTTCTATTATACATACATACTTTTTAACTGTTATTTTCACATGACTGTTATCAGGCTCTCTTGTTCTGGTTCTCATGATAACTCTGTGTCTTCCAGTAAGTTATCTTGTGCTTACTTCATCTGTATAATGTCTCTTTACTTTTGGTAAATTGTACTGAGTCCAGAATAAAGGCTAGTTGGCTCTACAAGATACAAACAAGTATTACGTTTTTGAAATATATGAAACACCGCCAGCATCTGTTAGAGCCTGTGGCGGGGTGCTGAGGGCCGGCTCCAGCCCAGGAATGAGCTCTCCTCGCCGGCCGGGAGGGTTTGAAACACCGCCATCCTCTCCTCTGCTGGCTGTTCATTCTGTTATGGTTACCGGTGCTTGTGTTGCAATGTGAAACGCTTGGTCTCAGATTTTGTAAGAAAGATAATAAAATGTCCCCCAAAATACGACTTAAATATATTTTCTCTTCTTCATGATACATTTAATGGCTGGTGCGACTCAGGAGTGATAGCGCCGAAAAAAACGGTACTGAAAACTTGCTCAAAGCAAAATGTATTCATTACGGAAATAAATTATAAACTTACCGATTTAAAACTTTTTAAATACAGGTACTTCTCACGAACAGGCGCAGAAAACCTCCACCTAAACTCCGTGTTAGGTTCAGGTCGATGGGTGTTCCAGTTAGCTCCGGTTGGGTTGAAGCTAGGTGGCTACATCCGTTAGCTCGGCTCCCACCTCCGCTTTAGCTTTGGGTTAGCCAGGGTTAGCTTCAGGTTAGCTCGTAGCTAGTTCGCCTGGGTGTCGTCACTCGAGCCCAGCCTTACAGCCACACCCTCAGCACCTCCTCTCTTCCCTTTTATGGAATTGTCTGGGCTGGACGGAACCTGTGACACGGTCAAAATGGCGGTGGTGGCCACCTCCCATTATAGACAACAAACGTGTTATTGAAGCCATTGGAATCCGTTTGTCCAGTATGTACAGTCTATGTAGGAAACACATATAACACAATACCCAGAATGCACCTGGCTTACAACCCCAGCCAGGTCATTACACTATTCTCAAAGTTGGGTTGGGATCTGGGTCGTCTATACTAAGCTTGATGACTATCACATTGCGCGGATGGATACCTGGTTGGCGCGGATGTATACTCGGCGCGGATCATAGACATATAACGCACGGATGTCTACGTGCGAAAGAGAACATCCTTAACGCCAGAGGAATCTTCAAACGTGACGCTCTGAAGAATGCTACTGACTGTAAATAGTTAATCATGGCCTATTCTGTAGACCTACAGTGCAGAATTTGTTGAACTGAATAAACAGCTATTAAACACAAACACTTATTGATCATTATTTATTTTCATCATGAGTTATCGTAGTAAAACTGCTTTATCAGTCTGTGATGCATTTTTGAAACAAGAAATACGGCTCCATTCTCAAAGACTTGCCTTTATTCATTATCTAGGTAGCACACAAATATGTCTTTGGCAGAATTTGAATGAGCCATTTTAATCTAGATTAATTCCAAGATTACAGTGAGATTAATCTAGATTTAAAAAATTAATCTATGCCCACCACTAATTAATATATGATCAGACTTGATATGGGATGGATGAATGGTTGGATGAATGAAATAACGGATGGATTGTTGGATGGCTGTTAGATGGTTTATTGGATGGATGGATGGATGGATGGATTAACAGAAGCGTGTATGGATTATATGTGGATGGATGATTCCTTAGGCCAAGCGATCGATTTGATGTCTCACATGTGTGGGTGTGTAATTCCATTTAGCCAGAAGATGATTGACCTCTCTCAACCAATCAGGGAGCGGGGCACTTTCCCACCTTCTGACAGTCAATCAAATTTAACTTGTTTCTAGTTTTAAGTACAAACAGTTCAAAAAGATCAAAAACAGGAGTCTGTTATTGGCTCAATATTCAGCTTTTTATATTCATTCCTGTGAGACTTGGTTGAAGTGATTTGTAGTTCCCATCGACATATAAATATTGGACAATGGGTTTCCACAGACTCCAAAAACATGTTTTTGTGCCAAAATGGGAGGTGGCCACCACCGCCATTTTGACCGTGTCACAGGTTCTGTCAAGCCCACACAATTCCACAAAAGGGAAGAGAGGTGGAGCTAAGGGTGGGGCTTGAAGGCTGGGATCAACTGACGACACCCGGTCGAACTAGCTACAAGCTAACCTGAAGCTAACCCAAAGCTAATATGGAGGTGGGAGCTAAGCTAACGGAGGTAGCAACCTAGCTACAACCAGAGTTAACTGTGCACAACAGCAGATTTTCTGAGTCAGAGATGCGCGGGGCTGACCGCTGGGTAAAACCAGGTGGAACACAGAGGTCTCCCGAAAGCTGCTGAAAGCCGGCAGCCCACGCAGCAGACAGAAGCCGCGATCAGACAGAGATGCGCAGAGCTGCGGGGAGGGGAGAACCACAAGCCGGCAGCCCGCGCAGCAGACAGAAGCCGCGATCAGACAGAGATGCACCGAGCTGCAGGGAGGGGAGAACCACAAGCCGGCCGGCAGCCCGCGCAGCAGACAGAAGCCACGATCAGAGATGCGCCGAGCTGCGGGGAAGAGAGAAACGGGTGGAAAACATCGGTCTCCCGAGAGCTCCACAAGCCGATAGTCAGAACTCAGCTCCACCAACATGTTATATTTCAACCCATTTTCTAAAGTGCAGCATTGTGTTAAATGCAGTGGTGGGCAGTCAGGGCCAGCAAAGCCTTCTCTGCTGGCCTAAACTTACTCAAAAACATTAGTGTATTTTTTTTCCTTTGGTAAATATTTTTTCAATAAAAATATGTTCACTGGTCAATTTTCTTTTTATCCTATTATACCCACTTGGTTGCGCTGCTTCCAGTGTTGAAATACCAAGGCTGGGTGTTATCCAATCAGATTTAAGCTAGCTTGTGTTTTCAGGCAGATTAAGTCTGCTCTAGGCCTTCAGAATCAATCGAGAAGCCCACTGTCCGCTGTAAGTGAACAGAGACGAGCCAGTTGCGATAGCCAATCAGCTCACGAGTCAGCTTGGCCCGGGCCAGCTAGCTGGCCTCACGCAAAAGTTGACATGAACGCATCCTGTGATTGGATGAGCAGTAGTTTGAACTTTTCTAGCGGCATTAAGCAAAAATATCAAAACTAAACACAGAGATTTGTATCTACAGGCAGCTATCGGTGTATTTTTGAACACATGATAGCTGAAAGAGGAGAAGAGACGGACTTGGTGGCAGATTTACTTGCCACACCATTTTCAAGACGGACCTTTCAAGAAAAAATGGATATTGTGAGAACAGGTCGTCTGACTCCAATGCTAGCTGGCTTGTCCCAGCAGGGGAAAGAATTTTTTCGTCATTTTCAGGCAAGCAACTATGAACGGTACCCATGGCTAACAGCTTCAGAGAACCGCTGCAGGTTATTCTGCTGGGAACGCCTGTTGGTCGCATCAGATCGATTTGGTATTTGGAGTTTTACTGGATTTGCCAGTTTAAGTTGTTTCACCAAGGCAGCAAAGAGACACCAAAGCACGGCTGACCACTTACAAGCTACGGTGCTTTTAGAAACCTTTGGGGACACCCGAGTGGATCTGCAGCTCAGTGAACAGGCGCGCAGGGACACGGAGCTCCACAACGAAAAGGTGAAGAACACTAGGGAGATATTGAAAAGGCTGATGGATTGTGTCATGTTTTTGGGTAAACAGGGACTTTCCTTTAGGGGACATGATGAAAACCCCCAGTCATTAAATAGAGGTGCAGATTCTATCTTTTCTTGCTGAACATGACGCCGACTTGCATTACCACCGGACCACCAACAGGGTCTTTACTGGGACATCCGGCAGAATACAAAATGACCTCATTCATGCTGTTGCTGAAGTGATGGGAGGTGAGATCAGAATGGAGATCAGAAGAGCCCCTTTTGTCGCCGTCATGGTTGATGAAACCACAGACGTGGGTAACGTGGCACAGCTGGCACTCGTCCTGCGCTACGTGACAGCCACAGGTGTCCAGGAGCGTTTTGTCAAATTTGTGGATGTAACGAGTGGCAGGCGAGCTGATGACCTTGCCGCGCTTATTTTCCGTATTCTTGAGGAATATGAATGCTGTTTGGACAAAGTTGTTGCACAGTGTTACGATGGTGCAGCGGCGATGGCATCTGGACTAAACGGGGTGCAGGCTACAGTTAAGGAAAAGGCACCTATGGCCTTATTCATTCACTGTTATGCACATCGTCTTAATTTAGTGCTGACTCAAGGGGCCTCAAAGCTTAAAGAGTGCAAGGTCTTTGTTGCCAATCTGAATGGCCTCGCTGCGTTTTTCTCCAGATCCCCGAAGCGCACACAGTTGCTGGATGATGTGTGCAAACGGCGTCTTCCTCGTGTCGCGCCAACACGGTGGCAATATTCATCAAGACTGGTGAATGCAGTCTTTGAGAAGGGAGTTGCTCTAAAGGAGATGTTTGGTCACATACTGGACCACCACGACGAGTATGATGAGGACACCGTGCTTTCTGCGGATGGATTTAACGCACGGCTGGACGATTTTGAGTTTTGTTTCTTGATCAAACACAGTCAACGGGCTTTTTGAGTGTGCTGCTGTGCTTTTTGGAACAGACCAAATCATTGGATGTACAGTTCTGCACGGCCAGGCTGAACGAGTTCTGTGACAAAGTTGAGCAAGAGAGGGGCAACTCCAGTGAGATATATGAAGAAGCAATGCGCGCCTCCGGTGGTCCAAGTGTGCGCAGAGGCCAACGCACGGCGCAAGGCGATCTCCGTGAAATTTACCAAAAACTCCACAACGGCATTCTGGACAGCATTCTTTCCCAGACAAGGAATCGATTTCAGGACCATGTTGATGTTTCTCTCCCTTCTTGACCCCCAGCACTTTCAGACATACAGAAAAAATTCCCGACAGCAGCCTTCTCCAGCTTAACACAGAGCTACGGACCACTGTTGGGTCTTCCCCGACTTAAAACAGAACTGACTGTAATGTATGCTATGGCTGATTTTGAAGGAAAAAGTCCCGCTGATCTACACGATGTTCTTCTCAGCAAAGACCTGAGTGAGAGTATGGGACAACTTTACGCCCTAGCCTGTTCGGCTGTGACTATCCCGGTGTCCACTGCCTCTGTTGAGCGCTCATTCTCAGCATTAAAGCGCGTAAAAACGTACGCCAGAAACACGACCGGACAGACACGGCTTTCAGCATTAGCCTCCATGTCCATAAAAGGCTCTACTCATGGACCTGAAGCGCACAGATCAACTGTATGACAGAGCCATGGAGGTTTTCCTGAGGAAAGAAAGAAGGATGGATTTTATTTTCTAATGAGCAGGAGAGGAGGAGATCCATGCTGGACATTTATGTTGGTGAGTAGAAACATTTATTAGTATTGTTTTAATGTTTTGTCATTTTATTTCGTTAATAATCAAGAAATGGTAACGAAATAAAATGGCTAAATGAAATTATTCTGTTTCTATGCCATTAATGTTGTGTACAACGTGGTGTGTAAAGCTGCGCCAACATTGTTTCGCGGTGCCATTTTCTCCTAAACAAATGCAAATAATGTGTTTGCTTTACTTATTTATTTTATTGTCTCATCTCTTAAATCCATCTTTCATTTTTGAGATTTGACAGTATCCGTGGTCTTGCTTCCTACCCTCAATTGGGAATGCGAGTTTGATTTCAAAGGCTCCGGAAATTACATGTCTTGACCAGCCACTGGTGTGTGTGTGTGTGTGTGTGTGTGTGTGAGAGAGAGAGAGAGAGAGAGAGAGAGAGAGAGAGAGAGAGAGAGAGAGAGAGAGAGAGAGTGAAAGAGAGAGGTTTCTCCAGCTGTGATGTCATATTGATGGTATTTTAAGGTGTATTAATTTAGATTGGATTGAATAGGAAATCACCGAAGGCGCAGGGGTGGGATGCACCGCCCTCCACTGGTTAAATGCATTGGGTTTTACCCTATTACATTTAAATTTCATGGTTAATCAGTACATGTTAAAATCTAAGCTCAGCTCGGCAGTGACCTAAAATACATAAATGTAATTTTACTTACCAAAAAAAATGAAGTGGAGACTCCTTGGACGCTCTATTAGTGCAATTAATGCCACAGCAAGTCATTTTGTCCAACAATTGCACAAATAATATCCAAAAAAAGAATACACAAACACAGAGACTCACAATCCCGGAACAGTTTCCAAGCCAGACCGAGGCTCTACTCACGTGGGTCTGATGCTCATTAATTTTACAGAATTTTAGGCTTTTAATACACTTAAACAGAAGAGTGAGAAAAAAATTCACCCCCCTCAGAGTTGTCATGAGTGTAAACTAGATCATTTAAACCAAAAACATGTTTTGGTACCAGGCTGTAAACATGTTTATATCTGCTGTGAAATTGGTATTTTTAACATGGGAGTCAATTAGGATTTGCTCTCTTCTGACACCAGCCCCTAGTGGATGAGGGTGGAACTGCAATTTTTGGTACTTCCGGGTTGGCCTCGATTTTTGAGCCGCATTGTGGGGGCTTGGTAGTTCCTTGTGTTGCCTTGGTAACAATGACAGGAGTCTGCATTAATAAAGCAATGTACAATGTCACATGACTCTTTTAAACTTTGAATAACATTTCTATATTAAAGTATGTTGATACAGTTGTGTCTAAAATGTTGTTAAATGTTGTTGCTAAGCACGTTGCAATGGTAACGCAGAATACAATATCAAAATAATACAAGACTCCTGGGACCAAGCAGGTTGAATTGATGTATCATATGTGTGGGTGCATATTTCCTTTTAGGCAGAAGACGATTGAAAACTCTCAGCCAATGAGAGAGCAGCAAAGGAGGAGGGGGCGGTTCCTGCCTTTTGACTAGTGTTAAAATGTCAGCTATGCTGCTAGTTTTAAGTGTATAGAGCTCAGAAAGATAAGAAACAGCAGTATGTTATAGGCTCAATATTAAGCTTTTCACATTCTTTTCAGTAACACTTGTTTGGGGATATACTTATGCACTTGTGTTGCCATGGTAACAGATAACGCATTTAAAATTGAATGCAAGATTCCTGAGACCAAGCTGGTTGATTTGATGTGTTATTTGTGTGGGTGCTGGATCCTGCTTGGACAGAAAATGGTTGAACACTCTCAACCAATCAGAGAGCAGCACTGTTTTCCCGCCTTTTCCCCTGGCTGTTGGAGGCCTGCAGCTGTACTCCTGTTAATGAGAGAAGCCGCTAAATCTGTCCTTCAGAAGTGAAATTGGACCTGTCAAACTTCTCATCACCATTCGAAAAGTACTGCACCGATTTGAAAAATTCAAAAAGCGTGAGCGGCAGAAGGCTTTGATGGTCATCTGTGTGATTTTTTATGTGCCATTTACGTTTTGATATAAAATTGTTGAAATAGTTAAAATTTTGAAGGAGTTGAAAAGGTTCAAAAAGTGTCCGGAAGCAGAATAAGAAGAAGAAGAAAGATGAACAGGAAAACAATAGTTTGAGTGCTTAACAGCATTCAAACAAACATTATCATAAACATTATTGAGACGTCATTTATGAAATACAAGTTATTTTTGTTCACCATTACTTCAACCAAATAATAAGATGCATGGATTTGAGGAACCACACTGTCTCATGCAGTCCTACATGTGTAACACACACACACACTCAAACACACACTCAAACACACACACACACACTCAAACACACACACACACACACACACACACACACACACACACACACACACACATACACACATACACACACACACACACACACACACACACACACACACCACTTTACTAAACCCTAACTTTTAAATGCCTTTTTAAAGTGTATTTGAAATATCTTCCAGTTCATTTTCTACCACAAGGTGTGCACCAGCACCAAAAAGCAGACATGAAAAAGATAAGTATAAAACTACTCTAGGGGGGTCTGGGGGCATGCCCCCCAGGAAGAAAATTTTGGACATTTTAATGTCCAAGCTGTTCTTGAGGAATAAGAAAATGAAAGAACAACATTTTGTTTTACTCCATTTCCACGCATCATGAAATCTGTCTTTTTCTATCACCTGTGGTGGATGGGTTTCTGTAGAAGAAGCTTTGGCCCCACATAAGTCAAACATCAGTTAAAAAAACATTTGAGGAAACAGATTTCACTGGAAAGTCAAAATGGGCCTTGTGGGAGTACTGGTGGATGGTGTTCTGTTGGAGGTGCTGGTGGATGGTGTTCTGTTGGAGGTGCTGGTGGATGGTGTTCTGTTGGAGGTGCTGGTGGGTCGAGTCCTGTTGGAGGTGCTGGTGGGTTGAGTCCTGTTGGAGACCACACTGGAGTGAGTCATGAAGCGGTGTTTGGGTCCTGAACGTGCTGCTTGGGCCTTGTTGGATACAGCTTTTGATTCACGCTGCTCTGGCCGTTCACCTCCTGGCGCTGTGCATCACGGAGGAAATTTACAGGTTTCTGCCGGTAAACACAGAGGTATGTGTATCGCTTCCAAATGAAGGAAAGACAATTCCTGATGCGCATGTGCACGCTTGCTCCAGCTCAAACAAATAAAAGGAATAAATTGCCTGAGTCTGAAAGCCTTTGTAGCGGCCCACTTTGAATTACCACGCAAGATGCAGAGAGCTTCGACTGGTGCAACTTTAATCCTCTCCTTCTTTCACCTCGCATTATGACACCATGAAAACTATATGAACAGAAAGTACAAATGTCACAGTACCATAATACTTCCACAAATAATGCATAGAAATCATGTTTACATTTTAAACTTAACAGAAATATTTTTAGTAAACAAATAATGAATTTTACATGAAAGTAGCCTTTTTTAGCCATTATAAGTTGTAGTTCTTATTTAAATAAAATAATGACAGTTTCCTTCTTTTTGAAATCAAATGAACAACTCGTTTCACACTGAATACACCATCAGTCTCCCCCTACCTCCTTCTGCTTCCAAGGGCGCTAAGTTTGAGCTCAGCCTGCTAGCGGCCTATCTTCCACACCTCACAGTGATGTCCCTTAAACATGACCTACAAACGGCACAAACATGAAGAGAACCACTGTAAAATACCCTTTCACAAGTTTCCATGTAGAATATGACAAATAAATAATATATTTGCATGTTTTACCAACTCTGGAGCAACATGTGCATGTCGTTATGATGAGCCGGGAGCAGGAAGTTTAGCGTATACAACAGGAAGTAGTAGAAGAAGAGGGGTGCTCTTCAAAATAAAAGCACTAAATTTAAAGTGACAGAACTGCTTTGTTTACCGCAAACATAATTTGCTGCCATTTACAGCCTTAAAAGAGACATATCATCCTTTTAAATTCTTCATTTTTACATACAGATCATTCAGTTGGGGTCTAAACTCAGTGGAACTGCAGTTCTTTGGTCTGATTTCCTCAATATTGCTGCTCTACAGACCCCTCATCTACCCCTGTTCTGAGGAGAGTCTGAGAATGAGCTGTTTTTGGGTACTGCCTCTTTAAATCAGGAGAAGGAGCTGCAAACTCCGCCCCCTTCCACAGACCAGACCTACTCTCCTCCCCCAGTCGGACTTTGTAGTTCTATAGAGAAATGATTATTTAGCGTAGCAGAAACATTATGTTAGCAAGCTAAATACTTAATTTGCTGATTGGCTGCACCTGGCAGTAAGGCGTTTCCTGTTTCCTGTTTTCAGTGTTGCACTCCGTGTAGCTGTTTGGTGTTTAGGGCTCGCTAAAGCTGATTTAATTTCTCTGTACTTGGATATCTCTGAGTTATTGTAGCACAAAAGCACGCTAAAACGCACATTTTCTGTTGTTCCACCTAGCTTTTAGGGAACCATTTGAGTTTGCACGCAGTTTATTTGGTACTGAACAGTTTGCTTGTCCAGTTAGCTTAGCCTCAGCACGGCTATGGCTACTTCTGTCTCTGCTTCTCTGTCTCCTATCTCTTGCGCTCTGTGTCAGATGTTTAGTTACTCCTCTGCCTCCTTTAGTGATAATGGTACGTGTAATAAATACAGCATTTTTGTAGCTTTGGAGGCGAGGGTGTCGGAATTGGAGTCCCGGCTCCGCGCTGTTGAAAAACCGGTAAACAGCCGTAGTTACTTAGCTAGCGCGGGGCTAACTAGCTCAGAACAACCACGTGGCGACCCTCCAGTGGAACCCGAGCAGCCGGGACCTCAGGCCGGCTGGGTGACGGTACGCAGGAAGCATAGAACCCAGCCTGTGGGTCCCCACCAACCCGTCCACCTTTCTAATAGATTTTCCCCGCTCAGTGACGCACCCACTGACAAGCCGACTCTGATCATTGGCAGCTCCATAGTCAGAAACGTGGCATTAGAGACTCCAGCAACCATAGTTAAAAGTTTACCTGGGGCCAGAGCGGGCGACATTAAATCTTATCTGAAACTGCTGGCTAAGGATAAGCGTAAATACAGTAAGATTGTTATTCACGCTGGCGGTAACGACACCCGGTTACGCCAATCGGAGGTCACTAAAATTAATGTTGCTTCGGTGTGTAAGTTTGCCAAAACAATGTCGGACTCCGTAATTTTCTCTGGCCCCCTGCCTGATCGGACCAGTGACGACATGTTTAGCTGCATGCTGTCCTTCAACCGCTGGCTGTCTAGGGGGTGTCCTGAAAACAACGTGGGCTACATTGATAATTGGAAAACTTTTTGGGGAAAACCTGGTCTGATGCGGAGAGACGGCATCCATCCCTCTTTGGATGGTGCAGCTCTTCTTTCTAGGAACATGGCCAGTTTTATTAGTCCTCCATGACAACCCCGGGTCCAGACCAGGAAGCAGAGTCGTAGTTTAGCCCACCCCTCTGCAGCTTCTGTACTGTTACCCACCCACTACCCCATAGAGACAGTGTCCTGCCCACGGCCAAAACCACACAGATTAAATATCAGGCTTAATAAAGCAAATCATGGAAATCTCATAAATATTAGAACAAATTCAACTGAGCAGAAACCTAGAAAAATTAAATGTGGGTTGTTGAACATTAGATCCATTTTTTCTAAGACTTTGTTAGCTAATGACTTGATTTGTCATAATCAGATCTCTTTGCTCTCTCTCACAGAATCCTGGCTGCAGCAAGAGGACTATGTTAGCTTAAACGAGTCGACTCCTTCAAATTATTTAAATCATCATATTGCTCGAAGTACAGGGCGAGGAGGAGGAGTGACAACCATTTTTCATTCTGACTTATTAATCAGTCCCTTACAGATTAATAGCTACAGTTCGTTTGAACATCTTATTCTTAGTTTTCCTAATCCAGATTGCAAAACTGTAAAACCACTCTTGTTTGTTGTTTTATACCGTCCACCAGGCCCTTACTCTGAGTTTTTGGATCAGATCTCTGATTTTTTATCAGATTTGGTGCTAAATACTGATAAGGTCATTGTAGTGGGGGATTTTAATATTCATGTGGACATCGAAAATGATAGCCTCAATGTAGCCTTTAGTAATATCTTAGACTCAATTGGTTTTACTCAAAGAATACATAGCTCCACCCACTCCTGCCATCATACATTGGACCTTGTTCTGACTTATGGCATTGAGTGTGAGGAAATAACAATCTTTCCACATAATCCAGTCCTCTCGGACCACTTTCTGATAACCTTTGAGTTTTTTATAACTGAGTTTTCGAGACATGAAAGTACATTTCATTATAGTCGGTCTCTATCTGACAACATAGTTGCATCTTTTAAATCAACTGTTCCATCTTTACTGTCCTCAGCATCTCAGAGGCATGTAGCAGAGGGCAATATTTTCAGTTCTAGCCCCTCACAAATTGATGCCTTAGTTCATCATGTTGATTCCTCTTTACGTGTGGCATTAGATTATGTTGCCCCTTTAAAAAAGAAGGTAATTAGGGACAGGAAGTTGGCTCCCTGGTTTAACTCTCATCTACGAGCCTTAAAACAAAACTCTAGGTAATTGGAGAGAACATGGCGCTCTATGCACCATGAGGAGGCCTACCTATCCTGGAAAAATACTCTTGTGCTTTATAAAAATAAGCTTCAACAAACTAGAACTGCTTATTTTTCAGCATTAATTGAGGAGAATAAGCATAATCCTAAATTTCTTTTCAGTACAGTTGCTAAACTTACACAGAATCATAGCTCTGAGCCATCTATTCCCTTAGCCCTCAGCAGCAATGACTTCATGGGATTTTTTACAAGTAAAATTAATTCTATTAGAAACAAAATCTTTAGCATCCTCCCTAATGCGATTTCTTCTTCCTCGGTAAGTGTGGAAGCATCAGAGGTAACTGTAGAACCTCATCTGTGCTTGAACCGTTTTGATCCAGTTGAGCTTTCAGAGTTATCAAAAATATTAGCTTCATCTAAACCTTCAACTTGCATTTTGGATCCAATCCCAACCAAATTATTTAAAGATGCATTTCCTTTGGTTACTGCCCCCATTCTAGATATAATCAATCTATCCTTAGTAAATGGGTATGTACCACAAGATTTTTAAGGTTGCTGTAATCAAACCTTCACTTAAGAAGCCTTCTCTGGATCCAGATTACCCAATGAATTATAGACCAATATCTAACCTTCCATTTTTATCCAAAGTCCTGGAGAAAATAGTGGCCATCCAAGTATGTGAGCATTTAAACTCTAATGCTCTGTTTGAGGAATTTCAGTCTGGTTTTAGAGAGTATCACAGCACTGAAACTGCATTAGTGAGAGTTACAAATGATATTCTCATGGCCTCAGATAAGAATCGTGTGTCTGTTCTAGTCTTGTTAGATCTCAGTGCTGCCTTTGACACAGTTGATCACAATGTTCTTTTAGAAAGACTTGAACATGTTGTAGGGATCAAAGGAACAGCGTTAGGCTGGTTTAAATCCTACCTGTCTGACAGATTTCATTTTGTAAATGTACATGACAAATCGTCTTCATACTCCAGGGTTACTTGCGGAGTACCACAGGGTTCAGTGCTTGGACCAATTCTTTTTACTATATATATGCTCCCAATTGGTAAAATCATTAGACAGCATGGGATAAACTTCCACTGTTATGCTGACGATACTCAGTTATATTTATCCATTAACCCTGATGAAGCTAATCGGTTGGGTAGATTACAGGCTTGTCTTGAGGACATAAAAAATTGGATGACTCTAAACTTTTTGCTTTTAAATTAAGACAAGACGGAAGTTCTCATCTTTGGACCAGAAATCCAGAAAAGGAAATTGCTTAGCCAATCACCTGACCTGAATGGCATTAAATTAATCTCCGAGAACAAAGCAAGGAACCTTGGTGTTATCTTTGACCAGGACATGTCATTCAAATCCCAGGTTTCACAAGTTTGTCGGATTTCCTTTTTCCACCTTCGGCATGTTGCTAAGATTAGAAGCATCCTTTCCAGTAGTGATGCTGAAAAACTAGTTCATGCATTTATTACATCAAGACTGGATTACTGTAATTCATTACTCTCAGGAAGTCCACAGAATGTAGTTAAAAGTCTTCAGCTTGTCCAAAATGCTGCAGCTAGAGTTCTGATGAGAATTAAAAAGAGAGATCATATCTCTCCTGTCTTAGCTTCCCTACATTGGCTACCTGTTAAATTCAGAATAGATTTTAAGATCCTTCTTCTCACATATAAAGCTCTTAATAATCAAGCTCCATCATACATCAGTGATCTGATTGTTCCATACGTTCCTAACCGAGCACTTCGCTCTCAGACTGCAGGTCTACTGGTGGTTCCAAGAATATCTAAACTTAGGATGGGAGGCAGATCTTTTAGTTATCAGGCTCCTCTCCTGTGGAACCAGCTCCCAGCTTTAGTCCGTGAGGCAGACACCTTGTCTACTTTTAAGAATAGGCTTAAAACATTTTTATTTGATAGGGCCTATGGTTAAAATCTGATGTTAGCCTAAATCTGGACAAGTGGGGGAGTAGAGGGAGGTGGAGTGTACAGTCGGTAAAGACGGCTCTCCCTTGCCCTGCCTCCAACATGCCTCCATCTAAATAGGATAGATTATCCAGAGTTATCTCTGTAGTTATGCTGCTATAGGCTTAGACTGCTGGAGGATACACTGACCACTTTTCACACTCTACTACTTTCTTCTATAGTCTGCTCTTTAACTGTATTATTTCCTGCTATTTCACCTGTTAACTTTATTTTCTCTCTAAGTGTTTTTCTCCCCAGAAGAAGCTACAACGATGTTCTGCTGAGCTGTGGTGGCCTCATGGAGGGGGCCATCGGCTAGCACACTGCTGCTAACCACTAATACATTCTCTCTCTCCTAATAATAACTTTTTGTTTTCATTGACTTTTGATGTGCTACTACTAGTTTATCCGTTTAATTATAGATCCACTAGGATAAAGACAATAAAGTTTATCTTTCACCAAATACAATATTTACTAAGAAATCACAATAGAACTATAGACACATTACTTTGTCTTGTGTGTGTGTGTGTGTGTGTGTGTGTGTGTGTGTGCGTGTGTGTGTGTGTGTGTGTGTGTGTGTGTGTGTGTGTGTGTGTGTGTGTGTGTGTGTGTGTGTGTGTGTGTGTGTGTGTGTGTGTGTGTGTGTGTGTGTGTGTGTCTGCTCTGTCTTCTCCATCCCCAGTGAGTCGTGGAGGATGGCTGCTTATACTGAGCCAGGATTCTCTGGAGGTTTCTTCCTGTTAAAAGGGAGTTTTCCTCTCCACTGTTGCTGCATGCTTGCTTAGTATGAGGATTGCTGTATAGTCACTGACACTAGTCAGTGACTTGATGCAATTTGCTGGGTTCCTTATATAGGAAACATTATTTCTGATTGGCTTAATGAACTGTGAATTGGAATGTTTATTATGTGAAGTGCCTTGAGACGACTCTTGTCGTGATTTGGCGCTATATAAATAAACTTGAATGTTGCGCCTCTCAGAGTAAGGACTCCAAAGCTCTTTACCCTACAGTGTATCATTCATCCATTCACACAAATTCACACACTGATGATGATTCAAAATTCAATTCAATTTAAAAATACTTTATTAATCCCAGAGGGAAATTCTATTGTTTCAGTACACACAATTCCAAGATCAGACATACATACACACATAGACACATGACAAGAATTGGGTGACTGTGGTCATTCGCAACACGAGTCGCGCTACCGTTATAGTTCAAGCGGGTTTATATGAGGATAGAGTCAGGGGGAGGGAAAAAAGGCACTTCAGAGTTACCCCTGACAGAGAGGACAGCTTTACTATGCAAAAAAACTCAACTCAACTCAGCCTTTATTTATAAAGCACCTTACAGGCATGAGCATGCCACCAAGGTGCTGTACAGCAAACAAATACAACAATAAAACATATGCAATAAACCACTTCAGACAGATATTCACACAGACTTCAGATGATACACAACATAAGTGTCCACTAGGTGGAGAGGTAGGGTAGATACGGTTCCACGGCCTTCACCGGTCACAGTCCCGCCCAGGCTGGGATAGGGAGAAAGACTTTCCATAGTGACAGCAGCATTCCACATTTCTTCTGAGAAAAGTTTTTCACCTCCTCCTTGAACCGTCACCTTATCGTGGAGTAGTTTGAGTGCCCTAATGATCCTAGGAGCTATGTTGTCTGGGGCACTTGGTGCCCCTGGTAGGGTCTCCCATGACAAATTGGTCTTAGATGAAGGGTGAGACAAAGAACTGTTCACAGGATCTTTCATGGATGAACTACCAAGGAGTCGGAGTACCCGACCCGGATGGTTACCGGGGTCCCACCCTGGAGCCAGGCCTGGGGTTGGGGCCCGTGAGCGAGCGCTTGGTGGCCGGGCTTTCACCCATGGGGCCCGGCCGGTCCCAGCCCGAACCGGACACATGGGCTCATCCAACCGTGGACCCACCACCCGCAGGAGGAACATGAAGGGTCCGGTGCAATGCGAATCGGGTGGCAGACCAAAAACTAGTTTTTGGGACATGGAACGTCACCTCGCTGGCGGGGAAGGAGCCGGAGCTTGTGGCAGAGGTTGAGCGGTACCGGCTAGATATAGTCGGACTCACCTCGACACATTGCATTGGCTCTGGAACCCGAGACCTGGAGAGGGGTTGGACACTCTACTTTGCTGGAGTTGCTCCGGGTGAGAGGCGGAGGGCTGGGGTTGGCTTTTTGTTAGCCCCAAGACTCTCTGCCTGTGTGTTGGGGTTTACCCCGGGGGACGAGAGGGTAGCTTCCCTGCGCCTTCGGGTCGGGGAACGGGTCCTGACTGTTGTTTGTGCTTATGGGCCAAATATCAGTTCAGAGTACCCACCCTTTTTGGAGTCCCTGGGACGAGTGCTAGATAGTGCTCCATCAGGGGACTCCATTGTCCTGCTGGGGGACTTCAATGCTCACGTGGGCAATGACAGCATGACTTGGAGGGGAGTGATTGGGAGGAATGGCCCGCCTGATCTGAACTCGAGTAGTGTTTCGTTATTGGACTTCTGTGCAAGCCGCAGTTTGTCCATAACGCACACCACATTCGAACATAAGGATGCCCATCGGTACACTTGGTACCAGGGCAGCCTAGGTCACAGGTCGATGATAGACTATGTAGTCGTATCATCTGACCTGCGGCCGTATGTTTTGGACACCCGAGTGAAGAGAGGAGCGGAGCTGTCAACTGATCACCACCTGGTGGTGAGTTGGATCAGATGGCAGGGGAAGATGCCGCGTAGACCTGGCAGACCCAAATGCATAGTGAGGGTCTGCTGGGAACGCCTGGAAGAAGAACCTGTCAAGACGGTCTTCAACTCCCACCTCCGGCAGAGCTTTGACCGCGTCCCGAGAGCAGTGGGGGACATTGACTCTGAGTGGGCCTTGTTCCACTCTGCGATTGTTGAGGCGGCTGTTTCTAGCTGTGGTCGCAAGGTGGCCGGTGCCAGTCGTGGTGGCAACCCCGTACTCGTTGGTGGACACCAGAGGTTCGGGGAGCCATCAGGCTGAAGAAGGAGGCCTACAGGGCTTGGCTGGTCTGTGGGTCAGACAGGTACCGGATAACCAAGCGGGGTGCAGCAGTGGTTTAATGACAGCCTTCGCAGCCTGAAGCGCCAATGCAGAAAAATTGAGCGTTTGTGGAAGAAAACCCATCTCCACGTCCATCTGCTGCACCTAACGGATCTTCTGTCATCCTTTAACTCTGCAGTCAGAGACGCTAGGGTTTCCTCATTCTCCAACCTGGTGTCCCAGAGCAAAGGGAACCCCAAGGTGCTGTTTAACACCATCAGCAGCATCGTCTCTCCTGCCTCTCCTACAGCCTCCATCCACTCTGTTGCAGACTGTGAGAACTTTCTGTCTTTCTTTGTGGACAAAGTCAATAAGGTTAGATCTAGCATCTCTCCTTCAGCCTTATCGCCGCCTCTCCCGACTCCAACCAGGCCCATCATCCTAGATAGCTTTGCTCCTGTTTCTTTGCCTGAGTTAACCAAACTAGTTAACTCTATGAAGACCTCTGCATGCCCCCTCCACATCTTACCCTCATCTTTGTTTAAAAGTGCTTTTCAGTCCATCGGTCCCAGCGTGCTCTCTATAATTAATGCTTCTCTGGTCTCTGGTCAGGTCCCTGCTTACTTTAAGAACGCTGTAATCCACCCGCTTCTTAAAAAACCGAGTCTGGACCCCTCTCTCCACAGCAGCTTCAGACCCATCTCTAAACTTCCGTTCATCTCCAACATCTTGGAAAAGGTTGTGGCTAAACAACTCACAGCTGCTCTTGATGAACAGAACATCTATGATAGCTTCCAGTCAGGTTTTCGTAGAGCTCATTCTACTGAAACAGCTCTTCTTAGATCTCTAATGACCTTCTGACTCACAGTGATGCAGGGGACTGTTCTGTTCTGGTCCTGCTGGACCTGACTGCAGCCTTTGACACTGAGTGCGTTTACATGCAGCCAGTAACCCTTTTAAAACCCAAATATTCACAATAACCCGGTTCCGCAGGCCATGTAAATACCGCCAAAAACCCAGATATGCTCAAAACCGGGTTTTAAAAAACCCGGTTACTACACCTGGGGTAACCCTTTTCTAACCCGAATGTTTGGTCGTGTAAACGCATATCAGGATATCCCCATCAAAGCGTGTGTTCTGCACATGCTCTGTTCGCTAGGAATCTTGGTCTTTTGAGTAGCGAGACGTCTTGTATGCGCCAGAACACTGGAAGTAAACAATAAGTTGGGAGCAACATGGCGAGTCGCTGCACAGCACCACACTTTTGGAGTGACGAGGAAACCTCTGTCTTCATCGGTCTGGTGAAAAGTATGAACACCCTGGATTCTCATGTCAGTTCTCTTGTTGGCTCTTCCTTCTTCCATCTCAGGAACGTTGCTAAGCTGAGTCCCATTCTGTCCCGCTCTGAACTTGAGACAGTTCTCCACACCTTCATCTCCTCACGCTTAGACTACTGTAACTCTCTTTTCACGTGTCTGAGCAGAACCTCCCTGAACCGTCTACAGGTGGTTCAGAACGCCTGTGCTCGGCTTCTGACCAAGTCCTCCAAACACACCCACATCACCCCGCTTCTCCTCCAGCTTCACTGGCTGCCAGTCAACTTCAGGGTTCATTTCAAGATCCTGGTTCTGGTCTATAGGGCCTTACATGGACAAGCACCATCTTACATTGGTGATCTTCTTAGTCCCTACACCCCCAGCAGGCCCCTGAGGTCCAGTGACCAAAGCCTACTGGTTGTGCAGCACCAGGCTAAAGGTCAAAGGTGACAGATCATCTGCTGCTGTGGCCCCCAGACTCTGGACCTCTCTCCCCCTGAGCCTGAGATCAGTGGACTCAGTGGTCTCCTTTAAAAAGCAGCTGAAGACTCACTTGTTCAAGCTGGCTTTTGTATGACCTTCTTCACCTCTCTCTCTTTATTCTGCTCTCCCCACCTATTCCACCTTCCTCAGGATCCACTGGTTTCCCTCTTTCCTGTTCACTCTCTCTCTTTCTTTACATTTTTTAATCACAATTGTCTATTTTTTGCTCATTTTAAATATATTTTTAAACATTTTCTAAATTATTTTTTATATTTTTACATTTTTTGTTTTTGTGAAGCGCCTCGTGATTTTTATCTTGAGAGGCGCTATAGAAATGATATTTTCTTCTTCTTCTTCTTCTTCTTCTTCTTCTTCTTCTTCTCCTCCTCCTCCTGTGGCAGTTTCCGAGGCAAAATCTCGGGCGTGGGAGGAGTTTGGTGAGGCCATGGAGAAAGACTATCGATCGGCTCCAAAGAGGTTCTGGCAAACTGTCCGGCGCCTCAGGAGAGGAAGGCAGAACTCGCTCACACTGTTTACAGTGGGGATGGGGAGCTGCAGACGTCAGCTATAGTCAGATGGTGGAAGGAATACTTTGAGGAGCTCCTCAATCCCACCTATGCGCATTCCGAGGAGGAACCAGAGCCGGGAGACCTGGGGATGGACTGTCCAATCTCGGGGGCAGAAGTTGCTGAGGTAGTCAAACAACTACACAGCGGCGGAGCCCAGGGGGCGGATGAGATTCGTCCTGGGTATCTCAAGGCTATGGATGTCGTAGGCATAGGCGGAGATCCCATGGGGGACGGGGGGGACGTGTCCCCACCTCACACAAAGTTGCCCCCCCCCCCACAATAGTTATTGTAAACACAGGCTCGCAGGAGGCGGGAATCAACAAGCCAGCAGTTTCCAGCAGTAAGTCATTTATCACACGCTTGTTCTACAAACTTAAATATGTATGTCAGATGTGGTCATAAATGTCAAACATAGACACAGATTGTCTTTAGATTTTGATCACCGGTCGGAGATCCCTTTATGACAGACCACCACCACCACAGTAAAAAAAAAAAAAAGTCGTCACTTCATGTTCTCTGGTCATTCCAGGATTATTTCACTATTAGTATTCCATTCACTAAGGTGACCAACAGTTCCTTTTTCCGGACACGTACGCTTTCACGGTCTGTCCCTGGAATCTGCGGAGCATTTATAGATCGATGAAAATGTCTGCGTTTCATCCTATTTAGCAGAAGAATATGGTAGAATCAAAACTAACTGGTCTGATGTGTGGAAAACCACAGTGTTTAACCGCTGCAGCTGCATCAGTGTGGAGCTGAACCGCTGCAGCTGCATCAGTGTGGAGAAGAATCGCTGCAACTGCATCGGTGTGGAGCCGAACCGCTGCAGCTGCATCTGTGTGGAGAAGAACCGCTGCAGCTGCATCAGTGTGGAGAAGAACCGCTGCAGCTGCATCAGATTGGAGAAGAACTGCTGCAGCTGCATCAGTGTGGAGCTGACCCGCTGCAGCTGCATCAGTGTGGAGAAGAACTGCTGCAGCTGCATCAGTTTGGAGAAGAACCGCTGCAGCTGCATCAGTGTGGAGAAGAACCGCTGCAGCTGCATCAGTGTGGAGAAGAACCGCTGCAGCTGCATCAGTTTGGAGCTGACCCGCTGCAGCTGCATCAGTGTGGAGCTGACCCGCTGCAGCTGCATCGGTGTGGAGCCGACCCACTGCAGCTGCATCAGTGTGGAGCCGACCCGCTGCAGCTGCATCGGTGTGGAGCCGACCCGCTGCAGCTGCATCGGTGTGGAGCCGACCCGCTGCAGCTGCATCAGTGTGGAGCTGACCCGCTGCAGCTGCTACCTGGAGTCAGGTTGTTGCTGCTGACTGTGCGTTTGATTTTTCCTCGGATCTCGGAAGTCCCCACCTCCGAGTAGGAAAATTCAAATGAAACGCCCCCCCCCCCCCCCACATCAGACCTCCCAGTCGGAAACTCTGAAAATTTTCACAACCCCGACTTCGAGATCCAAAATGGCAGCTCTCTGTATCAACAACTGTAAGTTTTGATTGAAATGTGTTTATTTTACAAGACACACTTATGAGAGTGCGTCTAAAATCAGTGTTATATGTAGCGCCTGCAACTCCAAGCTGAACAATCTAACAGGGTTGTTTGCATGTCGAACATACAGCTTATAACTACGTTATACAAACAATGGCTACTTGGGAGGTGTGCTATCCCACTCACTGTCATGGTCCGTGGTGAGCTGCCTGCCTGTAACCCTGTTTTCTCCTCTGAGCATTGTTTCACAGGTGGGCGTGTCTGAGAGCTTCCAGCTGCAGATGATTCCATCATCAAGGCCCAGGGGATTTAAGGAGCAGTGTGACACTTCACCACGCCGGATGATTACTCTGTTTGGGTAGCTCTAGCCTCCAACCTGATTGTGATATTTGTATCCTGTTCTTGTTAACCTGCCGCCTGAAATTCCTGAATGCCCTTCCCTGCTCTCCTCCAGGTTCCTCTTCATCTCTCATCATCTCCAGAACAAACCCGGATCTCAGCATTCCTGACCACACTGCTTCATCCCCTGGCCGCCCGCTCTCAGCCGCTCACCTGCCATCATCCATTCCTGCTCCTACTCCTCTGGATAAATCAATTCCCCCATCTCCTGGATCTCCTCAGCTCACCCGGACCTGACCTAACCCTCCCTGTACATTTCACCACTACCAAGAAACAGTCAGCCCAGCCTCCGGATAAGTCTACATTGTTCCCACCTTATATTCACTCTGTCTCCCTCCTCAGAATCCCCTCCTGGTATCCTGCTGCCAGTCCTGCACTTCGTCGGTTCCCGTCCCTCCCTTTGCTCCTCATCTAATAACAAAAACCTTTTTTACTTACTTACCGGTTCTCTGTGTTGCGATTCGGCATGTCGTGGGTCAAGAAACTGCCACCCACCATGACACTCCCCCACTAAGCAAAAGATACACAGCTCGTAAAGATAGCTTTTTATTTTTCTCTCTTTGATTCCAAACTGCCTACTGAGATTGGTTTTCAGGGATTACATTTGTATTTTTAGGCTGTCTGATTTTAGAGTCCTAATCATGGTTTACAATATTTTCTACCTGTAGCTGCATTTTTGCATTAAACATTTTTAATTGTATCAAATGTATTTCATTTTAATCTTCATTTGTTGATTTTGCAGTCTATTTGGACAAAAACATGGCAATGCTCCTAGACGAACAGAGGAGTTTCCCCTTTCCTGGCCCCTCGTTCCAGAGGCAGGGCAGTCCCACGTGCTCCATGGATGAGGATCTCACAATAGAGGCCAGCCTTATAGAGGCTGAGGAGGATGTTTGTGACGAGTCAGGTAAAGCTCCTGAAGTAAACGTTACTATTAACATAATAAATGTGAAATGTTCTTGCAGCATCATAACTATTGTTTTTACCCGTCCTTAAAGCCAAAGACAACGTGGCCTCAACGTCCACTTCAAGCCTGGCAGCAAACCAGGGATTCAGTCCAGCACAAACTTTGTTTTTAATCCACCAGGTGAGGGAACACCTGGAAAAGGATGGCGACGCTTGCCCCAAAACTCTGAAAGAGCTGAACATGAGGCTGAAAAATAGTGAAGGCAACAAAACAACCTGTGGAAACCTGTTGCAGAAAAGTTGTCCTTGCATTGTGTAGAGAGCTTTCACCCAGACAAAGTAGCTAGGCAATGCAACAGTTTGGTGGACGCCTACAAGAAAGTAAAAGACAACCATAAGAGTACAGGGAAAGGAGCTGTGCCGTTTCAGTTGTTGAAGAGATGGAGCAGCTGTTAGGGGCCAACATGACGGTGTCTTTCCAGTAACTGGAACTGCAGCAGGACTGGAGGTGAGGAGACCAGAACTTCTTGTGCCTGACACGCCCTCACCATCACGCAAACGGCGCAGGGATCAGTCCCAGGATGAGCTCCTGCAGTTTTTTAGGGACTCTGAGGAAGCGTGTGAGAGACGACACAATGAAACCATGCAACAACTGCACACAGCTCAGGAAAGCTTTGAGGCTGTAATGAACAGACTCATTGAAAAGATGTAGTTGTTTGGAAATGTTGGGGTTTGCACAAAAATGTCCACTTTAAATCAACGTGTGCTGTTTTCATTATATTTCCAGTGCAATAAGAAATAGTTGTTTGAATCTGTTTCTTACGCTTTACAAGACAGTTTGTGCAATATTTTCATAAATCCTTACTCTTTGTGTGCAATATTTTCATAAATCCTTACTCTTTGTGTGCAATGTTTTCATAAATCCTTACTCTTTGTGTGCAATGTTTTCATAAATCCTTACTCTTTGTGTGCAATGTTTTCATAAATCCTTACTCTTTGTGTGCAATGTTTTCATAAATCCTTACTCTTTGTGTGCAATGTTTTCATAAATCCTTACTCTTTGTGTGCAATATTTTCATAAATCCTTACTCTTTGTGTGCAATGTTTTCATAAATCCTTACTCTTTGTGTGCAATATTTTCATAAATCCTTACTCTTTGTGTGCAATATTTTCATAAATCCTTACTCTTTGTGTGCAATGTTTTCATAAATCCTTACTCTTTGTGTGCAATGTTTTCATAAATCCTTACTCTTTGTGTGCAATGTTTTCATAAATCCTTACTCTTTGTGTGCAATATTTTCATAAATCCTTACTCTTTGTGTGCAATGTTTTCATAAATCCTTACTCTTTGTGTGCAATGTTTTCATAAATCCTTACTCTTTGTGTGCAATATTTTCATCAAAGGCGACTAAGGCCCTGTGCACACGTATCCGGGGATCTGCCAAAACGTAGATATTTTTCTACGTTTTGGCCCGTCATCCACACGAAAACGGATCTTTTTAAAAACTCCGGCCAAAGTGAAGATCTGCGTTTTCTCCGTTTTGGGTGTCTGCGTGTGGACGGACAAAACCGGAGTTTTAAGGTCCGCAACGTCACTTTCCACGACAAAAAATGCTGACATCACGTGTGCGACCTGTGTTTACACTAGCCGACAGCATGGATGCCCTCAGAGCTGCGCTCGCTTTATCAATCGCCCAAGCGCTTTTTGCTTGTTTGTTTTTGCAAGCAGAATTACTGCTCCTCGCGGAAGACCACAGACGAAGGACGAGGTTAATAACGGGGGAAGTACAGCCGCCTACAGGTCTGGCATGTCCTTAACAACGTATTTATCCGGGTACGTGTGGACAGAGTTTTATTTTAAAACGCGGTGGTGTGGATGCAAGTTTTTGGAGGGGCGGATATTCGTTTTTAAATAAACCCGGCTACGTGTGGACTAGGCCTAAATGTGTTCTGTCTTACAGTAAAGATTGTAGACTTTTTAAACTGTTTGTTTACCTTTCTTTATTTTTATTAAATGTTTTTGCTTCTAATGTTGTGTCACTGCCACAAGCCACTGAAATACAGGCACACTGCAATTAACAACATATTTCAATATCTGACAAGAACAAGAAGAGATGCTAAATACGTGTAAAAGCAGAACAAGCGTCTTGCAACTTGGACATTACTACTAGTTGTCATCATCCTCTCTTGGGCAGCCCTGGGGGTGCAGCTGGCACAAGTCAGCAATAGTCATGTTGTGCAACAAACAGGCTGCCATTATCATCATCACCACAGTTTTGATGTTGGTGTTCTGAAGATCACGGAGACGCCTCCACATGCACTTCATTCGTCCAAAAGCTTGTTCAACAACCACCCTACCACGACTGGTCTTGTTGTTCTGAAGTTGTTCCTCACAAGTCAGGGCTCCGTTGTCGCGTCGAGGGGTTACAACAAATGGAAAATCTCGCCCGATGTACGCACGGTCTCCAAGTACGCTGTAAGCAGCCATTTTCTCCTGCCATGGTTCAAAGAAGGGAGAAGCCCTCAACATCCTTGCATCATGCTCCCTTCCAGGTGGTCCAGCACAAATGTCCAAGAATCTTCCTCTGTCATCTACAATCCCCTGGAGAAGGACAGAGAAGAAAGACTTTCTGTTCATGTAGTCTACACCTCGCACCGGTAGCTTCTGCACCCTTATACGACACCCATCGATGGCACCAGTGACACCAGGGATGCCACAGAGTCGCTGAAGAGCAAGAGCAGATGTTGCTTTCTCACAGGCATTTGGCCAGGAGACAAAGTTTGAGCCAAGTGTGCAAAGTATTTGAAGCACATCCACAATGATTTGGTGTGCCGCAGACTGGGACACATCCAATTTGTCAGACATCTCTCTAAAGCTGTTTTGGTTCGCCATGCACCACAGAAGCATCAGCACCTTCTTTGTCACAGGAACTGGTGGCAGGCCTTGATGGTGTTCCCTGCCTACTCCATTCTCCTGCAGCTTCATTGTCAGGTATTCAGACTGTGGCCTGGTGGCCCTAAAATGGCGAGCAAAGGTGTGCTCATCCATGTGCAGCAAGACCTCCCACTCTGTTCCGGTCTTCAGGATAAGCCTCTTCGTTCTCTGCAGCAGGAGATGACAGCACATCCTAAGAAGAAGAAGAAACCAGTTTTTTATTGTGCCTTTCAAGATAAAAACCACAAAGCACTTCAGAGTAAGAAGAGAAAATAATAGTTTTAACTTCAATTAAATCATCACTAAATCATTATCTTATTACTCCTAAATACACATAAATAAACACTTAATTACAAATCCGACAACATGTTTGTCTCTTTTTTGTTTGCGTCTCACATTACAACAATATGATTTCTATCCCTTTAAAAAAAGATTGGAGAATGGCACAACACACAATGAAGGTTGAAAATCCTGACCAAAGACTCAACCAACAGCAATGTGCTGAAAGAGGAACACCTACCTTCTTCGTCGTCGTCTCTCTTCCAATATTCTTTGAAGATGAGCTTTATGTGTGTTTATGAGTCGTCTGTGTTCGTTGAGAGCTAACAAAACAGCAGTTTTCGAGGGCGTCGCCATATTGGAATCACGACTTCTCCGTCTCCCGGCAACCAGAACGCTGTTAACTCGGGTGTGACGTCATTCCCAATTCCGACTTCCGAGGAAAATCGAACGCACCCTGAGAGTCGGCGGTGGAGCCGACAGAAAGGCTGTGGGCTGTGTTTCAATCGCCCAAACAGCACGAAAGCAGTCCGCCAATTGCTGACAAGAAAATCAAAGGGTAGGTAATGGGAATGTATCCAATCAGAGTCGATGTTGTTTCAGAAGCATGATGGGCGATAGAGCTACCGCCAAAGGCTTTCGTTGGTGTTCGGTAGAACTCGGAGAGTCTCGACTACTCCAGCACGTTTTTGGTCGTGACGCAGATGGACTCCAGTGATACAACCAGCATGGATACCGGATCTCAGCAGCCACTGAATTCAGTTCGGTCTCTTCTCCAGTATCCGTTCGAGAGGAGAACTATGGTGGAAAAACTTAATGTCAAAGAGCTTGGACCAGATCAGCCCGACGTAAAGATAAGCCAGCAGGAGAAGGAGAAGGGTAAACTGTACACACAACGCTTCTCCCGAAATTGGTACACCAGGAAGGCTTGGCTAGCTGGATGCAATCACGCTAATGCGTTATTTTGCTTTCCAACCCACTGGGAGACATGAGGCATGGATGAGTCAGGAGTTACGGACATGAAACATTTTTCTGAGAAGGTGAAGAAACATGAGTTATCCCGGGCGCACATGGACAACACGGTGAAGCTAGCTATGCTAGGCAGAGCTAACATTGCCATGCAGCTAGAGACGAGAAGCACAGGCTTGCAGTGAATAAACACAATGAAGAAGTGGATCAGAACCGGCACATTTTGTCCAAGAGAGAGATGCCAACACAGTGCATGAGCACAAGGATGACCTCCTCAGATTTTTCCAGATGATCAGAGACTCGGATGACTTTGATCCAATCACTGAGAGAGAAGCAGGAGGCTTTGTGAGAATGCTGGAGGAAGAAGATTTCGGCTTTCTGCTGGCATTGTGTCACAAGATCATGCCACATGTGGACATGCTGTTCAACCAGCTGCAGAAGAGGAACATTGACTCTGTCTCCATCACAGGGGTCATCCAGAGCTTCACCAACAGTATGCAAAAGATCAGGTACATACTTGTTTATTTAATATTATTGTGATGAAATTCTCCAGTATGTTAGTTTCACAAACAGTAATGTGGATGTGGACCATATATGGTCATGTTATTTTATGTGCAATTTAATGCAGTATTTTTCAACCTTTGTCCGCAACGCAGTGTGCCAGTAGTCAGACACACGTGGATTAATCCCTTTGTCCAATAATGTAAGACAGGAAATAAAAGAGCTGTGCTCAATTCAGGAAATAGTGAAGTTGTGCACAAAGCTCAGAAAGCACAAGTTTGTTTAAAAAAAATAGCACAGCCCCACCAAAAATATTTTTCACCAGCCGCCACTGTGAAGTACGTATGTGGAGTAACCAGGTAGGTAGGTTTTTACGTTGCTAATCTGCAACGCCTGCCTCCAGAGGGTTAAACAAATTATTAAATCTGAAATCAGCTTTAGTCTTCAGTTTGTTCTCAATGTGCATGGCATAACGGAAGGTGGCCCTCGGTAGTTTAGAAACTCTGGATACGGCCCTGCTACTGTCTCTCATCAGAAGCGCGAAGCACCGCAGCTAGAGAGGAAGAAGCCGTGGCTTTTCAAAATAATGTAAAAAATTAAACGTTTCATGATATTTAAATCATTTCAAACTACGATTATGGTTAGCATAAGTGCGCAAATATAGGCTATATGTGTCACTTCTTACGTTGTTGTACAGAAGTGTAACGGGTTGCGATTTGTTGTGGTTGGACTTTTATGTTGAAGGGCTGTTCTTGGCCGGCTGTGTGCAGAGTTCCGGTTCGGTTGTTTAGAAGAAAACGAGCTAGTGTGATCGGAGATCGTTAACGGTGTTTCTGCTGGAGTTAAGACGTGGGCTGCGGCCAACAGTAACCCGGAATAAAGATCCGAAACGGAAACAACAAGTTGGAGTCATTAGCATCTCTTAGAAAAGGCAACAACAGTGTGTTTTATAGGTGTGGTGGCTTTTGTTGAGCCGTGGCGGTGCGACACGAACTAGTTTAGCCCAGCAGAAAGGCCCCGCGGCTGGCTGGACCCAGCTCGACACAGCAGCAGAGCGGTAAGCTTCATATCACTCTAAAATGTCGGCTAACTTTACTGTACACGTTCATTTACGGGCATTAGCAGCGTGCTAGCATTAGCATCCCACCTGCTAACGCTAGCACAACATGCTAGTAAAGTTAGCTCCCAGATTAATGTGGATTCGGACGATTTTCGTGGAATAAAACGTGATCTGGGAATTGTGATGAACGCCTTTTTACACCAGATGATAACCTTCCACTGACTGTAGCAGCAGAGCGCCTGTGTGTGTTACTCCGTGAGTGTGATGTGATGTTAGCATCCAGTAAAGAAATCCCACATCAGCTAAAGAGCAGCGCGACTAAAGGTTAAAGTGCGTCAGCACAGCGGATTTAATACGAGTCTTAAAGAACAATCTGAGTGAAGTGAGGCTAGTTTTTGTCTCTCTGCAGATATAAAAACCAACTCTGCATCAGTCACACGCAGCTAAGCTCACCGACACTCGTCTGCATGAGCGTCAGAAATCTGATCAAATCAGCTGTAAAATAATGAAAACAACAGTAAAAATGCTCCTTTGCTTTTTAGAGTCCACATCCAGAAGGCTGGAGCCGTGTTTCACTGACAGGCTGTCAGACTAACGCCCTGATGAGCTCAGCTGGGACAAACTGGGCTGATGTTTAGGTAAGTGAAGATCTGCTT
Source organism: Nothobranchius furzeri (assembly GCF_043380555.1). NCBI lineage: Eukaryota > Metazoa > Chordata > Actinopteri > Cyprinodontiformes > Nothobranchiidae > Nothobranchius > Nothobranchius furzeri. The sequence goes on along the minus strand of NC_091742.1, from coordinate 100,523,449 downwards.
CTCCAAGGCCTTGAGATGCTAGTAAAAATAATTTAGCTAGTGCTAATGTTACTTTTCTTCTCCTCTGAGGAACACAGAACGCTCAGATGTTGGAGCTTCACGTCACCTACTGAGGAGCACCAGTAAAGAGACGGCGTCTGGACCAGACCAAAGTGAGTGATGACACTTTAGCCCTACACCTCAGCCTCTAGGAGCCACCCTCATCATCATTAACTCATTCACTGCCAGTTTACATTTTTTACTGTGTGGGCGTCGGACGAGCCCCCGCACCGTGAGAACAAACATCTCAGCTCTAAAGTCGATCTTCATCCACATATGTCACACGTCACGTGATCAGGAAGCAGAACATCCATGTGTTAGGAGATCGTTTTGGGCCGCTGCTGTAAAAAAAGTGAGGCGCGAACCGGAAAAGCTTCTGCCGATCACAATTCAACAATGGAATATGAAAGAATGGATAACGCTCAAAACGCGCAGATTCTTCCTGATGTAAGAGGTGAGTCTCCTCTTTGTTTTGGTTGTTTTGGCGTCGACATCATCCTAGCACGCAACGTTCTGTCACTCTTAGAAAAACAATAAAACGGTGAGAAACGCTGGCAGTGAATGAGTTAACAGGTTACAAAGCTAATCATAGTTGTTGATGAGTAGGGTTGTCACGATACTAAAATTTCAAACTCGATTCGATACTTGAAAAAAAAACTCGATACTCGATTTCGATACTATTTAAAAACACCAATTTATCGAACAAGTTTATTCAAAAAATAACATTCCTCAATTTATATTACAAAAATTAAATGTTAAGAATTAAGTGTATAAAGTGCTTAAACCTTTCAAGTATCAGCATTTTTAAAACGTGCATACAAAAACTGGCGAAAGTTACCACTTTAAATCATGAATTGTCTCACTATATATACACTATTTGCAGAGTGATGTTTTGCTGCTTAAACTCTGTTTAAGGTGCATTTTTGTCATAAGATGTAATGCCATATGTTTTGTTCTGTACTTTTGAACAACTCTGTTGGTCAATAAAGGGAGAAATCGAATTTCTCCACAGTAGGACAAAGGTACATCTACTGGTAATCTTAATAAAAACAGACTGGCGCACGGCAGTGACGTCATTAAAAGCGCCGGTTAGATTAGCCGCGGCTAGTCTGTTCACGCCTAGAAATCCCAGACCCGCTCCAAACGAACAGGGGAATCACGTTAATGATTCCTAACAAAACCTTTCGACATGAAGATGTTTTGGTGCAGATAATGTCTTATTTCGAGGCTGCACCATGGGTGCCCGTCCGCACCCGTTATATGGATATACACTGACGGCGATTCGGCGATGGATCTACGGTAAATACCCCGGGGAATCCAAATAGCACCAAAGTTGTCAGCGTGAGTAAACAAACGTACTGCATGCTAGAAATTAAGTCCGGGTTGCAATAAACGGGAGTTTCCTTTAAGCACATAAGTGTGAATATACAACTACGTGTCGGACTTGGTATGCTAATTAAGTTGGGCTGTGAAGCGCCTCCCAAATTCGCTGTTTATGTTTATTTATTTGGCAGACAAAACTTGGATCGGAGACAACTCGCGTGGGAAATTGCAATGTAGCCATGCGGCGTCTTCTTCTTCTGTTTGTCTGGGAGGCGGAGGCTGCTTTACGGCATCTGGCTGTCGTGCGTGTCGGTGTACTTGAAGAAGGCTGTGTATAATAGTCCATAATATCAATACCACAGGGATAGAATATCTAATTTAGATACCACTTTTAGTATCGATTTATATCTGGGTATCGATTTTTTTGACAACACTAATCTTAAGTAAAGCAAAGTCACTCTCACGTCCGCTTTCAAATAAAGGCAGTGAAGGTCTGGGAGTGCCATATACTGAGGCAATCAGTAGATCAGTTCAGGGTAGAGACGCAGGACTTGGCTGGGGGACTGTAGATACTGTAGCAACTGGATATGGCATCGGATGGTTGGACGGAGCTGGGACTGGAGCATGTTGCTGAGAGAAGTGTGCCTGGCAGTCTGGTATATCAGCTCCAGACATGACAAAGGTAGGAGAGACCTTTAATCACTGGGATACTTGAGGTTGGCTCGGAGTTGATGCCGTTGCTGGCGGGATGACAGATTGGGCAGTATTGTTGACTGTAGAGCTAATAGGTGCAGCAACCTACCAAGTCTTAGTCTAAGGCTGATGAATGGACACTGATTGATTACTCACTCTGAATTGAGGTGGTGAGATGTAACTGTCAGGAGTCAATGGTAGTTCAGGTACTGCATTGTCCACATCAGTGGAGAGAAGTGAAGTGACCAGTTTAGCCATCTTTAGTTTCTTCTCTGCCTTCTTTAAGCAATAACTCCTGTCCTGCTGCTTATATAAAGCCTCTGTAGCCTGAAGTGCTTCCTCTTGTGCACGCTGGGCTTCCTTGACTTTAGTTTGCAAACGGTGATACTCCAAATCAGCGGTTGAGTCCTCTTCCAGCTGCGGCTTGACGTCGTCTAGCTCAATTAGCCTTATCCCTTCCTCCAAAAGAGCTGTCTGCATGCTATTGAAGGCTTCAGATGGATGATAGTGGCCAATAGAAGACACAGCTCTCATACTAGATTTGGAAATGGAGCAGGACCTAGAACTGCCTGATTTGCTATAATCTTCTAGATATGAGGGCAAGCGACGCTGTCTGCATGGCCTCTCCTCGGGCTCTGGAGTGTCTGCAGTTGCTTTTGTCATACTGCATGCTAGGGTGCACTCAATCCGGCTCGAAGGACCATGTAATGTAGGCAGTATTCTTAGAGCCTACTAAATAAATTTAACTGGTTGAGGCGGTAGCAGTATGACTAGATTCCGGTTAGAGAATCTGGGCAGAGACGGGGTGGCATTTAAGATGATTTATTTATGAACATGCGATGTAGAAGTGGTGTGCAACACAAACGGAACACACCAATAATCATATGCACAAATATACAATAAGGCAGCAAGATATACACCTTATTTGGTAAAGAAATAAAGCTGGAATCATCGTTCAAACAACCAGATTCAACATACAACCTAATTTAAGGTGCACAGAAATCAGGATAAATCTATCTTATGTTAGGTAAACAAGTATCAACGCATATCAGCGTTGCCACCGTGCACAAATATTAACTCAAATGGGCAATAAAACATCTGAGGCCTATATTGGCATTAACCAGGTAACCAGTAATGTTCAAATATCTCTAAATAAGCCAAAGTGACCAAACACAACAGATCAGTTCAGGGTAGAGACGCAGGACTTGGCTGGGGGACTGTAGATACTGTAGCAACTGGATATGGCATCGGATGGTTGGACGGAGCTGGGACTGGAGCATGTTGCTGAGAGAAGTGTGCCTGGCAGTCTGGTATATCAGCTCCAGACATGACAAAGGTAGGAGAGACCTTTAATCACTGGGATACTTGAGGTTGGCTCGGAGTTGATGCCGTTGCTGGCGGGATGACAGATTGGGCAGTATTGTTGACTGTAGAGCTAATAGGTGCAGCAACCTACCAAGTCTTAGTCTAAGGCTGATGAATGGACACTGATTGATTACTCACTCTGAATTGAGGTGGTGAGATGTAACTGTCAGGAGTCAATGGTAGTTCAGGTACTGCATTGTCCACATCAGTGGAGAGAAGTGAAGTGACCAGTTTAGCCATCTTTAGTTTCTTCTCTGCCTTCTTTAAGCAATAACTCCTGTCCTGCTGCTTATATAAAGCCTCTGTAGCGTGAAGTGCTTCCTCTTGTGCACGCTGGGCTTCCTTGACTTTAGTTTGCAAACGGTGACACTCCAAATCAGCGGTTGAGTCCTCTTCCAGCTGCCGCTTGACGTCGTCTAGCTCAATTAGCCTTATCCCTTCCTCCAAAAGAGCTGTCTGCATGCTATTGAAGGCTTCAGATGGATGATAGTGGCCAGTAGAAGACACAGCTCTCATACTAGATTTGGAAATGGAGCAGGACCTAGAACTGCCTGATTTGCTATAATCTTCTAGATATGAGGGCAAGCGACGCTGTCTGCATGGCCTCTCCTCGGGCTCTGGAGTGTCTGTAGTTGCTTCTGTCATACTGTATGCTAGGGTGCACTCAATCCGGCTCGAAGGACCATGTAATGTAGGCAGTATTCTTAGAGCCTACTAAATAAATTTAACTGGTTGAGGCGGTAGCAGTATGACTAGATTCCGGTTAGAGAATCTGGGCAGAGACGGGATGGCATTTAAGATGATTTACCGTAAATCCTCCAATACAGGCCGGTATTCAATTAAAGGCCGGGTCTCCAATTGTGGCCGGTGTCAAAGTCGGTTGAGGTAAATAATGGCCGGTCTCTTATTGTGGCCGGGTGGAATGTAGTAACAAGCAAGTATGAGCGTCCCAGCGGCAGGGTTATAGTCCCCAAATTAACCAGCAGGAGGCAGTAGAGGTTCAAGCAGACCTTTATTAGGCTTTTTCTTCAACGCTTTGTAACGCTACAGACACGATCCTCTATCACGCTCCTACCACACAGAGTCACGGTGTCAGTTAACCATGCTAATTCAACCCACTCCACAGAACACACATCAACTTCCCTGTGGCTTACATAACACTCACACAACACGCAAATCAGCACATAGGAACTAGCAGAACGATAGGAAACACATATAACACAATACCCAGAATGCACCTGGCTTACAACCCCAGCCAGGTCATTACACTATCAAGTTCAAAGAGAACGTGCTGATTATGCTGCAGAACACTCTGGAGAGCAGCAGTAGGGGGTGTATGAACTAGTCAACTTCACTAAAGGGACTTTTTATGCCTGTCGTCGACTAGTCGCTGTCACGTGATAATGACCGGCAAGATGCAGCCCTCGGAAAAGACAGCAGTCTGCTGTCAGCAGGTGACAAGCTCCTGCGCTCGGGGGTGGGGGGGTGGGGAGTGGGGGCAACGCGCTGTGCCAGACCGTAGGTACTGACACGCGATCGTTCATGTTGGTTCATTTCCTTTAATGTTTTCTGTCTTTTATTTGCGCCTGATGCGTTTCGCTGCATGCTGTGGAGCGGGGCGCTGCGCGCATCACCTTGTCCTCCGACGCACTGATCACTGATACGGCCGACAAACAGCGAGCACTCCGCTGTTTTTGCGGTCGGTAGATCTTTTAGAACTGCAGTTCAAAGGTAACTCATGAGGTGAATATATATGAACCCAGGTAGCAGTTTTTCTTAAGAATTGAGAGGAGATGAAGGAAGATAATAAACAGACAGGACAGAAAAATAGTCAAATAAAAACAAGTTAGTTTTTGTACCTGCTGTTGCAACAAACAGCCACCATTGAAGGTCATCAGAAGTGAGGAACAGAAAATGAAATAATTATTTTAATGTTTAGAGCAGCAGGAACTCCGAGAGGCTGCAGGCGTATCAGTGAGTTTGCGGCCGCTGCGCAGGGGGAGGGGGGGAGAGGGCTAAAGCAGGGGGAGGGGGGAGAGGGCTAAAGCAGGGGGAGGGGGGAGAGGGCTAAAGCAGGGGGAGGGGGGAGATGGCTGAAGCAGAAACTACCGTTGTTAAAAGAAATGTGTTTAACTTTGAAAATGTGGGCGCAATTTTAATTGTCAAAAACTCCAAGGAACATTAGTTCATTTTGCTCAAATGGAAATAGAGGCCTGCCTCTAATACTGGCCCTCCTTCCAATAAAGGCCTGGAGCTTGATGAGCTTGAGTCAAATAGAGGCCCGGGCCTGTATTAGAGGATTTACGGTATTTATGAACATGCGATGTATAAGTGGTGTGCAACACAAACGGAACACACACCAATAATCATATGCACAAATATACAATAAGGCAGCAAGATATACACCTTATTTGGTAAAGAAATAAAGCTGGAATCATCGTTCAAACAACCAGATTCAACATAAAACCTAATTTAAGGTGCACAGAAATCAGGATAAATCTATCTTATGTTAGGTAAACAAGTATGAACGCATATCAGCGTTACCACCGTGCACAAATATTAACTCAAATGGGCAGTAAAACATCTGAGGCCTATATTGGCATTAACCAGGTAACCAGTAATGTTCAAATATCTCTAAATAAGCCAAAGTGACCAAACACAACAGCACATTATTGTTTAGGCTCAAACTGAAACATTTCACTCACTTCTATTGTCCATAACGCACGGGAAACATGTTCATAATGAGCAAACGGCTCCACTCCTCTGTAGCACCAGACAGACATGTGTGTACTGCTGACTCGAGTGGTGAAATTAAAGGGTTCAGTCTCTATAGTGTTCAAGGCTGGATTATAATATGGGCAAAGTGGGCACAGGCCCAGGGGCCCACAGCCACAAGGGGGCCCACGCGAGCAGCAGTCTTTTTTTAAAGTGTGCAGCAGTCTTAACATTGGAGAAAGAAGTTGACAAGTAATTAAGACTGCACCCACATTTTCTAAGTTAACACACACTTCTTATAACTACGGTAGTTTCTGCTTCAGCCCTCTCCCCCCTCCCCCTGCGCAGCGGCCACAAACTCACTGATGCGCCTGCAGCCTCTCGGAGTTCCTGCTGCTCTAAACATTAAAATAATTATTTCATTTTCTGTTCCTCACTTCTGATTACCTTCAATGGTGTCTGTTTGTTGCAACCAGCAGGTACAAAAACTAACTTGTTTTTATTTGACTATTTTTCTGTCCTGTCTGTTTATTATCTTCCTGCATCTCCTCTCAGTCCTAAAGAAAAACTGCTACCTGGGTTCATATATATTCACCTCATGAGTTACCTTTGAACTGCAGTTCTAAAAGATCTACCGACCGCTAAAACAGCGTGGTGTGTGCTGCATGCCGGCCGCGTCAGTTAGGTGCGTCACCGAGGACAAAACGGGTGATGCGCCCCGATTCACAGCAGCGAAAAGCATCAGGCACAAATAAAAGAATTAAAGACAGAAAACATAAAAGGAAATGAGCCGACATGAACGATCGCGTGTTAAATTAGTTTTTGAGGTGGCGACGCCTGATTTGATAATGTTACTGTGGCCGTGCTCAGGACGCAGATGTCTGGAGCGCATCAACAATCAGAGCTTTGCATGCGCAAGCTGGTTAAGGTTAGGATGGGGGTGAGGGAAAGGTTAAATTGCAAGAGGGAAAAGGTCACAATTCGGTCAAATCTCTGTGACATTTGACCGACAACAGTCACTCTGTTGACTTCATCTCTGTAGTTTGACTCATCCCCTCCAGAGATGAGCCCAACCACGGTGGTGTCGTCCGCAGACTTTATGAAGGTGTTAGAGAGATGGATCGGAGCACAGTCCCATGTATAAAGTTTGAACAGGAGAGGGCTCAGTACACATCCCTGAGAACCAGTACTGAGGGTGATGTTTCTGGACTGATGAGGGCCAAGTCTGACTGACTGCGGTCTGTTTGTGAGAAAATCCTTGATCCAGCGGCAGATACTGTTGGAAAATCCCAAATAAGCCAATTTCTGGACCAGGAACTCCGGAATGATATGGTTAAATGCTAAGCTAAAGTCTAAGAAAAGCATTCTCACATAGCTTCCCTGGTGCTCCAGATGTTCCAGCGCAGTGTGAAGTGCTATGTTGATAGCATCATCTGGAGATCGATTAGCCCTGTAGGCGAACTGATGTGGATCTAAGGTGGGTGGCAAGCTACCCCTGATGTGCTGGCAGACCAGTTTTTCAAAGCACTTCATCACAATATCAAAGCTATAAATATACAAATATAGAGCCTGGGTTCTCCCTACGGCACATACTCACTCTTGCTGCCCTACACTACAGCTTCCAGGTCATCGTGACGGTGCTGGTTCTTAGTCTGTTTCCACCAGAGGCATGAAGTACAAGTTTATGCCTCTGGTAGGCTGGGGTTTTCCCTCATTACCAGGGCTGCACGAGTTCCTTCCTCTTACACCAGTGTCAAGCTGGAAGGTAACGACTCTGGCGTTGAGTCACACCTAAAGTGGTTGTGTTTGGTCTGCTAGCACGCTCCGGCAGTTTCACTGGTTAAGGGACTGCAACAGGAACAAGCACTGTGGGAGGTCTTGTAGAAGGACCACCAGCGCTGAACAGGTGTGTGTGTGTGAGCGTGAGTTTATTTAGTATTTTTAACTAGGGCTGCAACAACGAATCGATAAATTCGATGAAAATCGATTACTAAAAGCGTTGGCAACGAATTGTGTCATCGATTCGTTGTGTCGCACAACTCCAACCGGCGCAAGTCAGATCAGCGCGAGGGAGAGCCGCAGATCAGCGTGAGGGAGAGCCGCAGATCAGCGTGAGGGAGAGCCGCAGATCAGCGTGAGGGAGAGCCGGTACCGGCAGATCAGCGTGAGGGAGAGCCGGTACTGGCAGATCAGCGCGAGGGAGAGCCGCAGATCAGTGCGAGGGAGAGCCGGTAGATCAGCGCGAGGGAGAGCCGGTACCGGCAGATCAGCGCGAGGGAGAGCCGCAGATCAGTGCGAGGGAGAGCCGGTAGATCAGCGTGAGGGAGAGCCGGCAGACTTGCGCTGCTGCGAACCGGTTCCGCCCAAGGCCGGATTAATTGGGCAATTGCCCAGGGCCCACGAATTCTAAAGGGCCCAGGGCACGAGCTAAATACTGTATCTATAATTTCCCGCTTTATGAGGACTATGGTGACCGTACGTTCCGTTTTCCCCGGACATGTCCACTTTTCACTCTCTGTCCGGGCGTCCGGAATGCGGGTTCTTGTATTGATGAAAATGTCCGGCTTTTCATCCAGGAGCAGGGATCGAATTATGGGGGAGCTGTATATCCGACACATCCAGGGGAGCCGGAAAAAAAGTTTTCTATATTATATCATTTTTGGACTCTTGAGCAGAGAGCGGCACAGCGTGTTGTTGCGCAGCGATCCAGGCAGCTGCTTCCAGCGCACGGTCCATTCTCAAAGTGGCGCAACCAAAAAACTATAATTAGCACACGATCGTTCGTGTATGCACATGTTCTCTATTTTCTGTCTTATTTGTGCCTGAAGCGCGCTACTGCGGAGCTCATCACCTGTGCTGTGGTGATGTCACCTCACGCAGCATCGGCTCTGAGCTTTGTGGTCAGGAGATCTCTTTGATCTGCTCAGAAGTAACTGATGAGGTGAAAAAGTAAGAATCCAGGCAACAGATTTTCTGGACAATTAAGAGGAGATGCAGGAAGATGAGAGACAGACAGGACAGGAAAATAGTTAAATAAAAACAAGAAAACAAAACAAAGTGTTGAAAAGTAAAATGTAGGTAGATTTATCTCCATTACACGTTTTTACCTGTATAAAACAATAAGTTACACACTTGTAATATTTATACATCTGATACAATTCAGATCACCTTCAAAACTCAGTCACACACCCAGGGCCGTTTCAAGACATTTTGGGGGCCAAGGCAAAATGCCCCCCCCCCCCCCCCCCCCAATAACTGGGCTCCCCAGAAGCCTACCCTCTCCAGGAGTGTTAGTTATACAGTGCTTATAAAAGCCCCTCAGACATTACTGACATGTTCTAATATTATCAGATGAAAAACTAAATTATTAGACATGCTGTCTCATCTGCTTCTTTTCTAAACTTGCTAAAAGTAACAAAACCATCTGAAAGCCACTATTTGTGGATTCTCTCAAAGTTTCCATGGAGTGTGTGACAACTTATTTTATCATTGACCCTATCGTCTAATCTCACAGCTGAAACAAGCATCCTTAATAATCTGTGCACAGGAAGCTTACCGATGCTGTAGTAAAACAAAAGGTATAATAATTTATTATTAATAAAACCTTGTTGCAGCACTAAAGCAGAAAAATGAGATTTTGCATTAAATATGCAAAATATTTACATATGAATTGTTTTAGAGCCCTTTTATTGGCAGAATCTGATATTAATTTAGTTCTTACAAAAAATGGGTCCCAACATGGTTTGTGTGGCGTTGCCATAGTGTGACATCATAGGCACAGATCCCCTGTCCTCTTGTTTGGAAATGGAAATATGATCACCCTACATTAAACAAACTGTCCACCCGGGCTTTTGCGCTGCACAGAGACGCTTCGCTGCCTATGACTGAACGTCAGTTGAGAATCAGTGTCATGCAGACTGACCAATGAAGAGAGGGCCTCAAGTTAAGACCCTCTCCTCATTGGTCAGTCCACACGAGGTGGGTCAAAGGTTACTCTGGGCGGGTTACATGTTGTCAGGCATTCAAGTATTGAGTATATTTACTGCATATTACAGTAAAATATTCTGTATGTGACCACATTATGGTGATCCTCGGGTCGTGATGATGGAGCCCTTGAATATTGTTGCCCAGGGTACAACAAAGTGTTAATCTGGCCCTGGTTCCGCCGTCACATTCCCGCAGAAACTGGTTGATCACACCGGGGCCAGACTACTAGCATGTGGCTTTACAACCACAATGTCCTCGGAAGCAAAAACGCTTTTAAAAGGGAGGGAGGAGTCCTAACTGTTGCTGCAGGCGTGTTGTGTGAGAGTGCAGTTATCTACTGGTTAATATATTTTTGGGTTCAGTTGCTTTCATGTGGCCTAATGTGAGTCTATTTGGGATCATTGGAATGATCAGCAGCATTTCTTGATGTGACTTTATGGCAGTTGCCCAGGGCATCATCACAAGGAGGATGGCATTCATTTACTTTTGTTTTATTTGGTATTTTTTCAGTCATTTTTGGAAATAGTGATCAATTTTGATTAATTCACAGCCTATGTTTAATTACATTTAAAAATTAGTTGTTTGACATCCCCAGTTATAATAAATGTCTACAGATGAGATCAAACAAAACAGATGACAATTGCCCTTAAGCTGTTTAACTTGGACCAAGCATTTTAGGTCACAGATAGATGTAGCTTATAGGGTCTCTGTCTATACACCTTATAAGACCATTTAGGTGATGGCATGTTGTTTTTCTGCTATTGAACTGTTTTCTAATAATGTTGTGTTAAATAAAGTGAAGGAAGGAGAGAAATAACGTTTCACTAGCAGTTTTTAAAAATTTCCCCATGTAATCCGATTAATCGATTAATCGTGTCGAGACCCCATCCGATTAATCGATTATCCAAATAATCGTTTGTTGCAGCCCTATTTTTAACAAAGCTAATTGGTTCAAGTTTTCTTATTTGTGACTTTAATTTATCTTATGTTACGGGCTGAGAGCTGAAGGTGGTGGCTGGTGGTCCATCTTCATGTGTGTGTAAGGATTCTTTCACTCCTGAATGCATGGCCACGAGTACTTGGGCTACCTTTTGATTAAGTTATATTTTCTTTATTGAGATTCAACCTCCCAGTCATCCACTGGTAAGCCTCAGCCTGGGTTTTAGTTGGAGCTGAGGAAAATAATCAAATAATTGATGCATCAGGATGCGGACATAAACGATTCTGCATCGTAGAAGAGTACGCCATAATCGATTATAGTGGAATGCAGTTTTGTTTTTTTAACGGCGGCACCAGTGCAGCATCCAAATCTGTCAGAGTGAGCGTCCTCCACATTTACCAAGTGGTTCCACCTTAATGTTACTGCAGGGCTCAGCGCTTGAGTTGTAACCTGAGACCGAACCGGAACCGAATTGGCCCGACCGGCTCTGTTGGATTTGGGCCGTGAATTATGTTAAATGAGTGGGTTGTCATGTGGCGCGGTCCGCTCGCTCGCACAGTAACTGAGAGAGAGAGAGAGACACTGTCTGCTCACACAAGAGAGGATCGGAGGACGCTCCTCCAAACACGCGTTATTATTTTCATAATTTCATTATTTCTGCTCGAAACGCACAGTCAGACCGAGTGCTGTGATGTAGGGAGATCCAGTCTTGAGGAGGGGGCGGGGTCAGTGACGGCGGCTGCAGCGTGATCATCTGTCTCTTTTATTTAGGGACACGGAGAAGTTAAAAGGAGAGAGAGATAGAAGATAGAAGTTCTTGTTCCACTTTATTCTTTTGTTTCATGATGATAAACTGATGTTAAATTCAGCTTAAAGAGAAGCTGGGAGGAAGCTTTGGTTCATTTTAGGTTACAGGAGATCTTGTCTCCCATCTGCTCCTCCAGAGACAGCATGGACATGAGGGTTACATGGTGAGGGTGACACAGGACAGGTTAGTGGAAAGGTTTGTAGTTAGCTGGTTAGTGAAAGAGATCCATCAGCTGGGTAATTTAATCCTAATCCAGCCCACAGCCTTCTGCTGGTGTTGTTATCAGGAAGAATAAAACACACATCTTAAATATTATTGGAAGTGTAGAATTTGTTTTATGTTTTATTATTTTCTGCATCAAACAGAACTTGATTCATTCTCCAACATTTCAGAAACGAACCGCTGGGTTCAAATAAAATAAACTAAGTCAAACATTTCATTAGGTGTTATTTCTGACACCCTTCACCTGTGGCATAAACATCTGACTCTAGAGCTGCTCAGAGACATTAAACACTCATATATGAACCCATTATGTATTTTATTATTACATTATGTGTCCTGTAGGTTTTCAGTACTTTTTTAGATTTTGTGAGTTTTTGCAAAGCGTGTTTTTCTCAGCCTGAGGCGTGGTGTTGAACGAGAAAACAGATGTTTTACTTTGTTAAATCTTCTTAAATGTTTAGTCCTAACCTGTTGTGAATGGAGAGCTTTTGAGGGACGGCAGGTTGTGTCAGTTATGTTTTTGATTAAAAATAAATAGATAAAAAGCAATTAAATCTGACATCTTCCGTTTATCGATGAAAACAAATCAATATGAAATAATTGTGTTGCATCGGGATATCGAATCGAAAGGAATCGTTGACCCAATAATCGTAATCGAATCGGGAGACAAGTGAAGATTCACACCTCTAGTTTTAGTAGTTATTAGTTTTTAAGTCATTTTAATTAGTTTTAATAATTAATTCTTTCATTTAGGTCTTCTTTTTAATTATTATTATTAACCCATTCACTTCCATTGACGACTTAAGTCGTCATTTTAAATCCAACCGTTCAATGCCAATAACGACTAAAGTCGTCATTTGCATTTTTTTTACTGTGTGGGCGTCGGACGAGCCCCCACACTGTGAGAACATACTTCTCAGCTCTAAAGCCAATCTTCATCCACGTACGTCACACGTCACGTGATCAGGAAGCAGAAATTCATGTGTTAGGAGATCGTTTTGGGCCGCTGCTGTAAAATAAAATGAGGTGTGAACCGGAAAAACGTCTGCCGATCACAATTCAACAACGGATTATGAAAGAACGGATAACGCTCGAAACGAGCAGATTTTCCTGATGTAAGAGGTGAGTCTCCCCTTTGTTTTGGTTGTTTCGGCGTCGACGACATCCTAGCGCGCAACGTTCTGGAACTCTTTAAAAAAGTGAAAACGGTGAGAAATGCTGGCAGCGAATGAGTTAATAACTGTAAAATAACTTTTTGAACCACATCTCCTGCCTTCCTAGTACAGTGGACTTGTGTGTTCTTTTAATGTCAATCTCATTGGGTTGTTTTACTTATTTCTAACTGTTCTTGCTTTAACAGTGTAAAATATCTCATCATGCAACTTTTATGTTTTTGTGTTTGTGTTTGTAGATGTTCAGCAAATGGTGCTGATTTATGAAGCAGCCAGCTCCTGAAGAACTGAGGCCTCTTTTGAACCAGAAGGACATGGAGCCCCTCAACATGAAGCAGGAAGAGGAGGAGCAGCTTGATGAGATCAAAACTGATGCCACCAACATTTCATTCTCTGCAGTTTCTCATCAGGTTAAGGAAGAAGGAAGAGAAGTTTTGTTGTCACAGTTTGATCAGAACCAACCTAAAGACAGAGATCTTCCAACCAGCAGCACCACTGACCAGATGAAAGCAGAAAGTGGTAGAGAGGACTATGGAGGAGCAAAACGTACCAGGAATCTAGATCCAAAACTTTATAAAGATGATTCCAACTCTTCAGAGACTGAAGTCAGCCAAGATGAAGATGATGACCAGGATGGCAACAATTCTGACTGTCAGCTAAAGCCTTTTGCTTGTGAGCTCTGTGGGAAAAGATTTTCCCAAAAGACATATCAGAACATTCACATGAGAGTCCACACAGGACAGAAGCCTTCTGTTTGTAAGCTCTGTGGGAAAAGATTTTCCCAAAAGGCACATCTGAACATTCACATGAGAGTCCACACAGGACAGAAGCCTTATGTTTGTGAGCTCTGTGGACAAAAATTTGCCGAAAAGTCAAGTTTAAACAATCACATGAGAGTCCACACAGGACAGAAGCCTTTTGTTTGTGAGCTCTGTGGAAAAAGATTTTCCCAAAAGACACATCTGAACAATCACATGATAATCCACACAGGACAGAAGCCTTTTGCTTGTGAGCTCTGTGGACAAACATTTGCCCATAAGGAAAGCTTGAAGAGACACATGAGAGTCCACACAAGACAGAAGCCTTTTGCTTGTGAGCTCTGTGGACAAAGATTTAGTCATAAGGCAGGTTTAAACACTCACATGATAATCCACACAGGACAGAAGCCTTTTGCTTGTGAGCTCTGTGGACAAAGATTCAGACAAAAGGGAACTTTAGACAGACATATGAGAGTCCATACAGGACAGAAGCCTTTTGCTTGTTTGCTCTGTGGACAAAAATTTGCCCAAAAGGGTACTTTAGACAGTCACATGAGAGTCCACACAGGACAGAAGCCTTTTACTTGTGAGCTCTGTGGACAAAGATTCTCACAAAAGGGAAATTTAGACAAACACATGAGAGTCCATACAAAACAGAAGCCTTTTGCTTGTGAGCTCTGTGGACAAAGATTCGCACTCAAGGGAAATTTAGACAAACACATGAGAGTCCACACAGGACAGAAGCCTTTTGTTTGTGAGCTCTGTGGACAAAGATTTAGTGTAAAGTCAAGTTTAAACAGCCACATGAGAGTCCACACAGGACAGAAGCCTTTTGTTTGTGAGCTCTGTGGACAAAGATTTAGTGTAAAGTCAAGTTTAAACAGCCACATGAGAGTCCACACAACACACAAACCATCTGTTTAACTCCAATGATTATTATTGTAATTCTCACATCATTAATGTTTAGTCGTTTAGTCAGTGGTTTCAGGTTTGTTTGGTCAACACAGTCCTCCCAGACCTCCTCCAATTCAAACTGTCCCATATGAACATGCCTGACCCAATTCTGACGGACAGGAAGCAGAAAATGAGGCTGGGGAAGAATGACTCTGACCTGCAGACCATCAGCACCAGTTCTCCTCACGGCTGTGTTCTCTCCTCTCTGCTCTTCTTCCCGTACACCAACGGCTGCACTCCAACCACGAGTCTGTTGTCATGTGATGAAGGAGCTATTCCACCGAAGGTTTTTTACCCTCTCTCCTTAGATGCCTCTGACAGAACTAATCTGCATGAGACTGCCTCAAGGTCATGCATTTGTTTTAACTGCTTCCTTTCCAGCCCAAGAGAAGAATGAAGACAAAGAACTCTTTCTTTTTAATTAATCAAAGAACTCTATTTTTAATAAAGCTAATCAAACAAAGTGTTAGTCAATAATATAATGTTGACCAATATGTGAAATGACAATGTTATGATTAATATGTTGTAATAAGTAATATGACTTTAATCTAGCTGCACTAGACATGCTGATCACATGTAATGTAAACGCACGACACATTGCTTTTCACTCATCCAATCAGAACCTTCCTTTCTGAAGCGTGGCATAGTCTCTGTGGTGTTTATAGATCTGCAAACTTTGATTCGACCAGAAATCAAAACATCCAGATTAATAAAAACAGTCCCCACGCCATCTTAGGGCAGTTCACTGCATTCTAAGAGAGGTATCGGACCGGCCATCCGGACTTCCTTTTTAAGCAAAGAACCAACAAGCTGGATAAAATCTGTTGCATTTTACCAACCAAGCAACGGTTCCTTTCAGAATAAAAGCTGAACTCGCTGACCCTCTGGGTCCATCTGACGCTGTCACCCAACTGTCGCTTTTTACCTGGAGACAATCCAAAGACTAGTCTGTTGTACTGCTGACGCTGTTTCATCGGCTCCGGTACCAAAGGGGGGTCAGAGGACCTGGCATTCTGGATCTGTACGGAGGTCTCATCTGAAGGGTATGTGTGGAGCGACAAGATGGCGTCTCGTGTTCATGAAACTCCAATCAAAGCAAAAGCAAAACATCACAACATCACTCAGACTTGCTTCTCCGGATACGAGAGTTCTGATGACAACATCACTCACACATACACCATTCATCTCACGTCTCATTCATACCAAGATCCATTCATCACTTAGAGTTTAGAGTTAGTCTTGTTTAAAATTGTTTTGAAATAAATCTTAAACGTTTTAAAGGTGACACTCTTCTCTTGTCTCTCAGTTAATATGAAGTGTTACATAATCCCTGCAATAAATAGGTCCAATCTTCTGGTTAAAAGTACCCAAAGATCCATAAGATCGATTTCGTATTTACTGTGGAATCTCATGTCTTATGGTTCATTAAATAGATGTAAATTAACCCTTGTCACTGTCTAGCTTATCAAGTTTGCGGACAATCCCACCGTCATCGGGGATGAGTCTGCCTACAGAAGGAGGTGGAACGGCTGGTGTCCTGGTTCAGCCACAACAACCTGGTGCTACCTAGAAGACAGCCCCACTCCCCCCATAACCCTGTCTGACACTCCCATCACGATGGTGGACTCATGTCGCTTCCTGGACACCACCACCTAACCCTATCAGTACAGTCGATGAGGCAGTTCTACACCGCAGTCATCGAGTCCATCCTCACCTCTTCCATCACCGTGTGGTACGCTGGAGCTACCATCAGGGACAAGAAGAAGCTGCAGCGTGTTGAACGCTCTGCCATCTCCCCTCCATACAGGACCTGCACACCTCCAGGTCATTAAGGCGTGCAAATCGAATAACTGCGGACCCGTCTCACCCTGGACACAGTCTCTTCAACTTGCTCCCATCTGGCAGGAGGTTCTGAGACATTTGGATCGGAACCTGTCGCCACAAAAACAGTTTCTTCCGCTCTGCGGTCGGACTCATGAATGACAACCGTAGACCTGCCCACTCCAGCTGCTTGGTTGACTAGGGCTGCCACAAACGACCATTTTAATAGTCAGCTAATCACCAGTTTTGTTGACGATTAGTCGACTAATCGTGTCATTCATAAAAGTGTAGCTTATTGCACCAGGATGCTCTGATATACCATCATTAGCTTCTAGTCTGAAGTGTGATCAGCAGTGTGACATCTAATAATGCAGACAAGATGATCAGAGCCGGAGTAACGCAAAGGCAAAGTAGGCACGTGCCTAGGGCCTGATTGGCTGGATGGGGCCCAGACAGAGGAACAAAATAAAAATAAATAAATTAAAAATTAAATGTACAAATGTCCTATGATAGAATTTGTAGATAGGACTCCTATCTACAATTTATTTCAATATTTATTAATTAACTAAAAATAGTGACAATGTTTATCTTAACCATAGACCGTTTCATTGGCTACGTCACATTAAGGCGCCACCCAATTAAGGACGTCAGAGAAGCGGTCAGAGTCAGAGCGGGACACAACAAAGCTAGCAGGTGTTTTTGAGTAGGCTAACTTTCACGATGCTTTCGGGTGCGGCAAAACGTAAAAAAAAATTAATGAAGAGGAACAAAAGAAGAGACAGCGGGGGGCTTTACAGAAGTTTCTGTCAGGCTGCTCGGGCAGCCGTCCGACAGCTGTGAACCTGCTCGAGTCAGCAGAGCCAGAGGCCGGTACCAAGTCAGAACCGGAGGAGACACGGCCCAAAGACGTGGTGGAAGACGCTGTAGCGCCAACGCCGTCAACATCAACGTCTTCACTGAAGGACAAACTGGAAGAACAGCAGCCAGCCAGAAGTGAGCCCAATATAGTCTTACAGGAGCCTCTAGACCCAGACAGGGTGTTAACAACTAGCTACCCATCTGATCCTGCAG
Organism: Nothobranchius furzeri; assembly: GCF_043380555.1. NCBI lineage: Eukaryota > Metazoa > Chordata > Actinopteri > Cyprinodontiformes > Nothobranchiidae > Nothobranchius > Nothobranchius furzeri. The sequence goes on along the minus strand of NC_091742.1, from coordinate 100,505,581 downwards.
TGGTACCAAACTGATGAAAGGATGCGTGAGTACTTTGCACTAAATCACCCTCTCAAAATATTGGATATCTCTCTGCATCACAGAGGAAATCTGGAGACATAAACCGAAGCTTAACCAAGGAACATTCCTTCAGATGTGTTTCTGCTGTGACTGAGGCCTGTGATGCTGGAAGGCTGAAGATTATCCTGGAGTGGAGAATGCTAAATGGTTTCCTTGGTAAGTGTTGCTGGTTTTATTAATTATTTTAAAATAATTTTATTAATGTTCAAATAGCAAAACAATAAGTTCACACTCAAAAAATTCACACAGAATTTCTGATTCAGCAGAGGCAACAACAGCCTGAATGAGCATAAAGCAAGATCAAAACTTAAGATAATGTTTTCATTTTATTAAAATACTTTCTTTAAGATTATAGATTGTATTAAATTTATACTGTAATAATTTAAGCTGCGTGTTTATAGTTTGTTTTTGCGCCTTTAAAACATGCTTCAGTCCATTCAGATTAATCTATTAATTCTTGAATGTCTTTCCACCATCATGTGATTAATTTGTCAAGATTTATAAATGTTGTAAGCTATTGTATTTAGCAGAAAATATTTTAATTAAATGTAGTGATTAAATATAAACAGCAAATAAGAGACACATATTTGCTCTGTTTACATAGTTTAATGACACCTAGTGGTTATTTACTGGTACCAAAACATGCAACCTGCCTAGTGTAGTCCGTTTATTTAATCCGGCTTTGAAGATGATGACTTACCAAACAACTTTTAATTAATCACTTGCAAGATCCTCTGTGTGTAATCCAGTCACTGGATGGTTCTCCACTGCCCAAAATAATGAAGTAAAACTAGGCAATAGGAAGGCCGAAGAACTCAATATGACTAAATATTTAATAGGTGCGAGCCCAAAGAAAGACTAAGTTTCGACTTTCTCTTTGCTTATTTTTCACTTCAAATGAAATTTGTCACCTGTTAATACAAATGCTGCAGTCAGATGGAAGTAGGCACCTAAAACCAACAATGACTTGTGTTCTCCAGCAGGCACGTGCAGAGGGGGGTGCGGAGGGTGCTTGAGACCCTGCCCCTTTTGTCCGAAGTGCCCAAAGTGCCCTTTTTCCGGTCGTTCGTCAGATTTTACCGTACAAAACTGTTATACTGTGATACAAATCGGGCACTAGGACCATGCGGAGGCAGCCGCCTCAAGCTGAAGGCTACTTTCCCTTAGACCCGCCTACAAGCTCACTGATTGGCTCTGCCGCATCATACTAACGTGTGATTGGTTGGCCTTGCTGTCGCTCTACCTTGTAGCCATGGAGACGACAGACCGGTGTTTTCCCTGCGGACAGGAGTCTGCGTTCATCTACCTGTAAGTTTTTTTCTGCCTGCTTCACGTCAGCTGGATAGATTTTAATATCAGAGCAGTGGCGGTTCTACATCGAATTACTCCCCGGGCGAGGCCCCCTTTGAGCGCCCCCCCCCCCCCACCGCCCCCACCACCACCACCACCACACCACCCCACCTGCATGAACACACGCATGTTTTCTACAAACAGGCATGTTTTATTAGAACGACTATTGAACATTCATTTTTCTAAGTTGCACATATTTACATTAATTACTATGAAGTTGTCAGAATGTAAAGCACTATACATTATATACTGTATCAAAATATATATATATATACAAAAACAAACAATAACTAAATATTAAGAATATATGAACATAATAGATAATAAATATTCTAAATAGCAAAAATATTTCACACGTAACAAACTAAAGATAATCACTACAGCATTGCACTTACAATAGAAAACACAAACTAAAATTAAAACCTAACCTTGATGCAAAGTCATCAATAATGTCATCACATGAAATCTGCTCCCCTACTGAGTGATTGATACTAATCAGATCCAGGTTAGTGAGCCGCCCCTGAAACCTAGCTGACCTCAGGTATGACTTGATCAAGTTTTGAAAAGCTCCTCTCAGCTGGAGCCACAGTGACTGGCAGAGCAGTCCAAAAGTTGGGGTAGATCTCCAATAGATCTCATGATCCATAATATTTTAGAATGGCCTCTGAAATTGTAATTTAAACTGACATAAAAAACTGTAGACTACCAAAAATGCCAACTTTTACAGAACAAATCAGGTAAAAAATAATCAGTGCAGCCATCTGCAATAAATAAACAGGATAGTTAGTGGTGACTGGGGAGTTTTCTTCTGTTTGTACAGTTGTTTTATTTATTATTATGTGAACATGATCAACATGTGTTTATTGTTGTTCAGGCAGGCCACAGGCTGCAGTGAGCATTTAACAAATCCTAGTTTGAATCAGTAAAAAATGATTGAAGGACTTTTTTCAAACCATTTGAATATTCGTTTAAATATTTCAGCCCTATTAGCTCTGTTAGCAACTAGTTGACCGCATTTAACCGTTAAAATCCCAGTTAACTGGTTCAAAAAATTGAAAACATGCATCATGAGAGCTACATACCTTTATCTTTCTGCTCTTTTTTCTTTTTTCCCCCTGAATGGGGCACCTGGTGGTTTTAGCCTTTTTATGTTCATCTCTTCTGTTTGGCTCCTGACTCAGTTTCCTTTAGTCAGGACTAAACAATTTGACCTTGATGGGGGGGGGGGGGGGGGGTGACCACAAAATCGTTTTGTTTTTCCTTTTTTTATTCGGCCATTTCACACAATTCAGAGAAACCTGAAAGAATGATAGGCCTGTGTTTATGATATTATGAATGAAATATGGAAGAACGTTAAGATGTGATTGACTTTAGCCATGTTAATACAGTTGATTCAGCCCCTGCCCGCTCATTTCATTTGGGAAAGACGCAGAGGTGAATTCCCCCGTCGCGCCCTCCCCTTCCTGTTCTTCATAGACACACGGAGCACGTGAACGTTCTCAGTCAGCAGGAGCGCCTGCAATTGCAGGGGGCGCCAACTTGCTGTTTCCAATCCAGACACTGTCATATGACAGATAATAGAAAACCTCGGTGCGGTGCAGATTTCCTTTTTTTTTTTACTCCGCGCTTGTGCGCCCCTTTTGTGTCATGAAAAAATGCCGCCCCGGGCAACTGCCCTGTCTGCCCGTGCCTAAAACCGCTACTGTATCAGAGCTTTTGTTTACGTGCGTTTGAGTCCGTGGCTAGTGTGTGTGGAGCAGAGTCAGGTAGCTGCATGTCTGGGACAGAAAATGAGACGTGAGAGAGAGTTCTCCTGAAGAGTTGCAGAAACTCAAAGAATCACGGATGTGTCTCACTCTAGATTCTCCGGGTCATAACTTCTGAATTACTAATCGAATAAAAATACTTCAAACGGGTTCTAAAAGTACATAAAACGAGCTTTCCAACGAGGTATTACATGATGTAATTCATGTTACTCCAAAAATCGCTATTAGAAGGAAACCAGCTTTGCAGCGTCACAGAAAGAAACGGAGCGAACCGCGACGGGAGAGCGAGAACCGAAAGGAGGAGATGATCTGATCCTCTTCATCAGCAGCTTTTATAAAGTTATGGAAACAAACGTCACAAATAAAATCCACCTGGTTGGTCAGGTGTCCCAGAAGGCTGTTTCTGTAGATGGTGACATGAGGAGGGACAGATTAAAGTCACACTGGTTTTTATTTGAACACTCAACTGTTTACTAAATGATTCAGCTTCATTCCAGCATTATTTATACGTACAATAAATATTTATTTAGCTGAAAATATCATGTTATCAGTGCGGAATTTTATTAGTTGACTTTTTGTAATGAAATGTTTAGATTTAACCTTTTATCTGCTTATTGATCTTCATAATGCTGGTAGAAATGTAGCTACAGCTGTGAAGTAGCCCATGAGTGTTATTTTATGATACCTAGTATTTATTTTACTGTATCCCGTCCTCTGGACCAGAGCGTAGACCTGTGGTCACAGACAGGCTGCAGTCACTAAACTGGTTAACATGAGGTCAGGGGTCACACTGTTTTCTGAGTGTTTGCAACACAGTTCTGAGTTTAAATAGTTCTTCTGACATAGTTTGCTCAAGTCATTTAGAAGTTCCTGTTTAGTAATAAATGTAAAGAAAATTCTAATCTGTTTTTTTCTTTCATTTAAGCTGCAGTTTTACAGACTTTAATAAACATAAACACAAATACAAACCAGACACTGAAAGCTGAGGTTGTTCTGAAAAAAGGAGCAGAGTTACAAACATTTTACACTTTTATTACAATTTTAACGCCATAAAACAAAAAAAAAACCTGTTATATTTATGGTCATAAGAGGGTTAAACATGATAAAGTTTCCACCTCCCACAAAGAGATGGTAAAAGTGAATGTGAGCATAATTATAAACGTTTTATTACTTTATTATGTATTTTTTATTATTGACTATTACTCCAAAGAGTTCAGATGAAGGCAACTGGACTTCTTTGGTTTCTTTAAAACATTTCACTTCTCCTCTGAGGAGCTTTGTCAGTTCTAACTGGAATATGGGAGAGTCCAGCTCATAAGCTGTAGCTGTCTGTTGTTATTTAAAGAGCAGAAATTACTCTGAGTACCCCGCCTCTCCATCTCCTGATGAGTGGTTAGCCTCTACTGATGGTGAGTCATCGTGTTGATTAGATGCAGGAAGGTGTGACCTAGACTGAAACTGAATGAGATTTAAAAAAAAGTTCTAATCTTTTAAACGACGCTGTTGGTCCTCTTGGTCCTTGTTCTGGTTTTCTAAAACCCGGTGTTAAAAACCTTGGTGTGTTTTTAGACGGTTCTTTTATCTTTACAGACAGGTGAGTGCAGTGGTCCAATCAGGTTTTTATCATTTAAGGCAGATAGCAAAGGTGAAGTCATACCTTCCTGCTAATGTCCTCGAACATGTCATCCACCTGTCCGTGTCTTGCCGATTGGACTACTGCAACTCCCTGTATTCTGGCCTGGACCAGTCCTCCCCACACCGACTGCAGCTGGTCCAAAATGCAGCGGCTCGATTGCTGACTGGAACCAGCAAGTGGGATCACATACCGTAAATCCTCTAATACAGGCCCGGGCCTGTATTTGACTCAAGCTCATCAAGCTCCAGGCCATTATTGGAAGGAGGGCCAGTATTAGAGGCAGGCCTCTATTTCTATTTGAGCAAAATGAACTAATGGTTCGCTGGAGTTTTTGACAATTAAAATTGCGTCCACATTTTCAAAGTTAAACACATTTCTTTTAACAACGGTAGTTTCTGCTTCAGCCCTCTCCCCCTCCCCCTGCGCAGCGGCCGCAAACTCACTGATGCGCCTGCAGCCTCTCGGAGTTCCTGCTGCTCTAAACATTAAAATAATTATTTCATTTTCTGTTCCTCACTTCTGATTACCTTCAATGGTGTCTGTTTGTTGCAACCAGCAGGTACAAAAACTAACTTGTTTTTATTTGACTATTTTTCTGTCCTGCCTGTTTATTATCTTCCTGCATCTCCTCTCAGTCCTAAAGAAAAACTGCTACCTGGGTTCATATATATTCACCTCATGAGTTACCTTTGAACTGCAGTTCTAAAACATCTACCGACCGCAAAACCAGCGGAGCGCTTGCTGTTTGGCGGCCGTATCAGTGATCAGTGCGTCGGAGGACAAGGTGATGCCCGCAGCGCCCCGCTCCACAGCATGCAGCGAAACACATCAGGCGCAAATAAAAGACAGAAAACATTAAAGGAAATGAACTGACATGAACGATCGCGTGTTAAATTAGTTATTGAGGTGGCGACACCTGATTGTTACTGTGGCCGTGCTCAGGAGGCAGATCTACCGACCGCGAAAACAGCTGAGCGCTCCCTGCTGTGATCTGTGCGTTGGAGGACAAGTTGATGCGCCCCGCTCCACAGCAGCGATACACATCAGGCGCAAATAAAAGACAGAAAACATTAAAGGAAATGAACCGACATGAACGATCGCATGTCAGTACCTACGGTCTGGCACTTGAGTTTTACCCCCAAAAAGAGAATGTGATCATACGATAATTCAATAGGGAGCGTGGTTTCACAGACGCGGAAGTGAGAGCGTCAGTGATACGCCGGCTGATCTAGGAAACCCCCGAGCGTTCGAGCGTCAACGAAGTGACACAGAAATGCCGGGCTTTCCAGAAGTAAGTAAGATAACTTACTATGAGCTGATAGTTCGTTGGATTGGTCGGTAGGTTGGAAACTCTGATCGTGAATCTGAAGAAACGATGACTGAGTGGTGAGCTGGAAAGGCGACTTCCGTTTATAGCCGCGGTTTGTGACGTAGGTGCGACGTGGAGGGAATCCCCGCGAGGGGCATGCTGGGAGTCCCTACTTCGCGGATTTTCACCTATCGCGGCCAGGTCTGGAACGCATCTACCGCGATAAACAGGGATTACTGTAGTTCATACAACCCCTACTGCTGCTCTCCAGAGTGTTCTGCAGTGTAATCAGCACGTTCTCTCTGAACTTGATAGTGTAATGACCTGGCTGGGGTTGTAAGCCAGGTGCATTCTGGGTATTGTGTTATATGTGTTTCCTATCGTTCTGCTAGTTCCTATGTGCTGATTTGCGTGTTGTGTGAGTGTTATGTAAGCCACAGGGAAGGTGATGTGTGTTCTGTGGAGTGGGTTGAATTAGCATGGTTAACTGACACCGTGACTCTGTGTGGTAGGAGCGTGATAGAGGATCATGTCTGTAGCGTTACAAAGCGTTGAAGAAAAGGCCTAAAATGGTCTGCGTGAACTTCTGCTGCCACCTGCTGGTTGATTTGGGGACTATAACCCTGCCGCTGGGACACTCGTACTTGCTTGTTACCACATGTCATCCGGCCACAATAAGAGACCGGCCATTATTCACCTCCGCTGACTCCGACACCGGCCAGAATTGGAGACCCGGTCTTTAATTGAATACCGGCCTGTATTAGAGGATTTACGGTAACCCCGGTTCTGGCCTCTCTCCATTGGCTTCCCGTCTCTTACAGGATCCGTTTCAAATTTTTACTTTTTGTTTTTAAATCCCTTCACGGCCTGGCCCCATCTGGACAGTGCTCCTACACTGGACTGCATAAACGACCCCACTGAGCTTCTGTTTGGGTGTTTTGTCTTCTGGATTGACCAGGTTCTGTCTGAGGGTGCTGTTGGGTTAAAGTTTACCGGGATGTTGTGTTTGGAGAAGATTCTTCTAAGTTTCTCTGAGACTCCTGCCACGTATGGGATGATGGTGCCTTTGTGTAAAGGGTGTTGTTGTTAGGTTGGTAGCAGAGCTCTCATGTTTAGTGTTAAGTTCAGTGAGATCATGGAATGGGATCAAGAATTTTCTACTGACAGGAAAAAGATCTCAGCTAACATAGCCGTAGATCACACTGGATAACTCTCTGTGGTGCATTTATTTTACATTTATTTTACTACCTCTTACTAGAGCTGTCTTTAGTAAGCACAATATATCTTTGGTTGTACACCTGTGCAATAGCAATAAAGTATCTTGATTCCTGTTAAATGTACTTCCTGAATGAATGACCTTTTCAGGCTAAAATAACAAAATGACAAATACAGACAAAAGGACGACTTCTTTCTTCTTTTATAATGCGTTGCATCACCACCTGGTATCAGAACAGGACTCAGTATTGGAAGATAATCAAAAATCAAACAACTTGGACTCGGATCAGGGGCAAAAATGTGGTTGTAACATCTCTAGATATAAGTCAGCTTTAAAAACTAAAACTTTTATTTATGAACTAACATCAACACTAATGACACTAATTGATATATTTTTATTATGTTGTTTGAACCCAAGGGTCTCATTATCTGAATTTTCTAACTTATTGGATTGCTCTATAAGTGCCCCTTTTTTTACTTTGAGCACCCACCCCGTCAAAGGTCTCTGCACGGCCCTGTTCTCCAGAGGCATGGTGGCAAGGTTGAAGCGCTTCATCTTCCAGTCTTAACTCAGGAAATAGCAGGAGACACCAAGGCACGCCTCTGTAGCACGGCTGTAACACGTCAGCAGTCATGGACCATCGACAGCTCTGAGGGTTTAGCGTAAAGATAAAAGATATTAATCTTAGTTTATTTACCAGATTTCTTGATAACTCGGTCAGCAGCCTTTTTATTTGAACATAAACTGTATTATATTCTAATGGTTATTCTATCTGTGTTTAGAGAAAAACGGACACACACACACACACACACACACACACTTTTAAGGTTGTTTCATATCATGGTGGTGAAGTGGGATCAGCCTGGTAGGCTTGGTAAAGATGGCGCCCATGAGTGGCTGTGCGTCTGCTAGGCTCCTGATCTGTTTTGGTTATTTGTTGTTTTTTATTGTTTTTTCTCTATCTGGTGCGGAGTCCCTGCTAACATATGATCGAGACTTACTGTTGTCGATCAGGTCCGCGATAATCAACCTCCAGAACTCCGATACCGGACCCGCTTTCCCACCGCCTCTGGAACCTGGCGTTAACCCAGGTTTGGCCCTCTGTTACCTGTCGGCCTGCCGCTGCCCAGGAGGCCATGGAAGAGGAAACGGGGGAAGAGAGCCGGCTTCTTCGTTCAGCTTCGAAAGATCCTGAGAGGCGAAGCTCTACCTGATCGCTGCTCCGCGGCTGTGTTGTGGCGGATCCAACAGAAACTAAACGGAGTTGGGCTGATCTCGCTGCTAAATGGAGCCCCTGATGCGGGACGCTACCTGAAGGCGTGGGAGACGAAGATTCTCCGCGGTCGTAGCCTGGAGTCGCTACGTAGCTTAGCCCGCCAGCCGCCCGCTATTATGGAGCCCGCGGAACACACATCGCCAGATTCCTCCGCGAAAATGATGTTGATTAACGCGCGCTCCATCGCCAACAAGTCTCACATCCTCAACGATCTGTTCCGGACCAAAAAATTAAACTTTTTGTGGATATCTGAGTCGTGGCAGCGCGAAAATGACGTCACTCATCTCCGTGAGCTCTGTCCTCAAGACTGCTCTTTCTTCTCTGCTCCACGAACCACAGGCCGCGGTGGAGGAACAGCTGTTATCTTTAAGAAACACTTTTCGTGCCAGATTATATCCTCAAACTCCTACAGCTCATTCAAGATGATCATGATTAAAATTGGTCGAGTTCAACCAGTTTTTGGAATTCTGGATCACCTGGATCTACTTCATCCTTCCTGTCTGACTTTCAGGATCTCCTCTCTTCAACTATTAAACTAGACAGGATAATCATTGTTGGAGATTTCAACATCCATGCTGAGGATCTATCTAACTGCTCCACTAGGGAGTTCCTAAACATGTTGAACTCTTTTAACTTCTCTCAGCACGTGTCTGGTCCCACTCACAGAGCAGGCCACACCCTGGATCTGGTCTTTTCCTACGGACTTCTTGTTGATAAGCTGCAGATACATGATGTTGTGTTCAGTGACCATAAGTCAATTTCTTTTCATATTAACCTAAATTCTGAATCTCTTTTACCAGTCTCTGCTAAGCAACGACGTATTATCAACAGTTCTACCATTTAAAATTTCTCCTCCCTCTTTGACTTTGTACCTCCTTCCTCTGATGACGTAGAGCTCCTTACCAACTCATTTAATGATCACTGCCTCAAAATTCTAGATCAGGTCGCCCCTTACAAAACCAGCCGCAGTTCCAGTGCCTCCAGTTCACCCTGGCTGAACAACCAGATTCTTGAACTTAGACGCTCCTATAGAAAAGCGGAACGACGGTGGAAGAGGACAGGTCTGATTGTTCATCGCGAATATTTTAAAGAACTTCTCGAGTCATACAACGAAGCTGTAGAAAATGCCAGGTCTTCTTTCTTCAGCAACCTCATATGTCAAAATAAGAATGATCCTAAGGTTTTGTTTGATACCATCTCCAGCATCGTGTCTTTTTCCGGTTCCGGTTGAGTGAACGCTGGCGCGTCTCGCTGCCGCTGCTCGCTGGCAAACAAACTTTTTGTATTTTTTTCTTCTTTTTCACCCGAGTCATATCCCTGTGTCGGTGAAAACTCATTTTCACCTACCTGCTCAGCTTGCGTTCTGGTTGCACATCACCACCTCCCTGCTCCACACCATAATGTGGTCCAGCAGGATTTCTGTGTGCCTCTCACTGGCCTGGATCATCCTGTCGCTCATTCTTCTGTCCGTGGATGGCCTTCTCCAGTACTCGGCGGCGGAGCTCTTCAACCTCCGCTTTCACTACTCCGGATCTCCACCACCAGCTCTGTGCCTCTTCCCCGACATCACCTTCCAGCCTCGCCGTTGGTATATCCATCGGGGGTCCCGGCGGAACCTCCATCTCGACGGCTCCAAAGGAATACCCTCCTTCTGGTCCACGACTAGCCGGCGGCTACCCAGGAATACCTGCCGAGCTGCCGACTCCAGCGTGTTAGCCCGGCTGGCTAGTCGGGCTAATGTTCCTGTCGCCAGGGACTTCCGCACTGCTAATTTTGGTCTTCTCAACATTCGCTCCCTCTCTGGTAAAGGACATCTCCTCCAAGATACCATCAGTGACCATAAGCTAGACTTTCTTTGTTTGAACGAAACTTGGCACCAACCCAGCGATTTCTCACAACTCAATGACTGTACTCCTCCCGGATTTGTTTACCTCTCCAAACCCCGTGGGTCGGGCCGCGGCGGTGGTCTCGCGATACTCTATCGCGAGACTTGGAAGGTCCTTCCCGTAAGCCTTCCTCCTCTCACCACTCTGGAATGCCTCGCCTGTCAACTCTCCGGCCAGACCCCCACAATAATTGTCACTGTTTATCGTCCCCCCAAGTTCAGCCCTGAGTTTTTAAATGAACTCTCTGCTCTTTTATCCCATCTGTCCGCCCTTTCCCCAAATGTAATTTTACTTGGTGATTTTAATATTCATATGGACAATATGGCCCTCCCCCTCAGCAAAGACTTCTCCTCATCTTTGGACAGCCTCAGTTTTCATCAATATGCCAATTTTCCCACTCACATTAAAGGTCACACCCTGGATTTAATCTGCTGCTCCGGCTTGACCCCCTCCAACTGTACAGCTGACCCGCTCCCTTTCACGGACCACTTCCTCATCTCCTTTTCTGTTCCCCTCCGTCTCTCCATCATCAAGTCACCACGTATCATTTCTTTTCGTAATATTAAGGACATTGATCTAGCCTCCCTGTCCTCCAGTTTTGCCACCCTGACCCCTAATTTGTCCTCTACTCCTGATGATCTTGTCATTCAGTACAATAACAGTCTGGTTTCTATCCTTAATTCATTTGCTCCCATCAAATCCCGCTCTGTATATTTTACTCGGTCTGCTCCATGGTTCACCCCTGCCCTTCGCTCCTTGAAAGCTACCAACCGGAGGCTTGAAAGACTCTACAAGAAAACCGGTCTCTCCATCCATAAAGACTTATATTCTGCTCAGATTTCTCTCTACAAGGACTCCATCTCCCATGCCAAATCTCAGTATTACTCCGGTCTCATCTTGTCCAACTCCAGCAACACTAAGACATTATTTTCCATCATGAACAGCATTTTTCAGCCTCCCGACTCCTTACCCATCCATCTTTACTCTTCAGAAACCTGTAACTCTCTCCTTCAGTTTTTTAATGAGAAGGTCAATAGAATCCATCTCTCTTTACCTCATTCCTCCCCTCCCTCTCCTGATTTATTTGAACCCACCATTCCGTTCTCCTCCTTTGAACTTCCCCATCCATCAGAAATATTAGATTACATCACCAAATCCAAACCTTCCACCTGTCAACTGGACCCTATTCCAACTGTTTTAGTTAAATCGTGCCTTTCTTGTCTGCTCCCTTTTATAACAGCCATTATTCATTCCTCACTATCCTCTGGTACAGTCCCATCCCTATTCAAATCTGCTTCAGTCAGCCCTATTCTAAAAAAACCTGGTTTAGATCCCAATGATTTCAATAACCTCCGTCCCATTTCCCATCTTCCCTTCATTTCCAAAGTCCTTGAGAAAACTGTTGCATCTCAGCTCCACTCCCATCTCACCCGCAATAACCTTTATGAACAGTTTCAGTCTGGCTTCCGTCCCCACCACAGCTCAGAAACAGCTCTCATCAAGATCACTAACGACCTACTCATTGCTGCTGATTCTGGTTTAATCTCTATTCTCATTCTCCTCGATCTAAGTGCGGCCTTTGACACCATTTCTCATCCCATCCTCCTTAATAGACTCTCTTCCTTAGGCATCACTCACACCCCCCTCCGCTGGTTTCAATCTTACCTTACTGGCCGCACTCAGTTCATCCAGTTAAAATCCTTTACCTCAGAACCCTCCCCAGTCAAGTCAGGTGTGCCCCAGGGCTCTGTCCTGGGGCCCCTCCTCTTCATAGTATATCTCCTCCCTATCGGCAAAATCTTCCGCAAATTCAATATCCAGTTTCACTGCTTTGCAGATGACACCCAGCTCTACATTTCCAGTAAGCCCAACTCAACTCTCCCACCATCCTCCCTTACACTCTGCCTCTCTGAAATCAAATCATGGTTCACCTCTAATTTCCTCAAACTCAACGGCAATAAAACTGAACTTCTTCTTGTTGGCACTAACTCCACCCTCTCAACATCTGACAGCTTTTCTTTAACTATTGACAGCGCCACAGTCTCCCCCTCACCTCACGTCAAGAGTCTGGGTGTCATTCTCGACAGCTCACTTTCTTTTCAGGCTCACATTAATAACTTAATTCGGTCAGCATACTTCCATCTACGTTCCATAAACCGTCTCCGTCCCTCACTGACCCCTCACACTGCCGCCATTCTCGTCCACAGCCTCGTCACCTCCCGTCTCAACTATTGCAATTCACTTCTTTATGGTCTCCCCAACTAACTCCTTCATAAACTGCAACTGGTCCAGAATTCAGCAGCCCGTATTATCACCAGAACCCCTTCCTTTCACCACATCACCCCGGTTCTCCAGCAGCTTCACTGGCTCCCAGTTAAATTCAGGTCCATCTTCAAAATTCTCCTCCATACCTTCAAAGCAATCCACAACCTCTCTCCTCCATATATCTCAGACCTTATAAGTATTCACACCCCGTCCCGTTCACTCAGATCTTCTTCTTCCATCCATCTTGCGGTTCCTTCTGCCCGTCTCGCTACCATGGGGAGCAGAGCTTTCAGCCGCTCTGCTCCTCGACTCTGGAACTCACTTCCCCCAGACATCAGGAACGTCGACAGTTTTACCCTTTTCAAAACAAAACTCAAAACACACATGTTTAAATCTGCCTACAACCTCTGATTTTATTGAAATGTTTCTCTCTGTATTTTTCTTCTTTGGGTTTTATTATTGTTTTATTGTATTTTATTACGTGTTTTGTGTAAAGTGACCTTGGGTGTCCTGAAAGGCGCTTTTAAATAAAATGTATTATTATTATTATTATTATTCTCCTCCGCAGCAGGCTCAGCGGTCTTCAGCTGATGACTGTAACAGATTTCTCCACTTTTTTGAAAACAAGGTGCTGAATCTGAGATCCAGCATTCCACCAGCCCTCGCCCCCTCAGGAGGGGAGGCCCCCCAGTGCTCCGAGTCTTTCACCTCCTTCTCCCCAATTACACTAAATGACTTAACCTCAATAATCAGTCAGATGAAACTCTCATCATGCTCATCAGATATCTTACCTCCCTCTGTTTTAGTCGGGTCCCTTGCCTCTATCAGTCCATCTCTGTTGACTATGATCAACAGCTCACTGAGCCAAGGCTGTGTTCCATCTTACTTTAAAAATGCAGTAGTGACTCCTCTCTTAAAGAAACCCAACCTTGACGCCAGCTCCACCAGTAACTTTAGGCCCATTTCTAAGCTACCTTTCATCAGCAAAGTACTTGAGAAGGTTGTTGAAACCCAACTCAGATCCTGGTTTTCTAAGTCAAAGATCTCTGACCCCTTCCAGTCTGGCTTTCCGAAGCAGCACTCAACCGAGACTGCTCTAGTAAGGGTGCATAATGACCTCCTGATGGCTGCTGATGCAGGGAAATGCTCTGTCATGGTCCTGCTAGACCTCAGAGCAGCTTTTGACACTGTAGACCACAACGTTCTACTAAACAGGTTAAAGGCCCTGGCTGGGATTTCAGGTTCTGCTCTAGACTGGCTCTCTTCTTATCTCACTAACAGAACATTCACAGTGAAGTCAGAAACCTTCTCTTCAGACACTGCCTCTCTAACATGCGGGGTCCCACAAGGTTCAGTTCTAGGGCCTCTACTATTCGCGTTCTATATTCTTCCTCTAGCCGGCATCATTCAGTCTTTCCCAGACATCTCCTACCACATCTACGCTGATGATATTCAGCTCTATATGTCCTTTATGCCACACCAGTTGGACAGGCTGGCCACACTTGTACTCTGCCTGACCCAGATCAGTAACTGGCTGTCCAGCAACTTTCTTGTCCTCAATGCCAACAAGACAGAGACCCTGATCGCTGCACCCCGGAACTTCAGCCAAAAATCGAGCAAGAAATTGCCTCTTTTTGCCCATCAGCCGAGGCCAACATTAGAAACCTGGGAGTTATTTTTGATCCAGCTTTAAGTTTAGACTCACACGTCAAAACCATCTCCCGCTCTTGTTTCTTTCAACTGAGAAACATTTCAAAAGTCTGTAAACTGGTTTCTACTGCAGATCTGGAAAAAATCATCCATGCCTTTGTGTCATCACGCTTAGACTACTGTAATGCTCTTTTTACTGGTCTCAGCAAAACCTCCCTCTCACGCCTTCAAGCCATCCAAAATGCAGCAGCCAGACTCCTAACCAAATCCAGCAGACGAGCTCACATCACTCCTGTGAGCATCAGTCTAATGTGCTCTGTTATGTTATGCATCTGTGTAAATATGTAGATAAGAATGTGTGTGTGTATATACATGTATGCTTTTATACTGAAAAGTACCTGTAGAGGAAGTTAAACTTTGACCCCGTAAAGTGACCAATAAAAGGGAGCATTGGTGTTTAGTGGCCGCAATCAGTGTGTGCTACCACCAGTGAAGGCCCGTGAAACAGACGCTCTGTTTATGGATTTATTTCCTCCTTTTTAATCCTGGAGATTCATTTTGGAGTCTTGGACCAACCGCTGGGTAAACGAAACTCTGCTAACACAGTCCCTCCACTGGCTCCCGGTAGAATATAGAATACAGTTTAAAGTTTTAGTCCTGACCTATAGAGCTCTTAACAACCAGGCTCCAAGCTACCTATCTGAGCTTTTATCCCCACACACCACCTCTCGGAACCTTAGATCCACATCTGAAAACCTCCTGGCTGTTCCTCGAACCAGACTGAAAACCAAAGGGGACAGGGCCTTTCAGACTATTGCACCCAGACTTTGGAACAGTCTACCTTCAAATCTCCGTCTCTCTAACACTGTAGAGGTCTTTAAAAATCATCTAAAAACTCACCTTTTCATCCAGGCGTTCCCTCCCTAAATGTTTCAGAATGATGGCTTTGTTTGGGTTCACACCTTCACTTTGTTTATACTCATGATTTTATTTTCTACTTTATCACTGCTATTGTTTTTCTGATGTTTTTATTGGTTAGAGGTATTTGTCCTGATCTTTATCATGTTGTACAGCGCTTTGTGATTTATATCTGAGAAAGGCGCTATATAAATAAACTTTTACTTACTTACTAGTTGTCATGGTATCTGTGGTAGAACTGCTCTCTGACACCTTGATCACCAACCATGGACAGAAGTCTCTTGACCAACATGCTCTCAATGGCCTCGGTCAGGACGTTGGCTCGCTCACCTCTGTCAGTGCGCCCCAGGGCAGCTGTGGCTACATCGTAGATCATCCCCACCATCGTGTGAATGGTGAATGACTGATGGTGTTGTGAAGCGCCTTGGGGGGTTCCAGGAGTCTAGAAGGCGCTATCAAATACAGACTATTTACCAGTTTTGCTAAGAGGTGCACGTAACAAGCTCGTCCACTGAAGAGGGGCACTTTTATTAACACCGGAACGTAGCGAGATGAAATAAATCATTAGCGTTCGTAATTAGAGCAAAAATACGTGACCCACAAACGTGTTTTGAAGGTAATAAAATCGCCACCGCTAATGGTGTTGCTACAGCTATGTTAGCAGATAAGACGTAAACTTACAGAGGCGACTCTGTGTTCTCCGCCATGACGCACTTCCTCTTAAGGTGCTCGTGCATCGCCGATGTGCTCCCGTGAAAGGAGATGTTGCACTCTGCGTGCCTTTCTTTTGTCTTTGTAAAACAGCTCCTGAACTGTTGAGCGGCGTTGCCGACTCGCCATGTTTTCTTTCTCTGGTGGCTGATCTGGATGGTCACCACTGCGCATGCGCCTCCGAGCTAAAGTGGCGGCTGAGCAGAGAGGCAGGAAGCAACCCCAGTAGGCGAGATTAAAGATGTGTATGAAATAAACGACTATTTTGTTTGTTGGCGTCATCATGGCGAGTCGCCTAATCGTGGCAGCCCTACATGACCCCAGTGTGTTTGCACCTGAACTGACCCGCTCTGCTTCTTTAATTATCAATTACCTATATTATCATTTCATTGGGGTTATTTATTAATTCTAGTTTTGCTCTTTAAGCGTTCGAGAGAAGTTGTCGGAGTGGCCAATCCGTAACTTTCCTCTTCAGCCGAAAAAAACAACGACAAGCTGGATAAAATCTGTTGCTGTTCCAACTGCTGCAACAGTTCCTTTCAGAATAAAAGCTGAACCATCACGACCCCGTTTTGGGTCTCGCTAGATGCCAATAAACTGTCGTGACCCGGAAGTATCTCAAAGACTGGTCTGGTCGGCAACCGCTACTTTTCCTACAGGCTTCGGTCCCAGAGGGTTAGGGTTAGGGTTAGCTGGACCTCTACATTCCTGATCTAACGGGGACTTCTGAAAGGGTATGTAGGCCAATAGAATGGCGTCTCAGTGTGTGTTATGAATCTCCAAATCAAAGCTTAGCGAGAAGACATCACCTTCACTCCCATCAGAACTACGTAATTGTTTCTTCGGATTTGCTGGTTCTGAACAACATTCCACACTACACCATTCTCCGTCTCACTTCACCTTAGTTACACCGACATTTAGTGTTTAAAGTTAGTCTAGTTTTAATTTTTTTTGTAATAAATATTTAAACTTTTAGAAATTGACTCTCTTTTTTTTGTCTCTGAGTTGATACTAAGTGTTACATCATCCCTGCAATAAAAAGTTCCAATCTTCTGGTTAAAAGTACCCAAAGGTCCATAAGATTGATTTCATATTTACTATGGAATCTCATGTCATCTTCCCTCTGCTTTCTCCTCTTGTTGCCAGTGGAAAAGCTGTAAACACGCATCACTCTCCTTGTTGCCCTCTGACTGGAAATTACATCCAAAAGCAGCACAATGCGGCATTTTACTTAGTAATTAATACGGTGAGAGCGTAAACAAACACCAGCGTCAATAGCTGTTCTTCCAAGAGCAACCAGTATACGTCATCGCCCCCAGAGTGCCAACATGGCGTCCTATGTATGTCAACAAATGTACTAAATATTACAGATTTATAAATAAACAGCTAAATTTTGTGTGTTTCTAACAACATAGTTTGGTACAACAGAAAACTTGTGGCTTATTAGGGCACACACGTCCTCATAGCCGGTGTTTGTAACGCCCAGGCCCAATGCCCCCTGACGCTACTGGTTACTGACGTGGACGACGGTTTACATGCGTTTAAAGAACTCACAGCTTGAATGTGCTGTTAACATGTTTATTGCTTTGTAAGTGTCCATGATTCAGTTACACAGGCACAATTTTATTTCTGTATGTTTACCTGCCCCTGATTGTCCGTGCGTTTGTGTTGCAGTGTGGCTTCCAGGGCTGTTTGGCTTAAGGGCCGCTCGTCATCCGGCTTTGCTTGCAGTGCTCCACCGAGATCAGCGGAGCGTCTGACGTCGCCGGTGGTGCACCGGACCCTCTGCTGCTCCATCTTGCTGTCCTGCCACGACACAGTCCATCTCTGGAGCCGGTGGTGTGCCCAGAGGGCTGCATCACTGCTGTTCCGTCTGCATTAATCTGTTCTGTCCGTATGGATTTGTTCGTCTACAGTGATTGGTGTTAATTAGTTGTTGGGCCTCGGGCGCCTGGTTGCCGTGGTAACCACCAGAACGCTCACAGGATTGCCAGGAAGTATCCAGATTTCATTTGTATGTGTTTTATTATTAGTTGGTGTGTTTAGTGTGTCTAATTTTTGTTGGTTTAACATCCTTTAGCATTTGTTGGCTCTAGGTCAGTGTGGCTACTTCCTGTGAACTAACTGCACTAACTGAACTCCAAGCCCTCAAATTCCACCAGTATGGTTTTTAGCGTCGATTTTTAATAAAGATTTGTTTACTGGAAAGATACCATCTGTTCCCTTTGTGATTCTTTTAACCTACGGGCCTTCTACCCTTCCCTGGGGGGGGGGGGGGGGGGGGGGGGGTTACCCAGGATGGTGTTGTTACGACTCTTTTTATCCTTTATTTATATTTATATTTCTTACTTGCCACACTTATATAGGAAACTTTTTACTGATTGGCTAAATGAACTGACCTGTGTTGGAATGTTTACTATGTGAAGTGCCTTGAGACGATTCTTGTCGTGATTTGGCACTATATAAACTGAATTGAAGTTTATCATCTAAGACCAAATCATCATAGAACGCATTTTCTGTTCCTGTTGAGTGCGGCAATCTGTATACCTTCACTGAAACAATTAGGTTATGGGTCCTAAAGGAAAAGGTGATCATTTTGGTCAGACTCAGTATAAAAAAATGTAGTGTACTTGTTTTTTCGGCGCTTTTGACCAAACCTTTAAAAAAAACATTAAGACAAATATTTTGTGAAAACCACCAGCGGAAGGTTATGTGTGAGAGCCAGGTGTGTTTTATTCTGCTCCAGCAGGTGGCGCTAGCGCACCTTTACGCTGGTCACGGACCACCGGAAGCAGCAGAAACCGGAAGCTGCTAGCAGAGCTAGCTTGTTGTTGTTGTGGTGTGTGAGGAGAAGATTTGAGGCTCTGCAGTAAAAATGTCTTCACTTCAGTCTCTGGGAGAGTTGATCAGCTAAAGCGACTAACTGCTGCTGCTGCAGAAATCTTCTCACCAGGCTGTGGAAACTTTCTTCTCCTCCTCAACAACTTGGTGGAGTTCTTTCCAGAAGCAGAGAAGCTATTCTGCGGTCTTCGTGACAATCGGAGCTCCAGAAGCAGGTGATGGGTGAGAAAAGCTTTTCTCTAGACTTCCTGCCCTCTGGATCTGCTGCTGTTCCTTTGGCCTCTCTGAGAAACGCGCTCGTTTTGCTGCTTTCATCAGATTGAAGAGGTTCCCTCTATCAGACTCGCTCATCTGAGTTGGTCATGATGCAGGATCGCTGCTCGCTCTCTCATCCATCCTGCTCACACTCTCCGACGGAAAAGGCCCGAATCTGAATGTGACTCTGGAGGAAAAAGCGGTTAGCTCTACTCCGTGAACTCTGGTGAGCAAAGGTCCTCTTTTCCAGACTGGATGTGTCCTCAGCTGATCAGAACCAAAGCGTTGGATCTTTAATCTCCTGCGTTGTTCTGAAGCAGCATCTTAAGCCGGGCGTACACTGTGCGACTTTTTCACTTTTTGAGCCGATTTTCCAGTCGTGCGAGAAGCCACGACATCGGGGCGAGTTTTGCGCCGAGCGGTCGTGTAGTGTACCGGGGGTTACGAGAGGCGATTAACACCACGTGACCAGCCGCCGATCAGCAGTCGTGAGGTCGCAGGGACTTCTGGTGTGTTTAATATTTCGCTCGTCCCTCGTGAGGGTATCGCACTGTTGAAGCAGCAGTTGCGAGCAGCTACGATCCAAAAAAAGTATCAGAACCGCTCACGGCGCATGCGCGCGCAATCCTGCATCAACGCCGGCCGGTCGCTCGCTATTTCCCTAATAACACACGTTGTTCGTTTTTGTTTCTACACGTTTTTTTACTCACAAAGATTGTCAAGAAAGCGTGTTTGTCGTGTTCATGTCAAATTAAACTGATCACAAAACACAGATTCACTTTCTTTATTTCGTTTTCCTCATCCAACCCCCATAAATCTCTGTGTGTCCTCCTGCAGCACTCCCGAAGGACAACAGGCAAGACAAAAAAGTCTGACGTGTTGAGTAAAAACTGCTATTTTTAGCACATTTTTAGGGCCGACGTGTTGCTACCAGACGTACAGTGTGAGCAGTCAGATCGCATGCGAGAACTGGGTCGTACAGTGTGAGCACATGACTCGTGAGATCTGCTCTGCGAGGAAGTCGTACAGTTTGAGCTGAAGCTGAGTGCTACGAGTGGAAAAGTCGCACAGTGTACGCCCGGCTTTAATCAGCTCTCCTGCTTTGTTTCTATTGCAGCTGTTAGCTAAACACGGCTAAAGAAAACCTGCTACCACTTCAGGATCATCCATCAGCTGGGACTGCTTCATCAGCATGGACACAGGTACTGGTGGATGAATGAATGAATGAATGAATGAATGAATGAATGGGGAGTCTATGGTGGGACATTACAGTGAAATGATGAGAATGAGGTTCAATCTTTAAAATAATGATCTGTATACGTTTAGCACTCCTGGTGTAAACATAAAGGTATGGTGGGCTGTAGCATCACGTGTCTGTGTTTCCTACAGATGTTCCACAGCTGGCGCTGGTTAAAGAAGAAGCTCCTGGTGAGGACCAGCAGGACCCAGAACACCTCCACATGAAGGAGGAACAGGAGGAACTCTGGACCAGTCTGGAGGGAGAGCAGCTCCATCTGAAGGAGGAGACTGATGCTGGCAGGTTTCCAGTCACTGTAGTTTCTATAAAGAGTGAGGATGATGAAGAGAAACCTCTGATCTCACAGCTTCATCAGCAGCAGATAGAAGACAGAGATGTTCCAACCAGCAGCTCAGCTGGTGGAGGAGCAGGAACTAGCAGGAACCCAGGTCTGAACCCTCATGAACAGACATCTGATTCTTCAGAGACTGAAGTTAGTGGAGATGATGATGATGAAGATGACGATGATGACTGGAATGAGAGCAGGTCTTCTGAGTCAGATGGTAAGTCTGTCAGCAAGTCCTTCACAAGTGGTCTCTCCAGAGACACGTGAGGGAGACGAGTCATGCAGCAGTCAGGTCTTCAGGCTGTTGGTTCATAAGAATGTAGGACTGCAGGAGACAGTGTGGTTCCTCACATCCACGCATCTTATTATTGGGTTGAAGTAATGGTGAACAAAAATAACTTATATTTCATACATAATGATGTCTCTGCAGTGTTTATGATAATTATCTTATCTTTGGTCGGGGGGGGGGGGGGGTAACTTATCATGATACAAGCCTTTTAAAACATGTTAAAGTGTTACAAGAGGAGATGAATGCATGAATATAAAGTTCATGTTTGGAGACCAACCTTCACAGTGTGGAGGCTCACGCTGGTGAGGAGACACCATTAGTTCTAGTAACACCTGGGCTCCCAAGGCCTATTCTGACAGGATGGACGTTACGGGACCCTTAAGGATTCCAGTTGGATGATTGGAGGATTATTTAGGAGGACTGGAATGAACAAACTGGTTTCAGTGGTGAAGGGTTAAATGAGTGAGTGAACCCACTACCAAGGATGAACTCTGCTAACTTTAAAAATCAGCTGCTCTAAATAAGCATGAAGGTCAGAGAGGAGCTCTAGGATGGACACGGATAAAGGAACTGTAATGTAGAGGTAAAGTAGGGCAGGGCCGACGTTAGCAGCTGTCATACGGTCCATCTGACATGTCTGACTGTCATTTAGCTTGTTATGTGACAGGTTAGAGCGCAGTCTCATGTTAGAGTTTAGTCATGAGAACATTGAGATACCTCACATGCTGATGGTGTCTAAAATATATAATTTTTTTCAAAATAAAGAATAATTTTAATCACAATCCTAGAAAAACCTCGTCCAATCAATGTGCACGTCCAGTTTTCACTGATTGGATAGAAATCCCTCCATCAAACTGTGTGTGTTTGAGTGTGTGTGTGTGTGTGTGTGTGTGCGCAGATGGACTTAAAGCCTCTTCGACTACTGCTGAGAGGTTTCTGACATAATTTATAGGCAAAACTGAAACTATTCAAGCTCAAATTCCCCAGCAATTTAGTTTTATTGATGAAGATATCTGTTTTGATTCAACTACTTTGAATTCTTTTGACTCTGTATCCCCAGATATGTTGGATGAAATTGTTGGAAGGATGAAACCATCCAGCTCTGCACTCGACATCATTCCATCCTCTATTGTTAAGAACGTTTGGCCAGCTATTTCAAATATGGTTCATAATGTAGTCAACTCTAGTCTGCAGTGTGGGGAAGTTCCTAAGAGTCTGAAAAGAGCTGTAATCAAACCCCTTCTTAGAAACCCGGTCTTGATGTCTCGGTATTATCCAATCATCGACCTATTTCTACGCTGCTATTTCTTTCTAAGGTTCTTGAGAAAGTCGTTTTTAAGCGATTGTCAGACCATTTAGATAATAACAAATTTTAGAAGTTTTTCAATCAGCTTTTAGAACAAAGCACAGTACTGAAACTGCGTTTGTGAGAGTGTTCAGTGATATTTACAAATATACTGATGTGGGTGACAGTCTTTTTATCACTCTTAGATCTGACCACTGCTTTTGATACTCTTGATCATGTTATACTTCTCAATCGACTGGAGAAGTTTGTTGGTCTCTCTGGTTCAGCGCTCTTCTGGATGAGTTCCTACCTGTCTGACAGATATGTTACTGTTAAGATTGGTAGCTTCTGCTCAAGTGATGCTCCCCTGAAATATGGGGTCCCACAGAGCTCTGTACTTGGTCCTCTGCTTTTCAATTTATAGTTGCTCCCTCTTGGGGCCATCTTTAGGAAATATGAGCTTGACGTTCATCTTTATGCTGATGACTGTCAGGTCTATGCTCCTGTTAAAGCTAAGGATTTAGCTCTGAGTTGTCTTCGTGAGGTTAATGATTGTGGATGGTTGTAATTTTCTCCAGATTAATGAGTCTAAGACTGAGTTGATTATGTTTGCACCAAGTGGTGCTCCTGTAGTTACTCAGTCTCATATGATGCAAAGCATGTTGTGTCTAATTTGGGTGTTAAGATGAATTCTCAGCTTAAATTTGATGTTCAAGTCAATAATGTGGTTCAAGTATGCTTTTTTCACCTAAAGAATCTTTATAAGTCCTTTTTGATGAGGAATCATTTTGAGGAGCTTATTCATGCATTTAATGCATTTTGTTTAGACTACTGCAATAGTCTTTACTTGGGTGTTGATCATGGATGTATTGCTAGGCTGCAGCTAGTTCAAAATGCTGCAGCCCATCTTTAGACTGGCACTGGTCGATTTGATCATATCACTCCAGCCTCTCTGCATTGGATCCCAGTTCAGATCTGTGTTGAATTTAAGAATTTGGTTCTGGCCTACAAATGTTTAAATGGCCTTGCTCCTAGCTCTTTATCTGGAATTCTAGTGCCATATGTCCCATCTTGTGGATTAAGGTCAGCTGACCTAGTGAGCAGAACTAACTGTCATCACAAGCTGCTGATCTGGCAGCATGATGCTCATTATTATTTTATGGGTTACAGACGAGTGTTGATGCTCTGTGTTTTTATTTCTGCAGCGTGCCTTACAATCTCACCTCACTCCACCCACAGTTTCTTCTTATAACACATATTACATTACTGTTTTGACGCATTTTAACGAGCTTCCTCCGCGCCGTGCTTTTGTTGTAGGATACAAACTTTACAGCACTCTCACGGAGTAAAATTTGGCAAATATGTTTGTTTACATTTTTGCCGCTGCGCGTCTACAGTGTTAGGGAAAGGAAGGGAGGGGCCGACGCAATGCTGCTGTCAGGGTATCTCTAGGCTCCAGAGTAGCAGCGACGGACGGCTGGTTTGACCGGCTCTGAGAGGCGTTAATCACAAATTGCAGATAGCGGTTATTTTTTTCTTCTACCAATCGCATTGTGGACCCCATTGTCCTGCTGGGGGACTTCAATGCTCACGTGGGCAATGACAGCTTGACCTGGAGGGGTGTGATTGGGAGGAACGGCCCACCTGATCTGAACTCGAGTGGTGTTTCGTTATTGAACTTCTGTGCAAGTCGCAGTTTGGCCATAACGAACACCATGTTCGAACATAAGGATGCCCTTCAGTACACTTGGTACCAGGGCAGCCTAGGTCACAGGTCGATGATAGACTTTGTAGTTGTATCATCTGACCTGCGGCCGTATGTTTTGGACACCCGAGTGACGAGAGGAGCATAGCTGTCAACTGATCACCTCCTGGTGGTAAGTTGGATCAGATGGCAGGGGAAGATGCTGCGTAGACCTGGCAGACCCAAACTCATAGTGAGGGTCTGCTGGGAACGCTTGGCAGATGAACCTGTCAAGAGCTTTGACCGCTTCCCGAGAGCAGTGGGGGACATTGACTTCGAGTGGGCCTTGTTCCACTCTGCGATTGTTGAGGCGGCTGTTACTAGCTGTGGTCACAAGGTGGCCGGTGCCAGTCGTGGTGGCAACCCCCGTACCCGCTGGTGGACACCAGAGTTTCGGGGAGCCGTCAGGCTGAAGGAGGCCTACAGGGCGTGGTTACTCTGTGGGTCTCCGGAGGCAGCAGACAGGTACTGGATAGCCAAGAGGGGTGCAGCAGTGGCAGTTGCCAAGGCAAAATCTCGGGCGTGGGAGGAGTTTGGTGAGGCCATGGAGATAGACTATCAATCGGCTCCAAAGAGGTTCTGGCAAACTGTCCGGCGCCTCAGGAGAGGGAGGCAGCAACTCGCTCACACTGTTTACAGTGGGGATGGGGAGCTGCTGACGTCAACTAGGGCTATAGTCGGGCGGTGGAAGGAATACTTTGAGGAGCTCCTCCAGGGGTGGACATTAACTTCAAAACCAACCGGCCAGCCGGGCCGGTAACTCTGAATATTTACCGGCCCTGCCAAGAATCTACCGGCCCCGCTGGTCAGCTGCCAAAATGAGTCAAAATAACAACTGAACCGTTTTAAATGTAATAAACCTTTATTTTGTACACATTCACAAACATAATAATGTATTCAAGTTTGAATTTGTTTGTTCCCTCAACAAAACTCGATTTTGTCGTCGCATACTTCCGGCATACAACGCAGTACATCACCAACTCCGCTTTGCTGTACTCGAGCCATTGACTGTGTTCGAGATGAGCCAGTTCTGTGCAGATTAGACCAGCAGTGATCAGCGAGCAGTGCATGCCGGTTAGATTTGTGTCCGAATTGACGCCGACTTGCTCTGACGTCATGCATACGTAGGCAACGATAACCTCGTGAGATCAAGGCGGCCGCAGATTTTGGAGCAAGGCGCTGCAGTTGCTCTCCCTCAGCTGCAAAACCTAGAGGATGACGGGAAACGCCTGGCTCTCTCCTGATCTAAGATCTGATTGGTTCATATTTTGATCCAAACATCCGGTGGTAGAACATGAAATGTTAGTTGGTCACATGTATTCTGTAAATCATGCTATGTTGATGATGACAACTATATAGGCCATAAAGAGAAATGTGTTTTGTGTTCTTTTGTCACGTTTCCTATGAGCACATTGAAGCTACAGCTGATAACCTTTACTTATTATTACAGTCATGTCTCCATATACAATATATGATATCCACAAGTACGTGAGGATGTGTTTCAGCTGCTAACAGGCACCAGAATTAAAATTGAAAATTGAACAAGTGTGAACGCTAACGCGATATCTTCAGCCATCGTCACCCCCGAGGTACACATGTAGGGAAATCCAAGAGATTCAACTGGCAGAAACAACTGGTTCACACCATAGTCTCTCTCTCTCTCTCTCTCTCTCTGTCACTCACACACACACACACACACACGTAGAAGAAAAGAGCTGAGGAAATGGAGGACACCAAGTAAAAGAAAAACTACAGCTGAGCCGAGGCGCGTCTGATCTGAACTGAGTAGCGGCGAGCAGCGGCCGGACTTCGTGAACGATTCGCTTCTCGGCGCTTCCGCGGCCGGTGTGTCCCCAGCGACGCCGGCTTTCAGCCACTCCCACCCCGCAGGGACTTAAACCCACACTGCCATCAGCTTCTGGAGGCTGCTGAGCCCCGCTGCGGGCCAGGTCCAACCCGGCTTTCAGCCACTCCCCATGCTGCTTCCGTCTGCTCTCGTCTGTTTTCCAGGCGAGCCGCTGCTCAACTCGAACACGGCCATTCTCTGCGCCTCCCGTCTTCTTTAAACCGCCAAGAATCATTCCACCTACGCACACGCTTCTCTGCTTCATACCGTTTCGAACTGTCTCGCTTCTCCTCGCCAGTTCTAAAGCGTTTTGCCGGAGATTTCATCAAGAAATCCCATCCCTGTGGTGGCGCGATCTTCCTGCGTGCTTGTGTGTTTCTAGCGTGGTTCCACTTCGTCTTTAATAGTAAACTTATAGTTCACGTGACTATAATTATGCAGTACGTGCACGAATCGTACAAGTGCAGTACGTGGCTAGAGGCGCGCAGGTTCACGCGCGCGAAACGAAAACGGCAGCTTCCTACAGGGCGGGGCCATGATGCAGGTGAAAGCCGGTGTGTAAATGACAAATAAGGCTTGGGCGCCACCCGGGCGGTAAGTCGTCAAGTATTTACCGCCCGACGAGAAAATTTAGTGCCATTGGCGCTTGGGCGCTTTAACGGTCCACCCCTGTCCTCAATCCCACCTACGCGCATTCCGAGGAGGAACCAGAGCTGGGAGACCTGGGGATGGATTGTCTAATCTCGGGGTCAGAAGTTGCTGAGGTAGTCAAACAACTACACAGCGGCAGAGCACCGGGGGCAGATGAAATTCGTCCTGGGTATCTCAAGGCTATGGATGTTGTAGGGCTGTCGTGGTTGACACGTCTCTGCAACATTGCGTGGTCATTGGGGGCAGTTCCTGTGGAGTGGCAGACCGGGGTGGTGGTCCCCATCTTTAAGAAGGGTGACCTGAGGGTGTGTTCCAACTAGGGCTGCAGCTATCGAATATTTTTGTAATCGAGTACTCTATCGAATCTTTTTTTTCGATTAATCGAGTACTCTAATAAATTACCCTTTTGTGTTTGTAAACCTTTATATCATATATTGATGAGCCAAGATGGCGCCGAGTATGGCTGCCTCGTCGCGAGCTCCACCAAGTTCCAACATTACACGCTCCATACTGTACATTAATGCCACTGTTTTGCACATACCAACCTCTGTACATTTTATATCTCTTATCTTATTGTTTACTTTATTCATTTGTATACTTAGATTAGCCATTTTTATATTTTACTTGTTTTTACATTACTGTATTTTTGCACAACTCTGTTGCTGTGAAGCTCGCACACAAGAATTTCACTCGCATGTACTGTACCAGTGTACCTGCACATGTGACGTGACAATAAAAGTGATTTGATATCAAATAGCATGTTATAATTATGAAAGACCTCTTAAAATGAGCAAGCAATTGCCAGTTATTCTTCAAGTTTTATTCAAAATTAGTTTGCATAACTTCAGCACTTCAACTTTACTTCACAGTAAACAAATGCCTGTGCAAAAAATAAGTAAACAACCTGAGCCAATTTTCCCCTCGTGCGAGAATCTGCTAGCCTGCAAGCCAGACAAAAACTAGGATAACGCTGCGAGCGGCTGCGGCCCAAACAGAACCAGAACCGCTCACGGCGCAAACAGCTCGCCGGCTGTTTCCCTATTAACACACGTCCGTTTTAATTTCCACACTTTTTTTTTCTCACACTAACAAGGATTGCCAAAAGCATGTTTGCTGTGGTTTTGTCAAATTATACTGATCACAAAACATTTATTTACTTTCTTTCGTTTTCCTCCGCCACTCATAAATACCCGTGTCCCCCTGCAGAAACCCCGAGGGACAACAGACATCAATAACACAGTAAAAAGTCAGACGTGTTGCTAGCAGACGTACGGTGTGAGTTGAAATTGAGTGCTACAAACGAAAAAGTCGCAGAGTCCCCAGAATATATAGAAAAACAGGCTAAAATGCATTATCTTGTAGAGGCTCCGAGTCCGCTTGCAGAAGTGACATTTACAGGTGCTGCAGCATGGAGGATGTGGTGTTGTGGTAGGCTAAATCCATTTTACTGTATTTATACTGGACTACGTTTCCCACCTTACGACGTGAAAAATGGTCCCACAACTTTGACATTTTCTGTCTTTTTCACACTCCACCGGGGTCCACGTTGTCCGCCATGGCTTAAGAGAAAGTTAAGTTATATTCGCTACTCGCTAGTGCATTCAGTCCAGTGGGCATGTGCGTCACTTATTTCGGTCCGGGTGAAACATGATCCCGGGCGATTGCAAAGCCATGAATAAATTAAATATGAATTAAACGAATCCTCGAGGCAGAGAATTTGACTCGAGGATTTTTTGTACTCGACTTATTCGAGGTACTTGAGGAATCGTTTCAGCTCTATTTCCAACTATCGGAGGATCACACTCCCTGGAAAGGTCTACTCCAAGGTACTGGAGAGGAGGGTCCAATCGATAGTTCAATCTCAGATTGAGGAGGAGCAATGTGGTTTTCCTCCTGGTCATGGAACTGTGGACCAGCTCTATACCCTTGCAAGGGTGATGGAGGGGGCATGGGAGTTTGCCCAACCAATCCACATGTATTTTGTGGATTTGGAGAAGGCTTATGACCGTGTCCCCAGGAGCACCCTGTGGGGGACGCTCCAGAAGTATGGGGTGGGTGGCTTTCTGTTAAGGGCCATTCAGTCTCTTTACCAGAGGAGCGTGAGTTTGGTCCGCATAGCTGATAGTAAGTCGGACCTGTTCCCGGTGAGGGTTGAACTCCGCCAGGGCTGCCCTTTGTCACCGGTTCTGTTCATTACCTTTATGGACAGAATTTCTAGGCGCAGCCGTGGTGTGGAATGTGTCGAGTTTGGTGGCAGGAGAATCTCGTCTCTGCTTTTTACGGATGATGTGGTCCTCCTAGCTTCATCCAGCTCTGACCTTCATCTCTTGCTGGGTAGGTTCGCGGCCGAGTGTGAAGCGGCTGGAATGAAGATCAGCGCCTCCAAATCTGAGACTATGGTTCTCGACCAGAAAAGGGTGGCTTGCCAACTCCGGGTCGGGAGAGAGGTCCTACCTCAAGTGGAGGAGTTTAAGTATCTCGGGGTCTTGTTCATGAATGAGGGTAGGAGGGATCGGGAGATCGACAGGCGGATTGGTTCGGCGTCTGTAGTGATTCAGACGTTGAGCCGATCTGTTGTGGTGAAGAAGGAGCTGAGCCAGAAAGCCAGGCTCTCGATTTACCGGTCGGTCTACGTCCCAATCCTCACCTATGGTCATGAGCTTTGGGTAATGACCAAAAGAACGAGATCGCGGATACAAGCGGCTGAAATGAGTTTCCTCCGTAGGGTGACTGGGCTCAGCCTTAGAGATAGGGTGAGGAGCTCGGACATTCGGGAGGGACTCGGAGTAGAACCACTGCTCCTCCGGATCGAAAGGAGTCAGTTGAGTTGGTTTGGGCATCTGGTCAAGATGCCTCCTGGACGCCTCCCTGGGGAGGTGTTTCGGGCATGTCCTGCTGGCAGGAGGCCCAGCCCGAACCGGATACATGGGCTCGTCCAACTGTGGACCCACCACCCGCAGGAGGAACATGAAGGGTCCGGTGCAATGCGAATCGGGTGGCAGACCAAGGCGGGAGCCTTGGCGGTCCAATCCCCGGACAAGAAAACTAGTTTTTGGGACATGGAACGTCACCTCGCTGGCGGGGAAGGAGCCGGAGCTTGTGGCAGAGGTTGAGCGGTACCGGCTAGATATAGTCGGACTCACCTCGACACATTGCATTGGCTCTGGAACCCGAGACCTGGAGAGGGGTTGGACACTCTACTTTGCTGGAGTTGCTCCGGGTGAGAGGCGGAGGGCTGGGGTTGGCTTTTTGTTAGCCCCGAGACTCTCTGCCTGTGTGTTGGGGTTTACCCCGGGGGACAAGAGGGTAGCTTCCTTGCGCCTTCGGGTCGGGGAACGGGTCCTGACTGTTGTTTGTGCTTATGGGCCAAATATCAGTTCAGAGTACCCACCCTTTTTGGAGTCCCTGGGACGAGTGCTAGATAGTGCTCCATCAGGGGACTCCATTGTCCTGCTGGGGGACTTCAATGCTGCACTGGTATCAAAACGAAACGTTACTTCGCTCCTGTGGGAGCACTTTGGTTTTCAGTACGTCAGCTGCTGCGCAGCCAGAGTCCTTGGCCGTGACAGAGCTGCCACCAGCGGCAAAAAATAAATAAATAATAAACGCTCGGAGACCTGCTGAAGTCCCGGACAAGCACTGCTTCTGCAACCGTCCCGAAGAGAGTTTAAGCCGAGCTGGAGCTCACTCGCTACCTGCAGGAGGAATGCATCCACCCTAAAGAACCCCCCTGACATGGTGGAGCGGAGAGATTCCCTTTGCTCGCCAGAGTCGCACGCAAGTTGAGTTCGGAAGCGAGCGGGGCCGGACCGGAGCGGAGGGGAGCGGAGGTAGTGGAATTTGGGGTAAGTGCAACGAGCGCACCATCCGAGAGGGTTTTCGGTGTTGCTGGAAATGTTGCCACCCCTCTCAGATCCTCTCTCAAACAGTATATGGTTAACATGCTGGTTTTCCTTGTGGGTAACAAGGACGTGACCGAGCTATAAAGCACCGTCATTCGTGTGTGTGAAAGTGAAATGATAGTGCGCCCGCCCCCCGGCGCGCGCACGCCCGGTACATGCAATTTTTTATGCTTGATTTTAAACAACTAAACAAAAATGGGGACTTGTTTCTTATTTGTTAGATGCTGCAGCCAAATTTGCATTTAAAAGTTTAACCTTCTCCTGAATTTTGTTGGACTCCGACTGTCGGAGAAACAAACGTTACTGTGATCTGTGTTGTGCCCTTTGATCTGCATTCAGTAAAGTGTTATAAAAGAAGGCACGGCAATTTTTAACCTTTTTTAAATGTGTAAACATTATGTTTAGATAGTACTGCAATAAAAAAAAAGGACTGCAATAATATCGCACACCGCAATATTAAGCCACCCTGAATCACCGCAGGGGGAATTCCTCAACCGCGACAGCCCTATTCAATGCTCACGTGGGCAATGACAGCTTGACCTGGAGGGGTGTGATTGGGAGGAACGGCCCACCTAATCTGAACTCGAGCGGTGTTTTGTTATTGGACTTCTGTGCAAGCCGCAGTTTGGCCATAACGAACACCATGTTCGAATATAAGGATGCCCACCGGTACACTTGGTACCAGGGCAGCCTAGGTCACAGGTCGATGATAGATTTTGTAGTCGTATCATCTGACCTGCGGCCGTATGTTTTGGACACCCGAGTGAAGAGAGGGGCGGAGCTGTCAACTGATCA
Source organism: Nothobranchius furzeri (assembly GCF_043380555.1). NCBI lineage: Eukaryota > Metazoa > Chordata > Actinopteri > Cyprinodontiformes > Nothobranchiidae > Nothobranchius > Nothobranchius furzeri. Next base: position 100,474,347 of record NC_091742.1, on the reverse strand, counting down.
CCACCTGGTGGTGAGTTGGATCAGATGGCAAGGGAACATGCCGCGTAGACCTGGCAGACCCAAACGCATAGTGAGGGTCTGCTGGGAAAGCCTGGCAGAAGAACCTGTCAAGACGGTCTTCAACTCCCACCTCCGGCAGAGCTTTGACCACGTAATAATAAGTGAACACAGTTAAATATACGTAATCCCATTACAAGTAGGGCTGGGCAGTACGGTTTAAGAATAAATTACATTCTGTATACGCTTTCTTAGAAATATTAAAAAAATAAGTGTTAAACTCTGCTTTCTGGTGCATTTAGACTGCAATTTTGGCCACTGTTTGTTTATTTTGTCCATCTGAATAATAACGTAGTTCCAGCTGTTGTTGTAAGTGAATTATTTCTTTTTTCATTCTGTCAGAAACAAACAGAATTTTCTGATTGTTGGTCAGCATTGTTGGCTGATGTAGTTTAAAATATTCTGATGAGAGTCAGATCAATTCAGACTGAATGTTCACAGCTTTAGTCTTGTATTAAATCTGTTTACACATCTCTACCCATAGGAATAAGATAATATATCCTACATTCATATTATTAAAATATATCCTACATTCATATTATTAAATAAAAATAAAACCCTACTGACACATAAACAGCTTTTTTATAATTAAAACGTCCACGTTGGCCGGTAATCACCTGGATCCGGCTAATGGGGAGTAAGTAAGTAAGTAAAAGTAAGTAAGTAAGTAAGTAAAAGTTTATTTATATAGCGCCTTTCACAGATATAAATCACAAAGCGCTGTACAACATGATAAAGATCAGGGCAAATACCTCTAACCAATAAAAACATCAGAAAAACAATAGCAGTGATAAAGTAGAAAATAAAATCATGAGTATAAACAAAGTGAAGGTGTGAACCCAAACAAAGCCATCTTTTTGAAACATTTAGGGAGGGAACGCCTGGATGAAAAGGTGAGTTTTTAGATGATTTTTAAAGACCTCTACAGTGTTAGAGAGACGGAGATTTGAAGGTAGACTGTTCCAAAGTCTGGGTGCAATAGTCTGAAAGGCCCTGTCCCCTTTGGTTTTCAGTCTGGTTCGAGGAACAGCCAGGAGGTTTTCAGATGTGGATCTAAGGTTCCGAGAGGTGGTGTGTGGGGATAAAAGCTCAGATAGGTAGCTTGGAGCCTGGTTGTTAAGAGGACTAAAACTTTAAACTGTATTCTATATTCTACCGGGAGCCAGCGGAGGGACTGTAAAACTGGAGTGATGTGAGCTCGTCTGCTGGATTTGGTTAGGAGTCTGGCTGCTGCATTTTGGATGGCTTGAAGGCGTGAGAGGGAGGTTTTACTGAGACCAGTAAAAAGAGCGTTACAGTAGTCTAAGCGTGATGACACAAAGGCATGGATGATTTTTTCCAGATCTGCAGTAGAAACCAGTTTACAGACTTTTGAAATGTTTCTCAGTTGAAAGAAACAAGAGCAGGAGATGGTTTTGACGTGTGAGTCTAAACTTATAGCTGGATCAAAAATAACTCCTAGGTTTCTAAGGTTGGCCTTGGCTGATGGGCAAAAGGAGGCAATTTCCTGCTCAATTTTTGGCTGAAGTTCCGGGGGTGCAGCGATCAGGGTCTCTGTCTTGTTAGCATTGAGGACAAGAAAATTGCTGGACAGCCAGTTACTGATCTGGGTCAAGCAGAGTACAAGTGTGGCCAGCCTGTCCAACTGGTGTGGCATAAAGGACATATAGAGCTGAATATCATCAGCGTAGATGTGGTAGATGTCTGGGAAAGACTGAATGATGCCAGCTAGGGGAACAATATAGAATGCGAATAGTAGAGGCCCTAGAACTGAACCTTGTGGGACCCCGCATGTTAGAGAGGCAGTGTCTGAGGAGAAGGTTTCGGACTTCACTGTGAATGTTCTGTTGGTGAGATAGGAAGAGAGCCAGTCTAGAGCAGAACCTGAAATCCCAGCCAGGGCCTTTAACCTGTTTAGTAGAATGTTGTGGTCTACAGTGTCAAAAGGAGCCTAAGTCTCCTCCCCTTCTGGCTGGCTCATGGGTCCCCGATCAAAAAAAAAACAAAAAAAAACAGAATGTTAATGAACTGGGCTATAAAAGTTATTTTCTTGTCTTTCTGGGCTTTGCCTTACGCCGTGAGTCACATCTGTCAGACTTTTCTAATCCTAGAGTTTCACCGTCTATCAGATTTTCTATCAGAAGCTAATGCAGGAGATAGCGGCAGGAGACTATGTTCATGTTCAGCCTGCATGAAACACTCAGTGACACGTTAGAATCAGAAATAATCATTTAATGTGTTTTTTCAGTGAAGTTGACCTACGGTATATATTGACCTACAACAGATTTGTTAGATTTCCAAAATGTGTCCCTCCCAATATTAAACTCGTTCCTACGCCCTTGCTTGAGCTAATAAATGGTAAATCTGAAAGCTCTATCGTATTGCAAAGTGTCTGTTCTATATCTAACCAGGACTCATCTAGTGGGTTATCTTGCAACCATCTTGGTATATATTGCAGCCTGTTGGCTAAGAAATAATAATAAAAATTGGGTAGATGCAGTCCTCCTCTGTCTTTGGTTTTCTGAAGCGTTTTTAAGCTAATTCGTGGAGGTTTATCCTGCCAAAGGAATTTGGTAATTGAGGAGTCCAGAGATTTAAACCAGTCAGCTGGTGGTTTGTTTGGGATCATTGAAAATAAGTAATTTATTCTGGGTAAGACCATCATTTTAATTGTAGCAACTCTCCCCATGAGTGATATTCGTAAGGATTTCCATCTTGCAAGATCATCTTCCACTTTCTTTAAAAGTGGGATGTAGTTTAGTTTGGTTAGATCTGCTATCTTGGGAGAGACATTAATTCCCAGGTATGTGATATTCCCTGACTCCAATTGTGTATTAAGCAAATTGACAAAAGAGAAATTAATTGGTAGAACTGTGGATTTTAACCAGTTTATAGAGTAATCTGAAACTTTTGAAAAAGAGTTTATCAGTTCTATTGAATGAGAGAGAGACGATTGAGAATTCCGGAGAAAGAGTAAAACATCATCTGCATAAAGACTTATCTTATGTTCTATTTTCTTACACTTTATCCCTTTAATACCTGTTGTTTGCCTAATTGCTGCCGCTAGTGGTTCGATAAAGATAGCAAACAGTGAGGGGGAGAGTGGGCATCCCTGCCTGGTCCCCCTCTGAAGACAGAAGCTAGCTGATATTTGGTCGTTCGTCCTGACACGTGCAGTTGGTGAACTGTATAATGTTTGTAGCATGTTTATAAAGAAGTTCCCAAAACCAAATTTATGTAAAGTTGCAAATAAGAACTTCCAGTTAACTCTATCAAAAGCCTTTTCTGCATCTAGAGATAATATACTAGTTTCTATGTTTCTACTGTAAGAGAAATCTATCAAATTAAGTAATCTACATGAGTTTGTGGATGACTGTCTACCCTTAATGAAACCAGTTTGGTCAGGGTGTATTATGAAGGGGGTTACCTTCTCTAATCTTTTTGCCAGGGCTTTACAAATTATTTTGAGATCAACATTAATAAGGGAAATTGGGCGATAGCTGGTAGGAAATGCAGGGTCTTTGCCTGGTTTGTCAGTGATGTCTGGACTTAAAAGCACCTCATTAGATTCATAGTTATTTGTTAAAGTAATGCATTACCATAAATAGTAATGTGTTTACCAACATTGGTTATGTATATTACTGGTTGCAAAAACACCCCTAGGTATTTTGTCTTTTCTTTTTACTGAATATTTTTCTTTTGTATATTTCTGCTTGGTTCAATGCAGTTTCAAGGAAGAGAGAAGAGACGGATGAGAAACCTCTGCTCCTACATTTCCACAACCATCCAATGAAAGACGGAGGTGTCCCAACCAGCACCTTGGCTGGGCAAATGACAGCAAAAGTTGGTGGAGGAGCAGAAACTAGCAAGAACCTAGATCTGGACCCTAATGAAAAGACATCCGATTCTTCAGAGATTGAAGTTAGTGGAGAAGATGAAGATGATGTGAATGTAGACTTTGTGCGTTCAGACTCTGGGCCTGAAACTGGAAACGGAGACCATGGCTGTAATGAGAACAAGTCTTCGGAGTCAGATATTAAGACAGTCAACAAATCTTTTAGCTGCCCTGTGTGTGGTATACGGTTCCTCCACAAGTGGTCTCTTCAGGAACATGTGAGAGTGACAAGTCATTCAGCAGTAAAGTCTTCAGAGTGTTTGGTTAATACAAAATGTGTGAAAGAGAAGCAACATGGAGGCTCATGCAGAGAAGTCCAGAAACAACCAAAATCATTTAGTTGTGATGACTGTGGGAAAAGATTTAGCCAAACGTCCTGTTTAACCCATCATATGAAAGGCCACACCGGAGAAAAGACTATTGCATGTGAGCTCTGTGGGAAAAGATTTAGCCATAAAAATACTTTAAACACACACATGAGAGTCCACACAGGAGAGAAGCCTTTTGCCTGTGAGCTCTGTGGATACAGATGTACACAAAAGGCAAGTTTAAACACACACATGAAAGTCCACACAGGAGAGAAGCCATTTGCCTGTGAGCTCTGTGGACAAAGATTTAGCCATAAAAATAATTTAAACACACACATGAAAGTCCACACAGGAGAGAAGCCTTTTTCCTGTGAGCTCTGTGGACAAAGATTTAGCCATAAAAATAATTTAAACACACACATGAAAGTCCACACAGGAGAGAAGCCTTTTACCTGTGAGCTCTGTGGACAAAGATTTAGCCATAAAAATACTTTAAATACACATATGAGAGTCCACACAGGAGAGAAGCCTTTTGCCTGTGAGCTCTGTGGATACAGTTGTACCCAAAAGGCAAGTTTAAACGATCACATGAAAGTCCACACAGGAGAGAAGCCTTTTGCATGTGAGTTCTGTAGATACAGCTGTACCAAAAAGTCACATTTAAACACACACATGAGAGTCCACACAGGAGAGAAGCCTTTTGCCTGTGAGCTCTGTGGACAAAGATTTAGCCATAAAAATAGTTTAAACAGACACATGAGAGTCCACACAGGAGAGAAGTCTTTGCCTGTGAGCTGTGTGGACAAAGATTTTTGCTGAAAGACAAATTTAAAGAGACATTCGAGCATCCACACAAAACTCGAGGGATTTATTTAACAACAATACTTCCAAAAGTACTATTTAGTATTTTTACAACTTTAATGTCAGTCTTGTACCTCTGCTCAACTATCGTTGATCAAATCCTTACTCGGCTCTTGAGCCGCCTCTTCTTTTGATTTTCATTTTCAAATCTCCTTTGTTTTTTAAACTCAGACCGTAACCAAACATTTGAGATGATCATTCATGAATTCTGAATACAAAAAAATATTACCTAAAGATTAAGAAAAAACTTTTATACCCTCCTGTATTTAAGAAACAGACAACAGGCACATGATAGTTGTAGTACATAACCCACTGCAATTTAGAGCTGTTAGAAACCGGTGACGTCTGCTTTAAACAATTTATCTGTATATAAAATAATAGCATACAATGTTGTAATAACTGCAGCTTAAAAAGAATGTGTCTTTATTCATTTGGAGACCCTAAGAAGAAATCCATCTTAAAGGCTGTGGAGAGACAGCTGGGACTGTTGTCAAGAAGTCATAAATTACAAGGCGGCTCTGTGGAGACTCCATTCTCCTACAATAGCATTTTGCTATTCTAAGCAGGCTTAGGAATGTGCCTGTACCAGAGTTTTTAGGGATGCTGTTGTAGAGTTATAAGCAGTGGACAGATGCCGGAAAGACAGAACCACTTTTGTGCTGCATGGTTCTCCACCGGTGTACCGATGCTTGTATTAACATGTACTAGATTGTAATAAACTGGTTATCTTTTTAACTCAAACTTTGTCATGATTGAGTCACTCCAAGAAACAGGACAGCTCAGCATGAAAATTAACCACATTCCCTTTATTTCTGATGACACAACTAAGTACAGCTGGTGGACAATTAAACACAGACACGTAGCACTTCTGCATGCATTCTGTATTCAGTGTGAATGAGGCTTCACGCCCTCTCTCAGTAGCGCAGCATCATGCGGTTGTCCTGTTCTGATTTTTTCATGTAGTTGTGGTTTAGGCATTTTTTGCCATTACCACTGATAAAAGCTGTGGGATTATTCTTTTGTGAATTAATTAGGCAATACAGATCACAGTCCAATGTTTTTGTTGTGTTTTGATTTTGAAGTAAGGTTCAGCAAATGCTGTCGAATCACTGATAGCCATCATCTGGGAAATGAAATGTGAACTGTTTCCAAGTACCGCTATAATGTGCTTGCATACCACTAGGCAGAAGAAACAAATATTTGTATATAGCATCTCTCAAGATAAGCTCACAAGGTGCTTTATAAGAACGACAAAACTAAAAAAAGACAAACAAAAACCATAATAAAAATACAAAAAAGGGACATTTTTAGACTAATAATGAATCCTGAAAAAGACAGACCTGACAGAGCCAGTAGTGTGAAAAAAAGCTACTGAGGAAGAATAATGAACAGTGTGTGTTTAGATGGTAAATGACAGAGTTCAGAGCGGTTCTGGTTCAGTCCGCTGTTGGATCATCAACACTAGGCAGGAGACATGATCGTCTTTCATACAGAATGCCTCATCTCTTCATCTGTCTAGGGCTGTTACGATGGTTTAAGTTTTGAATAATTTGAACATTAAAGGTTCTCTGCAGACCTGTTGGTGTCCTCCATCATTCAGGTGTTATGAGTGTGTTCTGTTCATCTGTTCCAGAATGATTTGTAGTCGGTCAGATGATTTCCTCATCAGGCTGCAGCTTTCACGTCATTTCTTGTTGATTCTTGATCTTCAGTCTCTCCCTGTTCAGATCAGAACCCATCAAATGTCAAGTCAATCACATTTTATTTATATAGCGCCTTCCACCAACCTTGCGGGGGCCCAAGGTGCTGAACACAACATAGAATAAAATCACAAAAGAGCAATAAGGATAATAAAAGCAACATTAAAACAAAGAGATAAAAAGGTCATAACACAAGCAATTAAGATAAAAACCCATCACAGAAAACCAGACGATAAAACGAGTCTTCTCTCAAAAACCTGCAGCGATGGTGGCAGCTCATTCCAGAGAGAGACAGATGTGCATTTCTCTGTAAGTGGGTCATTCTGAACATCAGAGCCTGATTTCTTCTATCGTAGATTATGTTAGATGTTTGTAGCAATTAAAACATATTAATGTAATGGAATGAAATAACTGTTTTCCACCAAAAGTCATTTTCCCCCTCTCCTCTGACACTGAACTAATCTGCATGAGATATGGCCTCAAGGTCTCATGCATTTGCTTCTAAACTGCTTCTTTCCAGCTCAAGAGAAGAATGAAGAAAGGACTCTCTCCTTTTAATAAATCAAAGAACTCTATTTTAATAAAGCTAATCAAAGTGTTAGTCAATAATAAGATGTGACCAATCTGTGAAATCAAAATATTAATTACTGTGACGACCCTCGCCCCGTCCTCTCATCCCAGCCTGAGCCTTTTGTCCTCGCTGCAAAGGATCCAGCACCAGGGACAGCGCCAGGAGTGGCTTGCTCACACTCTCCAGCGCCCTTTCAGGACCTCGGAGAGAGGCACGCCGGCAATGACAGCAGCTGATCTTCATCAGCTATCATGCGGCCAACAGGCTTAAAAGGAGGAATGCAGCAGACAGTCGGGGAGATCCTGGATTAGCCGGAGATTCTCCCTAGCTCACGGACACGTTTTGCTGCCGTTACCACTCGGGTTTAAGGTTGTTTTACACCGTTAACGTTTGGGTTTAAGGTTGCTGCTGGAGATCCAGGACTAGCCTGCGATTCTCCCTCGCTCTTTGCTCATTTGTTTAAGGTTTTCTACTAAGGATCTAGGATTAGACTGGGTTCCTTCTGAGCGTGTTTCACACTCCTTGCTAATGGTGTTAAACATAGTTAGAAATTTATCTAGTCTGCCCGGTAATTAATAAATAGGCTGTGCGCCCCGTTTTTGTTTTTTCGTTGTGCTTAAGAGTGTGCTAAGTACCCTGGGACTCTTTCATTTTGGTGGTTCCACTCCCTGAGTTTTGGCTCTTCCCAGGTGAGCTCTATAATATCTAATTATGTTTTCTTTAAAGGAGTTTCTGTGTGCACCGTCGCGGGAAGCGCTCGAGGCCTGCCGCAAGAGCAATCTGGTGGAGGTGGCTGAGCACCTTGATCTCCGTGGCACCCGCACAATGGCGAAACAGGATCTAAAAGAGACAGTTATTGCTGCCTTGGAAAACCTGAACTTGCTGCCTGCTAAAGGGACCGGAGTTCTTCCTGTCCTTTCCCCGTGTGCGGATGACGCCGCAGGACATGAGAACGGAGCAGGACCATCCACGGCGGCTCCCGAGGAAACGGCTCCCGGCTACCAGACCCCGCCGGCTCACAGTAAGACCCCTTCTTCACCACTAACTTTGCCCGAGTCTGATCCTGTCTCACCAGCTTCTACTCCGAGTTCGCTGGAGCGCTTTAACCTACGTCTAAAAGTCCGATTGGCTCGGCTAAAGTATGAGGCCGAGGAGAAGGAGAAGCGCCGCCAGATGGAGATGGAGCTGGAGATCCGCAGAATGGATCTGGAGGCGGACACACAAATCAAGCTAAAAAGACTTGAGCTGGAAGCCCAGGCTTGGAGACAAACAGAGATCTCCAAAAGAAATGAACCACATGTGGAGACGCACAAGGACGTGAAAGAACCCGAAACGACGAGAGCAGAAACTACCCCTGGAATAAGACAGAGAATGGACATAAGTACATGCATTGTGCTGGTGCCACCTTTTCGGAAGTTTGAGGTGGACAGCTACTTCCAGATATTTGAGCGCATTGCTGCAGCTCTTGAGTGGCCTCGTGACGTGTGGGCGTTGATCCTCCAGTGCAAACTCACCGGAAGAGCCCAGGAGGTAATGTCTTCTTTGTCCCTTTCTGACAGTTTAGATTATGATTGTGTGAAAAGTGCAGTGTTAACTGCTTATGAACTGGTCCCAGAAGCTTACAGACAAAGATTCCGAGCATTAACAAATAAAAAGCCACACCAGACGTTTGTCGAGTTCGCCAGAGAAAAGCTTTTATTATTCGAAAAATGGGTTGCAGCATCAAAAGTGTCTTCTTTTACTGAGCTGAAGGAATTAATTCTGTTAGAGGAGTTCAAGAGATGTTTACCGGAACACACCGTTTTATACTTGAATGAACAAAAGGTAGCGACTTTGTCTTCTGCAGCTTTGTTGGCGGATGAATATTCATTAACGCACCGCGTTAGCGGCGACCTGCCACCCAGAGATGCCAGGCGGCCTCCTATAATGAGGCCAGCTCATCCCGGTTCTGCAAACATGAATCAGCCGAGATGTGTATACTGTCATCGGTCTGGTCACGTGATAAAAGACTGTTACAAATTAAAAAGGAAAAACGAACAGAAAAACTCCCCTCGCGTGAGGTCGGATTCATAACAGAAAACAGAAATAAATGACTGTTTTCAGCCCTTTTTGTCCAAAGGTGTGGTTCAGCTAAGTGAATCGAGTCCTGACCAAGCTCCAGTTATCATCCTACGTGATACTGGGGCATCACAAATGCTCATATCTAGCGATGTCATGACTTTTAACGAGAGCAGTGCAACGGGCGTGTCAGTTCTGCTAACCGGAATAAATGGTGAGCCGATTTCTCGGCCTTTACATAAAATTTTTCTTTCTTGTGATTTGGCCAGAGGTTATTTTGATGTGGCTGTTTGCCCCACTTTGCCTATCGCTGGCGTTACACTTCTGCTCGGAAACGATGCTGCTGGAGGAAATGTGGTCCCTCCATTCCAAGTTTTAAATAACCCAAGCTGTTCCGTGTTAGAAAGAGCACACAGGAATCTACCCAGCGTGTGTCATAACCCGTGCCCAGGCACGTAAACAGGAGGAGACTTTACAGTTATCCTCTCTCTTTGATGATGGACACAATAAAGAGGACAATCATGTCCACGACCACAATGTGGTTATTACAGCCGACACCGAGGATGAAGGCGAATCGCTCACGTCGGGGTGTCTGCCTTTACCCCGGCTGACTTTAGGAGAAGAGCAACGTTGTGATGAGAGCTTGAATAAATGTTTTCAGGATATTAAGAATCCTGATGGTGAAAAGTCCGGTTATTTTCTACGGAATGACGTGCTAATGAGGTTTTGGAACAATTCTGCTGCCCAAGGAGCACCTTGGGGTACTGTTAATCAGGTTGTTTTACACCGTTACCGTTTGGGTTTAAGGTTGCTGCTGGAGATCCAGGACTAGCCTGCGATTCTCCCTCGCTCTTTGACGCTCTTTGCTTATTTGTTTAAGGTTTTCTACTAAGGATCTAGGATGAGCCTGGGTTCCTTCTGAGCGTGTTTCACACGCCTTGCTAATGGTGAAGCCTTTTGTGGGGTGTTTGCTATATGGTTTTGACTTAATTATCCTCTTTAGAAGGATCTAGCTGACTGAACGTCAGTTTTCTGATCTCGGTGGTTTTCTTTTATCCCCATAGGACTTTTGAGCCGGGGATATTTATTGTTTAGGTGGTTGTCATCTTAGTTTGGCAGAAAGCCTTTTCATAAGCAGACAACTGCTTATGTTTTCCGTTTCCACTTTATTTTGCACCATCATTGTTAAACCTTATTTTTACGGTTCAGACACGGACACCTTGTGTTAATAAATCCTTTTGTTTTTACTCTAACCTCCTCGTCCTTAATCCACTCACACACACCTACACCTATTTTCTTGTGTTAGTCCCCTCATCCTCCTAGACCTTCAGAGGGGGCGTAACAATTACTTTATTATAATCCTATAGAACAGGGGTCTGCAACCTTTCTCGTGATGAGTGCCATTTAAAATTTCATTTGAAGTCAGTGTGCCATTTCAACTGTTGCATAAAGCATACGTTTAATAACACTGCATAACAAGTTACACATTATATACTGTGAAATTTTACAGTTAGATCCAGTATTGGGCAGCATAACATCTCTTTTCCACTTCATCCTAAAACTGAACTTCATAGAACTATATTTGTTGACCGGTGTTGGCAAAGGGTAGATCAGGTATTTTAAAAAACCCTGTCCATAACAAGAACATCAAAAGACATACCCCACAGAAAATACAATATTTAAGGTGTCACAACAAAGATAAGAATATACTAAACTTGGCCAAGATATGTTCTTGCAAGGATAAACATGCTAATGATATTTCTGCCCCTGCTTTGCATTTGCTAGTTCAGTTATCTGGGGTTCACACTTAGTAACTTTCAGGAGCACACAGGTCTCTGAATGTCCAGCAGTTAGACGGCTACGGGAGGCACTGAGGACACTCATGTGAGAGAAAATCTGCTCACACAGATATGTAGAACCAAATACTGTCAATAAAGCCTGTGCAATGTTCTTGAGACAGTTAAACCTGTTTGGTAGTGATGTCCAGCAACTGAAAATGCAAGCTCCATGATCATGCACAGCTGTGGACTCCAGCTGCTGCCGTAGTTCTGCAAACGTTGTCCCCCACAGAGTTGAGCTTTTCAGTTCAGTCAGCTGCATTTCCATGTCGTCTGTATCCAGAAAGTTAAAGAGGGACAAATCCAGCTGATTACCAAAGCTCTCTGGTCTGATCAGAAAAGAAAACAATGGTCCATACAACTGAAAGTCCTGAAAACGCGTTGTGAATTCTGTCTGGAGTCTTCGGATGCATTCATGAATTGCTGTGGTGCTGATGCTGCACTGAGCAGACAGCTCCCTGAGGTGTTTGAAGAGGCGGAATGTGGAAGCTTCAACATCCTTTAAAAAAACTTCCAGCTTTCCAACAAAAGCTTCCCAAGTGTCACGCATGTCCAAAACAGTTTGACCTGCTCCCTGCAGTTTGAGATTAAGCTCGTTCAGGTGTCCAGTTATATCTGCCAGGAAAAAAAGTTTTTCAACCCACCTCTCATCTTCAAGTTCAGGATATCTTTGCCCCTTTTCATTCAGAAATGTTTTTACCACATCAAAACAATCCACAAATCGTTCCCGAACCTTTCCACAGCTAAGCCATCTAACAGCACAGTGGAGTGGGATGTCTTTGCATGAGCTTTCCATCTCCTCGAGCAGAGACTGGAATTGGCGGTGAGTCAAAGCAGATCGCTTAACTATGAAGTTCACAATTTTTGCCACTGTGGCCATGACATCATTAAGATCTGAATTTGACATCTTGGCGCAGAGGTTTTCTTGGTGTATTATACATGCAGTTTCATGATGGGATGGCCTATTTGTTCCTCAAAGTAACAGCCCCCCTGTGTTTCCCAACCATAGCTGGTGCACCATCAGTTGTCACAGCAAAAATCTTTGCAATGTCAATGCCTCGTTCCTCAAAACACTCCATAAAAATGTTGGCAATATCCTCACCTCGTGTTGTTTCAGGCATCGGGGTAAGGCAGAACAGTTCCTCTTGTACTGTCACATCACAGTATCTTACCATTACAGCCAAACGTGGCACATCATTGATATCAACGCTTTCATCCAAAGCCACACTAAACACCTGGGCTTCTTTCAAACCAGCTGTTTGTTGACCCCTGACATTGTCACCCATTTCCTGGATGCGTCTTTCCATAGTTCTGGCTGATGCAGGTATGTCTTGAATCCTTGCTTTAATAGTATCTTTGTTTGGAAGCCCATCAAATAACACGTCTGAGGTACAGAGAAATGCCTTTTTAATAAAGTTACCATCAGTAAATGGCTTTCCATGTTTAGCAATACAGTGTGCAATACGAAAACTTGCTTCAGTTCCGTGATGTTTAGTAGCTGTAAAAACTTTCAGAGTACTTGCTTGCTTCTCATATCTTGACACAGCACGTGCAATTGATTCAGCCTTCTCCTCCTCGTCCTTGAAATCTTTTTGATGTTTCGTCTCAAAATGCCGCTTAACACTGGAGGTATGGCAAACAACACTCTCGAGGCAAAGAGCACACACAGCACGATCTCTTTGCTGCACAAAACCCCAGTCTTCTGTCCAAGTTGTCATACAAGACCTGGAATTATCTTTTTTTGTTCGCTTAGATGCCATATTTTACAGGGCTAACTAGCTAGAAACATCCTCCTCACTGTACCGGCAGGTAGATTACCGTCATCAAGAAGCGGCCTGGATGATGTCTTTTTGCGCTAATTTGGGATTTGGACCGGTGGGCCATCGCGTTGGTGTGGCGTTTTATTACTAATAATAACGCAGTTATTTCCGTCTTTCCGTTTATTTTTAACTTCCAAATATCACAGTGACTGCATCAACAACTGAGATAATCCCCGAACAACAAGACAAAAACTAAAAATATCCACCCGAAACCCCTCTTATGCTCTGCCACGTCTTTGCTCAAACACACACGCACACGAGTTGCCAAGTCAACCAGCCGACAGAGTGTTTCGCCAGGCGGGAGGGCTGAGAGATCACATTTCAACTTTTTAATGCATTTAGTGACCAAACAAGAAAACAAAAATTCAGTCCGTTACAACACTTATTTTTCAACACATCTTCTCAGATTAATGCTCTGTGCCATCAGTTAACCCTTTGCGTGCCAACAGTAGCACGAGTGCCCAGAGTTGCTGACCCCTGCTATAGAATATAAATACGTAATATGACTTTAAATGTTTCCACTAGGACTGATCTCACGTAGCGTTAAGACATGACACATTGCTTTACTGATCCAATCAGAATTTGCCAGATCTGACGGAGGCGTGGTTTTGGTGGTGCTTGGTAAATCTGTCATCTTTTCATTTGACCATAAACCAAAACATCCGAAGTATAAAACTATGCCCACGTCATCTTTAACGCCAGTTCAAAGCATAAGTTGTCGGAGTGGCCTATCCATAACTTTCTTATTCAGCCAAAAGAACCAACGACAAGCTGGATAAAATCTGTGGCTGTTCCAACTGCTGCAGCGGTTCCTTTCAGAATAAAAGCTGAACCATCACTATCACAACCCCATCTTGGGTCTTGTTAGATGCTGATAAACTGTCGTGACCCGGAAGTATCTCAAGACTGGTGGTCAGCTGCCACGGCTGTTTCTACAGGCTTCAGCTCCACAAAGGTCAAGCTGGACCTCTACACCTCCTGATCTAACAGGGACTTCCGAAAGGGTACATAGGCCGACAAATGGCGTCAAATGTGTTTATGAATCTCCTAACCAAAGCTTAGCACGAAGACATCACCCTCAGTTCCCATCAGAACTAATCGTTTCTTCGGATTTGCTGGTTCTGAGCAACATTCCACATTACACCATTCTCCGTCTCATTCACCTTAGTTACAACATACACTTAGTGTTAAAGTTAGTCTAGTTTAATTTATTTAGTAATAAATATTTAAACTTTTAAAACTTGACTCTCTCTTCTGTTGTCTCTAAATTAATATGAGGTTGTTACCTAATCCATGCAATAAAAAGTTCCAATCTTCTGGTTAAACAGTACCCGCAGATCCATAAGGTTGATTTCAAATTTACTATGGAATCCTATGTCTTATGGCTCATTAAATAACGTGTAAATAAAACCATTACAGAATGGCGAGCCACTGCCAGATATTTGTGCATTTTGACTTTGTGCTCATTCTGAGACATTTTTAAACAGTAAAACACTAAAACTGATGTTTCTGGTTGAAAACGGGACAATCTCGTAATCCACCACTAGAGTGCAGCATCTCCATTTAAAGTCAAAAGGGGGTGTGACACTTCACGTCCCACAAGGAGGCGCTGATTCATCTCTTCAACTAAGGCTGACGTCATCTCAAGCTATATTGGAGCTTCTAGCAAAGAACAGGTTTTTCCTGCTGTCATCTTCAATGTAAATACTGTTTTTATGTCTTTTCTGAGTGTTTCGTGACACTGTGTATTTTTCTTGTGTACGGAGATAAGAGAATTTCTCCACAGGAAGTTTGCTTCCTGATTGCCTTTTGATCACTGGTAAATCAGCCCGTAGCCTGACTAGCATTGAATTGCGACAGTCTTATAGGTTTAAAACGGAAGAGCGTCGTTGTTGCAGCACAAATTGCACATGCTAATTAGTCAGAAATATTAACACGAATGAGTCACGGACCACAAAGCCTGTTCAGCTGACAGGCTTCGCTAGCTTAGCACGCTCAGGTACTAAAGTTTAGCTCTCAATTTCGGCAAAAACGGAGTTGCTACCCACAGCTGAAAATCGATTGACACAGCGCTCCCGTGTCTTAAAATCCGCTACCCACAAAGGGATAAAACTTTGCTTCATTCGAGTTGATTTAGCGGCATTTTTAACACTTTTGGTGTGAAAAACGGAGTTTCGTTTAGCCATCTGTGCTAACTGCCAGTTGGAGGCATGGCGCATGTGCACACATGCCGCCATCTTGCCTGGTAAGACCACGCAACCTCTCGACCAGCCATCTTGCTACGGTCCGCCTAGTGACATTTCTGGGTCATTACTGAAACTGTTCTGCCCTGAATGTTCATTCAAAACTGCAATTTCTCCTGGAGTCAAATCCATGACCCTCCAATCATGTGGCAACCCGCTCTACCACCTGAGCTACTGCTGCCCACATGGGCTGGATGGCCGGTCCAATACTCTGCTTAGCATGCGGTGAACTCCAGTGAGATCTTGAGACCTGAACTAAGATGGCGTTGGAACTGTTTTATTATTATTATTTATTATTCTCTCTCATGGCTTGAAGATCACTGACCTGTTTGTTGAGGCTGTCCATATTTCAGGTCATTTCCCAGTTTTGTTTCGCCTTCATAGATCCAACGCCTCTTTAATTAATTTAATGCCTGCTCGCAGAGCCCGATCTTTTACTCCATCTTCTGCAACAGAATTCTGTACTTTATTCACTGATCTTGTTTCCACTTTGCCGGTGTTTTCTAGCACTGATGATTTGTTGCACTTTTTTCAATCTTCCTGCCTTACTGTGCTAGATCAGATAGCCCCTATGAGAACTAGACACTCTAAAGTTCGGTCGGATCCCTGGATCAGTGCAACTACCAGATCTGTCAGGCGTGAGTGCAGAAGAGCCGAGCGTAGATGGAAAAAGGATAAGCTCCGGATTTCATACTAAATAATGATAGATACCTGGGCTCGTTACCAGAAGGTAGTTAGAGATGCCCGTAATAAATTCTTTTCAAATATTATTACTGCATCCTTTGGCAACCAGCGTGTCCTGTATCAGACCCTCAATGCTGTTCTTTCAGCCAGTGACCACCACTCTCTTACTACCTCAGATGCTCAATGCACTCAATTTTTTTAAATTTTTCTTGGAAAAATTGCTAGCATCCGGGCTCAGATTTGTTCTCCCTATGTCACTAGTTGTCCTGAACCTATTCGGCATCGATAACTTTGACTTGCTTTCTTTGTCCTCTCTTGAGAACCTCCTGTCTGCCTTGAAGCCGTCAGGTTCTCCGGTTGACCCTGTCCCTCCACACCTCCTTTAAGAGACATATTCTGTCACTGGCCCCCTTATGCTGAGCATTATTAACAACAGCTTTTCCACTGGTGTTGTACCCCGTGCTTTTAAACATTCAGTAGTTCGACCCGTTCTGAAGAAGCCTGGCCTTGACACCTCTGTTATGAGTAATTTTCGCCCGATCTCCAAGCTTCCATTTCTATCAAAACTACTAGAGCGTGCTGTTTTTAACCAAATTATTTCTTATCTAGATGATCATGGTTTAATGGATCCCTTCCAGTCAGGCTTCCGATCCCTCCATAGCACTGAGTCAGCTCATCTTCGTGTTGTTAATGACATTTTATTAACCCTTGACTCTGGTTCTAATGTATTGCTGGTTTTGTTGGATCTATCGGCTGCTTTCGACACGGTTGATCACGCTATTCTGCTGACTTGGCTGAACCAGCTGGTCGGCATTCAGGGGACTGCCTTAGATTGGTTTAGGTCCTACTTCTGCGACCGCAGCTTTAATGTTATGATGGGTAGTGCTGCCTCCCCCTCTGCAGCTTTGACTTGTGGTGTTCCTCAGGGCTCTATTCTTGGACCCCTTTTATTTAATTTATATATTTTGCCCCTGGGTGACATTTTTAAAAAACACCACATTAACTACCATTTATATGCAGACGATTGCAAATTATATGCCTCTGTGAAACCTAATGACTCCTTACAGCCCCTTGTTGAATGCTGCAACGATGTGAAGAGCTGGCTGTCAGAAAACTTTCTCCTGCTGAACGATGCCAAGACAGAGGCCATCATTTTCAGCCCTAATACTTCTCAAAATCCCCAACTGACCCTTCCTTTTATCACAAGTGGGTTGAAAACCCGTGTCACAAACTTAGGGGTTGTGATGGATGCTAAACTAAAAATGGACATTCATGTCAACCAGGTAGTTAAGACCTGTTATTACCACCTGAGGTAATGATTTAGCTGTATTTCTTTACCTCTGACTGCCCATTATAATACATATTTTGCAAAAAAAAAAAAGAAAAAAAAAAAGGTTTGTGTGTTATTTAGAGATGCCATACAATAGTTTGCATGTGTGTGTTCTGAATTTTTGGTAATTGTGCTTTTTCAGTGTTCTTTCAAAAAATAAGCCTTACTGAATGCACAAAATTAGCTTATTCTGCAAAATAGCATTTTGTCATGTGTCCCTTTGTGTGTGATTGTGCAGGCATGTGTGTATGTAGGTATCAAAGCACTTTACAGATCTTCAAAAGACAGATCTGTGATCATTATCTGGAGTGGTTGAGCAGGTGTGGGCAATGGGAGTGTAAGGGGAGGGGGGGGCACAGGTTCTCACACTCTATTGACATCATGAATATTCATCAAAGGCATGCTATATATCAAAAATCAAAGGATTTTCTGCTAAATTTCAGGTACTAATTTACAATTTTACTTTTGCAAAATGTTATTTCAATAAGTATAAAGCACTTGCATGGATGAAAGCTAAGATGAAGGCTGAAAAACTTCAAAGGCGTACAATTGTTTTGCAAAACAAATTCCTGCAGAATCAAATTTTGTTTACATTCAGTAGGGGCAGCTTACACAGGTGCACCAATTGACTAAAAGTACATATATGAGACTCAGATCAGGATTCATTTCTTTAAACCGCAACCATGAGAAGAAGATTCAGCGTGAATGAAGCCCTGGAGGTGTTTCAGCAGCTTGAAGATGAGGGGAAGTCAGTCAGGAGGGACCGCAGCAGAAGCCGACCGTAATCATCGATTACAACCGCTGCAAAGGGGCAGTTGACAACTTGGACAAGGTAATTTATTTATTTTATTTTATTATAATTTGCCAAACTAATTGCATATGTCATTTATTTATTCATTTATTTTTATTCCAGCTCGTTGCAACATACAGCTGCCGTCGCAAGACCAGACGTTGGCCCATGTCGCTCTTCTGCAACATGTTAGATGTGAGCGCCTACAATGCCCTGGTCCTGTGGCTGTCTGGAACCGGCCTGGAACCAGCAGAAGAGGAGCATCTGCCGAAGGCTGTTGCAGGAGCTTGGGAGCTCCATGGTGAGACCAGCCCAGGCGAGGAGCACTCGCTTGCCGCGGTCCAGCAGCGCTGCAGCTTTGTTGCAGGTGCAGCAGCAAGCAGAGCCAGCTCCAGCCCAGGAGCAGACAAAGAAAAAAGGCCACCTTTGCAGGGGGAAGAGGAGCGTGCATGCACGCTTTTGCCAAGCATGTGGACTGGCTGTGTGCAAGGAGCACTCAACAGTTGTATGCTCAGCCTGCAGCTGTTAGCTCTCTCTCTCACACACAAACACACACACACACACACACACACACACACTAAAAAGAACTACAGCATAGAATTAGAGATACAACACAGCAAGAACACACCTAAAGTTAAAGTTAAAGTTAAAGTCCCATTAGTTGTCACACACACTGATGTGTGTGCGAAATTTGTTCTCCGCATTTGACCCATCCCCTGGGGGAGCGGTGAGCTACAGACACAGCCGCGCTCGAGAACCATTTGGTGGTTTAACCCCCCAATCCAACCCCTTAATGCTGAGTGTCAAGCAGGGAGGCATTAGGTCCCATTTTTTTTCAAAGTCTTTGGTATGACCCGACCAGGAATCGAACCCTGATCTCCCAGTCTCAGGGCGGACACTCTACCACTAGACCACTGAGCTGGTAAGATTTCTTATTACTTTTGGTTAGAAGGACAAAATCTTTTCCTGACCCTTTCGAACATCGCTGGTCTAATGCCTCACTGATCTTTTACTCATTAGGTGAAATTCTCATAAGGTCAGGAACTTTTAGCTCATTGACTTTGGTCAGCACCTCTCAATGCTGAAGTTATGTTACGTCCTCTATCCTAGTATTTATTTAAACATGTGGCTATGCAGTGTTTCCCCTACATAGGCTAAGGCGTGGCTATGGCAGACACACATATATATACAGTGGGGCAAAAAAGTATTTAGTCAGCCACTGATTGTGCAAGTTCTCCCACTTAAAATGATGACAGAGGTCAGTAATTTACATCATAGGTACACTTCAACTGTGAGAGACAGAATCTGAAAAAAAAATCCATGAATTCACATGGCAGGATTTTTAAGAATTTATTTGTAAATCAGGGTGGAAAATAAGTATTTGGTCACTTCAAACAAGGAAAATCTCTGGCTCTCACAGACCTGTAATGTCTTCTTTAAGAAGCTTTTCTGTCCTCCACTCGTTACCTGTATTAATGGCACCTGTTTGAACTCATTATCTGTATAAAAGACACCTGTCCACAGCCTCAAACAGTCAGACTCCAAACTCCACTATGGCCAAGACCAAAGAGCTTTCGAAGGACACCAGGAAAAGAATTGTAGACCTGCACCAGAATGGGAAGAGTGAATCTAAAATAGGCAAGCAGCTTGGTGTGAAAAAATCAACTGTGGGAGCAATTATCAGAAAATGGAAGACATACAAGACCACTGATAATCTCCCTCGATCTGGGGCTCCACGCAAGATCTCATCCCGTGGGGTCAAAATGATCATGAGAACGGTGAGCAAGAATCCCAGAACCACACAGGGGGACCTGGTGAATGACCTGCGGAGAGCTGGGACCACAGTAACAAAGGTCACTGATAGGTAATTAGATTTATCCCATATTACCTTAAAGGACGACACACACACAGAGAGAGAGAGATTATTTGTAATGTCCATGTGGGCGAATCAACATGCGAGATGCTGGACTCAACCAATCAGCCCCCACTCTGCTCCAGCCTCAAAGCCTTCACCTCACGAGCTCTGCATACCCGCGGTCTCCATCAGGAGACCAGAATGTTAGGTAATATTTAATCTCCATAACCCTGGAACCAGAAATAACACACATGACAACAAGGAAGACATTTTACCCTGAGACCCCAAAATATGGAGAGTTAACGCAGAGGAACCTCCTCCGAGGCTTCCCCACATCACTCCCACGTGCTCACAGTTCGTCAGGGGCTTTATTCACAAAGGATGGAGGAGAAGGCGGGCCTTCTCAGGTTACAGAGGTACAGAGGTTTCCTTGGAAATCTACAATCAACATCCTGGAAATCCACAATCAACATCCTTGACTGCAAACAAGCTTCTCTGCTCAACCTTTCATAAACAGCCACAGTTGGCAAACACAAGAGATTCATGAAGTGTTAATAACACAAAATGGGCATCTTTTAGGCCTCAAAAAGGTACAATTACTAAAAATACCCAACAGTCACCATCAGTAACACACTACAACGGCAGGGAATCAAATCCTGCAGTGCCAGACGTGTTCCGCTGCTGAAGCCAGTGCATGTCCAGGCCCGTCTGAAGTTTGCCAGAGAGCACATGGATGATACAGCAGAGGATTGGGAGAATGTCATGTGGTCAGATGAAACTAAAGTAGAACTTTTTGGTATAAACTCAACTCGTCGTGTTTGGAGGAAGAAGAATACTGAGTTGCATCCCAAGAACACCATACCTACTGTGAAGCATGGGGGTGGGAACATCATACTTTGGGGCTGTTTTTCTGCTAAGGGGACAGGACGACTGATCCGTGTTAAGGACAGAATGAATGGGGCCATGTATCGTGAGATTCTGAGCTAAAACCTCCTTCCATCAGTGAGAGCTTTGAAGATGAAACGTGGCTGGGTCTTCCAACACGACAATGATCCCAAACACACCGCCCGGGCAACAAAGGAGTGGCTCCGTAAGAAGCATTTGAAAGTCCTGGAGTGGCCTAGCCAGTCTCCAGACCTCAACCCCATAGAAAATCTGTGGAGGGAGTTGAAAGTCCGTGTTGCTCGGCGACAGCCCCAAAACATCACCGCTCTCGAGAAGATCTGCATGGAGGAATGGGCAAAAATACCAGCTACTGTGTGTGCAAACCTGGTAAAGACCTATAGTAATCGTTTGACCTCTGTTATTGCCAACAAAGGTTATGTTACAAAGTATTGAGTTGAATTTTTGTTATTGACCAAATACTTATTTTCCACCCTGATTTACAAATAGCCAAGCCAAGCCAAGCCAAGCCAAGCGGATAGCCAAGCGGGGTGCAGCAGTGGCAGTTGCCGAGGCAAAATCTCGGGCGTGGGAGGAGTTTGGTGAGGCCATGGAGAAAGACTATCGATCGGCTCCAAAGAGGTTCTGGCAAACTGTCCGGCGCCTCAGGAGAGGAAGGCAGCAACTCGCTCACACTGTTTACAGTGGGGATGGGGAGCTGCTGACGTCAACTGAGGCTATAGTCGGACGGTGGAAGGAATACTTTGAGGAGCTGCTCAATCCCACCAATGCGCATTCCGAGGAGGAACCAGAGCTGGGAGGCCTGGGGATGGACTGTCCGATCTCGGGGGCAGAAGTTGCTGAGGTAGTCAAACAACTACACAGCGGCGGAGCCCCGGGGGCGGATGAGGTTCGTCCTGGGTATCTCAAGGCTATAGATGTTGTAGGGCTGTCATGGTTGACACGTCTCTACAACATTGCGTGGTCATCGGGGGCAGTTCCTAGGGAGTGGCAGACCGGGGTGGTGGTCCCCATCTTTAAGAAGGGTGACCTGAGGGTGTGTTCCAACTATAGGGGGATCACACTCCTCAGCCTCCCTGGAAAGGTCTATGCCAAGGTACTGGAGAGGAGGGTCCAATCGATAGTTGAATCTCAGATAGAGGAGGAGCAATGTGGTTTTCGTCCTGGCCGTGGAACTGTGGACCAGCTCTATACCCTTGCAAGGGTGATGGAGGGGGCATGGGAGTTTGCCCAACCAATCCACATGTGCTTTGTGGATTTGGAGAAGGCTTATGACCGTGTCCCCAGGGGCACCCTGTGGGGGACACTCCAGGAGTATGGGGTGGGTGGCTTTCTGTTAAGGGCCATTCAGTCCCTTTACCAGAGGAGCGTGAGTTTGGTCCGCATAGCCGGTAGTAAGTCGGACCTGTTCCCAGTGAGGGTTGGACTCCGCCAGGGCTGCCCTTTGTCACCGGTTCTGTTCATCACTTTTATGGACAGAATTTCTAGACGCAGCCGTGGTGTGGATTGTGTCGAGTTTGCTGGCAGGAGAATCTCGTCTCTGCTTTTTGCGGATGATGTGGTCCTCCTAGCTTCATCCAGCTCTGACCTTCAGCTCTTGCTGGGTAGGTTCGCGGCCGGGTGTGAAGTGGCTGGGATGAGGATCAGCACCTCCAAATCTGAGACCATGGTCCTCGACCGGAAAAGGGTGGCTTGCCACCTCCGGGTTCGGGGAGAGGTCCTACCTCAGGTGGAGGAGTTTAAGTATCTCGGGGTCTTGTTCACGAGTGAGGGTAGGAGGGATCGGGAGATCGACAGGCGGATTGGTTCGGCGTCTGCAGTGATGCGGACGCTGAGCCGATCTGTCGTGGGGAAGAGGGAGCTGAGCCAGAAAGCCAGGCTCTCGATTTACCGGTCAATCTACGTCCCAATCCTCACCTATGGTCATGAGCTTTGGGTAATGACCGAAAGAACGAGATCGCGGATACAAGCGGCCGAAATGAGTTTCCTCCGTAGGGTGGCCGGGCTCAGCCTTAGAGATAGGGTGAGGAGCTCGGACATTCGGGAGGGACTCGGAGTAGAACCGCTGCTCCTCCGGATCGAAAGGAGCCAGTTGAGGTGGTTTGGGCATCTGGTCAGGATGCCTCCTGGACGCCTCCCCGGGGAGGTGTTTTGGGCATGTCCTGCCGGCAGAAGGCCCCCGGGTCGACCCAGGACACGTTGGAGAGGTTACATCTCCAATCTGGTCCGGGAACGCCTTGGGGTCCTGCCGGAGGAGCTGGTGGACAAGGCCGGGGAGAGGACGGCCTGGAGCTCCCTAATTGGGATGCTGCCCCCGCGACCCGGATAAGCGGAGGAAGACGAAGACGAAGATTTACAAATAAATTCTTTAAAAATCCTGCCATGTGAATTCATGGATTTTTTTTCACATTCTGTCTCTCACAGTTGAAGTGTACCTATGATGTAAATTACTGACCTCTGTCATCATTTTAAGTGGGAGAACTTGCTAAATTGGTGGCTGACTAAATACTTTTTTCCCCCACTGTATATGTAAATATAAACACACACACACACACACACACACACACACATATATATATATATATATATATATATATATATATATATATATATATATATATATATATATATATATATATATATATCATAGGAATCTCAACACCCACACTGTGGCGGCAATCCTGTTCTTTTTAATTTAATTTGTAATGAATTAACTTACATGCTATTTAATGAGCCATAAGGCATAGGATTCCCTAGGAAATATGAAATCCACCTTATGGATCTGTGAGGTTATTTAAACCAGAAGATTGGAACTTTTTAATGCAGGGATTAGAAAACAGCTTCGTATTCACTCAGAGACAACAGAAGAGAGAGAGAGTCAAGTTTAAAAGTTAAGAATTTTATTACTAACAAATTAAACTAGACTAACTTTAAACACTAAATGTATGGTGTAACTAAAGTTGATGTGACGGTGAATGGATGACGTGTGATGTTGATCAGAACTGGCAAATCCGAAGAAGCGATTAGTTCTGATGGGAACTGAAGGTGATGTCTTCACGTTAAGCTTTGGTTAGCAGATTCATAAACACATTTCGACGCCATTTGTCGGTCTACATACCCTTCAGGAAGTCCCCGTCTAGGATCAGGAGGTGTAAAGGTCCAGCTTGTCCTTATGGAGCCGGAGCATGTAGAAGAAGCCACGGCAACTGACCACCCGTCTTGAGATACTTCCGGGTCACGACAATTTGTTGGCGTCTGGTGAGACCCGAGCCTGGGTCTTGATGGTTCAGCTTTTATTCTGAAAGGAACTGTTGCAGCAGTTGGAACAGCAACGAATTTTCCAGCTTGTCGTTGGTTCTTTCGGTTAAAGAGGAGAGTTACGGATGGCCACTCCGACACTTTCTCTGGAACGCTTTGAACTGGCGTTAGAGATGACGTGGGCATAGTTTTATACTTCGGATGTTTTGGTTTATGGTCGAATGAAAAGTTGAAGAGTTAACAAACACCATCAAAACCACACCTCCGTCAGATCTGTCAGATTCTGATTGGATCAGTGAAAGTAATGTGTCATGTCTTTTAACGCTACGTGAAATGAGTCCTGTTGGAACATTTAAAGTCATAGTACATTTATATTCTATAGGATTATAATAAAGTAATTAACATTTAGATTTCACAGTTCGGTCACATCTTATTTGTCGACTAACACTTGGTTGGATTAGCTTTATTAAAATAGAGTTCTTTGATTAATTAAAAGAAAAGAGTTCCATTTTCATTCTTCTGTTGAGCTGAAAATAAGCAGGTTAGAAGCAAATGCATGAGACCTTGAGACCATATCTCATGCAGACTAGTCCTGTGCAGAGGAGAAAAAAAACAGTCATTTCATTCCGTTACAAATTAAGAATCAAATCGTGGTACAACTCGGTCAAAAAACTGTGTTGCCTCCTAACGCTCCAACTCCCATCTACCACCCCAAAAAAACAACAACAAAACCTTCTATAAAAGGAATTATGGGATACAGGAAGCCCAAAATACAAAGAAAATGTTTCAGAATCTAACACTTCTACATTCTATGATTTTAACTGAAGTGTTTCTGTATTTTTTAATGAAATTATATATTTTTTAAATCACAAATATGCATTTTAAAAAACTTATTGACTAATATATCCTAAATGAATTTGCAACTAATTGGCTCTCACACACACTTCACAAAAGCTTGCTACGCCCCTGCGCGCACACACATTCTCCTCCTCCTCCACTCCCCTGCTCTCACAGATGGAATTTATTTACCCGTCAATAACACGTTCAAAATAATTCATTAAGTCTTGTGTGAACTGTAACGTGACAGTTTAAATACGTCTTGTCTCTAAATCTTTGACCAAAGAGCCAGCAGGAAAACAGGTTTTTCTCTTGTGTGGACTCTCATGTGATAGTTTAAAGCTGTCTTAAAGCCAAATGTTTTACCACAGGTCTCACAGGCAAAAGATTTTTCTCCTGTGTGGACTTTCATGTGAACGTTTAAGGCTTGTTTTTGGGCAAATCTTTTACCACAAGTCTCACAGGCAAAAGGTTTTTCTCCAGTGTGGACTCTCACATGATTATTTAAAGCTGTCTTATGGCCAAATCTTTTACCACAAGTCTCACAGACAAAAGGTTTTTCTCCTGTGTGGACTCTTACATGATTATTTAAAGCTGTCTTATGGCCAAATCTTTTACCGCAGGTCTCACAGGCATAAGGTTTTTCTCCTGTGTGGACTCTTACATGATTATTTAAAGCTGCTTTATAGTCAAATCTTTTACCACAGGTCTCACAGGCAAAAGGTTTTTCTCCTGTGTGGACTCTCATGTGAGTGTTTAAAGCTGTCTTATGGCCAAATCTTTTACCACAGGTCTCACAGACAAAAGGTTTTTCTCCTGTGTGGACTCTTACATGATCATTTAGAACTGCTTTGTAGTCAAATCTTTTACCACAGGTCTCACAGGCAAAAGGTTTTTCTCCCTTGTGGACACTCATGTGAACCTTTAAAGCTGCCTTTCGGCTAAATCTTTCACCACAGGTCTCACAGACAAAAGGTTTTTCTCCTGTGTGGACTTTCATGTGAACGTCTAAGGCTCGTTTATGGGCAAATCTATTAGCACAGGTCTCACAGGCAAAAGGTTTTTCTCCCTTGTGGACACTGATGTGAAAGTTTAAAGTTGTCTTTCGGCTAAATCTTTTACCACAGGTCTCACAGGCAAAAGGTTTTTCTCCTGTGTGGACTCTTACATGACTATTTAAAGCTGTTTTATAGCCAAATCTTTTACCACAGGTCTCACAGATAAAAGGTTTTTCTCCTGTGTGGACTCTCATGTGAACTTTTAAAGCGGTTTTATAGCCAAATCTTTTACCACAGGTCTCACAGATAAAAGGTTTTTCTCCTGTGTGAACTCTAATGTGAACGTTTAAATCACACATTGCACTAAATCTTTTTCCACAGACATCACAACTAAATGATTTTAGTTCTTTCTGGACTGTCTTGCATGAGTCTACATTTTGCTTCACTCTAACACATTTCTTTTTGACCGAACAGCTTGAAGACCTTATTGCTGAATGACCTGACACTCTCACATGTTTCTGGAGAGAACTCTTGTGGAGAAACTGTTTACCACACTCAGGGCAGCTAAAGGACTTGTTGACAGTCCTAACATGTGACTTAGAAGACCTGCTTTCAGTCCAGTCACTGTCTTCTTCCCCAGTTTCAGACCCAGAGTCTGACAGCTCAGAGTCTAGATTCACATCATCATCCTCTTCTTCATCATCTCCACTCATTTCAGTTTCTGAAGAATCAGATGTCTGTTCATGAGGGTTCAGATCTTGGTTACTGCTAGTTTCTGCTCTTCCACCAGTTTCTGCTGTCATCTGGTGAGCTGAGCTGCTGGTTGGAACTTCTTTGTCTTCTAGTTGCTGCTGATGAAGCTGTGAGAACAGAGGTTTCTCTTCATCATCCTCACTCTTTATAGAAGCCAATGTGAATGGAAACCTGGCAGCATCTGTTTTCTCCTTCAAATGGAGTTGCTCTCCCTCCAGGCTGGTCCAGTTTTCATCTTGTTCCTCCTTCATGTGGACGTGTTCTGGGTCTTTCTGGTCCTCACCTGCACTCTGTTCCTCAGGAGCTTCTTCTTTAACCAGCACCAGCTGTTGAACATCTGTAGGAAACCCAGAAGCGTGATGTGAATTACTGGTCGATGGAACTTCACATTCACACTTACTCTCACCTAAAGGATTACTAAGAACACTTGTTCAACTTCTCCTTAATGCAATTATCTAATCAACCAATCACATGGCAGTTACATCAATGCATTTAGGGGCGTGGTCCTGGTCAAGACCATCTCCTGAACTCCAAACTGGAGGTCAGAATGGGAAAGAAAGGTGATTTAAGCTATTCTGAGCGTGGCATGGTTGTTGGTGCCAGACGGGCCAGTCTGAGTATTTCACAATCTGTTCAGTTACTGGGATTTTCACCCACAACCATTTCTAGGGTTTACAAAGAATGGTGAGAAAAGGGAAAAACATCCAGCACGCGTCAGTCCTGTGGGTGAAAATGCCTTGTTGATGCTAGAGGTCAGAGCAGAATGGTCTGACTGATTCAAGCTGATAGAAGAGCCTAACCCTCGTTACAACCGAGGAATGCAGCAAAGCATTTTATTTTGTGGCACTCACAGAGCACAGTCGCTTCTGCTTTGCTCCCATATCTTTTTCCCAAGACTCTTTTTGTCCCGTCTGCCTACAGAGCGCTTCTCTGCATTTCCTCTGGAAATCACTATTTTTCAGAAATGGATTTAATTAATTGGTCATTCAACGCAATTGATAAGATTTTTTCTATGATGAGAACGGAGGAGGGGGCTCGCGTTTGCCCTCACGGGACAAACGCAGCGGGATATATGCTCGATTCCTGGAAGGAGTGGAATGTCATCTGTCTCTCTCAGCTGTCCATTGAGGATGTCGAAGATGTGTGGATATTTGGCCTGATGATCACTGGATTTCTTCTGATTGGAGTGGGAGGATATCTGGTTTTCCGAAAAATTGGGAAGACGGGAGCGATTGGAGGGCGACCCAAACCATGGACGGCACCGTCCGGGCGGAGACCTCACAGACTGGGACGTTACTCGAGGTGAATCGCAAGCTGCACAATGTCTTAGCTGCGTTACCGGTGTTAGTGCGCAAAATGGATGTCATCTCGGAGAGGGTCACCGGACGGTATGGAGATGTTTAATCACCGAATTGGCTTCACTGGAGGATTTGAATGATCAATACAGACTTGAAGGCAGAGAGGAAAATTATCTCTGCCTGACCCAAACAAAGTCCTGTTATCGAATCTGACGCCATAAGCAGCCTTGGAGTTGTGTGCAAAAACCCCCACGATGGAAGGAATGCAGACAAATGCTGTGAAAACTCTACCTACCCCCCCGCCTTCAGATTGTGGTCTCCGCATCGAGGTCATCAAGATGGAGGCACTTAGCCTAGTGAACTAGACCAAATTCTTGCTTTGCAAAGAATGGTCTAGGCATGCTCCATTGGAACCTCAGCAGCTCCTACCAGGACTCTGGCTAGCCAATCACAGCTCTCTAGAGGGGTTTCAAACACATAAAGAGCTGTGATTGTTCCATAATGGTAGGCCAATCATAGTGCTCTATCTGCTTAGTGAACAAATCAGAGCTTTATCTGCTTTGTGGGCCAATCAGGGCACTCTATATGTCTGGTGGGTGGGATGATGCAACAGAGTGAAACAAGAGTATGTCACATTCATTGTCCAGTGGAATGTGGAGATCATTTGAAAGACAACGGTAGAACCCGCCCCACAACCGAGAGCCGTCAATGGAGCATGGCCAGACTAAATAATACATTTATTTAGTCTGGCTTGCCAGGCTAGGAGGCACTCACTGTGCTCTGTGCTTTCCCATGACCTCCCACCCACCTGTGGATTCAGTTGGCCGAGCGCCACACAGGCTGCTCCCGCTGAGGAAACCAGGGTCCCAGCCCCCCTACCTACCGGGTCTCATGTTGTGAACTGTGACGTTCGTGCTTATATGTTGAGGTGTTTTTTTTGCATAGTAGAGCAACACCCTGCCGCTGTAACTCTGTTAATGCCTTTTTCTCCCTCCCCGAACTCTCTTCATGTAATCCCCCCTTCATCTATTGAAATGAGCGCCGTTATGGCTGCTCTCATGGTCTGCCTGTATGTGTCCTGTCTATATGTGTGTGTGTAATCTTGGTCAGGCTGTTCTGTGGAGTCAAGTTCCTATGCTCTGGTTTGCTGTAGCGCTGGCAATAAAATTCTCTCTGATTCTCTGATTTGTGAAGCCACAACACGCACAAACTTGAGGCAGATAGGCTACAACAGCAGAAGACCCCACCGGGTACCACTCATCTCTACTACAAATAGGAAAAAGAGGCTACAGTTTGCACCAGCTGACCAAAACTGTACAGCTGGAAGACTGGAAAAATGTTGCCTGATCTGATGAGTCTCCATTTCTGTAGAAAAATTGAAATGGTAGAGTCAGAATTGGGCGTAAACAGAATGAGAACATGGATCCATCATGCCTTGTTACCACTGTGCAGGCTGGTGGTGGTGGTGGTGTCATGGTGTGGGGGATGTTTTCTTTGCACACTTTAGGCCCCTTAGTGCCAACTGGGCATGGTTTAAATGCCACTACTCTCAGCTTCAAGGGCTGATTTAAATGTAACATAAACAATCAATGATGAACAAGAGTCTGCTTCTAGACCTGCAGAAGAGGGACACACAATACAACAGGAGCAAGCTATCACTGCGTCAACTTGATGAAGAAATATAAAATCAACATTGTTTTACTGAACAATCACACTATAATAAATCACAGTGCATTAAATGCCAACCACAGCCTTAAGACATGTGTTGAATGTGCCCAAGTCTATACTTATGAGAGCACCAAGTGAGCACCTGTGTGTGTACACGCGATTGTACAGGTCCTTCTCCAAAAATTAGCATATTGTGATAAAGTTCATTATTTTCTGTAATGTACTGATAAACATTAGACTTTCATATATATTAGATTCATTATACACAACTGAAGTAGTTCAAGCCTTTTATTGTTTCTAATATTGATGATTTTGGCACACAGCTCATGAAAACCCAAAATTCCTATCTCAAAAAATTAGCATATCATGAAAAGGTTCTCTAAACGAGCTATTAACCTAATCATCTGAATCAACTAATTAACTCTAAACACCTGCAAAAGATTCCTGAGGCTTTTAAAAACTCCCAGCATGGTTCATTACTCAAAACCGCAATCATGGGTAAGAGTGCCGACCTGACTGCTGTCCAGAAGGCCATCATTGACACCCTCAAGCAAGAGGGTAAGACACAGAAAGACATTTCTGAACGAATAGGCTGTTCCCAGAGTGCTGTATCAAGGCACCTCAGTGGGAAGTCTGTGGGAAGGAAAAAGTATGGCAGAAAACGCTGCACAACGAAAAGAGGTGACTGGACCCTGAGGAAGACTGTGGAGAAGGACCGATTAGGAGGACTGGAGTAGAAACATCCAGAGCCACCGTGTACAGGCGTGTGCAGGAAATGGGCTACAGGTGCCGCATTCCCCAGGTCAAGCCACTTTTGAACCAGAAACAGCGGCAGAAGCGCCTGACCTGGGCTACAGAGAAGCAGCACTGGACTGTTGCTCAGTGGTCTAAAGTACTTTTTTTTGGATGAAAGCAAATTTTGTACGTCATTCGAAAATCAAGGTGCCAAGAGTCTGGAGGAAGACTGGGCAGAGGGAAATGCCAAAATGCCTGAAGTCCAGTGGCAAGTACCCACAGTCAGTGATGGTCTGGGGTGCCATGTCAGCTGCTGGTGTTGGTCCACTGTGTTTTATCAAGGGCAGGGTCAATGCAGCTAGCTATCAGGAGATTTTGGAGCACTTCATGCTTCCATCTGCTGAAAAGCTTTATGGAGATTATTTCATTTTTCAGCACGACCTGGCACCTGCTCAAGGTGCCAAAACCACTGGTAAATGGTTTACTGACCATGGTATTACTGTGCTCAATTGGCCTGCCAACTCTCCTGACCTGAACCCCGTAGAGAACCTGTGGGATATTGTGAAGAGAAAGTTGAGAGACGCAAGACCAAACACTCTAGATGAGCTTAAGGCCGCTGCCACTATCGAAGCATCCTGGGCCTCCATAACACCTCAGCAGTGCCACGGGCTGATTGCCTCCATGCCACGCCGCATTGAAGCAGTCATTTCTGCAAAAGGATTCCCGACCAAGTATTGAATGCATAATGAACATATCGTATTTACCAGACTATAAGCCACTACTTTTTTCCCACGCTTTGAACCATGCGCTTATAATAAGGTGCGGCTTTACTGAAGATTTTCCTTCACCTGCCAGGGGGCGCTTTAGCAGAAAGTGAAATAGGTGGAAGCCAAAAGTGGAAATTGAAGAAAGTGCTCATTTTAATTTAGCACATGCAAGCACCCGGCACGATGAAGAATTTTTTCAAATCCATACCTCCTCATCATGGTAACTACATGTATGAGTTCATATGTTGCCGCATTTAAGTTTAAGGCCATCGATCTGGCAGTAAAGGAGGGAAACAGTGCTGCCGCAGGTAAGCTTGGCATGAATGAATCCATGGTTCGGCGCTGGAGACGGCAGCAGGAAGAACTCATTCAAGCCAGCTTCACCCGGGGATGATGACAGCAACATGGACAGCGACACTGACATCGCCACAGAGAAGGTATGTGACAAAGCTCTTCTGAGGCTGTTCAACTCCGGCACTGAAGATGAGGACTTTATTGGCTTTAGTGCGCAAGAGGAAGATGAGAGCGAGTGACTTTTTCTGGTAGGCAAGTGTTTTATTTACTAACCAGGCATGTTTTGTGTGCAGTTTTTATTTTATAATCATCCAGGGCTTAAGCCTGATTTATGCTTCTCCGTCTGCGTCAGTGCGGAGACATGCAACGTCCTTGCGTGCCTGCCGGAGAGCTCCGCAAGGACGGACGGAGTCAAGCTCTCTTTTTTAAACATCCGTCGAACGAGACAGATTACGCAAGCTTGTGATTGGTCAGGACGCCGCTGTTTACAGCTCCGCCACTGCGCCCTCAAAAACATAAAGAGAACCCAGGAAAACTAGCGGCAGACACCGAGAAGCTTGAAGAATACCTCGTGAAAAAACTCTAAAATCATGAACGTTTAATTCCCCCGTGACTGGAGGAGTGAAAAGATGCGCAGCAAGCATTTTATTTGTGGACGGAAATGACAGGAAAAGTGGGTTTAGGTTTAGAGGTGGCGAGCGCATGAAGTGGAATGAGAGACAAATATGTCAGTGTTAAAAAATCTCTTAAATACAAAAAACACAATATAAACACACTATCTTGGACCGATACATGACAGGATACCACAGAACAGCGCTACGCCCTCTGTTGCCCTGCAGGGCAATTGCTTTGCAACACTCTCCAGGAGACGGAGAAGTATGAGCGCAAAACGCTTCTGTCAATCCGTGAGTGTCTGTCCCTTGCAGAGCTGACGGAGAAGCATAAACCAGGCTTTATTAAAGGCACAGTCCGTAAGATGACACCGTCAGGGTGAGGAGGAGGAGATTTTTAAATTCGAACGGCTGTTGCTCACTCCCCCGCCCTTCCTGAAAGAGCCGAAAGCCATGCCTCCTAATGTGCACGCGCGGGAAAAGCCGAGTCAACACTAGAGCATTGCTTCTTCATAATAGAGCTGAGCTAGTGTTAGCAATGGATATATCTGAGGCAAGACAGTTGTTTTTAACCAGCACATCAAACACTTAGTTTACAAAAGGCATTTTATAAAGAATATCTATAAATATATACATATTTTAAAATACCAGTAACAGTTGACAATCTATATTGTAAATAAAATGAATCCTATCAAATTGTTAGCATTTTATTACGAGTAATTAGCTTATTTTTAATTGCTTTGCCATTCAAGATGGGATGAATATATCAAAGCATATAAATAATTTATGTAGAAATCATGAATAAACACTGCATTCTGTGTAGTCCTCCTATAATCATGGTTGTTTTCATAGGGTTTCTGTTTATTGTTGGTTTAGCCCAAATTTTGACTAGATGTAAACCTGATCTGTGTCAAAATTGATTAATGTGCAAGAGTAATTTTTATATTAGTATAATTTTTTTACTCTAATACAAATTAGAGTTCAGTGATTGAGGAATCCTCAGAGGAAGAGTTTGAACCTCCTATTGCATCCTCAAGACGTGGTGCAAAAAGGAGATGCCCACCATCATCTCAAAGCCGTGGTGCATCCAGAGGCCGTGGTGCGTCTAGAGGCCGCGGTGCATCCAGACGCCGAAGAAGTGCGAGACACTCAGCTGTGGACCTTGGAGATGAAGATCTCTCTCTCGAGAGCGAATAGACTTTGAACGTGTAAGCATAACAAAATTACACTAAATTATCCTAAAAACTGTTGCTGTAGCATCTCTTTCCACTTTTGTAGCAACACATACAGAACCTGAACCCTCAGCAGGCTATTGACGTCCTTACCATGGTGCTGGACAGAGACCTTGGTGTTCACTTTGATGTACTTGCCCTCTCTGGTCCACCTGCCACAACACCTCCAACATCCAATCAACCTTCATGGTGTGTATGCTGCCACTGCAGAGATGCCAACTGATCTGGAAAAGAAATGCTGCCAACAGCCTCCCCAGACATTTATTTCAACTGTACCACACATGGAGGAGTTTATTCTGCAAAATGGTGTTCTTTGCCTGGCCAGAACATTGTGGAATGAGTTTCGAGCAGTTTATGATGACCCGGACCCTGGTGAGGACAACAGACAGTTCCGCCATGCAGCTTACAGACAATTTGTAGCATGGCAGCATGGAAAACTTGGTGGAGGGCGCAGAGTAGTAATCCCAAGCTGTGTTGTCTGGAGGATAAGGGGAAAATTCCCTGACCCCAATGGTAACTACACTGGTTTTATTCCAAGACGATTGTAAATAAATGTATATATTTAATATTTTACATCAGTTTGTTTTTTATATAGTTTTGTTTGATGCTCTAATAAAGTGTTCTAAAGCATAACTCTGTGTTGCATTTGTAAAAATACCATAAATTTTAAACTCCTGCACAACAACAAAAACTTAAGTCTACCTCCAGCATTTTACATACATTTTTAAATTATTAGTCCTTATTTTCCCAAAATATATCTTTATTTTCAACAAAAAAAAAAAAAAAAACAGGAAACAAAAATAAAGAAGGTTTTGGGTTTTCTCTTGCCTCCCCCAACACCTATGTCTGTGGCAAAGTTTTACCTGTAAATAAAAAATAAACTCGATCAGCAATGGACTATTGTGTGGAAGATGTAAGGCAGATAATGTTTTATTTTACCATCACCGCGAGTCCGTAGGTGTTGTAGAAGTTCCTCTGTTGATGGTGCAGGGACTCCGGACAGCAAACCGTAACGCCTTGGATCCTCAGGCCTTAGCTTTTAGCGTCGAGGAAGACCTTTCTTGCTTGTCAAACGTTGGTTGACGATCATGGTTTGGATCTCTGGGATGTAGGAGTAGTCTTTTGCCACCTTCTCAGAATACAGCCTCCAGCATCTTGATTTTTTGTTGAATATTTTATGGTATCTGAAATGACACATGCCATAACTTGTAGTAGAGCCCTGCACTGAAGCCCTAGGCCCTCGGGCCGGGCTTCGGGCCAATGACTGTGTAATTACCTCGGACACGGGCCGGGCCGGGCTCCTTTATTTTTAATCAAATTCATTTAAAAAAAATTGAAACACTTAAACCAGGGGTCGGCAACATGTTCCCATCAAAGAGCCATTATTACCCGTTTCCCACAGTAAAGAAAACACTGGGAGCCACAGCAGCCGCGGCATTGTGGGCGGGGCCTTCCCTCAGACAGCAGAGCGCTGCTCACAACAGGTGACAGCAGCCAGTACCGGTCGCTCGTGTACGTCAAAGTTATCTTTCATAAGAAGATAATAAATAAAACGATTTATATAAAGTGGATCCAGAAGTTGTAGCCTGTCTCTGCCTACAATATTTAGATATGTTTCACCCTGTTGGTGGTTTTACTGAGCAGGCGCCACTTTTGTCATACGTTTCTTTTTAAAACATGTTTAGACTGTTCAGAATACAAATCCAGGCTCTGTCACGTTTGGTTGTTGTAATTAAACTTTGTAGGTGGGGAAGGTCAGAAAAGGATCTGATCATTTTGTTTTTCCCTCATTTACAGTGATGGAGATAACGGCGCAGTGCGCCTGGCTCTGGTGTTAATCAAGTTAAATTATATCTCTTTGCAACAATTTTCACAAGAAAACAGAACAGTTAAAAGCAGGGCTTGTGTTGACCGGACAGTTCCCGTATTTGACCGCTTATTTTGACGGAGAAAGAATAGAAGGAATTACCCCGACACATGCAGAAGAACTGACATTTTATTCTACACACATCACAGATGTAGCTAAATCACCCAAGAAAAGATTCCCATCTGAACACCTGAGCTGGACACTGCTCAGCGCAGCTCACTGTCAGCGTGTACTACATAAGGTCCACAGCGAGCTGAAGATGTGGAGAGAGGCTTGGAGAGCGTCGCAGAACCAGAGCGCATGCGGGAAGATTCCTCCGACTGAATTCATTCAGAGGAATCTTCCCGCTGAACTAATCTGATGCGGCTCTCTGTGCTTGTAAAATAATGGATATTTCAATAAAATGCTTTATATTTTACTGAATTAATTTTATATCTGTAAGTCAATTCTATGTAAAGATTGTCTGCGTAAACCTGAACAGGTCCAACCCAGTCTTACTGTGAGACCGGGTTGACGGGTCACGCTTGTGCGTAATCATAGGCGCTGCTTGAGCTGAAGATGCGAGATTCTGGGCTTCTCTTCAGACGGCTCCTGGATGTGTCGCCACATTGGAGACAGGAACAAGCGCTATTCAGCCAAAGTTTCATAATCAGGGACCATTTTCTAAGTGACAAGTCTCTCTGAGAGACCGAGTTTGGAAAACACTCGCTTCAGTAGGAGGAATCTGCATGCGCTCTGGTTCTGCAACGCGCTCCAAGCCAATCTCCACAACTTCAGCTCGCTGTGCACACATGCGCTGACAGCGAGCTGCGCTGAGCAGCTCAGATGTTCAGATGGGAATATTTTCTTGGGTGATTTAGCTACATCTGCGATGTGCGTAGAATAAAATGTCAGTTCGTCTGCATGTGTCGGGGTAATTCCTTCTATTCTTTCTCAGTCAAAATAAGCGGTCAAATACGGGAACTGTCCGGTCAACACAAGCCCTGCTTTTGACTGTTCTGTTTTCTTGTGAAAATTGTTGGAAAGAGATAAAATTTAACTTGATTACCACCAGAGCCAGTGCGCCATCACCTCCATGACGAGATGAGGGAAAAACAAATTGATCGGATCCTGCACGTCTTTTAACACTAGGGCTGTCGCGGTTGAGGAATTCCCCCTGCGGTGATTAAGGGTGGCTTAATATTGCGGTGTGCGATATTATTGCAGCACTTTTTTTCATTGCAGTACTATCTAAACATAATGTTTACACATTTAAAAAAGGTTAAAAATTGTCGTGCCTTCTTTTATACCACTTTACTGAACGCAGATCAAAGGGCAGTAAGAACACAGATCGCAGTAACGTTTGTTTCTCCGACAGTCGGAGACCGACTGAACTTAAAAACAACAAAATTCAGGAGAAGGTTAAATTTTTAAATGCAAATTTGGCTGCAGCATCTAACAAATAAGAAACAAGTCCCCATTTTGTTTAGTTGTTTAAAATCAAGCATAAAAATTACATGTACCGGGCGCGGGGCACTATCATTTCACTTTCACTTTCACACACACGAATGACGGTGATTTATAGCTCGGTCACGCCCTTGTTACCCACAAGGAAAACCAGCATGTTAACCATATACGGTTTGAGAGAGGATCTGAGAGGGGTGGCAACATTTCCAGCAACACTGAAAACCCTCTCGGATGGTGCGCTCGTTGCACACGTACTTGCGTGCGACTGGTGAGCAAAGGGAATCTCTCCCGGTTGTTGCTCCACCATGTCAGGGGGGTTTCTTTAGGGTGGATGCATTCCTCCTGCAGGTAGCGAGTGAGCTCCAGCTCGGCTCAAACTCTCTTCGGGACGGTTGCAGAAGCAGTGCTTGTCCGGGACTTCAGCAGGTCTCCGAGCGTTTATTATTATTTTTTGCCGCTGGTGGCAGCTCTGTCTCGGCCAAGGACTCTGGCTGCGCAGCAGCTGACATACTGAAAACCAAAGTGCTCCCAAAGGAGCGAAGTAACGTTTCGTTTTCACACCAGTGCAGCCATCCTTCTGAACATGCATCATTGAGTTGAATCAAGTTTAGTAATCGCGGTGGCCCATGATGCAGCGCGGTGGGTTTCTTCATATTGCGATATTTCATTGTTGCGGTTACTGTGACAGCCCTATTTAAAACATTGGTCAGGATTGACGCACTTTGTTTTCATTTAGTTGGTTAAAAAAAATCGGGCTCGGGTCAGGCTAGAGAATCCTGAAAACCTTTTCGGACCGGGTCGGGCTGAGGCTCCACTCCCTCGGGCCGGGCCGGACACGGGCTCAGATTTTAGGCCCGTGCAGGGCTCTAACTTGTAGTATACAACAAATTAGCTGAAAAAGTGTTTTAAATTAAAAATAATTTAGGTAAGCCCCACCTGGAGGCACTATTATTGAAAATGTGGTGTTTCTGTTATTCTACAGTTGGCCTCTTGACAGCATGTTGTTAAACCAATATGTAGCAGTTAGGAGCGTTGTGGTTGTTCATCTGAGGAAGTTGTTAATAAAAAATGACTAAAACTGGACCAGTGAATTATGAATTCATGAGTGTATGTTTTATTAAAAATATAAATAAATAAATACATACTGTATCGATCCATCTGCTCTCCTCTTCACTTCTCGATGTGAGTGGTGATTGTAGTCCAATGCAGCAAGCAGTATCCGTGCCTCGTAAACAGGTGGGATGTAACTGAATCTTTTGCTTGCATACATTAGGAGATGGTTGTGAAACGCCTCCAAATTTTCTGCAGATGTAAAACAAGAATTTAACATTTAGAACAATTATATTATTATTTATAGCTATAATTAAATACAGTACCTGAATTTCAAATATTTTGGGACTTCTTTCAGCCAGCGTTCACTGAGAATGATGTAACTGAGGGCTTTGTGTGGAGTGGAGCCTTTCTGAATCCAGTCTTTCTCTCTGTCACTTAGTAAAGGATCATTTTGACAAGCATCCAGAGACCACTCATGTTCTCCAGTCACATGATGGAGTAGACCGATCCACATGTCCTAAAAGACAAATGTGGTGATTAGTTACATTCAGTTTTTTTAATATGAAAATACAAATAATGTACTTACAAAAAACTCATAAGTGTTCGCCGACTTGCAGCACAACCAAAAATGGTTACAGATATCTTTGTTCCACTGTAATAAAACAAGTCTCCCCAGCCTTCACAGATTTCTGCACGAGCTGATTATCATTCCTTTTATTTTAATATGGAGTTTTCACGTAGGTAAGACCACAAAATCAGACAGTAATCTGTACACGTGGCCCACCCAGGTTAGCACAATATGTCTTTCAGTGCTAATGGAAATGTATGGTTTTGGATACGTTCCTGATAAATCACACCTAAATCTAACTGCTGAATCATCTCCTCAGACTTCTACAAGTGCTACATGAGCTGCTGATTACTCATTTTAATCAAACACGCAGCTCAGGAAAGTGTAAACATCTAATTCAGCTTTCAAGATGCTAACCGAACCCCGCTAACGGGGAAGTTATAAACAAGAGCTTAAAACAATACACTGATATGGCCTATAGTTAAACGCCACACTAATCATTAGCTTCCATATAAAAAAACACTAAAATCCCCTTTCGTTACTCAAACTTCTTCCAAATAAAGCATAACTAGTTCGACTAGCATCGATTCATGTCGACTTAGCATTCAAGCTAATGCTACATTAGCCAATAGGACACCAAACATACAAAGCTTGTTTGCTCTATTACTTCTTTCAGTGAAAGAAAGATTATAAGTAAATTTATCCGAAAAACAATAAATAACTTACCTGTCCAAAAGATACTTTGCCAACTCTTCATCCGTTTTCAGGCCGTGTAGATCACGAAAATCTCTCCATCGTTTAAAACAATCTCCAATGTAAATTCTGCTCGACTGTCTTAAACGTCTTACAGCCACTTTTGAAGAAGGGCATTTAAACTTTTTAAATGTTTTTTGAGATGTGGAAGGCAGTCGAGGAATCGGTAATTTGGGGTTTTGTTGCTCCATGTTTCTGCAGTAAGCCGAGTGAGGCGCGTGACACTGTTGTGCACGCTGAGACCTGCTCGTGCTCGATGATTGACAGCTGCCCCTGGTGGTAACGCAGCGCTATTGGTCAACGCGTTAGGCTTGCAGAAATATTGGCTGAGCTCTACAGGGCAGGGGAGGGACTTAGGAGAAAATTGAAATATTAAAGATGATTTACTTTTTTTTTTTATAAAATTGGGTCAGATGGTCAAAATCAAACATTTTTCAAGTTATTCTCTATTTAAATCTTACAGACTGTGCCTTTAACTTAAATATGGGTGATGAATAAGTGACTGCTTTAACTTAAATATGGGTTATGAATAAGTGACTGCTTTAACTTAAATATGGGTTATGAATAAGTTACTGCTTTAACTCAAATATGGGTTATGAATAAGTGACTGCTTTAACTTAAATATGGGTTATGAATAAGTTACTGCTTTAACTTAAATATGGGTGATGAATAAGTTATTGCTTTAACTTAAATATGGGTTATGAATTAGTGACTGCTTTAACTTAAATATGGGTGATGAATAAGTGACTGCTTTAACTTAAATATGGGTTATGAATAAGTTACTGCTTTAACTCAAATATGGGTTATGAATAAGTGACTGCTTTAACTCAAATATGGGTTATGAATAAGTGACTGCTTTAACTTAAATATGGGTTATGAATAAGTTACTGCTTTAACTTAAATATGGGTTATGAATAAGTTTCTGCTTTAACTTAAATATGGGTGATGAATAAGTGACTGCTTTAACTTAAATATGGGTGATGAATAAGTGACTGCTTTAACTTAAATATGGGTTATGAATAAGTGACTGCTTTAACTTAAATATGAGTTATGAATAAGTTACTGCTTTAACTTAAATATGGGTTATGAATATGTTACTGCTTTAACTTAAATATGGGTGATGAATAAGTGACTGCTTTAACTTAAATATGGGTTATGAATAAGTGACTGCTTTAACTTAAATATGGGTTATGAATAAGTGACTGCTTTAACTTAAATATGGGTTATGAATAAGTGACTGCTTTAACTTAAATATGGGTGATGAATAAGTGACTGCTTTAACTTAAATATGGGTGATGAATAAGTGACTGCTTTAACTTAAATATGGGTTATGAATAAGTTATTGCTTTAACTTAAATATGGGTTATGAATAAGTGACTGCTTTACCTTAAATATGGGTTATGAATAAGTGACTGCTTTAACTTAAATATGGGTTATGAATAAGTTATTGCTTTAACTTAAATATGGGTGATGAATAAGTGACTGCTTTAACTTAAATATGGGTGATGAATAAGTGACTGTTTTAACTTAAATATGGGTTATGAATAAGTGACTGCTTTAACTTAAATATGGGTTATGAATAAGTGACTGCTTTAACTTAAATATGGGTTATGAATAAGTGACTGCTTTACCTTAAAAATGGGTGATGAATAAGTGACTGCTTTAACTTAAATATGGGTTATGAATAAGTTATTGCTTTAACTTAAATATGGGTGATGAATAAGTGACTGCTTTAACTTAAATATGGGTGATGAATAAGTGACTGCTTTAACTTAAATATGGGTGATGAATAAGTGACTGCTTTAACTTAAATATGGGTGATGAATAAGTGACTGCTTTAACTTAAATATGGGTGATGAATAAGTGACTGCTTTAACTTAAATATGGGTGATGAATAAGTGACTGCTTTAACTTAAATATGGGTGATGAATAAGTGACTGCTTTAACTTAAATATGGGTGATGAATAAGTGACTGCTTTAACTTAAATATGGGTGATGAATAAGTGACTGCTTTAACTTAAATATGGGTTATGAATAAGTTATTGCTTTAACTTAAATATGGGTTATGAATAAGTGACTGCTTTACCTTAAATATGGGTGATGAATAAGTGACTGTTTTAACTTCAATATGAGTTATGAATAAGTGACTGCTTTAACTTAAATATGGGTTATGAATAAGTGACTGCTTTAACTTAAATATGGGTTATGAATAAGTGACTGCTTTACCTTAAATATGGGTTATGAATAAGTGACTGCTTTAACTTAAATATGGGTTATGAATAAGTTATTGCTTTAACTTAAATATGGGTGATGAATAAGTGACTGCTTTAACTTAAATATGGGTTATGAATAAGTGACTGCTTTAACTTAAATATGGGTGATGAATAAGTGACTGCTTTAACTTAAATATGGGTGATGAATAAGTGACTGCTTTAACTTAAATATGGGTGATGAATAAGTGACTGCTTTAACTTAAATATGGGTTATGAATAAGTTATTGCTTTAACTTAAATATGGGTTATGAATAAGTGACTGCTTTACCTTAAATATGGGTTATGAATAAGTGACTGCTTTAACTTAAATATGGGTTATGAATAAGTGACTGTTTTAACTTAAATATGGGTTATGAATAAGTGACTGCTTTAACTTAAATATGGGTTATGAATAAGTGACTGCTTTAACTTAAATATGGGTTATGAATAAGTGACTGCTTTACCTTAAATATGGGTTATGAATAAGTGACTGCTTTAACTTAAATATGGGTTATGAATAAGTTATTGCTTTAACTTAAATATGGGTTATGAATAAGTTATTGCTTTAACTTAAAAATGGGTGATGAATAAATGACTGCTTTAACTTAAATATGGGTGATGAATAAGTGACTGTTTTAACTTAAATATGGGTTATGAATAAGTGACTGCTTTAACTTAAATATGGGTGATGAATAAGTGACTGCTTTAACTTAAATATGGGTGATGAATAAGTGACTGCTTTAACTTAAATATGGGTTATGAATAAGTGACTGCTTTAACTTAAATATGGGTGATGAATAAGTGACTGCTTTAACTTAAATATGGGTTATGAATAAGTGACTGCTTTAACTTAAATATGGGTTATGAATAAGTTATTGCTTTAACTTAAATATGGGTGATGAATAAGTGACTGCTTTAACTTAAATATGGGTTATGAATAAGTTATTGCTTTAACTTAAATATGGGTGATGAATAAGTGACTGCTTTAACTTAAATATGGGTGATAAATAAGTTATTGCTTTAACTTAAATATGGGGGATGAATAAGTGACTGCTTTAACTTAAATATGGGTTATGAATAAGTTATTGCTTTAACTTAAATATGGGTGATGAATAAGTGACTGCTTTAACTTAAATATGGGTTATGAATAAGTTATTGCTTTAACTTAAATATGGGTGATGAATAAGTGACTGCTTTAACTTAAATATGGGTGATGAATAAGTGACTGTTTTAACTTAAATATGGGTTATGAATAAGTGACTGCTTTACCTTAAATATGGGTTATGAATAAGTGACTGCTTTAACTTAAATATGGGTTATGAATAAGTTATTGCTTTAACTTAAATATGGGTGATGAATAAGTGACTGCTTTAACTTAAATATGGGTTATGAATAAGTGACTGCTTTAACTTAAATATGGGTTATGAATAAGTGACTGCTTTACCTTAAATATGGGTGATGAATAAGTGACTGCTTTAACTTAAATATGGGTGATGAATAAGTGACTGCTTTAACTTAAATATGGGTGACGAATAAGTGACTGCTTTAACTTAAATATGGGTTATGAATAAGTGACTGCTTTAACTTAAATATGGGTTATGAATAAGTGACTGCTTTACCTTAAATATGGGTTATGAATAAGTGACTGCTTTAACTTAAATATGGGTGATGAATAAGTTATTGCTTTAACTTAAATATGGGTGATGAATAAGTGACTGCTTTAACTTAAATATGGGTTATGAATAAGTGACTGCTTTAACTTAAATATG
The DNA here is from genome assembly GCF_043380555.1 of Nothobranchius furzeri. Lineage (NCBI taxonomy): Eukaryota > Metazoa > Chordata > Actinopteri > Cyprinodontiformes > Nothobranchiidae > Nothobranchius > Nothobranchius furzeri. Next base: position 100,431,275 of record NC_091742.1, on the reverse strand, counting down.
GGTTATGAATAAGTGACTGCTTTACCTTAAATATGGGTTATGAATAAGTGACTGCTTTAACTTAAATATGGGTTATGAATAAGTTATTGCTTTAACTTAAATATGGGTGATGAATAAGTGACTGCTTTAACTTAAATATGGGTGATGAATAAGTGACTGTTTTAACTTAAATATGGGTTATGAATAAGTGACTGCTTTAACTTAAATATGGGTTATGAATAAGTGACTGCTTTAACTTAAATATGGGTTATGAATAAGTGACTGCTTTAACTTAAATATGGGTGATGAATAAGTGACTGCTTTAACTTAAATATGGGTTATGAATAAGTGACTGCTTTAACTTAAATATGGGTTATGAATAAGTGACTGCTTTAACTTAAATATGGGTTATGAATAAGTGACTGCTTTAACTTAAATATGGGTTATGAATAAGTGACTGCTTTAACTTAAATATGGGTTATGAATAAGTTATTGCTTTAACTTAAATATGGGTGATGAATAAGTGACTGCTTTAACTTAAATATGGGTGATGAATAAGTGACTGCTTTAACTTAAATATGGCTGATGAATAAGTGACTGCTTTAACTTAAACATGGGTGATGAATAAGTGACTGCTTTAACTTAAATATGGGTGATGAATAAGTGACTGCTTTAACTTAAATATGGCTGATGAATAAGTGACTGCTTTAACTTAAATATGGGTGATGAATAAGTGACTGCTTTAACTTAAATATGGGTTATGAATATGTTACTGCATTAACTTAAATATGGGTTATGAATAAGTGACTGCTTTAACTTAAATATGGGTTATGAATAAGTTATTTCTTTAACTTAAATATGGGTGATGAATAAGTGACTGCTTTAACTTAAATATGGGTGATGAATAAGTGACTGCTTTAACTTAAATATGGGTGATGAATAAGTGACTGCTTTAACTTAAATATGGGTTATGAATAAGTGACTGCTTTTGTCATGGTCTGCATCTGCCCCCTCCTTTATGTGCCTCCTGGTGTCCTCCATCCCTCTCTAGATTCCCTCTTGTGTCCCTTTGTTCCCCAGCTCCTCTTGTGCTCCACTCCAGGTTCTCCCCTTGTGCTCTCTTAGTGCCCTCATGTGTCCTTGTCTGCATCCCTGTTATGTGTCTTATGTTGTAGCTCTTTGGCCCCCTCATGTGTCCTTTTCGGCGTGTCAGTTTAGTGTCTTATGTTTGTAGTCCTTTAAGTCTATTCCTCCCAGGTCTTGTGTCATCTCATTCATCCCCAGGTCCTCCAGGTCTCATTTACATTCTGTGTCCTTGTAGTCCCCAGCTTCTTTGTCCCCAGCTCAACGTGTGTGTGAGATTCAGTCTCCTGCTCAGTGTTTGTGTGTGTGTGTGTGTGTGTGTGCTTGTCCATTCCCCTTTCCTGTTTATATATAAGTACATTGGTGTGTGTGTGTGTGTTAGTCCTTCCTGCAGCCTTTAGGTTTAGTTTTGGAGTCTTAGTTTCTTAGGGTTATTTGGCCCTCTGTTTCTGTTTCCCATTTTGATTATTAGGTTCACCTGTCTTCCCTCCAGCTCTCACTTCACACACCTGCTGCCATTTTCCCTGATTGCTCCTCCCAGTGTATTTAAGCCCTGTCTGTCTCTGTGTTCTTGTCGGTCCATTAATGTTTGTTGATTCTGTCAGTTTAGTCCCTCTGTGTTTAACCAGAGTTTCTTGATCCCCAGATAGTAATCTGCTTTTTGACCTTTTGGATTTTTGGCTTTCGGATTTTGACTCCCAGTTTGGATTACCTTGGTTTTTGGCTCACCCACAAAATAAAGACTTTTCACTTAAAATCTTCATCCCTGCCTCCGTGTCATCCTGGGTACTGCATTTTGGGTCCACACCACCGTATTGTGACAGAATGGACCGACCAGAACAGGACCCAGCAGGAACTCCAGGTACACAGGAGATGTTCTATTATGACGGTGACCCAGACCTTTGTATGGGTTTCATTCGGGACTGTGCCCGTTGTTTGGACTTGGAATCTTCAGAGTTCAACAAGGTGTCGTATATGGTGCTCTGGTTGAGGGGTAAAGCCATGCGGTGGGTTGCTGACTGTTTCGACATAGAGGATCTTAAGGCTGTGTCTTTTTGGGACTTTGCTGCATTGCTCCTCCGCACTTTTGGCCGAGATCCTCCTCCACCAGTCGCTGATGCCACCTCAGCATCTCAGATGGGTCACACCGCCACACCCTCACCAGGTCCTGACAGCGCCACCACTTCCTCTCCGATGTGTCACACCGCCACACCCTCACCTGATCCGGACTGCATCAACTCCCCATCTCAGGCCATCAGAACCGGATTCATTTCAATCTCTCCTATGCATGTTGATGCCACCTCAGTTTCTCAGATGGAGTACACCACCACACCCTCACCAGGTTCTGACAGCGCCACCACTTCATCTCCGGTGGGCTGTATCACTTCCTCCGCACCTGTTGACGTCACCCCCGCACCTCCTAGGAGTCGTGCTCATCGTAGACGACAACGCCATCACCAGCACTCTCCTGAGGCCAGAGTGGTGCCGCCTATCTCAGAGGCCCCTACTCGGAGACCTGCGTCTGAGTCACACCTCGCCTCAGCGGTGGTCCAAGGGGACGCCTCGCACCTCGCCTCAGCGGTGGTCCAAGGGGATGCATCGCACCTCGCCTCAGCGGTGGTCCAAGGGGACGCATCGCACCTCGCCTCAGCGGTGGTCCAAGGGGACGCATCGCACCTCGCCTCAGCGGTGGTCCAGGTGGACGCATCGCACCTCGCCTCAGCGGTGGTCCAGGTGGACGCATCGCACCTCGCCTCAGCGGTGGTCCAGGTGGACGCATCGCACCTCGCCTCAGCGGTGGTCCAGGTGGACGCATCGCACCTCGCCTCAGCGGTGGTCCAGGTGGACGCATCGCACCTCGCCTCAGCGGTGGTCCAGAAGCGGACGCCACCCGGCTCGAGCCCCGAAGCAGACGTACCCGGCTCGAGCCCCGAAGCAGACGTACCCGGCTCGAGCCCCGAAGCAGACGTACCCGGCTCGAGCCCCGAAGCAGACGTACCCGGCTCGAGCCCCGAAGCAGACGTACCCGGCTCGAGCCCCGAAGTAGACGTACCCGGCTCGGGCCCCGAAGCAGACGTACCCGGCTCGGGCCCCGAAGCAGACGCTCCAACGTCCCCGGGCCCCGAAGCAGACGCTCCCACGTCCCCGGGCCCCGAAGCAGACGCTCCCACGTCCCCGGGCCCCGAAGCAGACGCTCCCACGTCCCCCGAAGCAGACGCTCCCATGTCCCCCGAAGCAGACGCTCCCACGTCCCCGGGCCCCGAAGCAGACGTCGCTCCCACGTCCCCGGGCCCCGAAGCAGACGTCGCCTCCTCCGGCTCTGAAGCAGACGTCGCCTCCTCCGGCTCTGAAGCAGACGTCGCCCCCTCCGGCTCTGAAGCAGACGTCGCCCCGTTCCCAGAAGCCTCAAGAGTTCCAGTCACCACAAGTTCCCCAGTCTCTGGCCTTCCAGTCACCACAGGTTCCCCAGTCTCTGGCCTTCCAGTCACCACAGGTTCCCCAGTCTCTGGCCTTCCAGTCACCACAGGTTCCCCCGTCTCTGGCCTTCCAGTCACCACAAGTTCCCCCGTCTCTGGCCTTCCAGTCACCACAAGTTCCCCCGTCGCTGGCCTTCCAGTCACCACAAGATCCCCCGTCGCTGGCCTTCCAGTCACCACAAGTTCCCCCGTCGCTGGCCTTCCAGTCACCACAAGTTCCCCCGTCGCTGGCCTTCCAGTCACCACAAGTTCCCCCGTCGCTGGCCTTCCAGTCTCCCCAAGTCTCTCAGTTTCAAGCCTTCCAGTCTCCCCAAGTCTCTCAGTTTCAAGCCTTCCAGTCTCCCCGGGCTCCGGAGTTCCTTCCTCGTCATCCTCCTCTAAGACCCCTGTTCCCTGTCACCGGCCCCCTGGGCATCTTTGGTCCCGCCTCCTGATTCCCCGTCGCCGGCCCCCTAGGCTTCCCTCGTCCCGCCTCCTGATTCCCCGTCGCCGGCCCCCTAGGCTTCCCTCGTCCCGCCTCCGGATTCCCCGTCGCCGGCCTCCCAGGGTCTCCTGTTCCCTCCTCGCCTGCCCCTTTTTGGGTTGTGTTTTGTTTGCTCCCTCCTCTCCCTCCCTCTGGTTGTTTCGTGTCTTGTTTTTGCCTTGTCTTTTGCTTGTGGTGTTTGTCTGTCTTGTGGTCGTCTGGTATCCGCCCTTAGAGGGGGGGGGGGGGGGGGTACTGTCATGGTCTGCATCTGCCCCCTCCTTTATGTGCCTCCTGGTGTCCTCCATCCCTCTCTAGATTCCCTCTTGTGTCCCTTTGTTCCCCAGCTCCTCTTGTGCTCCACTCCAGGTTCTCCCCTTGTGCTCTCTTAGTGCCCTCATGTGTCCTTGTCTGCATCCCTGTTATGTGTCTTATGTTGTAGCTCTTTGGCGGCCTCATGTGTCCTTTTCGGCGTGTCAGTTTAGTGTCTTATGTTTGTAGTCCTTTAAGTCTATTCCTCCCAGGTCTTGTGTCATCTCATTCATCCCCAGGTCCTCCAGGTCTCATTTACATTCTGTGTCCTTGTAGTCCCCAGCTTCTTTGTCCCCAGCTCAACGTGTGTGTGAGATTCAGTCTCCTGCTCAGTGTTTGTGTGTGTGTGTGTGTGTGTGTGTGTGTGTGCTTGTCCATTCCCCTTTCCTGATTATATATAAGTACATTGGTGTGTGTGTGTGTGTGTTAGTCCTTCCTGCAGCCTTTAGGTTTAGTTTTGGTGTCTTAGTTTCTTAGGGTTATTTGGCCCTCTGTTTCTGTTTCCCATTTTGATTATTAGGTTCACCTGTCTTCCCTCCAGCTCTCACTTCACACACCTGCTGCCATTTTCCCTGATTGCTCCTCCCAGTGTATTTAAGCCCTGTCTGTCTCTGTGTTCTTGTCGGTCCATTAATGTTTGTTGATTCTGTCAGTTTAGTCCCTCTGTGTTTAACCAGAGTTTCTTGATCCCCAGATAGTAATCTGCTTTTTGACCTTTTGGATTTTTGGCTTTTGGATTTTGACTCCCAGTTTGGATTACCTTGGTTTTTGGCTCACCCACAAAATAAAGACTTTTCACTTAAAATCTTCATCCCTGCCTCCGTGTCATCCTGGGTACTGCATTTTGGGTCCACACCACCGTATCGTGACAGCTTTATCTTAAATATGGGTGATGAATAAGTGACTGCTTTAACTTAAATATGGGTTATGAATAAGTGACTGCTTTAACTTAAATATGGGTTATGAATATGTTACTGCTTTAACTTAAATATGGGTTATGAATAAGTGACTGCTTTAACTTAAATATGGGTTATGAATAACTTAAATATGGGTTATGAATAAGTTATTGCTTTAACTTAAATATGGGTAATGAATAAGTGACTGCTTTAACTTAAATATGGGTGATGAATAAGTTATTGCTTTAACTTAAATATGGGTGATGAATAAGTGACTGCTTTAACTTAAATATGGCTGATGAATAAGTGACTGCTTTAACTTAAATATGGGTGATGAATAAGTGACTGCTTTAACTTAAATATGGGTTATGAATAGGTGACTGCTTTATCTTAAATATGGGTGATGAATAAGTGACTGCTTTAACTTAAATATGGCTGATGAATAAGTGACTGCTTTAACTTAAATATGGGTTATGAATAAGTTATTGCTTTAACTTAAATATGGGTTATGAATAAGTGACTGCTTTAACTTAAATATGGGTTATGAATAAGTGACTGCTTTAACTTAAATATAAGTGATGAATAAGTTACTGCTTTAACTTAAATATGGGTTATGAATAAGTGACTGCTTTAACTTAAATATGGGTGATGAATAAGTGACTGCTTTAACTTAAATATGGGTGATGAAAAAGTGACTGTTTTAACTTAAATATGGGTTATGAATAAGTTATTGCTTTAACTTAAATATGGGTTATGAACAAGTTATTGCTTTAACTTAAATATGGGTGATGAATAAGTGACTGCTTTAACTTAAATATGGGTGATGAATAAGTGACTGCTTTAACTTAAATATGGGTTATGAATAAGTTATTGCTTTAACTTAAATATGGGTGATGAATAAGTGACTGCTTTAACTTAAATATGGGTGATGAATAAGTGACTGCTTTAATGTAAATATGGGTTATGAATAAGTTCTTGCTTTAACTTAAATATGGGTGATGAATAAGTGACTGCTTTAACTTAAATATGGGTTATGAATAAGTTATTGCTTTAACTTAAATATGGGTGATGAATAAGTGACTGCTTTAACTTAAATATGGGTTATGAATAAGTTATTGCTTTAACTTAAATATGGGTGATGAATAAGTGACTGCTTTAACTTAAATATGGGTGATGAATAAGTGACTGCTTTAACTTAAATATGGGTTATGAATAAGTGACTGCTTTAACTTAAATATGGGTGATGAATAAGTGACTGCTTTAACTTAAATATGGGTTATGAATAAGTGACTGCTTTAACTTAAATATGGGTGATGAATAAGTGACTGCTTTAACTTAAATATGGGTTATGAATAAGTTATTGCTTTAACTTAAATATGGGTGATGAATAAGTGACTGCTTTAACGTAAATATGGGTGATGAATAAGTGACTGTTTTAACTTAAATATGGGTTATGAATAAGTGACTGCTTTAACTTAAATATGGGTTATGAATAAGTGACTGCTTTAACTTAAATATGGGTTATGAATAAGTGACTGCTTTAACTTAAATAAGGGTGATGAATAAGTGACTGCTTTAACTTAAATATGGGTGATGAATAAGTGACTGCTTTAACTTAAATATGGGTTATGAATAAGTGACTGCTTTAACTTAAATATGGGTTATGAATAAGTTACTGCTTTAACTTAAATATGGGTTATGAATAAGTGACTGCTTTAACTTAAATATGGGTTATGAATAAGTGACTGCTTTAACTTAAATATGGGTGATGAATAAGTGACTGCTTTAACTTAAATATGGGTGATGAATAAGTGACTGCTTTAACTTAAATATGGGTGATGAATAAGTGACTGCTTTAACTTAAATATGGGTGATGAATAAGTTATTGCTTTAACTTAAATATGGGTGATGAATAAGTGACTGCTTTAACTTAAATATGGGTTATGAATAAGTTATTGCTTTAACTTAAATATGGGTGATGAATAAGTGACTGCTTTAACTTAAATATGGGTTATGAATAAGTTATTGCTTTAACTTAAATATGGGTGATGAATAAGTGACTGCTTTAACTTAAATATGGGTGATGAATAAGTGACTGTTTTAACTTAAATATGGGTTATGAATAAGTGACTGCTTTAACTTAAATATGGGTTATGAATAAGTTATTGCTTTAACTTAAATATGGGTTATGAATAAGTGACTGCTTTACCTTAAATATGGGTTATGAATAAGTGACTGCTTTAACTTAAATATGGGTTATGAATAAGTTATTGCTTTAACTTAAATATGGGTGATGAATAAGTGACTGCTTTAACTTAAATATGGGTGATGAATAAGTGACTGTTTTAACTTAAATATGGGTTATGAATAAGTGACTGCTTTAACTTAAATATGGGTTATGAATAAGTGACTGCTTTAACTTAAATATGGGTTATGAATAAGTGACTGCTTTACCTTAAAAATGGGTTATGAATAAGTGACTGCTTTAACTTAAATATGGGTTATGAATAAGTTATTGCTTTAACTTAAATATGGGTGATGAATAAGTGACTGCTTTAACTTAAATATGGGTGATGAATAAGTTATTGCTTTAACTTAAATATGGGTGATGAATAAGTGACTGCTTTAACTTAAATATGGGTGATGAATAAGTGACTGCTTTAACTTAAATATGGGTTATGAATAAGTGACTGCTTTAACTTAAATATGGGTGATGAATAAGTGACTGCTTTAACTTAAATATGGGTGATGAATAAGTGACTGCTTTAACTTAAATATGGGTTATGAATAAGTTATTGCTTTAACTTAAATATGGGTGATGAATAAGTGACTGCTTTAACTTAAATATGGGTGATGAATAAGTTATTGCTTTAACTTAAATATGGGTGATGAATAAGTGACTGCTTTAACTTAAATATGGGTGATGAATAAGTTATTGCTTTAACTTAAATATGGGTGATGAATAAGTGACTGCTTTAACTTAAATATGGGTTATGAATAAGTTATTGCTTTAACTTAAATATGGGTGATGAATAAGTGACTGCTTTAACTTAAATATGGGTTATGAATAAGTTATTGCTTTAACTTAAATATGGGTGATGAATAAGTGACTGCTTTAACTTAAATATGGGTGATGAATAAGTGACTGTTTTAACTTAAATATGGGTTATGAATAAGTGACTGCTTTAACTTAAATATGGGTTATGAATAAGTGACTGCTTTACCTTAAATATGGGTTATGAATAAGTGACTGCTTTAACTTAAATATGGGTTATGAATAAGTTATTGCTTTAACTTAAATATGGGTGATGAATAAGTGACTGCTTTAACTTAAATATGGGTGATGAATAAGTGACTGTTTTAACTTAAATATGGGTTATGAATAAGTGACTGCTTTAACTTAAATATGGGTTATGAATAAGTGACTGCTTTAACTTAAATATGGGTTATGAATAAGTGACTGCTTTAACTTAAATATGGGTGATGAATAAGTGACTGCTTTAACTTAAATATGGGTTATGAATAAGTGACTGCTTTAACTTAAATATGGGTTATGAATAAGTTACTGCTTTAACTTAAATATGGGTTATGAATAAGTGACTGCTTTAACTTAAATATGGGTTATGAATAAGTGACTGCTTTAACTTAAATATGGGTTATGAATAAGTGACTGCTTTAACTTAAATATGGGTGATGAATAAGTGACTGCTTTAACTTAAATATGGGTGATGAATAAGTGACTGCTTTAACTTAAATATGGGTGATGAATAAGTTATTGCTTTAACTTAAATATGGGTGATGAATAAGTGACTGCTTTAACTTAAATATGGGTTATGAATAAGTTATTGCTTTAACTTAAATATGGGTGATGAATAAGTGACTGCTTTAACTTAAATATGGGTTATGAATAAGTTATTGCTTTAACTTAAATATGGGTGATGAATAAGTGACTGCTTTAACTTAAATATGGGTGATGAATAAGTGACTGTTTTAACTTAAATATGGGTTATGAATAAGTGACTGCTTTAACTTAAATATGGGTTATGAATAAGTTATTGCTTTAACTTAAATATGGGTTATGAATAAGTGACTGCTTTACCTTAAATATGGGTTATGAATAAGTGACTGCTTTAACTTAAATATGGGTTATGAATAAGTTATTGCTTTAACTTAAATATGGGTGATGAATAAGTGACTGCTTTAACTTAAATATGGGTGATGAATAAGTGACTGTTTTAACTTAAATATGGGTTATGAATAAGTGACTGCTTTAACTTAAATATGGGTTATGAATAAGTGACTGCTTTAACTTAAATATGGGTTATGAATAAGTGACTGCTTTACCTTAAAAATGGGTTATGAATAAGTGACTGCTTTAACTTAAATATGGGTTATGAATAAGTTATTGCTTTAACTTAAATATGGGTGATGAATAAGTGACTGCTTTAACTTAAATATGGGTGATGAATAAGTGACTGCTTTAACTTAAATATGGGTGATGAATAAGTGACTGCTTTAACTTAAATATGGGTGATGAATAAGTGACTGCTTTAACTTAAATATGGGTGATGAATAAGTGACTGCTTTAACTTAAATATGGGTGATGAATAAGTGACTGCTTTAACTTAAATATGGGTGATGAATAAGTGACTGCTTTAACTTAAATATGGGTGATGAATAAGTGACTGCTTTAACTTAAATATGGGTTATGAATAAGTTATTGCTTTAACTTAAATATGGGTTATGAATAAGTGACTGCTTTACCTTAAATATGGGTGATGAATAAGTGACTGTTTTAACTTCAATATGGGTTATGAATAAGTGACTGCTTTAACTTAAATATGGGTTATGAATAAGTGACTGCTTTAACTTAAATATGGGTTATGAATAAGTGACTGCTTTACCTTAAATATGGGTTATGAATAAGTGACTGCTTTAACTTAAATATGGGTTATGAATAAGTGACTGCTTTAACTTAAATATGGGTGATGAATAAGTGACTGCTTTAACTCAAATATGGGTTATGAATAAGTGACTGCTTTAACTTAAATATGGGTGATGAATAAGTGACTGCTTTAACTTAAATATGGGTGATGAATAAGTGACTGCTTTAACTTAAATATGGGTGATGAATAAGTGACTGCTTTAACTTAAATATGGGTTATGAATAAGTTATTGCTTTAACTTAAATATGGGTTATGAATAAGTGACTGCTTTACCTTAAATATGGGTTATGAATAAGTGACTGCTTTAACTTAAATATGGGTTATGAATAAGTTATTGCTTTAACTTAAATATGGGTGATGAATAAGTGACTGCTTTAACTTAAATATGGGTGATGAATAATTGACTGTTTTAACTTAAATATGGGTTATGAATAAGTGACTGCTTTAACTTAAATATGGGTTATGAATAAGTGACTGCTTTAACTTACATATGGGTTATGAATAAGTGACTGCTTTAACTTAAATATGGGTGATGAATAAGTGACTGCTTTAACTTAAATATGGGTTATGAATAAGTGACTGCTTTAACTTAAATATGGGTTATGAATAAGTGACTGCTTTAACTTAAATATGGGTTATGAATAATTGACTGCTTTAACTTAAATATGGGTTATGAATAAGTGACTGCTTTAACTTAAATATGGGTTATGAATAAGTGACTGCTTTAACTTAAATATGGGTTATGAATAAGTTATTGCTTTAACTTAAATATGGGTGATGAATAAGTGACTGCTTTAACTTAAATATGGGTGATGAATAAGTGACTGCTTTAACTTAAATATGGGTGATGAATAAATGACTGCTTTAACTTAAATATGGGTTATGAATATGTTACTGCATTAACTTAAATATGGGTTATGAATAAGTGACTGCTTTAACTTAAATATGGGTTATGAATAAGTTATTGCTTTAACTTAAATATGGGTGATGAATAAATGACTGCTTTAACTTAAATATGGGTTATGAATATGTTACTGCATTAACTTAAATATGGGTTATGAATAAGTGACTGCTTTAACTTAAATATGGGTGATGAATAAGTTATTGCTTTAACTTAAATATGGGTCATGAATAAGTGACTGCTTTAACTTAAATATGGGTGATGAATAAGTGACTGCTTTACTTAAATATGGGTGATGAATAAGTGACTGCTTTATCTTAAATATGGGTGATGAATAAGTGACTGCTTTAACTTAAATATGGGTGATGAATAAGTGACTGCTTTAACTTAAATATGGGTTATGAATATGTTACTGCTTTAACTTAAATATGGGTTATGAATAAGTGACTGCTTTAACTTAAATATGGGTTATGAATAAGTTATTGCTTTAACTTAAATATGGGTGATGAATAAGTGACTGCTTTAACTTAAATATGGGTGATGAATAAGTGACTGCTTTAACTTAAATATGGGTGATGAATAAGTGACTGCTTTAACTTAAATATGGGTTATGAATAAGTGACTGCTTTAACTTAAATATGGCTGATGAATAAGTGACTGCTTTAACTTAAATATGGGTTATGAATAAGTGACTGCTTTAACTTAAATATGGGTGATGAATAAGTTATTGCTTTAACTTAAATATGGGTGATGAATAAGTGACTGCTTTAACTTAAATATGGCTGATGAATAAGTGACTGCTTTAACTTAAATATGGGTGATGAATAAGTGACTGCTTTAACTTAAATATGGGTTATGAATAAGTGACTGCTTTATCTTAAATATGGGTGATGAATAAGTGACTGCTTTAACTTAAATATGGCTGATGAATAAGTGACTGCTTTAACTTAAATATGGGTTATGAATAAGTTATTGCTTTAACTTAAATATGGGTTATGAATAAGTGACTGCTTTACCTTAAATATGGGTTATGAATAAGTGACTGCTTTAACTTAAATATGGGTTATGAATAAGTTATTGCTTTAACTTAAATATGGGTGATGAATAAGTGACTGCTTTAACTTAAATATGGGTGATGAATAAGTGACTGTTTTAACTTAAATATGGGTTATGAATAAGTGACTGCTTTAACTTAAATATGGGTTATGAATAAGTGACTGCTTTTACTTAAATATGGGTTATGAATAAGTGACTGCTTTACCTTAAAAATGGGTTATGAATAAGTGACTGCTTTAACTTAAATATGGGTTATGAATAAGTTATTGCTTTAACTTAAATATGGGTGATGAATAAGTGACTGCTTTAACTTAAATATGGGTGATGAATAAGTGACTGCTTTAACTTAAATATGGGTTATGAATAAGTGACTGCTTTACCTTAAATATGGGTTATGAATAAGTTATTGCTTTAACTTAAATATGGGTTATGAATAAGTGACTGCTTTACCTTAAATATGGGTTATGAATAAGTGACTGCTTTAACTTAAATATGGGTGATGAATAAGTGACTGCTTTAACTTAAATATGGGTGATGAATAAGTGACTGCTTTACCTTAAATATGGGTTATGAATAAGTTATTGCTTTAACTTAAATATGGGTTATGAATAAGTGACTGCTTTACCTTAAATATGGGTTATGAATAAGTGACTGCTTTAACTTAAATATGGGTGATGAATAAGTGACTGCTTTAACTTAAATATGGGTGATGAATAAGTGACTGCTTTAACTTAAATATGGGTGATGAATAAGTGACTGCTTTAACTTAAATATGGGTGATGAATAAGTGACTGCTTTAACTTAAATATGGGTGATGAATAAGTGACTGCTTTAACTTAAATATGGGTGATGAATAAGTGACTGCTTTAACTTAAATATGGGTGATGAATAAGTGACTGCTTTAACTTAAATATGGGTGATGAATAAGTGACTGCTTTAACTTAAATATGGGTTATGAATAAGTTATTGCTTTAACTTAAATATGGGTTATGAATAAGTGACTGCTTTACCTTAAATATGGGTGATGAATAAGTGACTGTTTTAACTTCAATATGGGTTATGAATAAGTGACTGCTTTACCTTAAATATGGGTTATGAATAAGTGACTGCTTTAACTTAAATATGGGTTATGAATAAGTTATTGCTTTAACTTAAATATGGGTGATGAATAAGTGACTGCTTTAACTTAAATATGGGTGATGAATAAGTGACTGTTTTAACTTAAATATGGGTTATGAATAAGTGACTGCTTTAACTTAAATATGGGTTATGAATAAGTGACTGCTTTAACTTAAATATGGGTTATGAATAAGTGACTGCTTTACCTTAAAAATGGGTTATGAATAAGTGACTGCTTTAACTTAAATATGGGTTATGAATAAGTTATTGCTTTAACTTAAATATGGGTGATGAATAAGTGACTGCTTTAACTTAAATATGGGTGATGAATAAGTGACTGCTTTAACTTAAATATGGGTGATGAATAAGTGACTGCTTTAACTTAAATATGGGTGATGAATAAGTGACTGCTTTAACTTAAATATGGGTGATGAATAAGTGACTGCTTTAACTTAAATATGGGTGATGAATAAGTGACTGCTTTAACTTAAATATGGGTGATGAATAAGTGACTGCTTTAACTTAAATATGGGTGATGAATAAGTGACTGCTTTAACTTAAATATGGGTGATGAATAAGTGACTGCTTTAACTTAAATATGGGTTATGAATAAGTTATTGCTTTAACTTAAATATGGGTTATGAATAAGTGACTGCTTTACCTTAAATATGGGTGATGAATAAGTGACTGTTTTAACTTCAATATGGGTTATGAATAAGTGACTGCTTTAACTTAAATATGGGTTATGAATAAGTGACTGCTTTAACTTAAATATGGGTTATGAATAAGTGACTGCTTTACCTTAAATATGGGTTATGAATAAGTGACTGCTTTAACTTAAATATGGGTTATGAATAATTTATTGCTTTAACTTAAATATGGGTGATGAATAAGTGACTGCTTTAACTTAAATATGGGTTATGAATAAGTGACTGCTTTAACTTAAATATGGGTGATGAATAAGTGACTGCTTTAACTTAAATATGGGTGATGAATAAGTGACTGCTTTAACTTAAATATGGGTGATGAATAAGTGACTGCTTTAACTTAAATATGGGTTATGAATAAGTTATTGCTTTAACTTAAATATGGGTTATGAATAAGTGACTGCTTTATTTTAAATATGGGTTATGAATAAGTGACTGCTTTACCTTAAATATGGGTTATGAATAAGTGACTGCTTTAACTTAAATATGGGTTATGAATAAGTTATTGCTTTAACTTAAATATGGGTGATGAATAAGTGACTGCTTTAACTTAAATATGGGTGATGAATAATTGACTGTTTTAACTTAAATATGGGTTATGAATAAGTGACTGCTTTAACTTAAATATGGGTTATGAATAAGTGACTGCTTTAACTTACATATGGGTTATGAATAAGTGACTGCTTTAACTTAAATATGGGTGATGAATAAGTGACTGCTTTAACTTAAATATGGGTTATGAATAAGTGACTGCTTTAACTTAAATATGGGTTATGAATAAGTGACTGCTTTAACTTAAATATGGGTTATGAATAAGTGACTGCTTTAACTTAAATATGGGTTATGAATAAGTGACTGCTTTAACTTAAATATGGGTTATGAATAAGTGACTGCTTTAACTTAAATATGGGTTATGAATAAGTTATTGCTTTAACTTAAATATGGGTGATGAATAAGTGACTGCTTTAACTTAAATATGGGTGATGAATAAGTGACTGTTTTAACTTAAATATGGGTTATGAATAAGTGACTGCTTTAACTTAAATATGGGTTATGAATAAGTGACTGCTTTAACTTAAATATGGGTTATGAATAAGTGACTGCTTTACCTTAAAAATGGGTTATGAATAAGTGACTGCTTTAACTTAAATATGGGTTATGAATAAGTTATTGCTTTAACTTAAATATGGGTGATGAATAAGTGACTGCTTTAACTTAAATATGGGTGATGAATAAGTGACTGCTTTAACTTAAATATGGGTGATGAATAAGTGACTGCTTTAACTTAAATATGGGTTATGAATAAGTTATTGCTTTAACTTAAATATGGGTTATGAATAAGTGACTGCTTTACCTTAAATATGGGTGATGAATAAGTGACTGTTTTAACTTCAATATGGGTTATGAATAAGTGACTGCTTTACCTTAAATATGGGTTATGAATAAGTGACTGCTTTAACTTAAATATGGGTTATGAATAAGTTAT
Source organism: Nothobranchius furzeri (assembly GCF_043380555.1). Classification (NCBI taxonomy): domain Eukaryota; kingdom Metazoa; phylum Chordata; class Actinopteri; order Cyprinodontiformes; family Nothobranchiidae; genus Nothobranchius; species Nothobranchius furzeri. The sequence goes on along the minus strand of NC_091742.1, from coordinate 100,415,850 downwards.
TGCTTTAACTTAAATATGGGTGATGAATAAGTGACTGCTTTAACTTAAATATGGGTGATGAATAAGTGACTGTTTTAACTTAAATATGGGTTATGAATAAGTGACTGCTTTAACTTAAATATGGGTTATGAATAAGTGACTGCTTTAACTTAAATATGGGTTATGAATAAGTGACTGCTTTACCTTAAAAATGGGTTATGAATAAGTGACTGCTTTAACTTAAATATGGGTTATGAATAAGTTATTGCTTTAACTTAAATATGGGTGATGAATAAGTGACTGCTTTAACTTAAATATGGGTGATGAATAAGTGACTGCTTTAACTTAAATATGGGTGATGAATAAGTGACTGCTTTAACTTAAATATGGGTGATGAATAAGTGACTGCTTTAACTTAAATATGGGTGATGAATAAGTGACTGCTTTAACTTAAATATGGGTGATGAATAAGTGACTGCTTTAACTTAAATATGGGTGATGAATAAGTGACTGCTTTAACTTAAATATGGGTGATGAATAAGTGACTGCTTTAACTTAAATATGGGTGATGAATAAGTGACTGCTTTAACTTAAATATGGGTTATGAATAAGTTATTGCTTTAACTTAAATATGGGTTATGAATAAGTGACTGCTTTACCTTAAATATGGGTGATGAATAAGTGACTGTTTTAACTTCAATATGGGTTATGAATAAGTGACTGCTTTAACTTAAATATGGGTTATGAATAAGTGACTGCTTTAACTTAAATATGGGTTATGAATAAGTGACTGCTTTACCTTAAATATGGGTTATGAATAAGTGACTGCTTTAACTTAAATATGGGTTATGAATAATTTATTGCTTTAACTTAAATATGGGTGATGAATAAGTGACTGCTTTAACTTAAATATGGGTTATGAATAAGTGACTGCTTTAACTTAAATATGGGTGATGAATAAGTGACTGCTTTAACTTAAATATGGGTGATGAATAAGTGACTGCTTTAACTTAAATATGGGTGATGAATAAGTGACTGCTTTAACTTAAATATGGGTTATGAATAAGTTATTGCTTTAACTTAAATATGGGTTATGAATAAGTGACTGCTTTATTTTAAATATGGGTTATGAATAAGTGACTGCTTTACCTTAAATATGGGTTATGAATAAGTGACTGCTTTAACTTAAATATGGGTTATGAATAAGTTATTGCTTTAACTTAAATATGGGTGATGAATAAGTGACTGCTTTAACTTAAATATGGGTGATGAATAATTGACTGTTTTAACTTAAATATGGGTTATGAATAAGTGACTGCTTTAACTTAAATATGGGTTATGAATAAGTGACTGCTTTAACTTACATATGGGTTATGAATAAGTGACTGCTTTAACTTAAATATGGGTGATGAATAAGTGACTGCTTTAACTTAAATATGGGTTATGAATAAGTGACTGCTTTAACTTAAATATGGGTTATGAATAAGTGACTGCTTTAACTTAAATATGGGTTATGAATAAGTGACTGCTTTAACTTAAATATGGGTTATGAATAAGTGACTGCTTTAACTTAAATATGGGTTATGAATAAGTGACTGCTTTAACTTAAATATGGGTTATGAATAAGTTATTGCTTTAACTTAAATATGGGTGATGAATAAGTGACTGCTTTAACTTAAATATGGGTGATGAATAAGTGACTGTTTTAACTTAAATATGGGTTATGAATAAGTGACTGCTTTAACTTAAATATGGGTTATGAATAAGTGACTGCTTTAACTTAAATATGGGTTATGAATAAGTGACTGCTTTACCTTAAAAATGGGTTATGAATAAGTGACTGCTTTAACTTAAATATGGGTTATGAATAAGTTATTGCTTTAACTTAAATATGGGTGATGAATAAGTGACTGCTTTAACTTAAATATGGGTGATGAATAAGTGACTGCTTTAACTTAAATATGGGTGATGAATAAGTGACTGCTTTAACTTAAATATGGGTGATGAATAAGTGACTGCTTTAACTTAAATATGGGTGATGAATAAGTGACTGCTTTAACTTAAATATGGGTGATGAATAAGTGACTGCTTTAACTTAAATATGGGTGATGAATAAGTGACTGCTTTAACTTAAATATGGGTGATGAATAAGTGACTGCTTTAACTTAAATATGGGTGATGAATAAGTGACTGCTTTAACTTAAATATGGGTTATGAATAAGTTATTGCTTTAACTTAAATATGGGTTATGAATATGTGACTGCTTTACCTTAAATATGGGTGATGAATAAGTGACTGTTTTAACTTCAATATGGGTTATGAATAAGTGACTGCTTTAACTTAAATATGGGTTATGAATAAGTGACTGCTTTAACTTAAATATGGGTTATGAATAAGTGACTGCTTTACCTTAAATATGGGTTATGAATAAGTGACTGCTTTAACTTAAATATGGGTTATGAATAATTTATTGCTTTAACTTAAATATGGGTGATGAATAAGTGACTGCTTTAACTTAAATATGGGTTATGAATAAGTGACTGCTTTAACTTAAATATGGGTGATGAATAAGTGACTGCTTTAACTTAAATATGGGTTATGAATAAGTTATTGCTTTAACTTAAATATGGGTTATGAATAAGTGACTGCTTTAACTTAAATATGGGTTATGAATAAGTGACTGCTTTACCTTAAATATGGGTTATGAATAAGTGACTGCTTTAACTTAAATATGGGTTATGAATAAGTTATTGCTTTAACTTAAATATGGGTGATGAATAAGTGACTGCTTTAACTTAAATATGGGTGATGAATAATTGACTGTTTTAACTTAAATATGGGTTATGAATAAGTGACTGCTTTAACTTAAATATGGGTTATGAATAAGTGACTGCTTTAACTTACATATGGGTTATGAATAAGTGACTGCTTTAACTTAAATATGGGTGATGAATAAGTGACTGCTTTAACTTAAATATGGGTTATGAATAAGTGACTGCTTTAACTTAAATATGGGTTATGAATAAGTGACTGCTTTAACTTAAATATGGGTTATGAATAAGTGACTGCTTTAACTTAAATATGGGTTATGAATAAGTGACTGCTTTAACTTAAATATGGGTTATGAATAAGTGACTGCTTTAACTTAAATATGGGTTATGAATAAGTTATTGCTTTAACTTAAATATGGGTGATGAATAAGTGACTGCTTTAACTTAAATATGGGTGATGAATAAGTGACTGCTTTAACTTAAATATGGGTGATGAATAAGTGACTGCTTTAACTTAAATATGGGTTATGAATAAGTGACTGCTTTAACTTAAATATGGCTGATGAATAAGTGACTGCTTTAACTTAAATATGGGTTATGAATAAGTGACTGCTTTAACTTAAATATGGGTGATGAATAAGTTATTGCTTTAACTTAAATATGGGTGATGAATAAGTGACTGCTTTAACTTAAATATGGCTGATGAATAAGTGACTGCTTTAACTTAAATATGGGTGATGAATAAGTGACTGCTTTAACTTAAATATGGGTTATGAATAAGTGACTGCTTTATCTTAAATATGGGTGATGAATAAGTGACTGCTTTAACTTAAATATGGCTGATGAATAAGTGACTGCTTTAACTTAAATATGGGTTATGAATAAGTTATTGCTTTAACTTAAATATGGGTTATGAATAAGTGACTGCTTTACCTTAAATATGGGTTATGAATAAGTGACTGCTTTAACTTAAATATGGGTTATGAATAAGTTATTGCTTTAACTTAAATATGGGTGATGAATAAGTGACTGCTTTAACTTAAATATGGGTGATGAATAAGTGACTGTTTTAACTTAAATATGGGTTATGAATAAGTGACTGCTTTAACTTAAATATGGGTTATGAATAAGTGACTGCTTTAACTTAAATATGGGTTATGAATAAGTGACTGCTTTACCTTAAAAATGGGTTATGAATAAGTGACTGCTTTAACTTAAATATGGGTTATGAATAAGTTATTGCTTTAACTTAAATATGGGTGATGAATAAGTGACTGCTTTAACTTAAATATGGGTGATGAATAAGTGACTGCTTTAACTTAAATATGGGTGATGAATAAGTGACTGCTTTAACTTAAATATGGGTGATGAATAAGTGACTGCTTTAACTTAAATATGGGTGATGAATAAGTGACTGCTTTAACTTAAATATGGGTGATGAATAAGTGACTGCTTTAACTTAAATATGGGTGATGAATATGTGACTGCTTTAACTTAAATATGGGTGATGAATAAGTGACTGCTTTAACTTAAATATGGGTGATGAATAAGTGACTGCTTTAACTTAAATATGGGTTATGAATAAGTTATTGCTTTAACTTAAATATGGGTTATGAATAAGTGACTGCTTTACCTTAAATATGGGTGATGAATAAGTGACTGTTTTAACTTCAATATGGGTTATGAATAAGTGACTGCTTTAACTTAAATATGGGTTATGAATAAGTGACTGCTTTAACTTAAATATGGGTTATGAATAAGTGACTGCTTTACCTTAAATATGGGTTATGAATAAGTGACTGCTTTAACTTAAATATGGGTTATGAATAATTTATTGCTTTAACTTAAATATGGGTGATGAATAAGTGACTGCTTTAACTTAAATATGGGTTATGAATAAGTGACTGCTTTAACTTAAATATGGGTGATGAATAAGTGACTGCTTTAACTTAAATATGGGTGATGAATAAGTGACTGCTTTAACTTAAATATGGGTGATGAATAAGTGACTGCTTTAACTTAAATATGGGTGATGAATAAGTGACTGCTTTAACTTAAATATGGGTTATGAATAAGTTATTGCTTTAACTTAAATATGGGTTATGAATAAGTGACTGCTTTAACTTAAATATGGGTTATGAATAAGTGACTGCTTTACCTTAAATATGGGTTATGAATAAGTGACTGCTTTAACTTAAATATGGGTTATGAATAAGTTATTGCTTTAACTTAAATATGGGTGATGAATAAGTGACTGCTTTAACTTAAATATGGGTGATGAATAATTGACTGTTTTAACTTAAATATGGGTTATGAATAAGTGACTGCTTTAACTTAAATATGGGTTATGAATAAGTGACTGCTTTAACTTACATATGGGTTAATAATAAGTGACTGCTTTAACTTAAATATGGGTGATGAATAAGTGACTGCTTTAACTTAAATATGGGTTATGAATAAGTGACTGCTTTAACTTAAATATGGGTTATGAATAAGTGACTGCTTTAACTTAAATATGGGTTATGAATAAGTGACTGCTTTAACTTAAATATGGGTTATGAATAAGTGACTGCTTTAACTTAAATATGGGTTATGAATAAGTGACTGCTTTAACTTAAATATGGGTTATGAATAAGTTATTGCTTTAACTTAAATATGGGTGATGAATAAGTGACTGCTTTAACTTAAATATGGGTGATGAATAAGTGACTGCTTTAACTTAAATATGGGTGATGAATAAATGACTGCTTTAACTTAAATATGGGTTATGAATATGTTACTGCATTAACTTAAATATGGGTTATGAATAAGTGACTGCTTTAACTTAAATATGGGTTATGAATAAGTTATTGCTTTAACTTAAATATGGGTGATGAATAAATGACTGCTTTAACTTAAATATGGGTTATGAATATGTTACTGCATTAACTTAAATATGGGTTATGAATAAGTGACTGCTTTAACTTAAATATGGGTGATGAATAAGTTATTGCTTTAACTTAAATATGGGTGATGAATAAGTGACTGCTTTAACTTAAATATGGGTGATGAATAAGTGACTGCTTTACTTAAATATGGGTGATGAATAAGTGACTGCTTTATCTTAAATATGGGTGATGAATAAGTGACTGCTTTAACTTAAATATGGGTGATGAATAAGTGACTGCTTTAACTTAAATATGGGTTATGAATATGTTACTGCTTTAACTTAAATATGGGTTATGAATAAGTGACTGCTTTAACTTAAATATGGGTTATGAATAAGTTATTGCTTTAACTTAAATATGGGTGATGAATAAGTGACTGCTTTAACTTAAATATGGGTGATGAATAAGTGACTGCTTTAACTTAAATATGGGTGATGAATAAGTGACTGCTTTAACTTAAATATGGGTTATGAATAAGTGACTGCTTTAACTTAAATATGGCTGATGAATAAGTGACTGCTTTAACTTAAATATGGGTTATGAATAAGTGACTGCTTTAACTTAAATATGGGTGATGAATAAGTTATTGCTTTAACTTAAATATGGGTGATGAATAAGTGACTGCTTTAACTTAAATATGGCTGATGAATAAGTGACTGCTTTAACTTAAATATGGGTGATGAATAAGTGACTGCTTTAACTTAAATATGGGTTATGAATAAGTGACTGCTTTATCTTAAATATGGGTGATGAATAAGTGACTGCTTTAACTTAAATATGGCTGATGAATAAGTGACTGCTTTAACTTAAATATGGGTTATGAATAAGTTATTGCTTTAACTTAAATATGGGTTATGAATAAGTGACTGCTTTAACTTAAATATGGGTTATGAATAAGTGACTGCTTTAACTTAAATATGGGTTATGAATAAGTGACTGCTTTAACTTAAATATGGGTGATGAATAAGTTACTGCTTTAACTTAAATATGGGTTATGAATAAGTGACTGCTTTAACTTAAATATGGGTGATGAATAAGTGACTGCTTTAACTTAAATATGGGTGATGAATAAGTGACTGTTTTAACTTAAATATGGGTTATGAATAAGTTATTGCTTTAACTTAAATATGGGTTATGAATAAGTTATTGCTTTAACTTAAATATGGGTGATGAATAAGTGACTGCTTTAACTTAAATATGGGTGATGAATAAGTGACTACTTTAACTTAAATATGGGTTATGAATAAGTTATTGCTTTAACTTAAATATGGGTGATGAATAAGTGACTGCTTTAGCTTAAATATGGGTGATGAATAAGTGACTGCTTTAACGTAAATATGGGTTATGAATAAGTTATTGCTTTAACTTAAATATGGGTGATGAATAAGTGACTGCTTTAACTTAAATATGGGTTATGAATAAGTTATTGCTTTAACTTAAATATGGGTGATGAATAAGTGACTGCTTTAACTTAAATATGGGTTATGAATAAGTTATTGCTTTAACTTAAATATGGGTGATGAATAAGTGACTGCTTTAACTTAAATATGGGTGATGAATAAGTGACTGCTTTAACTTAAATATGGGTTATGAATAAGTGACTGCTTTAACTTAAATATGGGTGATGAATAAGTGACTGCTTTAACTTAAATATGGGTTATGAATAAGTGACTGCTTTAACTTAAATATGGGTTATGAATAAGTTATTGCTTTAACTTAAATATGGGTGATGAATAAGTGACTGTTTTAACTTAAATATGGGTTATGAATAAGTGACTGCTTTAACTTAAATATGGGTTATGAATAAGTGACTGCTTTAACTTAAATATGGGTTATGAATAAGTGACTGCTTTACCTTAAAAATGGGTTATGAATAAGTGACTGCTTTAACTTAAATATGGGTTATGAATAAGTTATTGCTTTAACTTAAATATGGGTGATGAATAAGTGACTGCTTTAACTTAAATATGGGTGATGAATAAGTGACTGCTTTAACTTAAATATGGGTGATGAATAAGTGACTGCTTTAACTTAAATATGGGTGATGAATAAGTGACTGCTTTAACTTAAATATGGGTGATGAATAAGTGACTGCTTTAACTTAAATATGGGTGATGAATAAGTGACTGCTTTAACTTAAATATGGGTGATGAATAAGTGACTGCTTTAACTTAAATATGGGTGATGAATAAGTGACTGCTTTAACTTAAATATGGGTGATGAATAAGTGACTGCTTTAACTTAAATATGGGTTATGAATAAGTTATTGCTTTAACTTAAATATGGGTTATGAATAAGTGACTGCTTTACCTTAAATATGGGTGATGAATAAGTGACTGTTTTAACTTCAATATGGGTTATGAATAAGTGACTGCTTTAACTTAAATATGGGTTATGAATAAGTGACTGCTTTAACTTAAATATGGGTTATGAATAAGTGACTGCTTTACCTTAAATATGGGTTATGAATAAGTGACTGCTTTAACTTAAATATGGGTTATGAATAATTTATTGCTTTAACTTAAATATGGGTGATGAATAAGTGACTGCTTTAACTTAAATATGGGTTATGAATAAGTGACTGCTTTAACTTAAATATGGGTGATGAATAAGTGACTGCTTTAACTTAAATATGGGTGATGAATAAGTGACTGCTTTAACTTAAATATGGGTGATGAATAAGTGACTGCTTTAACTTAAATATGGGTTATGAATAAGTTATTGCTTTAACTTAAATATGGGTTATGAATAAGTGACTGCTTTATTTTAAATATGGGTTATGAATAAGTGACTGCTTTACCTTAAATATGGGTTATGAATAAGTGACTGCTTTAACTTAAATATGGGTTATGAATAAGTTATTGCTTTAACTTAAATATGGGTGATGAATAAGTGACTGCTTTAACTTAAATATGGGTGATGAATAATTGACTGTTTTAACTTAAATATGGGTTATGAATAAGTGACTGCTTTAACTTAAATATGGGTTATGAATAAGTGACTGCTTTAACTTACATATGGGTTATGAATAAGTGACTGCTTTAACTTAAATATGGGTGATGAATAAGTGACTGCTTTAACTTAAATATGGGTTATGAATAAGTGACTGCTTTAACTTAAATATGGGTTATGAATAAGTGACTGCTTTAACTTAAATATGGGTTATGAATAAGTGACTGCTTTAACTTAAATATGGGTTATGAATAAGTGACTGCTTTAACTTAAATATGGGTTATGAATAAGTGACTGCTTTAACTTAAATATGGGTTATGAATAAGTTATTGCTTTAACTTAAATATGGGTGATGAATAAGTGACTGCTTTAACTTAAATATGGGTGATGAATAAGTGACTGTTTTAACTTAAATATGGGTTATGAATAAGTGACTGCTTTAACTTAAATATGGGTTATGAATAAGTGACTGCTTTAACTTAAATATGGGTTATGAATAAGTGACTGCTTTACCTTAAAAATGGGTTATGAATAAGTGACTGCTTTAACTTAAATATGGGTTATGAATAAGTTATTGCTTTAACTTAAATATGGGTGATGAATAAGTGACTGCTTTAACTTAAATATGGGTGATGAATAAGTGACTGCTTTAACTTAAATATGGGTGATGAATAAGTGACTGCTTTAACTTAAATATGGGTGATGAATAAGTGACTGCTTTAACTTAAATATGGGTGATGAATAAGTGACTGCTTTAACTTAAATATGGGTGATGAATAAGTGACTGCTTTAACTTAAATATGGGTGATGAATAAATGACTGCTTTAACTTAAATATGGGTTATGAATATGTTACTGCATTAACTTAAATATGGGTTATGAATAAGTGACTGCTTTAACTTAAATATGGGTTATGAATAAGTTATTGCTTTAACTTAAATATGGGTGATGAATAAATGACTGCTTTAACTTAAATATGGGTTATGAATATGTTACTGCATTAACTTAAATATGGGTTATGAATAAGTGACTGCTTTAACTTAAATATGGGTGATGAATAAGTTATTGCTTTAACTTAAATATGGGTGATGAATAAGTGACTGCTTTAACTTAAATATGGGTGATGAATAAGTGACTGCTTTACTTAAATATGGGTGATGAATAAGTGACTGCTTTATCTTAAATATGGGTGATGAATAAGTGACTGCTTTAACTTAAATATGGGTGATGAATAAGTGACTGCTTTAACTTAAATATGGGTTATGAATATGTTACTGCTTTAACTTAAATATGGGTTATGAATAAGTGACTGCTTTAACTTAAATATGGGTTATGAATAAGTTATTGCTTTAACTTAAATATGGGTGATGAATAAGTGACTGCTTTAACTTAAATATGGGTGATGAATAAGTGACTGCTTTAACTTAAATATGGGTGATGAATAAGTGACTGCTTTAACTTAAATATGGGTTATGAATAAGTGACTGCTTTAACTTAAATATGGCTGATGAATAAGTGACTGCTTTAACTTAAATATGGGTTATGAATAAGTGACTGCTTTAACTTAAATATGGGTGATGAATAAGTTATTGCTTTAACTTAAATATGGGTTATGAATAAGTGACTGCTTTAACTTACATATGGGTTATGAATAAGTGACTGCTTTAACTTAAATATGGGTGATGAATAAGTGACTGCTTTAACTTAAATATGGGTTATGAATAAGTGACTGCTTTAACTTAAATATGGGTTATGAATAAGTGACTGCTTTAACTTAAATATGGGTTATGAATAAGTGACTGCTTTAACTTAAATATGGGTTATGAATAAGTGACTGCTTTAACTTAAATATGGGTTATGAATAAGTGACTGCTTTAACTTAAATATGGGTTATGAATAAGTTATTGCTTTAACTTAAATATGGGTGATGAATAAGTGACTGCTTTAACTTAAATATGGGTGATGAATAAGTGACTGCTTTAACTTAAATATGGGTGATGAATAAGTGACTGCTTTAACTTAAATATGGGTTATGAATAAGTGACTGCTTTAACTTAAATATGGCTGATGAATAAGTGACTGCTTTAACTTAAATATGGGTTATGAATAAGTGACTGCTTTAACTTAAATATGGGTGATGAATAAGTTATTGCTTTAACTTAAATATGGGTGATGAATAAGTGACTGCTTTAACTTAAATATGGCTGATGAATAAGTGACTGCTTTAACTTAAATATGGGTGATGAATAAGTGACTGCTTTAACTTAAATATGGGTTATGAATAAGTGACTGCTTTATCTTAAATATGGGTGATGAATAAGTGACTGCTTTAACTTAAATATGGCTGATGAATAAGTGACTGCTTTAACTTAAATATGGGTTATGAATAAGTTATTGCTTTAACTTAAATATGGGTTATGAATAAGTGACTGCTTTACCTTAAATATGGGTTATGAATAAGTGACTGCTTTAACTTAAATATGGGTTATGAATAAGTTATTGCTTTAACTTAAATATGGGTGATGAATAAGTGACTGCTTTAACTTAAATATGGGTGATGAATAAGTGACTGTTTTAACTTAAATATGGGTTATGAATAAGTGACTGCTTTAACTTAAATATGGGTTATGAATAAGTGACTGCTTTAACTTAAATATGGGTTATGAATAAGTGACTGCTTTACCTTAAAAATGGGTTATGAATAAGTGACTGCTTTAACTTAAATATGGGTTATGAATAAGTTATTGCTTTAACTTAAATATGGGTGATGAATAAGTGACTGCTTTAACTTAAATATGGGTTATGAATAAGTTATTGCTTTAACTTAAATATGGGTGATGAATAAGTGACTGCTTTAACTTAAATATGGGTGATGAATAAGTGACTGTTTTAACTTAAATATGGGTTATGAATAAGTGACTGCTTTAACTTAAATATGGGTTATGAATAAGTGACTGCTTTAACTTAAATATGGGTTATGAATAAGTGACTGCTTTACCTTAAAAATGGGTTATGAATAAGTGACTGCTTTAACTTAAATATGGGTTATGAATAAGTTATTGCTTTAACTTAAATATGGGTGATGAATAAGTGACTGCTTTAACTTAAATATGGGTGATGAATAAGTGACTGCTTTAACTTAAATATGGGTGATGAATAAGTGACTGCTTTAACTTAAATATGGGTGATGAATAAGTGACTGCTTTAACTTAAATATGGGTGATGAATAAGTGACTGCTTTAACTTAAATATGGGTGATGAATAAGTGACTGCTTTAACTTAAATATGGGTGATGAATATGTGACTGCTTTAACTTAAATATGGGTGATGAATAAGTGACTGCTTTAACTTAAATATGGGTGATGAATAAGTGACTGCTTTAACTTAAATATGGGTTATGAATAAGTTATTGCTTTAACTTAAATATGGGTTATGAATAAGTGACTGCTTTACCTTAAATATGGGTGATGAATAAGTGACTGTTTTAACTTCAATATGGGTTATGAATAAGTGACTGCTTTAACTTAAATATGGGTTATGAATAAGTGACTGCTTTAACTTAAATATGGGTTATGAATAAGTGACTGCTTTACCTTAAATATGGGTTATGAATAAGTGACTGCTTTAACTTAAATATGGGTTATGAATAATTTATTGCTTTAACTTAAATATGGGTGATGAATAAGTGACTGCTTTAACTTAAATATGGGTTATGAATAAGTGACTGCTTTAACTTAAATATGGGTGATGAATAAGTGACTGCTTAACTTAAATATGGGTGATGAATAAGTGACTGCTTTAACTTAAATATGGGTGATGAATAAGTGACTGCTTTAACTTAAATATGGGTGATGAATAAGTGACTGCTTTAACTTAAATATGGGTTATGAATAAGTTATTGCTTTAACTTAAATATGGGTTATGAATAAGTGACTGCTTTAACTTAAATATGGGTTATGAATAAGTGACTGCTTTACCTTAAATATGGGTTATGAATAAGTGACTGCTTTAACTTAAATATGGGTTATGAATAAGTTATTGCTTTAACTTAAATATGGGTGATGAATAAGTGACTGCTTTAACTTAAATATGGGTGATGAATAATTGACTGTTTTAACTTAAATATGGGTTATGAATAAGTGACTGCTTTAACTTAAATATGGGTTATGAATAAGTGACTGCTTTAACTTACATATGGGTTAATAATAAGTGACTGCTTTAACTTAAATATGGGTGATGAATAAGTGACTGCTTTAACTTAAATATGGGTTATGAATAAGTGACTGCTTTAACTTAAATATGGGTTATGAATAAGTGACTGCTTTAACTTAAATATGGGTTATGAATAAGTGACTGCTTTAACTTAAATATGGGTTATGAATAAGTGACTGCTTTAACTTAAATATGGGTTATGAATAAGTGACTGCTTTAACTTAAATATGGGTTATGAATAAGTTATTGCTTTAACTTAAATATGGGTGATGAATAAGTGACTGCTTTAACTTAAATATGGGTGATGAATAAGTGACTGCTTTAACTTAAATATGGGTGATGAATAAATGACTGCTTTAACTTAAATATGGGTTATGAATATGTTACTGCATTAACTTAAATATGGGTTATGAATAAGTGACTGCTTTAACTTAAATATGGGTTATGAATAAGTTATTGCTTTAACTTAAATATGGGTGATGAATAAATGACTGCTTTAACTTAAATATGGGTTATGAATATGTTACTGCATTAACTTAAATATGGGTTATGAATAAGTGACTGCTTTAACTTAAATATGGGTGATGAATAAGTTATTGCTTTAACTTAAATATGGGTGATGAATAAGTGACTGCTTTAACTTAAATATGGGTGATGAATAAGTGACTGCTTTACTTAAATATGGGTGATGAATAAGTGACTGCTTTATCTTAAATATGGGTGATGAATAAGTGACTGCTTTAACTTAAATATGGGTGATGAATAAGTGACTGCTTTAACTTAAATATGGGTTATGAATATGTTACTGCTTTAACTTAAATATGGGTTATGAATAAGTGACTGCTTTAACTTAAATATGGGTTATGAATAAGTTATTGCTTTAACTTAAATATGGGTGATGAATAAGTGACTGCTTTAACTTAAATATGGGTGATGAATAAGTGACTGCTTTAACTTAAATATGGGTGATGAATAAGTGACTGCTTTAACTTAAATATGGGTTATGAATAAGTGACTGCTTTAACTTAAATATGGCTGATGAATAAGTGACTGCTTTAACTTAAATATGGGTTATGAATAAGTGACTGCTTTAACTTAAATATGGGTGATGAATAAGTTATTGCTTTAACTTAAATATGGGTGATGAATAAGTGACTGCTTTAACTTAAATATGGCTGATGAATAAGTGACTGCTTTAACTTAAATATGGGTGATGAATAAGTGACTGCTTTAACTTAAATATGGGTTATGAATAAGTGACTGCTTTATCTTAAATATGGGTGATGAATAAGTGACTGCTTTAACTTAAATATGGCTGATGAATAAGTGACTGCTTTAACTTAAATATGGGTTATGAATAAGTTATTGCTTTAACTTAAATATGGGTTATGAATAAGTGACTGCTTTAACTTAAATATGGGTTATGAATAAGTGACTGCTTTAACTTAAATATGGGTTATGAATAAGTGACTGCTTTAACTTAAATATGGGTGATGAATAAGTTACTGCTTTAACTTAAATATGGGTTATGAATAAGTGACTGCTTTAACTTAAATATGGGTGATGAATAAGTGACTGCTTTAACTTAAATATGGGTGATGAATAAGTGACTGTTTTAACTTAAATATGGGTTATGAATAAGTTATTGCTTTAACTTAAATATGGGTTATGAATAAGTTATTGCTTTAACTTAAATATGGGTGATGAATAAGTGACTGCTTTAACTTAAATATGGGTGATGAATAAGTGACTACTTTAACTTAAATATGGGTTATGAATAAGTTATTGCTTTAACTTAAATATGGGTGATGAATAAGTGACTGCTTTAGCTTAAATATGGGTGATGAATAAGTGACTGCTTTAACGTAAATATGGGTTATGAATAAGTTATTGCTTTAACTTAAATATGGGTGATGAATAAGTGACTGCTTTAACTTAAATATGGGTTATGAATAAGTTATTGCTTTAACTTAAATATGGGTGATGAATAAGTGACTGCTTTAACTTAAATATGGGTTATGAATAAGTTATTGCTTTAACTTAAATATGGGTGATGAATAAGTGACTGCTTTAACTTAAATATGGGTGATGAATAAGTGACTGCTTTAACTTAAATATGGGTTATGAATAAGTGACTGCTTTAACTTAAATATGGGTGATGAATAAGTGACTGCTTTAACTTAAATATGGGTTATGAATAAGTGACTGCTTTAACTTAAATATGGGTTATGAATAAGTTATTGCTTTAACTTAAATATGGGTGATGAATAAGTGACTGCTTTAACTTAAATATGGGTTATGAATAAGTTATTGCTTTAACTTAAATATGGGTGATGAATAAGTGACTGCTTTAACTTAAATATGGGTGATGAATAAGTTATTGCTTTAACTTAAATATGGGTGATGAATAAGTGACTGCTTTAACTTAAATATGGGTTATGAATAAGTTATTGCTTTAACTTAAATATGGGTGATGAATAAGTGACTGCTTTAACTTAAATATGGGTTATGAATAAGTGACTGCTTTAACTTAAATATGGGTGATGAATAAGTGACTGCTTTAACTTAAATATGGGTGATGAATAAGTGACTGTTTCAACTTAAATATGGGTTATGAATAAGTGACTGCTTTAACTTAAATATGGGTTATGAATAAGTGACTGCTTTACCTTAAATATGGGTTATGAATAAGTGACTGCTTTAACTTAAATATGGGTTATGAATAAGTTATTGCTTTAACTTAAATATGGGTGATGAATAAGTGACTGTTTTAACTTAAATATGGGTTATGAATAAGTTATTGCTTTAACTTAAATATGGGTGATGAATAAGTGACTGCTTTAACTTAAATATGGGTGATGAATAAGTGACTGCTTTAACTTAAATATGGGTTATGAATAAGTGACTGCTTTATCTTAAATATGGGTGATGAATAAGTGACTGCTTTAACTTAAATATGGGTGATGAATAAGTGACTGCTTTAACTTAAATATGGGTTATGAATATGTTACTGCTTTAACTTAAATATGGGTTATGAATAAGTGACTGCTTTAACTTAAATATGGGTTATGAATAAGTTATTGCTTTAACTTAAATATGGGTGATGAATAATTGACTGCTTTAACTTAAATATGGGTGATGAATAAGTGACTGCTTTAACTTAAATATGGGTGATGAATAAGTGACTGCTTTAACTTAAATATGGGTTATGAATAAGTGACTGCTTTAACTTAAATATGGCTGATGAATAAGTGACTGCTTTAACTTAAATATGGGTTATGAATAAGTGACTGCTTTAACTTAAATATGGGTGATGAATAAGTTATTGCTTTAACTTAAATATGGGTTATGAATAAGTGACTGCTTTAACTTAAATATGGGTTATGAATAAGTGACTGCTTTAACTTAAATATGGGTGATGAATAAGTGACTGCTTTAACTTAAATATGGGTGATGAATAAGTGACTGCTTTAACTTAAATATGGGTGATGAATAAGTGACTGCTTTAACTTAAATATGGGTGATGAATAAGTGACTGCTTTAACTTAAATATGGGTGATGAATAAATGACTGCTTTAACTTAAATATGGGTTATGAATATGTTACTGCATTAACTTAAATATGGGTTATGAATAAGTGACTGCTTTAACTTAAATATGGGTTATGAATAAGTTATTGCTTTAACTTAAATATGGGTGATGAATAAATGACTGCTTTAACTTAAATATGGGTTATGAATATGTTACTGCATTAACTTAAATATGGGTTATGAATAAGTGACTGCTTTAACTTAAATATGGGTGATGAATAAGTTATTGCTTTAACTTAAATATGGGTGATGAATAAGTGACTGCTTTAACTTAAATATGGGTGATGAATAAGTGACTGCTTTACTTAAATATGGGTGATGAATAAGTGACTGCTTTATCTTAAATATGGGTGATGAATAAGTGACTGCTTTAACTTAAATATGGGTGATGAATAAGTGACTGCTTTAACTTAAATATGGGTTATGAATATGTTACTGCTTTAACTTAAATATGGGTTATGAATAAGTGACTGCTTTAACTTAAATATGGGTTATGAATAAGTTATTGCTTTAACTTAAATATGGGTGATGAATAAGTGACTGCTTTAACTTAAATATGGGTGATGAATAAGTGACTGCTTTAACTTAAATATGGGTGATGAATAAGTGACTGCTTTAACTTAAATATGGGTGATGAATAAGTTATTGCTTTAACTTAAATATGGGTGATGAATAAGTGACTGCTTTAACTTAAATATGGCTGATGAATAAGTGACTGCTTTAACTTAAATATGGGTGATGAATAAGTGACTGCTTTAACTTAAATATGGGTTATGAATAAGTGACTGCTTTATCTTAAATATGGGTGATGAATAAGTGACTGCTTTAACTTAAATATGGCTGATGAATAAGTGACTGCTTTAACTTAAATATGGGTTATGAATAAGTTATTGCTTTAACTTAAATATGGGTTATGAATAAGTGACTGCTTTAACTTAAATATGGGTTATGAATAAGTGACTGCTTTAACTTAAATATGGGTTATGAATAAGTGACTGCTTTAACTTAAATATGGGTGATGAATAAGTTACTGCTTTAACTTAAATATGGGTTATGAATAAGTGACTGCTTTAACTTAAATATGGGTGATGAATAAGTGACTGCTTTAACTTAAATATGGGTGATGAATAAGTGACTGTTTTAACTTAAATATGGGTTATGAATAAGTTATTGCTTTAACTTAAATATGGGTTATGAATAAGTTATTGCTTTAACTTAAATATGGGTGATGAATAAGTGACTGCTTTAACTTAAATATGGGTGATGAATAAGTGACTACTTTAACTTAAATATGGGTTATGAATAAGTTATTGCTTTAACTTAAATATGGGTGATGAATAAGTGACTGCTTTAGCTTAAATATGGGTGATGAATAAGTGACTGCTTTAACGTAAATATGGGTTATGAATAAGTTATTGCTTTAACTTAAATATGGGTGATGAATAAGTGACTGCTTTAACTTAAATATGGGTTATGAATAAGTTATTGCTTTAACTTAAATATGGGTGATGAATAAGTGACTGCTTTAACTTAAATATGGGTTATGAATAAGTTATTGCTTTAACTTAAATATGGGTGATGAATAAGTGACTGCTTTAACTTAAATATGGGTGATGAATAAGTGACTGCTTTAACTTAAATATGGGTTATGAATAAGTGACTGCTTTAACTTAAATATGGGTGATGAATAAGTGACTGCTTTAACTTAAATATGGGTTATGAATAAGTGACTGCTTTAACTTAAATATGGGTTATGAATAAGTTATTGCTTTAACTTAAATATGGGTGATGAATAAGTGACTGCTTTAACTTAAATATGGGTTATGAATAAGTTATTGCTTTAACTTAAATATGGGTGATGAATAAGTGACTGCTTTAACTTAAATATGGGTGATGAATAAGTTATTGCTTTAACTTAAATATGGGTGATGAATAAGTGACTGCTTTAACTTAAATATGGGTTATGAATAAGTTATTGCTTTAACTTAAATATGGGTGATGAATAAGTGACTGCTTTAACTTAAATATGGGTTATGAATAAGTGACTGCTTTAACTTAAATATGGGTGATGAATAAGTGACTGCTTTAACTTAAATATGGGTGATGAATAAGTGACTGTTTCAACTTAAATATGGGTTATGAATAAGTGACTGCTTTAACTTAAATATGGGTTATGAATAAGTGACTGCTTTACCTTAAATATGGGTTATGAATAAGTGACTGCTTTAACTTAAATATGGGTTATGAATAAGTTATTGCTTTAACTTAAATATGGGTGATGAATAAGTGACTGTTTTAACTTAAATATGGGTTATGAATAAGTTATTGCTTTAACTTAAATATGGGTGATGAATAAGTGACTGCTTTAACTTAAATATGGGTGATGAATAAGTGACTGCTTTAACTTAAATATGGGTGATGAATAAGTGACTGCTTTAACTTAAATATGGGTTATGAATAAGTGACTGCTTTAACTTAAATATGGCTGATGAATAAGTGACTGCTTTAACTTAAATATGGGTTATGAATAAGTGACTGCTTTAACTTAAATATGGGTGATGAATAAGTTATTGCTTTAACTTAAATATGGGTGATGAATAAGTGACTGCTTTAACTTAAATATGGCTGATGAATAAGTGACTGCTTTAACTTAAATATGGGTGATGAATAAGTGACTGCTTTAACTTAAATATGGGTTATGAATAAGTGACTGCTTTATCTTAAATATGGGTGATGAATAAGTGACTGCTTTAACTTAAATATGGCTGATGAATAAGTGACTGCTTTAACTTAAATATGGGTTATGAATAAGTTATTGCTTTAACTTAAATATGGGTTATGAATAAGTGACTGCTTTAACTTAAATATGGGTTATGAATAAGTGACTGCTTTAACTTAAATATGGGTTATGAATAAGTGACTGCTTTAACTTAAATATGGGTGATGAATAAGTTACTGCTTTAACTTAAATATGGGTTATGAATAAGTGACTGCTTTAACTTAAATATGGGTGATGAATAAGTGACTGCTTTAACTTAAATATGGGTGATGAATAAGTGACTGTTTTAACTTAAATATGGGTTATGAATAAGTTATTGCTTTAACTTAAATATGGGTTATGAATAAGTTATTGCTTTAACTTAAATATGGGTGATGAATAAGTGACTGCTTTAACTTAAATATGGGTGATGAATAAGTGACTACTTTAACTTAAATATGGGTTATGAATAAGTTATTGCTTTAACTTAAATATGGGTGATGAATAAGTGACTGCTTTAGCTTAAATATGGGTGATGAATAAGTGACTGCTTTAACGTAAATATGGGTTATGAATAAGTTATTGCTTTAACTTAAATATGGGTGATGAATAAGTGACTGCTTTAACTTAAATATGGGTTATGAATAAGTTATTGCTTTAACTTAAATATGGGTGATGAATAAGTGACTGCTTTAACTTAAATATGGGTTATGAATAAGTTATTGCTTTAACTTAAATATGGGTGATGAATAAGTGACTGCTTTAACTTAAATATGGGTGATGAATAAGTGACTGCTTTAACTTAAATATGGGTTATGAATAAGTGACTGCTTTAACTTAAATATGGGTGATGAATAAGTGACTGCTTTAACTTAAATATGGGTTATGAATAAGTGACTGCTTTAACTTAAATATGGGTTATGAATAAGTTATTGCTTTAACTTAAATATGGGTGATGAATAAGTGACTGCTTTAACTTAAATATGGGTTATGAATAAGTTATTGCTTTAACTTAAATATGGGTGATGAATAAGTGACTGCTTTAACTTAAATATGGGTGATGAATAAGTTATTGCTTTAACTTAAATATGGGTGATGAATAAGTGACTGCTTTAACTTAAATATGGGTTATGAATAAGTTATTGCTTTAACTTAAATATGGGTGATGAATAAGTGACTGCTTTAACTTAAATATGGGTTATGAATAAGTGACTGCTTTAACTTAAATATGGGTGATGAATAAGTGACTGCTTTAACTTAAATATGGGTGATGAATAAGTGACTGTTTCAACTTAAATATGGGTTATGAATAAGTGACTGCTTTAACTTAAATATGGGTTATGAATAAGTGACTGCTTTACCTTAAATATGGGTTATGAATAAGTGACTGCTTTAACTTAAATATGGGTTATGAATAAGTTATTGCTTTAACTTAAATATGGGTGATGAATAAGTGACTGTTTTAACTTAAATATGGGTTATGAATAAGTTATTGCTTTAACTTAAATATGGGTGATGAATAAGTGACTGCTTTAACTTAAATATGGGTGATGAATAAGTGACTGCTTTAACTTAAATATGGGTGATGAATAAGTGACTGCTTTAACTTAAATATGGGTTATGAATAAGTGACTGCTTTATCTTAAATATGGGTGATGAATAAGTGACTGCTTTAACTTAAATATGGGTGATGAATAAGTGACTGCTTTAACTTAAATATGGGTTATGAATATGTTACTGCTTTAACTTAAATATGGGTTATGAATAAGTGACTGCTTTAACTTAAATATGGGTTATGAATAAGTTATTGCTTTAACTTAAATATGGGTGATGAATAATTGACTGCTTTAACTTAAATATGGGTGATGAATAAGTGACTGCTTTAACTTAAATATGGGTGATGAATAAGTGACTGCTTTAACTTAAATATGGGTTATGAATAAGTGACTGCTTTAACTTAAATATGGCTGATGAATAAGTGACTGCTTTAACTTAAATATGGGTTATGAATAAGTGACTGCTTTAACTTAAATATGGGTGATGAATAAGTTACTGCTTTAACTTAAATATGGGTTATGAATAAGTGACTGCTTTAACTTAAATATGGGTTATGAATAAGTGACTGCTTTAACTTAAATATGGGTGATGAATAAGTGACTGCTTTAACTTAAATATGGGTGATGAATAAGTGACTGCTTTAACTTAAATATGGGTGATGAATAAATGACTGCTTTAACTTAAATATGGGTTATGAATATGTTACTGCATTAACTTAAATATGGGTTATGAATAAGTGACTGCTTTAACTTAAATATGGGTTATGAATAAGTTATTGCTTTAACTTAAATATGGGTGATGAATAAATGACTGCTTTAACTTAAATATGGGTTATGAATATGTTACTGCATTAACTTAAATATGGGTTATGAATAAGTGACTGCTTTAACTTAAATATGGGTGATGAATAAGTTATTGCTTTAACTTAAATATGGGTGATGAATAAGTGACTGCTTTAACTTAAATATGGGTGATGAATAAGTGACTGCTTTACTTAAATATGGGTGATGAATAAGTGACTGCTTTATCTTAAATATGGGTGATGAATAAGTGACTGCTTTAACTTAAATATGGGTGATGAATAAGTGACTGCTTTAACTTAAATATGGGTTATGAATATGTTACTGCTTTAACTTAAATATGGGTTATGAATAAGTGACTGCTTTAACTTAAATATGGGTTATGAATAAGTTATTGCTTTAACTTAAATATGGGTGATGAATAAGTGACTGCTTTAACTTAAATATGGGTGATGAATAAGTGACTGCTTTAACTTAAATATGGGTGATGAATAAGTGACTGCTTTAACTTAAATATGGGTTATGAATAAGTGACTGCTTTAACTTAAATATGGCTGATGAATAAGTGACTGCTTTAACTTAAATATGGGTTATGAATAAGTGACTGCTTTAACTTAAATATGGGTGATGAATAAGTTATTGCTTTAACTTAAATATGGGTGATGAATAAGTGACTGCTTTAACTTAAATATGGCTGATGAATAAGTGACTGCTTTAACTTAAATATGGGTGATGAATAAGTGACTGCTTTAACTTAAATATGGGTTATGAATAAGTGACTGCTTTATCTTAAATATGGGTGATGAATAAGTGACTGCTTTAACTTAAATATGGCTGATGAATAAGTGACTGCTTTAACTTAAATATGGGTTATGAATAAGTTATTGCTTTAACTTAAATATGGGTTATGAATAAGTGACTGCTTTAACTTAAATATGGGTTATGAATAAGTGACTGCTTTAACTTAAATATGGGTTATGAATAAGTGACTGCTTTAACTTAAATATGGGTGATGAATAAGTTACTGCTTTAACTTAAATATGGGTTATGAATAAGTGACTGCTTTAACTTAAATATGGGTGATGAATAAGTGACTGCTTTAACTTAAATATGGGTGATGAATAAGTGACTGTTTTAACTTAAATATGGGTTATGAATAAGTTATTGCTTTAACTTAAATATGGGTTATGAATAAGTTATTGCTTTAACTTAAATATGGGTGATGAATAAGTGACTGCTTTAACTTAAATATGGGTGATGAATAAGTGACTACTTTAACTTAAATATGGGTTATGAATAAGTTATTGCTTTAACTTAAATATGGGTGATGAATAAGTGACTGCTTTAGCTTAAATATGGGTGATGAATAAGTGACTGCTTTAACGTAAATATGGGTTATGAATAAGTTATTGCTTTAACTTAAATATGGGTGATGAATAAGTGACTGCTTTAACTTAAATATGGGTTATGAATAAGTTATTGCTTTAACTTAAATATGGGTGATGAATAAGTGACTGCTTTAACTTAAATATGGGTTATGAATAAGTTATTGCTTTAACTTAAATATGGGTGATGAATAAGTGACTGCTTTAACTTAAATATGGGTGATGAATAAGTGACTGCTTTAACTTAAATATGGGTTATGAATAAGTGACTGCTTTAACTTAAATATGGGTGATGAATAAGTGACTGCTTTAACTTAAATATGGGTTATGAATAAGTGACTGCTTTAACTTAAATATGGGTTATGAATAAGTTATTGCTTTAACTTAAATATGGGTGATGAATAAGTGACTGCTTTAACTTAAATATGGGTTATGAATAAGTTATTGCTTTAACTTAAATATGGGTGATGAATAAGTGACTGCTTTAACTTAAATATGGGTGATGAATAAGTTATTGCTTTAACTTAAATATGGGTGATGAATAAGTGACTGCTTTAACTTAAATATGGGTTATGAATAAGTTATTGCTTTAACTTAAATATGGGTGATGAATAAGTGACTGCTTTAACTTAAATATGGGTTATGAATAAGTGACTGCTTTAACTTAAATATGGGTGATGAATAAGTGACTGCTTTAACTTAAATATGGGTGATGAATAAGTGACTGTTTCAACTTAAATATGGGTTATGAATAAGTGACTGCTTTAACTTAAATATGGGTTATGAATAAGTGACTGCTTTACCTTAAATATGGGTTATGAATAAGTGACTGCTTTAACTTAAATATGGGTTATGAATAAGTTATTGCTTTAACTTAAATATGGGTGATGAATAAGTGACTGTTTTAACTTAAATATGGGTTATGAATAAGTTATTGCTTTAACTTAAATATGGGTGATGAATAAGTGACTGCTTTAACTTAAATATGGGTGATGAATAAGTGACTGCTTTAACTTAAATATGGGTGATGAATAAGTGACTGCTTTAACTTAAATATGGGTTATGAATAAGTGACTGCTTTATCTTAAATATGGGTGATGAATAAGTGACTGCTTTAACTTAAATATGGGTGATGAATAAGTGACTGCTTTAACTTAAATATGGGTTATGAATATGTTACTGCTTTAACTTAAATATGGGTTATGAATAAGTGACTGCTTTAACTTAAATATGGGTTATGAATAAGTTATTGCTTTAACTTAAATATGGGTGATGAATAATTGACTGCTTTAACTTAAATATGGGTGATGAATAAGTGACTGCTTTAACTTAAATATGGGTGATGAATAAGTGACTGCTTTAACTTAAATATGGGTTATGAATAAGTGACTGCTTTAACTTAAATATGGCTGATGAATAAGTGACTGCTTTAACTTAAATATGGGTTATGAATAAGTGACTGCTTTAACTTAAATATGGGTGATGAATAAGTTATTGCTTTAACTTAAATATGGGTGATGAATAAGTGACTGCTTTAACTTAAATATGGCTGATGAATAAGTGACTGCTTTAACTTAAATATGGGTGATGAATAAGTGACTGCTTTAACTTAAATATGGCTTATGAATAAGTGACTGCTTTATCTTAAATATGGGTGATGAATAAGTGACTGCTTTAACTTAAATATGGGTTATGAATAAGTTATTGCTTTAACTTAAATATGGGTTATGAATAAGTGACTGCTTTAACTTAAATATGGGTTATGAATAAGTGACTGCTTTAACTTAAATATGGGTGATGAATAAGTTATTGCTTTAACTTAAATATGGGTGATGAATAAGTGACTGCTTTAACTTAAATATGGGTGATGAATAAGTGACTGTTTTAACTTAAATATGGGTTATGAATAAGTGACTGCTTTAACTTAAATATGGGTTATGAATAAGTGACTGCTTTACCTTAAATATGGGTTATGAATAAGTGACTGCTTTAACTTAAATATGGGTTATGAATAAGTTATTGCTTTAACTTAAATATGGGTGATGAATAAGTGACTGTTTTAACTTAAATATGGGTTATGAATAAGTTATTGCTTTAACTTAAATATGGGTGATGAATAAGTGACTGCTTTAACTTAAATATGGGTGATGAATAAGTGACTGCTTTAACTTAAATATGGGTGATGAATAAGTGACTGCTTTAACTTAAATATGGGTTATGAATAAGTGACTGCTTTATCTTAAATATGGGTGATGAATAAGTGACTGCTTTAACTTAAATATGGGTGATGAATAAGTGACTGCTTTAACTTAAATATGGGTTATGAATATGTTACTGCTTTAACTTAAATATGGGTTATGAATAAGTGACTGCTTTAACTTAAATATGGGTTATGAATAAGTTATTGCTTTAACTTAAATATGGGTGATGAATAATTGACTGCTTTAACTTAAATATGGGTGATGAATAAGTGACTGCTTTAACTTAAATATGGGTGATGAATAAGTGACTGCTTTAACTTAAATATGGGTTATGAATAAGTGACTGCTTTAACTTAAATATGGCTGATGAATAAGTGACTGCTTTAACTTAAATATGGGTTATGAATAAGTGACTGCTTTAACTTAAATATGGGTGATGAATAAGTTATTGCTTTAACTTAAATATGGGTGATGAATAAGTGACTGCTTTAACTTAAATATGGCTGATGAATAAGTGACTGCTTTAACTTAAATATGGGTGATGAATAAGTGACTGCTTTAACTTAAATATGGGTTATGAATAAGTGACTGCTTTATCTTAAATATGGGTGATGAATAAGTGACTGCTTTAACTTAAATATGGGTTATGAATAAGTTATTGCTTTAACTTAAATATGGGTTATGAATAAGTGACTGCTTTAACTTAAATATGGGTTATGAATAAGTGACTGCTTTAACTTAAATATGGGTTATGAATAAGTGACTGCTTTAACTTAAATATGGGTGATGAGTAAGTTACTGCTTTAACTTAAATATGGGTTATGAATAAGTGACTGCTTTAACTTAAATATGGGTTATGAATAAGTGACTGCTTTAACTTAAATATGGGTTATGAATAAGTGACTGCTTTAACTTAAATATGGGTTATGAATAAGTGACTGCTTTAACTTAAATATGGGTGATGAATAAGTTACTGCTTTAACTTAAATATGGGTTATGAATAAGTGACTGCTTTAACTTAAATATGGGTTATGAATAAGTGACTGCTTTATCTTAAATATGGCTGATGAATAAGTGACTGCTTTAACTTAAATATGGGTTATGAATAAGTTATTGCTTTAACTTAAATATGGGTTATGAATAAGTGACTGCTTTAACTTAAATATGGGTTATGAATAAGTGACTGCTTTAACTTAAATATGGGTTATGAATAAGTGACTGCTTTAACTTAAATATGGGTGATGAATAAGTTACTGCTTTAACTTAAATATGGGTTATGAATAAGTGACTGCTTTAACTTAAATATGGGTGATGAATAAGTGACTGCTTTAACTTAAATATGGGTGATGAATAAGTGACTGTTTTAACTTAAATATGGGTTATGAATAAGTTATTGCTTTAACTTAAATATGGGTTATGAATAAGTTATTGCTTTAACTTAAATATGGGTGATGAATAAGTGACTGCTTTAACTTAAATATGGGTTATGAATAAGTTATTGCTTTAACTTAAATAAGGGTGATGAATAAGTGACTGCTTTAACTTAAATATGGGTGATGAATAAGTTATTGCTTTAACTTAAATATGGGTGATGAATAAGTGACTGCTTTAACTTAAATATGGGTTATAAATAAGTTATTGCTTTAACTTAAATATGGGTGATGAATAAGTGACTGCTTTAACTTAAATATGGGTAATGAATAAGTTATTGCTTTAACTTAAATATGGGTGATGAATAAGTGACTGTTTTAACTTAAATATGGGTGATGAATAAGTGACTGTTTTAACTTAAATATGGGTTATGAATAAGTGACTGCTTTAACTTAAATATGGGTTATGAATAAGTGACTGCTTTACCTTAAATATGGGTTATGAATAAGTGACTGCTTTAACTTAAATATGGGTTATGAATAAGTTATTGCTTTAACTTAAATATGGGTGATGAATAAGTGACTGCTTTAACTTAAATATGGGTGATGAATAAGTGACTGTTTTAACTTAAATATGGGTTATGAATAAGTGACTGCTTTAACTTAAATATGGGTTATGAATAAGTGACTGCTTTAACTTAAATATGGGTTATGAATAAGTGACTGCTTTAACTTAAATATGGGTGATGAATAAGTGACTGCTTTAACTTAAATATGGGTTATGAATAAGTGACTGCTTTAACTTAAATATGGGTTATGAATAAGTTACTGCTTTAACTTAAATATGGGTTATGAATAAGTGACTGCTTTAACTTAAATATGGGTTATGAATAAGTGACTGCTTTAACTTAAATATGGGTTATGAATAAGTGACTGCTTTAACTTAAATATGGGTTATGAATAAGTTATTGCTTTAACTTAAATATGGGTGATGAATAAGTGACTGCTTTAACTTAAATATGGGTTATGAATAAGTGACTGCTTTAACTTAAATATGGGTGATGAATAAGTGACTGCTTTATCTTAAATATGGGTGATGAATAAGTGACTGCTTTAACTTAAATATGGGTAATGAATATGTTACTGCTTTAACTTAAATATGGGTTATGAATAAGTGACTGCTTTAACTTAAATATGGGTTATGAATATGTTATTGCTTTAACTTAAATATGGGTGATGAATAAGTGACTGCTTTAACTTAAATATGGGTGATGAATAAGTGACTGCTTTAACTTAAATATGGGTGATGAATAAGTGACTGCTTTAACTTAAATATGGGTTATGAATAAGTGACTGCTTTAACTTAAATATGGCTGATGAATAAGTGACTGCTTTAACTTAAATATGGGTTATGAATAAGTGACTGCTTTAACTTAAATATGGGTGATGAATAAGTTATTGCTTTAACTTAAATATGGGTGATGAATAAGTGACTGCTTTAACTTAAATATGGCTGATGAATAAGTGACTACTTTAACTTAAATATGGGTGATGAATAAGTGACTGCTTTAACTTAAATATGGGTTATGAATAAGTGACTGCTTTATCTTAAATATGGGTGATGAATAAGTGACTGCTTTAACTTAAATATGGCTGATGAATAAGTGACTGCTTTAACTTAAATATGGGTTATGAATAAGTTATTGCTTTAACTTAAATATGGGTTATGAATAAGTGACTGCTTTAACTTAAATATGGGTTATGAATAAGTGACTGCTTTAACTTAAATATGGGTTATGAATAAGTGACTGCTTTAACTTAAATATGGGTGATGAATAAGTTACTGCTTTAACTTAAATATGGGTTATGAATAAGTGACTGCTTTAACTTAAATATGGGTGATGAATAAGTGACTGCTTTAACTTAAATATGGGTGATGAATAAGTGACTGTTTTAACTTAAATATGGGTTATGAATAAGTTATTGCTTTAACTTAAATATGGGTTATGAATAAGTTATTGCTTTAACTTAAATATGGGTGATGAATAAGTGACTGCTTTAACTTAAATATGGGTGATGAATAAGTGACTGCTTTAACTTAAATATGGGTTATGAATAAGATATTGCTTTAACTTAAATATGGGTGATGAATAAGTGACTGCTTTAACTTAAATATGGGTAATGAATAAGTGACTGCTTTAACGTAAATATGGGTTATGAATAAGTTATTGCTTTAACTTAAATATGGGTGATGAATAAGTGACTGCTTTAACTTAAATATGGGTTATGAATAAGTTATTGCTTTAACTTAAATATGGGTGATGAATAAGTGACTGCTTTAACTTAAATATGGGTTATGAATAAGTTATTGCTTTAACTTAAATATGGGTGATGAATAAGTGACTGCTTTAACTTAAATATGGGTGATGAATAAGTGACTGCTTTAACTTAAATATGGGTTATGAATAAGTGACTGCTTTAACTTAAATATGGGTGATGAATAAGTGACTGCTTTAACTTAAATATGGGTTATGAATAAGTGACTGCTTTAACTTAAATATGGGTTATGAATAAGTTATTGCTTTAACTTAAATATGGGTGATGAATAAGTGACTGCTTTAACTTAAATATGGGTTATGAATAAGTTATTGCTTTAACTTAAATATGGGTGATGAATAAGTGACTGCTTTAACTTAAATATGGGTGATGAATAAGTTATTGCTTTAACTTAAATATGGGTGATTAATAAGTGACTGCTTTAACTTAAATATGGGTTATGAATAAGTTATTGCTTTAACTTAAATATGGGTGATGAATAAGTGACTGCTTTAACTTAAATATGGGTGATGAATAAGTGACTGCTTTACCTTAAATATGGGTTATGAATAAGTGACTGCTTTAACTTAAATATGGGTTATGAATAAGTTATTGCTTTAACTTAAATATGGGTGATGAATAAGTGACTGTTTTAACTTAAATATGGGTTATGAATAAGTGACTGCTTTAACTTAAATATGGGTTATGAATAAGTGACTGCTTTAACTTAAATATGGGTGATGAATAAGTGACTGTTTTAACTTAAATATGGGTTATGAATAAGTGACTGCTTTAACTTAAATATGGGTTATGAATAAGTGACTGCTTTAACTTAAATATGGGTGATGAATAAGTGACTGTTTTAACTTAAATATGGGTTATGAATAAGTGACTGCTTTAACTTAAATATGGGTGATGAATAAGTGACTGCTTTAACTTAAATATGGGTGATGAATAAGTGACTGCTTTAACTTAAATATGGGTGATGAATAAGTGACTGCTTTAACTTAAATATGGGTGATGAATAAGTGACTGCTTTAACTTAAATA
Source organism: Nothobranchius furzeri (assembly GCF_043380555.1). Lineage (NCBI taxonomy): Eukaryota > Metazoa > Chordata > Actinopteri > Cyprinodontiformes > Nothobranchiidae > Nothobranchius > Nothobranchius furzeri. The sequence goes on along the minus strand of NC_091742.1, from coordinate 100,385,985 downwards.
TGGGTGATGAATAAGTGACTGCTTTAACTTAAATATGGGTGATGAATAAGTGACTGCTTTAACTTAAATATGGGTTATGAATAAGTGACTGCTTTAACTTAAATATGGGTGATGAATAAGTGACTGCTTTAACTTAAATATGGGTGATGAATAAGTGACTGCTTTAACTTAAATATGGGTGATGAATAAGTGACTGCTTTAACTTAAATATGGGTGATGAATAAGTGACTGCTTTAACTTAAATATGGGTGATGAATAAGTGACTGCTTTAACTTAAATATGGGTGATGAATAAGTGACTGCTTTAACTTAAATATGGGTGATGAATAAGTGACTGCTTTAACTTAAATATGGGTTATGAATAAGTGACTGCTTTAACTTAAATATGGGTGATGAATAAGTGACTGCTTTAACTTAAATATGGGTGATGAATAAGTGACTGCTTTAACTTAAATATGGGTTATGAATAAGTGACTGCTTTAACTTAAATATGGGTGATGAATAAGTGACTGCTTTAACTTAAATATGGGTTATGAATAAGTGACTGCTTTAACTTAAATATGGGTGATGAATAAGTTACTGCTTTAACTTAAATATGGGTTATGAATAAGTGACTGCTTTAACTTAAATATGGGTTATGAATAAGTGACTGCTTTAACTTAAATATGGGTTATGAATAAGTGACTGCTTTAACTTAAATATGGCTGATGAATAAGTGACTGCTTTAACTTAAATATGGGTGATGAATAAGTGACTGCTTTAACTTAAATATGGGTTATGAATAAGTGACTGCTTTAACTTAAATATGGGTGATGAATAAGTGACTGCTTTAACTTAAATATGGGTTATGAATAAGTGACTGCTTTACCTTAAATATGGGTTATGAATAAGTGACTGCTTTAACTTAAATATGGGTTATGAATAAGTGACTGCTTTAACTTAAATATGGGTGATGAATAAGTGACTGTTTTAACTTAAATATGGGTTATGAATAAGTGACTGCTTTAACTTAAATATGGGTTATGAATAAGTTATTGCTTTAACTTAAATATGGGTGATGAATAAATGACTGCTTTAACTTAAATATGGGTTATGAATATGTTACTGCATTAACTTAAATATGGGTTATGAATAAGTGACTGCTTTAACTTAAATATGGGTGATGAATAAGTTATTGTTTTAACTTAAATATGGGTGATGAATAAGTGACTGTTTTAACTTAAATATGGGTGATGAATAAGTGACTGCTTTACTTAAATATGGGTGATGAATAAGTGACTGCTTTATCTTAAATATGGGTGATGAATAAGTGACTGCTTTAACTTAAATATGGGTGATGAATAAGTGACTGCTTTAACTTAAATATGGGTTATGAATATGTTACTGCTTTAACTTAAATATGGGTTATGAATAAGTGACTGCTTTAACTTAAATATGGGTTATGAATAAGTTATTGCTTTAACTTAAATATGGGTGATGAATAAGTGACTGCTTTAACTTAAATATGGGTGATGAATAAGTGACTGCTTTAACTTAAATATGGGTGATGAATAAGTGACTGCTTTAACTTAAATATGGGTTATGAATAAGTGACTGCTTTAACTTAAATATGGCTGATGAATAAGTGACTGCTTTAACTTAAATATGGGTTATGAATAAGTGACTGCTTTAACTTAAATATGGGTGATGAATAAGTTATTGCTTTAACTTAAATATGGGTGATGAATAAGTGACTGCTTTAACTTAAATATGGCTGATGAATAAGTGACTGCTTTAACTTAAATATGGGTGATGAATAAGTGACTGCTTTAACTTAAATATGGGTTATGAATAAGTGACTGCTTAATCTTAAATATGGGTGATGAATAAGTGACTGCTTTAACTTAAATATGGCTGATGAATAAGTGACTGCTTTAACTTAAATATGGGTTATGAATAAGTTATTGCTTTAACTTAAATATGGGTTATGAATAAGTGACTGCTTTAACTTAAATATGGGTTATGAATAAGTGACTGCTTTAACTTAAATATGGGTGATGAATAAGTTACTGCTTTAACTTAAATATGGGTTATGAATAAGTGACTGCTTTAACTTAAATATGGGTTATGAATAAGTGACTGCTTTAACTTAAATATGGGTTATGAATAAGTGACTGCTTTAACTTAAATATGGGTTATGAATAAGTGACTGCTTTAACTTAAATATGGGTGATGAATAAGTTACTGCTTTAACTTAAATATGGGTTATGAATAAGTGACTGCTTTAACTTAAATATGGGTGATGAATAAGTGACTGCTTTAACTTAAATATGGGTGATGAATAAGTGACTGTTTTAACTTAAATATGGGTTATGAATAAGTTATTGCTTTAACTTAAATATGGGTTATGAATAAGTTATTGCTTTAACTTAAATATGGGTGATGAATAAGTGACTGCTTTAACTTAAATATGGGTGATGAATAAGTGACTACTTTAACTTAAATATGGGTTATGAATAAGTTATTGCTTTAACTTAAATATGGGTGATGAATAAGTGACTGCTTTAACTTAAATATGGGTGATGAATAAGTGACTGCTTTAACGTAAATATGGGTTATGAATAAGTTATTGCTTTAACTTAAATATGGGTGATGAATAAGTGACTGCTTTAACTTAAATATGGGTTATGAATAAGTTATTGCTTTAACTTAAATATGGGTGATGAATAAGTGACTGCTTTAACTTAAATATGGGTTATGAATAAGTTATTACTTTAACTTAAATATGGGTGATGAATAAGTGACTGCTTTAACTTAAATATGGGTGATGAATAAGTGACTGCTTTAACTTAAATATGGGTTATGAATAAGTGACTGCTTTAACTTAAATATGGGTGATGAATAAGTGACTGCTTTAACTTAAATATGGGTTATGAATAAGTGACAGCTTTAACTTAAATATGGGTTATGAATAAGTTATTGCTTTAACTTAAATATGGGTGATGAATAAGTGACTGCTTTAACTTAAATATGGGTTATGAATAAGTTATTGCTTTAACTTAAATATGGGTGATGAATAAGTGACTGCTTTAACTTAAATATGGGTGATGAATAAGTTATTGCTTTAACTTAAATATGGTTGATGAATAAGTGACTGCTTTAACTTAAATATGGGTTATGAATAAGTTATTGCTTTAACTTAAATATGGGTGATGAATAAGTGACTGCTTTAACTTAAATATGGGTTATGAATAAGTTATTGCTTTAACTTAAATATGGGTGATGAATAAGTGACTGCTTTAACTTAAATATGGGTGATGAATAAGTGACTGTTTTAACTTAAATATGGGTTATGAATAAGTGACTGCTTTAACTTAAATATGGGTTATGAATAAGTGACTGCTTTACCTTAAATATGGGTTATGAATAAGTGACTGCTTTAACTTAAATATGGGTTATGAATAAGTTATTGCTTTAACTTAAATATGGGTGATGAATAAGTGACTGTTTTAACTTAAATATGGGTTATGAATAAGTGACTGCTTTAACTTAAATATGGGTTATGAATAAGTGACTGCTTTAACTTAAATATGGGTGATGAATAAGTGACTGTTTTAACTTAAATATGGGTTATGAATAAGTGACTGCTTTAACTTAAATATGGGTTATGAAGAAGTGACTGCTTTAACTTAAATATGGGTGATAAATAAGTGACTGCTTTAACTTAAATATGGGTTATGAATAAGTGACTGCTTTAACTTAAATATGGGTTATGAATATGTTGCTGCTTTAACTTAAATATGGGTTATGAATAAGTGACTGCTTTAACTTAAATATGGGTTATGAATATGTTACTGCATTAACTTAAATATGGGTTATGAATAAGTGACTGCTTTAACTTAAATATGGGTTATGAATAAGTTATTGCTTTAACTTAAATATGGGTGATGAATAAGTGACTGCTTTAACTTAAATATGGGTGATGAATAAGTGACTGCTTTAACTTAAATATGGGTGATGAATAAGTGACTGCTTTAACTTAAATATGGGTTATGAATAAGTGACTGCTTTATCTTAAATATGGGTGATGAATAAGTGACTGCTTTAACTTAAATATGGGTGATGAATAAGTGACTGCTTTAACTTAAATATGGGTTATGAATAAGTGACTGCTTTAACTTAAATATGGGTTATGAATAAGTTATTGCTTTAACTTAAATATGGGTTATGAATATGTTACTGCTTTAACTTAAATATGGGTTATGAATAAGTGACTGCTTTAACTTAAATATGGGTTATGAATAAGTTATTGCTTTAACTTAAATATGGGTGATGAATAATTGACTGCTTTAACTTAAATATGGGTGATGAATAAGTGACTGCTTTAACTTAAATATGGGTGATGAATAAGTGACTGCTTTAACTTAAATATGGGTTATGAATAAGTGACTGCTTTAACTTAAATATGGCTGATGAATAAGTTATTGCTTTAACTTAAATATGGGTGATGAATAAGTGACTGCTTTAACTTAAATATGGGTTATGAATAAGTTATTACTTTAACTTAAATATGGGTGATGAATAAGTGACTGCTTTAACTTAAATATGGGTGATGAATAAGTGACTGCTTTAACTTAAATATGGGTTATGAATAAGTGACTGCTTTAACTTAAATATGGGTGATGAATAAGTGACTGCTTTAACTTAAATATGGGTTATGAATAAGTGACTGCTTTAACTTAAATATGGGTTATGAATAAGTTATTGCTTTAACTTAAATATGGGTGATGAATAAGTGACTGCTTTAACTTAAATATGGGTTATGAATAAGTTATTGCTTTAACTTAAATATGGGTGATGAATAAGTGACTGCTTTAACTTAAATATGGGTGATGAATAAGTTATTGCTTTAACTTAAATATGGTTGATGAATAAGTGACTGCTTTAACTTAAATATGGGTTATGAATAAGTTATTGCTTTAACTTAAATATGGGTGATGAATAAGTGACTGCTTTAACTTAAATATGGGTTATGAATAAGTTATTGCTTTAACTTAAATATGGGTGATGAATAAGTGACTGCTTTAACTTAAATATGGGTGATGAATAAGTGACTGTTTTAACTTAAATATGGGTTATGAATAAGTGACTGCTTTAACTTAAATATGGGTTATGAATAAGTGACTGCTTTACCTTAAATATGGGTTATGAATAAGTGACTGCTTTAACTTAAATATGGGTTATGAATAAGTTATTGCTTTAACTTAAATATGGGTGATGAATAAGTGACTGTTTTAACTTAAATATGGGTTATGAATAAGTGACTGCTTTAACTTAAATATGGGTTATGAATAAGTGACTGCTTTAACTTAAATATGGGTGATGAATAAGTGACTGTTTTAACTTAAATATGGGTTATGAATAAGTGACTGCTTTAACTTAAATATGGGTTATGAAGAAGTGACTGCTTTAACTTAAATATGGGTGATAAATAAGTGACTGCTTTAACTTAAATATGGGTTATGAATAAGTGACTGCTTTAACTTAAATATGGGTTATGAATATGTTGCTGCTTTAACTTAAATATGGGTTATGAATAAGTGACTGCTTTAACTTAAATATGGGTTATGAATATGTTACTGCATTAACTTAAATATGGGTTATGAATAAGTGACTGCTTTAACTTAAATATGGGTTATGAATAAGTTATTGCTTTAACTTAAATATGGGTGATGAATAAGTGACTGCTTTAACTTAAATATGGGTGATGAATAAGTGACTGCTTTAACTTAAATATGGGTGATGAATAAGTGACTGCTTTAACTTAAATATGGGTTATGAATAAGTGACTGCTTTATCTTAAATATGGGTGATGAATAAGTGACTGCTTTAACTTAAATATGGGTGATGAATAAGTGACTGCTTTAACTTAAATATGGGTTATGAATAAGTGACTGCTTTAACTTAAATATGGGTTATGAATAAGTTATTGCTTTAACTTAAATATGGGTTATGAATATGTTACTGCTTTAACTTAAATATGGGTTATGAATAAGTGACTGCTTTAACTTAAATATGGGTTATGAATAAGTTATTGCTTTAACTTAAATATGGGTGATGAATAATTGACTGCTTTAACTTAAATATGGGTGATGAATAAGTGACTGCTTTAACTTAAATATGGGTGATGAATAAGTGACTGCTTTAACTTAAATATGGGTTATGAATAAGTGACTGCTTTAACTTAAATATGGCTGATGAATAAGTGACTGCTTTAACTTAAATATGGGTTATGAATAAGTGACTGCTTTAACTTAAATATGGGTGATGAATAAGTTATTGCTTTAACTTAAATATGGGTGATGAATAAGTGACTGCTTTAACTTAAATATGGCTGATGAATAAGTGACTGCTTTAACTTAAATATGGGTGATGAATAAGTGACTGCTTTAACTTAAATATGGGTTATGAATAAGTGACTGCTTTATCTTAAATATGGGTGATGAATAAGTGACTGCTTTAACTTAAATATGGCTGATGAATAAGTGACTGCTTTAACTTAAATATGGGTTATGAATAAGTTATTGCTTTAACTTAAATATGGGTTATGAATAAGTGACTGCTTTAACTTAAATATGGGTTATGAATAAGTGACTGCTTTAACTTAAATATGGGTTATGAATAAGTGACTGCTTTAACTTAAATATGGGTGATGAATAAGTTACTGCTTTAACTTAAATATGGGTTATGAATAAGTGACTGCTTTAACTTAAATATGGGTGATGAATAAGTGACTGCTTTAACTTAAATATGGGTGATGAATAAGTGACTGTTTTAACTTAAATATGGGTTATGAATAAGTTATTGCTTTAACTTAAATATGGGTTATGAATAAGTTATTGCTTTAACTTAAATATGGGTGATGAATAAGTGACTGCTTTAACTTAAATATGGGTTATGAATAAGTTATTGCTTTAACTTAAATAAGGGTGATGAATAAGTGACTGCTTTAACTTAAATATGGGTGATGAATAAGTTATTGCTTTAACTTAAATATGGGTGATGAATAAGTGACTGCTTTAACTTAAATATGGGTTATAAATAAGTTATTGCTTTAACTTAAATATGGGTGATGAATAAGTGACTGCTTTAACTTAAATATGGGTAATGAATAAGTTATTGCTTTAACTTAAATATGGGTGATGAATAAGTGACTGCTTTAACTTAAATATGGGTGATGAATAAGTGACTGTTTTAACTTAAATATGGGTTATGAATAAGTGACTGCTTTAACTTAAATATGGGTTATGAATAAGTGACTGCTTTACCTTAAATATGGGTTATGAATAAGTGACTGCTTTAACTTAAATATGGGTTATGAATAAGTTATTGCTTTAACTTAAATATGGGTGATGAATGAGTGACTGCTTTAACTTAAATATGGGTGATGAATAAGTGACTGTTTTAACTTAAATATGGGTTATGAATAAGTGACTGCTTTAACTTAAATATGGGTTATGAATAAGTGACTGCTTTAACTTAAATATGGGTTATGAATAAGTGACTGCTTTAACTTAAATATGGGTGATGAATAAGTGACTGCTTTAACTTAAATATGGGTTATGAATAAGTGACTGCTTTAACTTAAATATGGGTTATGAATAAGTGACTGCTTTAACTTAAATATGGGTTATGAATAAGTGACTGCTTTAACTTAAATATGGGTTATGAATAAGTGACTGCTTTAACTTAAATATGGGTTATGAATAAGTGACTGCTTTAACTTAAATATGGGTTATGAATAAGTTATTGCTTTAACTTAAATATGGGTGATGAATAAGTGACTGCTTTAACTTAAATATGGCTGATGAATAAGTGACTGCTTTAACTTAAATATGGGTGATGAATAAGTGACTGCTTTAACTTAAATATGGGTTATGAATAAGTGACTGCTTTAACTTAAATATGGGTTATGAATAAGTGACTGCTTTAACTTAAATATGGGTTATGAATAAGTGACTGCTTTATCTTAAATATGGGTGATGAATAAGTGACTGCTTTAACTTAAATATGGCTGATGAATAAGTGACTGCTTTAACTTAAATATGGGTTATGAATAAGTTATTGCTTTAACTTAAATATGGGTTATGAATAAGTGACTGCTTTAACTTAAATATGGGTTATGAATAAGTGACTGCTTTAACTTAAATATGGGTTATGAATAAGTGACTGCTTTAACTTAAATATGGGTGATGAATAAGTTACTGCTTTAACTTAAATATGGGTTATGAATAAGTTATTGCTTTAACTTAAATATGGGTGATGAATAAGTGACTGCTTTAACTTAAATATGGGTGATGAATAAGTGACTGCTTTAACTTAAATATGGGTTATGAATAAGTGACTGCTTTAACTTAAATATGGGTTATGAATAAGTTACTGCTTTAACTTAAATATGGGTTATGAATAAGTGACTGCTTTAACTTAAATATGGGTTATGAATAAGTGACTGCTTTAACTTAAATATGGGTTATGAATAAGTGACTGCTTTAACTTAAATATGGGTTATGAATAAGTTATTGCTTTAACTTAAATATGGGTGATGAATAAGTGACTGCTTTAACTTAAATATGGGTTATGAATAAGTGACTGCTTTAACTTAAATATGGGTGATGAATAAGTGACTGCTTTATCTTAAATATGGGTGATGAATAAGTGACTGCTTTAACTTAAATATGGGTGATGAATAAGTGACTGCTTTAACTTAAATATGGGTAATGAATATGTTACTGCTTTAACTTAAATATGGGTTATGAATAAGTGACTGCTTTAACTTAAATATGGGTTATGAATATGTTATTGCTTTAACTTAAATATGGGTGATGAATAAGTGACTGCTTTAACTTAAATATGGGTGATGAATAAGTGACTGCTTTAACTTAAATATGGGTGATGAATAAGTGACTGCTTTAACTTAAATATGGGTTATGAATAAGTGACTGCTTTAACTTAAATATGGCTGATGAATAAGTGACTGCTTTAACTTAAATATGGGTTATGAATAAGTGACTGCTTTAACTTAAATATGGGTGATGAATAAGTTATTGCTTTAACTTAAATATGGGTGATGAATAAGTGACTGCTTTAACTTAAATATGGCTGATGAATAAGTGACTACTTTAACTTAAATATGGGTGATGAATAAGTGACTGCTTTAACTTAAATATGGGTTATGAATAAGTGACTGCTTTATCTTAAATATGGGTGATGAATAAGTGACTGCTTTAACTTAAATATGGCTGATGAATAAGTGACTGCTTTAACTTAAATATGGGTTATGAATAAGTTATTGCTTTAACTTAAATATGGGTTATGAATAAGTGACTGCTTTAACTTAAATATGGGTTATGAATAAGTGACTGCTTTAACTTAAATATGGGTTATGAATAAGTGACTGCTTTAACTTAAATATGGGTTATGAATAAGTTATTGCTTTAACTTAAATATGGGTGATGAATAAGTGACTGCTTTAACTTAAATATGGGTTATGAATAAGTGACTGCTTTAACTTAAATATGGCTGATGAATAAGTGACTGCTTTAACTTAAATATGGGTTATGAATAAGTGACTGCTTTAACTTAAATATGGGTGATGAATAAGTTATTGCTTTAACTTAAATATGGGTGATGAATAAGTGACTGCTTTAACTTAAATATGGCTGATGAATAAGTGACTACTTTAACTTAAATATGGGTGATGAATAAGTGACTGCTTTAACTTAAATATGGGTTATGAATAAGTGACTGCTTTATCTTAAATATGGGTGATGAATAAGTGACTGCTTTAACTTAAATATGGCTGATGAATAAGTGACTGCTTTAACTTAAATATGGGTTATGAATAAGTTATTGCTTTAACTTAAATATGGGTTATGAATAAGTGACTGCTTTAACTTAAATATGGGTTATGAATAAGTGACTGCTTTAACTTAAATATGGGTTATGAATAAGTGACTGCTTTAACTTAAATATGGGTGATGAATAAGTTACTGCTTTAACTTAAATATGGGTTATGAATAAGTGACTGCTTTAACTTAAATATGGGTGATGAATAAGTGACTGCTTTAACTTAAATATGGGTGATGAATAAGTGACTGTTTTAACTTAAATATGGCTGATGAATAAGTGACTGCTTTAACTTAAATATGGGTTATGAATAAGTTATTGCTTTAACTTAAATATGGGTTATGAATAAGTGACTGCTTTAACTTAAATATGGGTTATGAATAAGTGACTGCTTTAACTTAAATATGGGTGATGAATAAGTGACTGCTTTATCTTAAATATGGGTGATGAATAAGTGACTGCTTTAACTTAAATATGGCTGATGAATAAGTGACTGCTTTAACTTAAATATGGGTTATGAATAAGTTATTGCTTTAACTTAAATATGGGTTATGAATAAGTGACTGCTTTAACTTAAATATGGGTTATGAATAAGTGACTGCTTTAACTTAAATATGGGTTATGAATAAGTGACTGCTTTAACTTAAATATGGGTTATGAATAAGTTATTGCTTTAACTTAAATATGGGTGATGAATAAGTGACTGCTTTAACTTAAATATGGGTTATGAATAAGTGACTGCTTTAACTTAAATATGGCTGATGAATAAGTGACTGCTTTAACTTAAATATGGGTTATGAATAAGTGACTGCTTTAACTTAAATATGGGTGATGAATAAGTTATTGCTTTAACTTAAATATGGGTGATGAATAAGTGACTGCTTTAACTTAAATATGGCTGATGAATAAGTGACTACTTTAACTTAAATATGGGTGATGAATAAGTGACTGCTTTAACTTAAATATGGGTTATGAATAAGTGACTGCTTTATCTTAAATATGGGTGATGAATAAGTGACTGCTTTAACTTAAATATGGCTGATGAATAAGTGACTGCTTTAACTTAAATATGGGTTATGAATAAGTTATTGCTTTAACTTAAATATGGGTTATGAATAAGTGACTGCTTTAACTTAAATATGGGTTATGAATAAGTGACTGCTTTAACTTAAATATGGGTTATGAATAAGTGACTGCTTTAACTTAAATATGGGTGATGAATAAGTTACTGCTTTAACTTAAATATGGGTTATGAATAAGTGACTGCTTTAACTTAAATATGGGTGATGAATAAGTGACTGCTTTAACTTAAATATGGGTGATGAATAAGTGACTGTTTTAACTTAAATATGGGTTATGAATAAGTTATTGCTTTAACTTAAATATGGGTTATGAATAAGTTATTGCTTTAACTTAAATATGGGTGATGAATAAGTGACTGCTTTAACTTAAATATGGGTGATGAATAAGTGACTGCTTTAACTTAAATATGGGTTATGAATAAGATATTGCTTTAACTTAAATATGGGTGATGAATAAGTGACTGCTTTAACTTAAATATGGGTAATGAATAAGTGACTGCTTTAACGTAAATATGGGTTATGAATAAGTTATTGCTTTAACTTAAATATGGGTGATGAATAAGTGACTGCTTTAACTTAAATATGGGTTATGAATAAGTTATTGCTTTAACTTAAATATGGGTGATGAATAAGTGACTGCTTTAACTTAAATATGGGTTATGAATAAGTTATTGCTTTAACTTAAATATGGGTGATGAATAAGTGACTGCTTTAACTTAAATATGGGTGATGAATAAGTGACTGCTTTAACTTAAATATGGGTTATGAATAAGTGACTGCTTTAACTTAAATATGGGTGATGAATAAGTGACTGCTTTAACTTAAATATGGGTTATGAATAAGTGACTGCTTTAACTTAAATATGGGTTATGAATAAGTTATTGCTTTAACTTAAATATGGGTGATGAATAAGTGACTGCTTTAACTTAAATATGGGTTATGAATAAGTTATTGCTTTAACTTAAATATGGGTGATGAATAAGTGACTGCTTTAACTTAAATATGGGTGATGAATAAGTGACTGCTTTAACTTAAATATGGGTTATGAATAAGTGACTGCTTTAACTTAAATATGGGTTATGAATATTTTACTGCTTTAACTTAAATATGGGTTATGAATAAGTGACTGCTTTAACTTAAATATGGGTTATGAATAAGTGACTGCTTTAACTTAAATATGGGTGATGAATAAGTGACTGCTTTAACTTAAATATGGGTGATGAATAAGTGACTGCTTTAACTTAAATATGGGTGATGAATAAGTGACTGCTTTAACTTAAATATGGGTGATGAATAAGTGACTGCTTTAACTTAAATATGGGTGATGAATAAGTGACTGCTTTAACTTAAATATGGGTGATGAATAAGTGACTGCTTTAACTTAAATATGGGTGATGAATAAGTGACTGCTTTAACTTAAATATGGGTGATGAATAAGTGACTGCTTTAACTTAAATATGGGTGATGAATAAGTGACTGCTTTAACTTAAATATGGGTTATGAATAAGTGACTGCTTTAACTTAAATATGGGTGATGAATAAGTGACTGTTTTAACTTAAATATGGGTTATGAATAAGTTATTGCTTTAACTTAAATATGGGTTATGAATAAGTTATTGCTTTAACTTAAATATGGGTGATGAATAAGTGACTGCTTTAACTTAAATATGGGTGATGAATAAGTGACTGCTTTAACTTAAATATGGGTTATGAATAAGATATTGCTTTAACTTAAATATGGGTGATGAATAAGTGACTGCTTTAACTTAAATATGGGTAATGAATAAGTGACTGCTTTAACGTAAATATGGGTTATGAATAAGTTATTGCTTTAACTTAAATATGGGTGATGAATAAGTGACTGCTTTAACTTAAATATGGGTTATGAATAAGTTATTGCTTTAACTTAAATATGGGTGATGAATAAGTGACTGCTTTAACTTAAATATGGGTTATGAATAAGTTATTGCTTTAACTTAAATATGGGTGATGAATAAGTGACTGCTTTAATTAAATATGGGTGATGAATAAGTGACTGCTTTAACTTAAATATGGGTTATGAATAAGTGACTGCTTTAACTTAAATATGGGTGATGAATAAGTGACTGCTTTAACTTAAATATGGGTTATGAATAAGTGACTGCTTTAACTTAAATATGGGTTATGAATAAGTTATTGCTTTAACTTAAATATGGGTGATGAATAAGTGACTGCTTTAACTTAAATATGGGTTATGAATAAGTTATTGCTTTAACTTAAATATGGGTGATGAATAAGTGACTGCTTTAACTTAAATATGGGTGATGAATAAGTGACTGCTTTAACTTAAATATGGGTTATGAATAAGTGACTGCTTTAACTTAAATATGGGTTATGAATATGTTACTGCTTTAACTTAAATATGGGTTATGAATAAGTGACTGCTTTAACTTAAATATGGGTTATGAATAAGTGACTGCTTTAACTTAAATATGGGTGATGAATAAGTGACTGCTTTAACTTAAATATGGGTGATGAATAAGTGACTGCTTTAACTTAAATATGGGTGATGAATAAGTGACTGCTTTAACTTAAATATGGGTGATGAATAAGTGACTGCTTTAACTTAAATATGGGTGATGAATAAGTGACTGCTTTAACTTAAATATGGGTGATGAATAAGTGACTGCTTTAACTTAAATATGGGTGATGAATAAGTGACTGCTTTAACTTAAATATGGGTGATGAATAAGTGACTGCTTTAACTTAAATATGGGTGATGAATAAGTGACTGCTTTAACTTAAATATGGGTTATGAATAAGTGACTGCTTTAACTTAAATATGGGTGATGAATAAGTGACTGCTTTAACTTAAATATGGGTGATGAATAAGTGACTGCTTTAACTTAAATATGGGTGATGAATAAGTGACTGCTTTAACTTAAATATGGGTTATGAATAAGTGACTGCTTTAACTTAAATATGGGTGATGAATAAGTGACTGCTTTAACTTAAATATGGGTGATGAATAAGTGACTGCTTTAACTTAAATATGGGTGATGAATAAGTGACTGCTTTAACTTAAATATGGGTTATGAATAAGTGACTGCTTTAACTTAAATATGGGTTATGAATAAGTGACTGCTTTAACTTAAATATGGGTGATGAATAAGTGACTGCTTTAACTTAAATATGGGTTATGAATAAGTGACTGCTTTAACTTAAATATGGGTTATGAATAAGTGACTGCTTTAACTTAAATATGGGTGATGAATAAGTGACTGCTTTAACTTAAATATGGGTTATGAATAAGTGACTGCTTTAACTTAAATATGGGTGATGAATAAGTTACTGCTTTAACTTAAATATGGGTTATGAATAAGTGACTGCTTTAACTTAAATATGGGTTATGAATAAGTGACTGCTTTAACTTAAATATGGGTTATGAATAAGTGACTGCTTTAACTTAAATATGGCTGATGAATAAGTGACTGCTTTAACTTAAATATGGGTGATGAATAAGTGACTGCTTTAACTTAAATATGGGTTATGAATAAGTGACTGCTTTAACTTAAATATGGGTGATGAATAAGTGACTGCTTTAACTTAAATATGGGTTATGAATAAGTGACTGCTTTACCTTAAATATGGGTTATGAATAAGTGACTGCTTTAACTTAAATATGGGTTATGAATAAGTGACTGCTTTAACTTAAATATGGGTGATGAATAAGTGACTGTTTTAACTTAAATATGGGTTATGAATAAGTGACTGCTTTAACTTAAATATGGGTTATGAATAAGTTATTGCTTTAACTTAAATATGGGTGATGAATAAATGACTGCTTTAACTTAAATATGGGTTATGAATATGTTACTGCATTAACTTAAATATGGGTTATGAATAAGTGACTGCTTTAACTTAAATATGGGTGATGAATAAGTTATTGTTTTAACTTAAATATGGGTGATGAATAAGTGACTGTTTTAACTTAAATATGGGTTATGAATAAGTGACTGCTTTAACTTAAATATGGGTTATGAATAAGTTATTGCTTTAACTTAAATATGGGTGATGAATAAATGACTGCTTTAACTTAAATATGGGTTATGAATATGTTACTGCATTAACTTAAATATGGGTTATGAATAAGTGACTGCTTTAACTTAAATATGGGTGATGAATAAGTTATTGTTTTAACTTAAATATGGGTGATGAATAAGTGACTGTTTTAACTTAAATATGGGTGATGAATAAGTGACTGCTTTATCTTAAATATGGGTGATGAATAAGTGACTGCTTTAACTTAAATATGGGTGATGAATAAGTGACTGCTTTAACTTAAATATGGGTGATGAATAAGTGACTGCTTTAACTTAAATATGGGTTATGAATATGTTACTGCTTTAACTTAAATATGGGTTATGAATAAGTGACTGCTTTAACTTAAATATGGGTTATGAATAAGTTATTGCTTTAACTTAAATATGGGTGATGAATAAGTGACTGCTTTAACTTAAATATGGGTGATGAATAAGTGACTGCTTTAACTTAAATATGGGTGATGAATAAGTGACTGCTTTAACTTAAATATGGGTTATGAATAAGTGACTGCTTTAACTTAAATATGGCTGATGAATAAGTGACTGCTTTAACTTAAATATGGGTTATGAATAAGTGACTGCTTTAACTTAAATATGGGTGATGAATAAGTTATTGCTTTAACTTAAATATGGGTGATGAATAAGTGACTGCTTTAACTTAAATATGGCTGATGAATAAGTGACTGCTTTAACTTAAATATGGGTGATGAATAAGTGACTGCTTTAACTTAAATATGGGTTATGAATAAGTGACTGCTTAATCTTAAATATGGGTGATGAATAAGTGACTGCTTTAACTTAAATATGGGTTATGAATAAGTGACTGCTTTAACTTAAATATGGGTTATGAATAAGTTATTGCTTTAACTTAAATATGGGTTAAGAATAAGTGACTGCTTTAACTTAAATATGGGTTATGAATAAGTGACTGCTTTAACTTAAATATGGGTGATGAATAAGTTACTGCTTTAACTTAAATATGGGTTATGAATAAGTGACTGCTTTAACTTAAATATGGGTTATGAATAAGTGACTGCTTTAACTTAAATATGGGTTATGAATAAGTGACTGCTTTAACTTAAATATGGGTTATGAATAAGTGACTGCTTTAACTTAAATATGGGTGATGAATAAGTTACTGCTTTAACTTAAATATGGGTTATGAATAAGTGACTGCTTTAACTTAAATATGGGTGATGAATAAGTGACTGCTTTAACTTAAATATGGGTGATGAATAAGTGACTGTTTTAACTTAAATATGGGTTATGAATAAGTTATTGCTTTAACTTAAATATGGGTTATGAATAAGTTATTGCTTTAACTTAAATATGGGTGATGAATAAGTGACTGCTTTAACTTAAATATGGGTGATGAATAAGTGACTACTTTAACTTAAATATGGGTTATGAATAAGTTATTGCTTTAACTTAAATATGGGTGATGAATAAGTGACTGCTTTAACTTAAATATGGGTGATGAATAAGTGACTGCTTTAACGTAAATATGGGTTATGAATAAGTTATTGCTTTAACTTAAATATGGGTGATGAATAAGTGACTGCTTTAACTTAAATATGGGTTATGAATAAGTTATTGCTTTAACTTAAATATGGGTGATGAATAAGTGACTGCTTTAACTTAAATATGGGTTATGAATAAGTTATTACTTTAACTTAAATATGGGTGATGAATAAGTGACTGCTTTAACTTAAATATGGGTGATGAATAAGTGACTGCTTTAACTTAAATATGGGTTATGAATAAGTGACTGCTTTAACTTAAATATGGGTGATGAATAAGTGACTGCTTTAACTTAAATATGGGTTATGAATAAGTGACTGCTTTAACTTAAATATGGGTTATGAATAAGTTATTGCTTTAACTTAAATATGGGTGATGAATAAGTGACTGCTTTAACTTAAATATGGGTTATGAATAAGTTATTGCTTTAACTTAAATATGGGTGATGAATAAGTGACTGCTTTAACTTAAATATGGGTGATGAATAAGTTATTGCTTTAACTTAAATATGGTTGATGAATAAGTGACTGCTTTAACTTAAATATGGGTTATGAATAAGTTATTGCTTTAACTTAAATATGGGTGATGAATAAGTGACTGCTTTAACTTAAATATGGGTTATGAATAAGTTATTGCTTTAACTTAAATATGGGTGATGAATAAGTGACTGCTTTAACTTAAATATGGGTGATGAATAAGTGACTGCTTTAACTTAAATATGGGTTATGAATAAGTGACTGCTTTAACTTAAATATGGGTTATGAATATTTTACTGCTTTAACTTAAATATGGGTTATGAATAAGTGACTGCTTTAACTTAAATATGGGTTATGAATAAGTGACTGCTTTAACTTAAATATGGGTGATGAATAAGTGACTGCTTTAACTTAAATATGGGTGATGAATAAGTGACTGCTTTAACTTAAATATGGGTGATGAATAAGTGACTGCTTTAACTTAAATATGGGTGATGAATAAGTGACTGCTTTAACTTAAATATGGGTGATGAATAAGTGACTGCTTTAACTTAAATATGGGTGATGAATAAGTGACTGCTTTAACTTAAATATGGGTGATGAATAAGTGACTGCTTTAACTTAAATATGGGTGATGAATAAGTGACTGCTTTAACTTAAATATGGGTGATGAATAAGTGACTGCTTTAACTTAAATATGGGTTATGAATAAGTGACTGCTTTAACTTAAATATGGGTGATGAATAAGTGACTGTTTTAACTTAAATATGGGTTATGAATAAGTTATTGCTTTAACTTAAATATGGGTTATGAATAAGTTATTGCTTTAACTTAAATATGGGTGATGAATAAGTGACTGCTTTAACTTAAATATGGGTGATGAATAAGTGACTGCTTTAACTTAAATATGGGTTATGAATAAGATATTGCTTTAACTTAAATATGGGTGATGAATAAGTGACTGCTTTAACTTAAATATGGGTAATGAATAAGTGACTGCTTTAACGTAAATATGGGTTATGAATAAGTTATTGCTTTAACTTAAATATGGGTGATGAATAAGTGACTGCTTTAACTTAAATATGGGTTATGAATAAGTTATTGCTTTAACTTAAATATGGGTGATGAATAAGTGACTGCTTTAACTTAAATATGGGTTATGAATAAGTTATTGCTTTAACTTAAATATGGGTGATGAATAAGTGACTGCTTTAATTAAATATGGGTGATGAATAAGTGACTGCTTTAACTTAAATATGGGTTATGAATAAGTGACTGCTTTAACTTAAATATGGGTGATGAATAAGTGACTGCTTTAACTTAAATATGGGTTATGAATAAGTGACTGCTTTAACTTAAATATGGGTTATGAATAAGTTATTGCTTTAACTTAAATATGGGTGATGAATAAGTGACTGCTTTAACTTAAATATGGGTTATGAATAAGTTATTGCTTTAACTTAAATATGGGTGATGAATAAGTGACTGCTTTAACTTAAATATGGGTGATGAATAAGTGACTGCTTTAACTTAAATATGGGTTATGAATAAGTGACTGCTTTAACTTAAATATGGGTTATGAATATGTTACTGCTTTAACTTAAATATGGGTTATGAATAAGTGACTGCTTTAACTTAAATATGGGTTATGAATAAGTGACTGCTTTAACTTAAATATGGGTGATGAATAAGTGACTGCTTTAACTTAAATATGGGTGATGAATAAGTGACTGCTTTAACTTAAATATGGGTGATGAATAAGTGACTGCTTTAACTTAAATATGGGTGATGAATAAGTGACTGCTTTAACTTAAATATGGGTGATGAATAAGTGACTGCTTTAACTTAAATATGGGTGATGAATAAGTGACTGCTTTAACTTAAATATGGGTGATGAATAAGTGACTGCTTTAACTTAAATATGGGTGATGAATAAGTGACTGCTTTAACTTAAATATGGGTGATGAATAAGTGACTGCTTTAACTTAAATATGGGTTATGAATAAGTGACTGCTTTAACTTAAATATGGGTGATGAATAAGTGACTGCTTTAACTTAAATATGGGTGATGAATAAGTGACTGCTTTAACTTAAATATGGGTGATGAATAAGTGACTGCTTTAACTTAAATATGGGTTATGAATAAGTGACTGCTTTAACTTAAATATGGGTGATGAATAAGTGACTGCTTTAACTTAAATATGGGTGATGAATAAGTGACTGCTTTAACTTAAATATGGGTGATGAATAAGTGACTGCTTTAACTTAAATATGGGTTATGAATAAGTGACTGCTTTAACTTAAATATGGGTTATGAATAAGTGACTGCTTTAACTTAAATATGGGTGATGAATAAGTGACTGCTTTAACTTAAATATGGGTTATGAATAAGTGACTGCTTTAACTTAAATATGGGTTATGAATAAGTGACTGCTTTAACTTAAATATGGGTGATGAATAAGTGACTGCTTTAACTTAAATATGGGTTATGAATAAGTGACTGCTTTAACTTAAATATGGGTGATGAATAAGTTACTGCTTTAACTTAAATATGGGTTATGAATAAGTGACTGCTTTAACTTAAATATGGGTTATGAATAAGTGACTGCTTTAACTTAAATATGGGTTATGAATAAGTGACTGCTTTAACTTAAATATGGCTGATGAATAAGTGACTGCTTTAACTTAAATATGGGTGATGAATAAGTGACTGCTTTAACTTAAATATGGGTTATGAATAAGTGACTGCTTTAACTTAAATATGGGTGATGAATAAGTGACTGCTTTAACTTAAATATGGGTTATGAATAAGTGACTGCTTTACCTTAAATATGGGTTATGAATAAGTGACTGCTTTAACTTAAATATGGGTTATGAATAAGTGACTGCTTTAACTTAAATATGGGTGATGAATAAGTGACTGTTTTAACTTAAATATGGGTTATGAATAAGTGACTGCTTTAACTTAAATATGGGTTATGAATAAGTTATTGCTTTAACTTAAATATGGGTGATGAATAAATGACTGCTTTAACTTAAATATGGGTTATGAATATGTTACTGCATTAACTTAAATATGGGTTATGAATAAGTGACTGCTTTAACTTAAATATGGGTGATGAATAAGTTATTGTTTTAACTTAAATATGGGTGATGAATAAGTGACTGTTTTAACTTAAATATGGGTTATGAATAAGTGACTGCTTTAACTTAAATATGGGTTATGAATAAGTTATTGCTTTAACTTAAATATGGGTGATGAATAAATGACTGCTTTAACTTAAATATGGGTTATGAATATGTTACTGCATTAACTTAAATATGGGTTATGAATAAGTGACTGCTTTAACTTAAATATGGGTGATGAATAAGTTATTGTTTTAACTTAAATATGGGTGATGAATAAGTGACTGTTTTAACTTAAATATGGGTGATGAATAAGTGACTGCTTTATCTTAAATATGGGTGATGAATAAGTGACTGCTTTAACTTAAATATGGGTGATGAATAAGTGACTGCTTTAACTTAAATATGGGTGATGAATAAGTGACTGCTTTAACTTAAATATGGGTTATGAATATGTTACTGCTTTAACTTAAATATGGGTTATGAATAAGTGACTGCTTTAACTTAAATATGGGTTATGAATAAGTTATTGCTTTAACTTAAATATGGGTGATGAATAAGTGACTGCTTTAACTTAAATATGGGTGATGAATAAGTGACTGCTTTAACTTAAATATGGGTGATGAATAAGTGACTGCTTTAACTTAAATATGGGTTATGAATAAGTGACTGCTTTAACTTAAATATGGCTGATGAATAAGTGACTGCTTTAACTTAAATATGGGTTATGAATAAGTGACTGCTTTAACTTAAATATGGGTGATGAATAAGTTATTGCTTTAACTTAAATATGGGTGATGAATAAGTGACTGCTTTAACTTAAATATGGCTGATGAATAAGTGACTGCTTTAACTTAAATATGGGTGATGAATAAGTGACTGCTTTAACTTAAATATGGGTTATGAATAAGTGACTGCTTAATCTTAAATATGGGTGATGAATAAGTGACTGCTTTAACTTAAATATGGGTTATGAATAAGTGACTGCTTTAACTTAAATATGGGTTATGAATAAGTTATTGCTTTAACTTAAATATGGGTTAAGAATAAGTGACTGCTTTAACTTAAATATGGGTTATGAATAAGTGACTGCTTTAACTTAAATATGGGTGATGAATAAGTTACTGCTTTAACTTAAATATGGGTTATGAATAAGTGACTGCTTTAACTTAAATATGGGTTATGAATAAGTGACTGCTTTAACTTAAATATGGGTTATGAATAAGTGACTGCTTTAACTTAAATATGGGTTATGAATAAGTGACTGCTTTAACTTAAATATGGGTGATGAATAAGTTACTGCTTTAACTTAAATATGGGTTATGAATAAGTGACTGCTTTAACTTAAATATGGGTGATGAATAAGTGACTGCTTTAACTTAAATATGGGTGATGAATAAGTGACTGTTTTAACTTAAATATGGGTTATGAATAAGTTATTGCTTTAACTTAAATATGGGTTATGAATAAGTTATTGCTTTAACTTAAATATGGGTGATGAATAAGTGACTGCTTTAACTTAAATATGGGTGATGAATAAGTGACTACTTTAACTTAAATATGGGTTATGAATAAGTTATTGCTTTAACTTAAATATGGGTGATGAATAAGTGACTGCTTTAACTTAAATATGGGTGATGAATAAGTGACTGCTTTAACGTAAATATGGGTTATGAATAAGTTATTGCTTTAACTTAAATATGGGTGATGAATAAGTGACTGCTTTAACTTAAATATGGGTTATGAATAAGTTATTGCTTTAACTTAAATATGGGTGATGAATAAGTGACTGCTTTAACTTAAATATGGGTTATGAATAAGTTATTACTTTAACTTAAATATGGGTGATGAATAAGTGACTGCTTTAACTTAAATATGGGTGATGAATAAGTGACTGCTTTAACTTAAATATGGGTTATGAATAAGTGACTGCTTTAACTTAAATATGGGTGATGAATAAGTGACTGCTTTAACTTAAATATGGGTTATGAATAAGTGACTGCTTTAACTTAAATATGGGTTATGAATAAGTTATTGCTTTAACTTAAATATGGGTGATGAATAAGTGACTGCTTTAACTTAAATATGGGTTATGAATAAGTTATTGCTTTAACTTAAATATGGGTGATGAATAAGTGACTGCTTTAACTTAAATATGGGTGATGAATAAGTTATTGCTTTAACTTAAATATGGTTGATGAATAAGTGACTGCTTTAACTTAAATATGGGTTATGAATAAGTTATTGCTTTAACTTAAATATGGGTGATGAATAAGTGACTGCTTTAACTTAAATATGGGTTATGAATAAGTTATTGCTTTAACTTAAATATGGGTGATGAATAAGTGACTGCTTTAACTTAAATATGGGTGATGAATAAGTGACTGTTTTAACTTAAATATGGGTTATGAATAAGTGACTGCTTTAACTTAAATATGGGTTATGAATAAGTGACTGCTTTACCTTAAATATGGGTTATGAATAAGTGACTGCTTTAACTTAAATATGGGTTATGAATAAGTTATTGCTTTAACTTAAATATGGGTGATGAATAAGTGACTGTTTTAACTTAAATATGGGTTATGAATAAGTGACTGCTTTAACTTAAATATGGGTTATGAATAAGTGACTGCTTTAACTTAAATATGGGTGATGAATAAGTGACTGTTTTAACTTAAATATGGGTTATGAATAAGTGACTGCTTTAACTTAAATATGGGTTATGAAGAAGTGACTGCTTTAACTTAAATATGGGTGATAAATAAGTGACTGCTTTAACTTAAATATGGGTTATGAATAAGTGACTGCTTTAACTTAAATATGGGTTATGAATATGTTGCTGCTTTAACTTAAATATGGGTTATGAATAAGTGACTGCTTTAACTTAAATATGGGTTATGAATATGTTACTGCATTAACTTAAATATGGGTTATGAATAAGTGACTGCTTTAACTTAAATATGGGTTATGAATAAGTTATTGCTTTAACTTAAATATGGGTGATGAATAAGTGACTGCTTTAACTTAAATATGGGTGATGAATAAGTGACTGCTTTAACTTAAATATGGGTGATGAATAAGTGACTGCTTTAACTTAAATATGGGTTATGAATAAGTGACTGCTTTATCTTAAATATGGGTGATGAATAAGTGACTGCTTTAACTTAAATATGGGTGATGAATAAGTGACTGCTTTAACTTAAATATGGGTTATGAATAAGTGACTGCTTTAACTTAAATATGGGTTATGAATAAGTTATTGCTTTAACTTAAATATGGGTTATGAATATGTTACTGCTTTAACTTAAATATGGGTTATGAATAAGTGACTGCTTTAACTTAAATATGGGTTATGAATAAGTTATTGCTTTAACTTAAATATGGGTGATGAATAATTGACTGCTTTAACTTAAATATGGGTGATGAATAAGTGACTGCTTTAACTTAAATATGGGTGATGAATAAGTGACTGCTTTAACTTAAATATGGGTTATGAATAAGTGACTGCTTTAACTTAAATATGGCTGATGAATAAGTGACTGCTTTAACTTAAATATGGGTTATGAATAAGTGACTGCTTTAACTTAAATATGGGTGATGAATAAGTTATTGCTTTAACTTAAATATGGGTGATGAATAAGTGACTGCTTTAACTTAAATATGGCTGATGAATAAGTGACTGCTTTAACTTAAATATGGGTGATGAATAAGTGACTGCTTTAACTTAAATATGGGTTATGAATAAGTGACTGCTTTATCTTAAATATGGGTGATGAATAAGTGACTGCTTTAACTTAAATATGGCTGATGAATAAGTGACTGCTTTAACTTAAATATGGGTTATGAATAAGTTATTGCTTTAACTTAAATATGGGTTATGAATAAGTGACTGCTTTAACTTAAATATGGGTTATGAATAAGTGACTGCTTTAACTTAAATATGGGTTATGAATAAGTGACTGCTTTAACTTAAATATGGGTGATGAATAAGTTACTGCTTTAACTTAAATATGGGTTATGAATAAGTGACTGCTTTAACTTAAATATGGGTGATGAATAAGTGACTGCTTTAACTTAAATATGGGTGATGAATAAGTGACTGTTTTAACTTAAATATGGGTTATGAATAAGTTATTGCTTTAACTTAAATATGGGTTATGAATAAGTTATTGCTTTAACTTAAATATGGGTGATGAATAAGTGACTGCTTTAACTTAAATATGGGTTATGAATAAGTTATTGCTTTAACTTAAATAAGGGTGATGAATAAGTGACTGCTTTAACTTAAATATGGGTGATGAATAAGTTATTGCTTTAACTTAAATATGGGTGATGAATAAGTGACTGCTTTAACTTAAATATGGGTTATAAATAAGTTATTGCTTTAACTTAAATATGGGTGATGAATAAGTGACTGCTTTAACTTAAATATGGGTAATGAATAAGTTATTGCTTTAACTTAAATATGGGTGATGAATAAGTGACTGCTTTAACTTAAATATGGGTGATGAATAAGTGACTGTTTTAACTTAAATATGGGTTATGAATAAGTGACTGCTTTAACTTAAATATGGGTTATGAATAAGTGACTGCTTTACCTTAAATATGGGTTATGAATAAGTGACTGCTTTAACTTAAATATGGGTTATGAATAAGTTATTGCTTTAACTTAAATATGGGTGATGAATGAGTGACTGCTTTAACTTAAATATGGGTGATGAATAAGTGACTGTTTTAACTTAAATATGGGTTATGAATAAGTGACTGCTTTAACTTAAATATGGGTGATGAATAAGTGACTGCTTTAACTTAAATATGGGTTATGAATAAGTGACTGCTTTAACTTAAATATGGGTGATGAATAAGTGACTGCTTTAACTTAAATATGGGTTATGAATAAGTGACTGCTTTAACTTAAATATGGGTTATGAATAAGTGACTGCTTTAACTTAAATATGGGTTATGAATAAGTGACTGCTTTAACTTAAATATGGGTTATGAATAAGTGACTGCTTTAACTTAAATATGGGTTATGAATAAGTGACTGCTTTAACTTAAATATGGGTTATGAATAAGTTATTGCTTTAACTTAAATATGGGTGATGAATAAGTGACTGCTTTAACTTAAATATGGCTGATGAATAAGTGACTGCTTTAACTTAAATATGGGTGATGAATAAGTGACTGCTTTAACTTAAATATGGGTTATGAATAAGTGACTGCTTTAACTTAAATATGGGTTATGAATAAGTGACTGCTTTAACTTAAATATGGGTTATGAATAAGTGACTGCTTTATCTTAAATATGGGTGATGAATAAGTGACTGCTTTAACTTAAATATGGCTGATGAATAAGTGACTGCTTTAACTTAAATATGGGTTATGAATAAGTTATTGCTTTAACTTAAATATGGGTTATGAATAAGTGACTGCTTTAACTTAAATATGGGTTATGAATAAGTGACTGCTTTAACTTAAATATGGGTTATGAATAAGTGACTGTTTTAACTTAAATATGGGTGATGAATAAGTTACTGCTTTAACTTAAATATGGGTTATGAATAAGTGACTGCTTTAACTTAAATATGGGTGATGAATAAGTGACTGCTTTAACTTAAATATGGGTGATGAATAAGTGACTGTTTTAACTTAAATATGGGTTATGAATAAGTTATTGCTTTAACTTAAATATGGGTTATGAATAAGTTATTGCTTTAACTTAAATATGGGTGATGAATAAGTGACTGCTTTAACTTAAATATGGGTTATGAATAAGTTATTGCTTTAACTTAAATAAGGGTGATGAATAAGTGACTGCTTTAACTTAAATATGGGTGATGAATAAGTTATTGCTTTAACTTAAATATGGGTGATGAATAAGTGACTGCTTTAACTTAAATATGGGTTATGAATAAGTGACTGCTTTAACTTAAATATGGGTTATGAATAAGTGACTGCTTTAACTTAAATATGGGTTATGAATAAGTGACTGCTTTAACTTAAATATGGGTTATGAATAAGTGACTGCTTTATCTTAAATATGGGTGATGAATAAGTGACTGCTTTAACTTAAATATGGCTGATGAATAAGTGACTGCTTTAACTTAAATATGGGTTATGAATAAGTTATTGCTTTAACTTAAATATGGGTTATGAATAAGTGACTGCTTTAACTTAAATATGGGTTATGAATAAGTGACTGCTTTAACTTAAATATGGGTTATGAATAAGTGACTGCTTTAACTTAAATATGGGTGATGAATAAGTTACTGCTTTAACTTAAATATGGGTTATGAATAAGTGACTGCTTTAACTTAAATATGGGTGATGAATAAGTGACTGCTTTAACTTAAATATGGGTGATGAATAAGTGACTGTTTTAACTTAAATATGGGTTATGAATAAGTTATTGCTTTAACTTAAATATGGGTTATGAATAAGTTATTGCTTTAACTTAAATATGGGTGATGAATAAGTGACTGCTTTAACTTAAATATGGGTTATGAATAAGTTATTGCTTTAACTTAAATAAGGGTGATGAATAAGTGACTGCTTTAACTTAAATATGGGTGATGAATAAGTTATTGCTTTAACTTAAATATGGGTGATGAATAAGTGACTGCTTTAACTTAAATATGGGTTATAAATAAGTTATTGCTTTAACTTAAATATGGGTGATGAATAAGTGACTGCTTTAACTTAAATATGGGTAATGAATAAGTTATTGCTTTAACTTAAATATGGGTGATGAATAAGTGACTGCTTTAACTTAAATATGGGTGATGAATAAGTGACTGTTTTAACTTAAATATGGGTTATGAATAAGTGACTGCTTTAACTTAAATATGGGTTATGAATAAGTGACTGCTTTACCTTAAATATGGGTTATGAATAAGTGACTGCTTTAACTTAAATATGGGTTATGAATAAGTTATTGCTTTAACTTAAATATGGGTGATGAATGAGTGACTGCTTTAACTTAAATATGGGTGATGAATAAGTGACTGTTTTAACTTAAATATGGGTTATGAATAAGTGACTGCTTTAACTTAAATATGGGTTATGAATAAGTGACTGCTTTAACTTAAATATGGGTTATGAATAAGTGACTGCTTTAACTTAAATATGGGTGATGAATAAGTGACTGCTTTAACTTAAATATGGGTTATGAATAAGTGACTGCTTTAACTTAAATATGGGTTATGAATAAGTGACTGCTTTAACTTAAATATGGGTTATGAATAAGTGACTGCTTTAACTTAAATATGGGTTATGAATAAGTGACTGCTTTAACTTAAATATGGGTTATGAATAAGTGACTGCTTTAACTTAAATATGGGTTATGAATAAGTTATTGCTTTAACTTAAATATGGGTGATGAATAAGTGACTGCTTTAACTTAAATATGGGTTATGAATAAGTGACTGCTTTAACTTAAATATGGGTGATGAATAAGTGACTGCTTTATCTTAAATATGGGTGATGAATAAGTGACTGCTTTAACTTAAATATGGGTGATGAATAAGTGACTGCTTTAACTTAAATATGGGTTATGAATAAGTGACTGCTTTAACTTAAATATGGGTTATGAATAGGGATGGGTACCTTTGACATTTGAATCGATCCGGTACTAATTCCCGGTACCTACGAGTCGATACCGGTACTTAACGGTACCAATTTTCGATACTTTTGAGTGTTTATTATTTTAATTCTCTTTTATAATTAAATATATATTTTTCTCAATATATAACAATGTTTGATAAATATCACGATAAATAACATACAAGTTTGTATTTTAACATCGTCCTTGTAGTTTTATAAGCTGATAATTAAACTGAAGCAAACATCTTTACTGTGAACTAAATTTACTGTGTATCTTCATTCCTTTTGCCGTCCTTTTTCATTTGATTTTTCCTACTGGGAAGTTAGAATTTCCGAGGAGAAAGCGAACGCACCATTAGCTGATAACAACGGTGGCAATGGAAGCTAACATATCAAGCTAACGTTATCTTTAACAGTTTATTTAGCTGCTGGAGCAGATTAAAACGATGATGCCTCAAACTTAGATCGTTGTCGCTGGTTTTACCTTCATCCATTCACCCGTCGCATTTAGTAAAGTAAAGCCAAACTTTAGAGCGCGTTCATGTTCTTCTGGTCGGAAATTCGGAGTTCCGAGGAGAAAGCGAACGCACCATTAGCGAAACGGAAGCTAACAAATCAAGGTAACGTTATCTTAAACATTTTATTTACCTACTGGAGCAGATTAAGATGAGGATGTCTCACTTAGATCGTTGTCTGTCGCTAGTTTCATCACCCAGTTACCCATCACATTTAGTGAAGTGGACCCAAGCTTTAGCGTGCGTTCTTTCTACCATGCTTGCTCTGTTTACAACGGGCTCGCAGGGACCGGCGACATAACGCTCTTGCGCATGCGCAACTGTCTTGGCAGTACCGAAACGAGGCACCGTTTGAAATTACGTGAATCGGTGTTCGGTCGGTACTATGGAATTCGGTCGGTACCTTAAAAAGTACCGAATTCGGTACTCATCCCTAGTTATGAATAAGTGACTGCTTTAACTTAAATATGGGTGATGAATAAGTGACTGCTTTAACTTAAATATGGGTTATGAATAAGTGACTGCTTTAACTTAAATATGGGTTATGAATAAGTGACTGCTTTAACTTAAATATGGGTTATGAATAAGTGACTGCTTTAACTTAAATATGGGTTATGAATAAGTGACTGCTTTAACTTAAATATGGGTTATGAATAAGTGACTGCTTTAACTTAAACATGGGTTATGAATAAGTTATTGCTTTAACTTAAATATGGGTTATGAATATGTTACTGCTTTAACTTAAATATGGGTTATGAATAAGTGACTGCTTTAACTTAAATATGGGTTATGAATATGTTATTGCTTTAACTTAAATATGGGTGATGAATAAGTGACTGCTTTAACTTAAATATGGGTGATGAATAAGTGACTGCTTTAACTTAAATATGGGTGATGAATAAGTGACTGCTTTAACTTAAATATGGGTTATGAATAAGTGACTGCTTTAACTTAAATATGGCTGATGAATAAGTGACTGCTTTAACTTAAATATGGGTTATGAATAAGTGACTGCTTTAACTTAAATATGGGTGATGAATAAGTTATTGCTTTAACTTAAATATGGGTGATGAATAAGTGACTGCTTTAACTTAAATATGGGTTATGAATAAGTTATTGCTTTAACTTAAATATGGGTGATGAATAAGTGACTGCTTTAACTTAAATATGGGTTATGAATAAGTTATTACTTTAACTTAAATATGGGTGATGAATAAGTGACTGCTTTAACTTAAATATGGGTGATGAATAAGTGACTGCTTTAACTTAAATATGGGTTATGAATAAGTGACTGCTTTAACTTAAATATGGGTGATGAATAAGTGACTGCTTTAACTTAAATATGGGTTATGAATAAGTGACTGCTTTAACTTAAATATGGGTTATGAATAAGTTATTGCTTTAACTTAAATATGGGTGATGAATAAGTGACTGCTTTAACTTAAATATGGGTTATGAATAAGTTATTGCTTTAACTTAAATATGGGTGATGAATAAGTGACTGCTTTAACTTAAATATGGGTGATGAATAAGTTATTGCTTTAACTTAAATATGGTTGATGAATAAGTGACTGCTTTAACTTAAATATGGGTTATGAATAAGTTATTGCTTTAACTTAAATATGGGTGATGAATAAGTGACTGCTTTAACTTAAATATGGGTTATGAATAAGTTATTGCTTTAACTTAAATATGGGTGATGAATAAGTGACTGCTTTAACTTAAATATGGGTGATGAATAAGTGACTGTTTTAACTTAAATATGGGTTATGAATAAGTGACTGCTTTAACTTAAATATGGGTTATGAATAAGTGACTGCTTTACCTTAAATATGGGTTATGAATAAGTGACTGCTTTAACTTAAATATGGGTTATGAATAAGTTATTGCTTTAACTTAAATATGGGTGATGAATAAGTGACTGTTTTAACTTAAATATGGGTTATGAATAAGTGACTGCTTTAACTTAAATATGGGTTATGAATAAGTGACTGCTTTAACTTAAATATGGGTGATGAATAAGTGACTGTTTTAACTTAAATATGGGTTATGAATAAGTGACTGCTTTAACTTAAATATGGGTTATGAAGAAGTGACTGCTTTAACTTAAATATGGGTGATAAATAAGTGACTGCTTTAACTTAAATATGGGTTATGAATAAGTGACTGCTTTAACTTAAATATGGGTTATGAATATGTTGCTGCTTTAACTTAAATATGGGTTATGAATAAGTGACTGCTTTAACTTAAATATGGGTTATGAATATGTTACTGCATTAACTTAAATATGGGTTATGAATAAGTGACTGCTTTAACTTAAATATGGGTTATGAATAAGTTATTGCTTTAACTTAAATATGGGTGATGAATAAGTGACTGCTTTAACTTAAATATGGGTGATGAATAAGTGACTGCTTTAACTTAAATATGGGTGATGAATAAGTGACTGCTTTAACTTAAATATGGGTTATGAATAAGTGACTGCTTTATCTTAAATATGGGTGATGAATAAGTGACTGCTTTAACTTAAATATGGGTGATGAATAAGTGACTGCTTTAACTTAAATATGGGTTATGAATAAGTGACTGCTTTAACTTAAATATGGGTTATGAATAAGTTATTGCTTTAACTTAAATATGGGTTATGAATATGTTACTGCTTTAACTTAAATATGGGTTATGAATAAGTGACTGCTTTAACTTAAATATGGGTTATGAATAAGTTATTGCTTTAACTTAAATATGGGTGATGAATAATTGACTGCTTTAACTTAAATATGGGTGATGAATAAGTGACTGCTTTAACTTAAATATGGGTGATGAATAAGTGACTGCTTTAACTTAAATATGGGTTATGAATAAGTGACTGCTTTAACTTAAATATGGCTGATGAATAAGTGACTGCTTTAACTTAAATATGGGTTATGAATAAGTGACTGCTTTAACTTAAATATGGGTGATGAATAAGTTATTGCTTTAACTTAAATATGGGTGATGAATAAGTGACTGCTTTAACTTAAATATGGCTGATGAATAAGTGACTGTTTTAACTTAAATATGGGTGATGAATAAGTGACTGCTTTAACTTAAATATGGGTTATGAATAAGTGACTGCTTTATCTTAAATATGGGTGATGAATAAGTGACTGCTTTAACTTAAATATGGCTGATGAATAAGTGACTGCTTTAACTTAAATATGGGTTATGAATAAGTTATTGCTTTAACTTAAATATGGGTTATGAATAAGTGACTGCTTTAACTTAAATATGGGTTATGAATAAGTGACTGCTTTAACTTAAATATGGGTTATGAATAAGTGACTGCTTTAACTTAAATATGGGTGATGAATAAGTTACTGCTTTAACTTAAATATGGGTTATGAATAAGTGACTGCTTTAACTTAAATATGGGTGATGAATAAGTGACTGCTTTAACTTAAATATGGGTGATGAATAAGTGACTGTTTTAACTTAAATATGGGTTATGAATAAGTTATTTCTTTAACTTAAATATGGGTTATGAATAATTTATTGCTTTAACTTAAATATGGGTGATGAATAAGTGACTGCTTTAACTTAAATATGGGTTATGAATAAGTTATTGCTTTAACTTAAATAAGGGTGATGAATAAGTGACTGCTTTAACTTAAATATGGGTGATGAATAAGTTATTGCTTTAACTTAAATATGGGTGATGAATAAGTGACTGCTTTAACTTAAATATGGGTTATAAATAAGTTATTGCTTTAACTTAAATATGGGTGATGAATAAGTGACTGCTTTAACTTAAATATGGGTAATGAATAAGTTATTGCTTTAACTTAAATATGGGTGATGAATAAGTGACTGCTTTAACTTAAATATGGGTGATGAATAAGTGACTGTTTTAACTTAAATATGGGTTATGAATAAGTGACTGCTTTAACTTAAATATGGGTTATGAATAAGTGACTGCTTTACCTTAAATATGGGTTATGAATAAGTGACTGCTTTAACTTAAATATGGGTTATGAATAAGTTATTGCTTTAACTTAAATATGGGTGATGAATGAGTGACTGCTTTAACTTAAATATGGGTGATGAATAAGTGACTGTTTTAACTTAAATATGGGTTATGAATAAGTGACGGCTTTAACTTAAATATGGGTTATGAATAAGTGACTGCTTTAACTTAAATATGGGTTATGAATAAGTGACTGCTTTAACTTAAATATGGGTGATGAATAAGTGACTGCTTTAACTTAAATATGGGTTATGAATAAGTGACTGCTTTAACTTAAATATGGGTTATGAATAAGTGACTGCTTTAACTTAAATATGGGTTATGAATAAGTGACTGCTTTAACTTAAATATGGGTTATGAATAAGTGACTGCTTTAACTTAAATATGGGTTATGAATAAGTGACTGCTTTAACTTAAATATGGGTTATGAATAAGTTATTGCTTTAACTTAAATATGGGTGATGAATAAGTGACTGCTTTAACTTAAATATGGCTGATGAATAAGTGACTGCTTTAACTTAAATATGGGTGATGAATAAGTGACTGCTTTAACTTAAATATGGGTTATGAATAAGTGACTGCTTTAACTTAAATATGGGTTATGAATAAGTGACTGCTTTAACTTAAATATGGGTTATGAATAAGTGACTGCTTTATCTTAAATATGGGTGATGAATAAGTGACTGCTTTAACTTAAATATGGCTGATGAATAAGTGACTGCTTTAACTTAAATATGGGTTATGAATAAGTTATTGCTTTAACTTAAATATGGGTTATGAATAAGTGACTGCTTTAACTTAAATATGGGTTATGAATAAGTGACTGCTTTAACTTAAATATGGGTTATGAATAAGTGACTGCTTTAACTTAAATATGGGTGATGAATAAGTTACTGCTTTAACTTAAATATGGGTTATGAATAAGTGACTGCTTTAACTTAAATATGGGTGATGAATAAGTGACTGCTTTAACTTAAATATGGGTGATGAATAAGTGACTGTTTTAACTTAAATATGGGTTATGAATAAGTTATTGCTTTAACTTAAATATGGGTTATGAATAAGTTATTGCTTTAACTTAAATATGGGTGATGAATAAGTGACTGCTTTAACTTAAATATGGGTTATGAATAAGTTATTGCTTTAACTTAAATAAGGGTGATGAATAAGTGACTGCTTTAACTTAAATATGGGTGATGAATAAGTTATTGCTTTAACTTAAATATGGGTGATGAATAAGTGACTGCTTTAACTTAAATATGGGTTATGAATAAGTGACTGCTTTAACTTAAATATGGGTTATGAATAAGTGACTGCTTTAACTTAAATATGGGTTATGAATAAGTGACTGCTTTAACTTAAATATGGGTTATGAATAAGTGACTGCTTTATCTTAAATATGGGTGATGAATAAGTGACTGCTTTAACTTAAATATGGCTGATGAATAAGTGACTGCTTTAACTTAAATATGGGTTATGAATAAGTTATTGCTTTAACTTAAATATGGGTTATGAATAAGTGACTGCTTTAACTTAAATATGGGTTATGAATAAGTGACTGCTTTAACTTAAATATGGGTTATGAATAAGTGACTGCTTTAACTTAAATATGGGTGATGAATAAGTTACTGCTTTAACTTAAATATGGGTTATGAATAAGTGACTGCTTTAACTTAAATATGGGTGATGAATAAGTGACTGCTTTAACTTAAATATGGGTGATGAATAAGTGACTGTTTTAACTTAAATATGGGTTATGAATAAGTTATTGCTTTAACTTAAATATGGGTTATGAATAAGTTATTGCTTTAACTTAAATATGGGTGATGAATAAGTGACTGCTTTAACTTAAATATGGGTTATGAATAAGTTATTGCTTTAACTTAAATAAGGGTGATGAATAAGTGACTGCTTTAACTTAAATATGGGTGATGAATAAGTTATTGCTTTAACTTAAATATGGGTGATGAATAAGTGACTGCTTTAACTTAAATATGGGTTATAAATAAGTTATTGCTTTAACTTAAATATGGGTGATGAATAAGTGACTGCTTTAACTTAAATATGGGTAATGAATAAGTTATTGCTTTAACTTAAATATGGGTGATGAATAAGTGACTGCTTTAACTTAAATATGGGTGATGAATAAGTGACTGTTTTAACTTAAATATGGGTTATGAATAAGTGACTGCTTTAACTTAAATATGGGTTATGAATAAGTGACTGCTTTACCTTAAATATGGGTTATGAATAAGTGACTGCTTTAACTTAAATATGGGTTATGAATAAGTTATTGCTTTAACTTAAATATGGGTGATGAATGAGTGACTGCTTTAACTTAAATATGGGTGATGAATAAGTGACTGTTTTAACTTAAATATGGGTTATGAATAAGTGACTGCTTTAACTTAAATATGGGTTATGAATAAGTGACTGCTTTAACTTAAATATGGGTGATGAATAAGTTATTGCTTTAACTTAAATATGGGTGATGAATAAGTGACTGCTTTAACTTAAATATGGGTTATGAATAAGTGACTGCTTTAACTTAAATATGGGTTATGAATAAGTGACTGCTTTAACTTAAATATGGGTTATGAATAAGTGACTGCTTTAACTTAAATATGGGTTATGAATAAGTGACTGCTTTATCTTAAATATGGGTGATGAATAAGTGACTGCTTTAACTTAAATATGGCTGATGAATAAGTGACTGCTTTAACTTAAATATGGGTTATGAATAAGTTATTGCTTTAACTTAAATATGGGTTATGAATAAGTGACTGCTTTAACTTAAATATGGGTTATGAATAAGTGACTGCTTTAACTTAAATATGGGTTATGAATAAGTGACTGCTTTAACTTAAATATGGGTGATGAATAAGTTACTGCTTTAACTTAAATATGGGTTATGAATAAGTGACTGCTTTAACTTAAATATGGGTGATGAATAAGTGACTGCTTTAACTTAAATATGGGTGATGAATAAGTGACTGTTTTAACTTAAATATGGGTTATGAATAAGTTATTGCTTTAACTTAAATATGGGTTATGAATAAGTTATTGCTTTAACTTAAATATGGGTGATGAATAAGTGACTGCTTTAACTTAAATATGGGTTATGAATAAGTTATTGCTTTAACTTAAATAAGGGTGATGAATAAGTGACTGCTTTAACTTAAATATGGGTGATGAATAAGTTATTGCTTTAACTTAAATATGGGTGATGAATAAGTGACTGCTTTAACTTAAATATGGGTTATAAATAAGTTATTGCTTTAACTTAAATATGGGTGATGAATAAGTGACTGCTTTAACTTAAATATGGGTAATGAATAAGTTATTGCTTTAACTTAAATATGGGTGATGAATAAGTGACTGCTTTAACTTAAATATGGGTGATGAATAAGTGACTGTTTTAACTTAAATATGGGTTATGAATAAGTGACTGCTTTAACTTAAATATGGGTTATGAATAAGTGACTGCTTTACCTTAAATATGGGTTATGAATAAGTGACTGCTTTAACTTAAATATGGGTTATGAATAAGTTATTGCTTTAACTTAAATATGGGTGATGAATGAGTGACTGCTTTAACTTAAATATGGGTGATGAATAAGTGACTGTTTTAACTTAAATATGGGTTATGAATAAGTGACTGCTTTAACTTAAATATGGGTTATGAATAAGTGACTGCTTTAACTTAAATATGGGTTATGAATAAGTGACTGCTTTAACTTAAATATGGGTGATGAATAAGTGACTGCTTTAACTTAAATATGGGTTATGAATAAGTGACTGCTTTAACTTAAATATGGGTTATGAATAAGTGACTGCTTTAACTTAAATATGGGTTATGAATAAGTGACTGCTTTAACTTAAATATGGGTTATGAATAAGTGACTGCTT
Source organism: Nothobranchius furzeri (assembly GCF_043380555.1). NCBI lineage: Eukaryota > Metazoa > Chordata > Actinopteri > Cyprinodontiformes > Nothobranchiidae > Nothobranchius > Nothobranchius furzeri. The sequence continues at coordinate 100,349,785 of NC_091742.1, read as the reverse complement.
TAACTTAAATATGGGTTATGAATAAGTGACTGCTTTAACTTAAATATGGGTTATGAATAAGTTATTGCTTTAACTTAAATATGGGTGATGAATAAGTGACTGCTTTAACTTAAATATGGGTTATGAATAAGTGACTGCTTTAACTTAAATATGGGTGATGAATAAGTGACTGCTTTATCTTAAATATGGGTGATGAATAAGTGACTGCTTTAACTTAAATATGGGTGATGAATAAGTGACTGCTTTAACTTAAATATGGGTTATGAATAAGTGACTGCTTTAACTTAAATATGGGTTATGAATAGGGATGGGTACCTTTGACATTTGAATCGATCCGGTACTAATTCCCGGTACCTACGAGTCGATACCGGTACTTAACGGTACCAATTTTCGATACTTTTGAGTGTTTATTATTTTAATTCTCTTTTATAATTAAATATATATTTTTCTCAATATATAACAATGTTTGATAAATATCACGATAAATAACATACAAGTTTGTATTTTAACATCGTCCTTGTAGTTTTATAAGCTGATAATTAAACTGAAGCAAACATCTTTACTGTGAACTAAATTTACTGTGTATCTTCATTCCTTTTGCCGTCCTTTTTCATTTGATTTTTCCTACTGGGAAGTTAGAATTTCCGAGGAGAAAGCGAACGCACCATTAGCTGATAACAACGGTGGCAATGGAAGCTAACATATCAAGCTAACGTTATCTTTAACAGTTTATTTAGCTGCTGGAGCAGATTAAAACGATGATGCCTCAAACTTAGATCGTTGTCGCTGGTTTTACCTTCATCCATTCACCCGTCGCATTTAGTAAAGTAAAGCCAAACTTTAGAGCGCGTTCATGTTCTTCTGGTCGGAAATTCGGAGTTCCGAGGAGAAAGCGAACGCACCATTAGCGAAACGGAAGCTAACAAATCAAGGTAACGTTATCTTAAACATTTTATTTACCTACTGGAGCAGATTAAGATGAGGATGTCTCACTTAGATCGTTGTCTGTCGCTAGTTTCATCACCCAGTTACCCATCACATTTAGTGAAGTGGACCCAAGCTTTAGCGTGCGTTCTTTCTACCATGCTTGCTCTGTTTACAACGGGCTCGCAGGGACCGGCGACATAACGCTCTTGCGCATGCGCAACTGTCTTGGCAGTACCGAAACGAGGCACCGTTTGAAATTACGTGAATCGGTGTTCGGTCGGTACTATGGAATTCGGTCGGTACCTTAAAAAGTACCGAATTCGGTACTCATCCCTAGTTATGAATAAGTGACTGCTTTAACTTAAATATGGGTGATGAATAAGTGACTGCTTTAACTTAAATATGGGTTATGAATAAGTGACTGCTTTAACTTAAATATGGGTTATGAATAAGTGACTGCTTTAACTTAAATATGGGTTATGAATAAGTGACTGCTTTAACTTAAATATGGGTTATGAATAAGTGACTGCTTTAACTTAAATATGGGTTATGAATAAGTGACTGCTTTAACTTAAACATGGGTTATGAATAAGTTATTGCTTTAACTTAAATATGGGTTATGAATATGTTACTGCTTTAACTTAAATATGGGTTATGAATAAGTGACTGCTTTAACTTAAATATGGGTTATGAATATGTTATTGCTTTAACTTAAATATGGGTGATGAATAAGTGACTGCTTTAACTTAAATATGGGTGATGAATAAGTGACTGCTTTAACTTAAATATGGGTGATGAATAAGTGACTGCTTTAACTTAAATATGGGTTATGAATAAGTGACTGCTTTAACTTAAATATGGCTGATGAATAAGTGACTGCTTTAACTTAAATATGGGTTATGAATAAGTGACTGCTTTAACTTAAATATGGGTGATGAATAAGTTATTGCTTTAACTTAAATATGGGTGATGAATAAGTGACTGCTTTAACTTAAATATGGCTGATGAATAAGTGACTGCTTTAACTTAAATATGGGTGATGAATAAGTGACTGCTTTAACTTAAATATGGGTTATGAATAAGTGACTGCTTTATCTTAAATATGGGTGATGAATAAGTGACTGCTTTAACTTAAATATGGCTGATGAATAAGTGACTGCTTTAACTTAAATATGGGTTATGAATAAGTTATTGCTTTAACTTAAATATGGGTTATGAATAAGTGACTGCTTTAACTTAAATATGGGTTATGAATAAGTGACTGCTTTAACTTAAATATGGGTTATGAATAAGTGACTGCTTTAACTTAAATATGGGTGATGAATAAGTTACTGCTTTAACTTAAATATGGGTTATGAATAAGTGACTGCTTTAACTTAAATATGGGTGATGAATAAGTGACTGCTTTAACTTAAATATGGGTGATGAATAAGTGACTGTTTTAACTTAAATATGGGTTATGAATAAGTTATTGCTTTAACTTAAATATGGGTTATGAATAAGTTATTGCTTTAACTTAAATATGGGTGATGAATAAGTGACTGCTTTAACTTAAATATGGGTGATGAATAAGTGACTGCTTTAACTTAAATATGGGTTATGAATAAGATATTGCTTTAACTTAAATATGGGTGATGAATAAGTGACTGCTTTAACTTAAATATGGGTAATGAATAAGTGACTGCTTTAACGTAAATATGGGTTATGAATAAGTTATTGCTTTAACTTAAATATGGGTGATGAATAAGTGACTGCTTTAACTTAAATATGGGTTATAAATAAGTTATTGCTTTAACTTAAATATGGGTGATGAATAAGTGACTGCTTTAACTTAAATATGGGTTATGAATAAGTTATTGCTTTAACTTAAATATGGGTGATGAATAAGTGACTGCTTTAACTTAAATATGGGTGATGAATAAGTGACTGCTTTAACTTAAATATGGGTTATGAATAAGTGACTGCTTTAACTTAAATATGGGTGATGAATAAGTGACTGCTTTAACTTAAATATGGGTTATGAATAAGTGACTGCTTTAACTTAAATATGGGTTATGAATAAGTTATTGCTTTAACTTAAATATGGGTGATGAATAAGTGACTGCTTTAACTTAAATATGGGTTATGAATAAGTTATTGCTTTAACTTAAATATGGGTGATGCATAAGTGACTGCTTTAACTTAAATATGGGTGATGAATAAGTTATTGCTTTAACTTAAATATGGGTGATGAATAAGTGACTGCTTTAACTTAAATATGGGTTATGAATAAGTTATTGCTTTAACTTAAATATGGGTGATGAATAAGTGACTGCTTTAACTTAAATATGGGTGATGAATAAGTGACTGCTTTACCTTAAATATGGGTTATGAATAAGTGACTGCTTTAACTTAAATATGGGTTATGAATAAGTTATTGCTTTAACTTAAATATGGGTGATGAATAAGTGACTGTTTTAACTTAAATATGGGTTATGAATAAGTGACTGCTTTAACTTAAATATGGGTGATGAATAAGTGACTGCTTTAACTTAAATATGGGTGATGAATAAGTGACTGTTTTAACTTAAATATGGGTTATGAATAAGTGACTGCTTTAACTTAAATATGGGTTATGAATAAGTGACTGCTTTAACTTAAATATGGGTGATGAATAAGTGACTGCTTTAACTTAAATATGGGTTATGAATAAGTGACTGCTTTAACTTAAATATGGGTTATGAATATGTTACTGCTTTAACTTAAATATGGGTTATGAATAAGTGACTGCTTTAACTTAAATATGGGTTATGAATAAGTGACTGCTTTTACTTAAATATGGGTGATGAATAAGTGACTGCTTTAACTTAAATATGGGTGATGAATAAGTGACTGCTTTAATTTAAATATGGGTTATGAATATGTGACTGCTTTAACTTAAATATGGGTGATGAATAAGTGACTGCTTTAACTTAAATATGGGTGATGAATAAGTGACTGCTTTAACTTAAATATGGGTGATGAATAAGTGACTGCTTTAACTTAAATATGGGTGATGAATAAGTGACTGCTTTAACTTAAATATGGGTGATGAATAAGTGACTGCTTTAACTTAAATATGGGTGATGAATAAGTGACTGCTTTAACTTAAATATGGGTTATGAATAAGTGACTGCATTAACTTAAATATGGGTTATGAATAAGTGACTGCTTTAACTTAAATATGGGTGATGAATAAGTGACTGCTTTAACTTAAATATGGGTGATGAATAAGTGACTGCTTTAACTTAAATATGGGTGATGAATAAGTGACTGCTTTAACTTAAATATGGGTGATGAATAAGTGACTGCTTTAACTTAAATATGGGTTATGAATAAGTGACTGCTTTAACTTAAATATGGGTGATGAATAAGTGACTGCTTTAACTTAAATATGGGTGATGAATAAGTGACTGCTTTAACTTAAATATGGGTGATGAATAAGTGACTGCTTTAACTTAAATATGGGTGATGAATAAGTGACTGCTTTAACTTAAATATGGGTTATGAATAAGTGACTGCTTTAACTTAAATATGGGTGATGAATAAGTGACTGCTTTAACTTAAATATGGGTTATGAATAAGTGACTGCTTTAACTTAAATATGGGTTATGAATAAGTGACTGCTTTAACTTAAATATGGGTTATGAATAAGTGACTGCTTTAACTTAAATATGGCTGATGAATAAGTGACTGCTTTAACTTAAATATGGGTGATGAATAAGTGACTGCTTTAACTTAAATATGGGTTATGAATAAGTGACTGCTTTACCTTAAATATGGGTTATGAATAAGTGACTGCTTTAACTTAAATATGGGTTATGAATAAGTGACTGCTTTAACTTAAATATGGGTGATGAATAAGTGACTGTTTTAACTTAAATATGGGTTATGAATAAGTGACTGCTTTAACTTAAATATGGGTGATGAATAAGTTATTGCTTTAACTTAAATATGGGTTATGAATAAGTGACTGCTTTAACTTAAATATGGGTTATGAATAAGTGACTGCTTTAACTTAAATATGGGTGATGAATAAGTGACTGCTTTAACTTAAATATGGGTTATGAATAAGTGACTGCTTTAACTTAAATATGGGTGATGAATAAGTGACTGCTTTAACTTAAATATGGGTTATGAATAAGTGACTGCTTTAACTTAAATATGGGTGATGAATAAGTGACTGCTTTAACTTAAATATGGGTTATGAATAAGTGACTGCTTTAACTTAAATATGGGTGATGAATAAGTGACTGCTTTAACTTAAATATGGGTTATGAATAAGTGACTGCTTTAACTTAAATATGGGTTATGAATAAGTGACTGCTTTAACTTAAATATGGGTTATGAATAAGTGACTGCTTTAACTTAAATATGGCTGATGAATAAGTGACTGCTTTAACTTAAATATGGGTGATGAATAAGTGACTGCTTTAACTTAAATATGGGTTATGAATAAGTGACTGCTTTAACTTAAATATGGGTGATGAATAAGTGACTGCTTTAACTTAAATATGGGTTATGAATAAGTGACTGCTTTACCTTAAATATGGGTGATGAATAAGTGACTGCTTTAACTTAAATATGGGTTATGAATAAGTGACTGCTTTAACTTAAATATGGGTGATGAATAAGTGACTGTTTTAACTTAAATATGGGTTATGAATAAGTGACTGCTTTAACTTAAATATGGGTGATGAATAAGTTATTGCTTTAACTTAAATATGGGTGATGAATAAGTGACTGCTTTAACTTAAATATGGGTTATGAATAAGTGACTGCTTTAACTTAAATATGGGTGATGAATAAGTGACTGCTTTAACTTAAATATGGGTGATGAATAAGTGACTGCTTTAACTTAAATATGGGTGATGAATAAGTGACTGCTTTAACTTAAATATGGGTGATGAATAAGTGACTGCTTTAACTTAAATATGGGTGATGAATAAGTGACTGCTTTAACTTAAATATGGGTGATGAATAAGTGACTGCTTTAACTTAAATATGGGTTATGAATAAGTGACTGCATTAACTTAAATATGGGTGATGAATAAGTGACTGCTTTAACTTAAATATGGGTGATGAATAAGTGACTGCTTTAACTTAAATATGGGTGATGAATAAGTGACTGCTTTAACTTAAATATGGGTGATGAATAAGTGACTGCTTTAACTTAAATATGGGTGATGAATAAGTGACTGCTTTAACTTAAATATGGGTGATGAATAAGTGACTGCTTTAACTTAAATATGGGTGATGAATAAGTGACTGCTTTAACTTAAATATGGGTGATGAATAAGTGACTGCTTTAACTTAAATATGGGTGATGAATAAGTGACTGCTTTAACTTAAATATGGGTTATGAATAAGTGACTGCTTTAACTTAAATATGGGTGATGAATAAGTGACTGCTTTAACTTAAATATGGGTTATGAATAAGTGACTGCTTTAACTTAAATATGGGTGATGAATAAGTGACTGCTTTAACTTAAATATGGGTTATGAATAAGTGACTGCTTTAACTTAAATATGGGTTATGAATAAGTGACTGCTTTAACTTAAATATGGGTTATGAATAAGTGACTGCTTTAACTTAAATATGGCTGATGAATAAGTGACTGCTTTAACTTAAATATGGGTGATGAATAAGTGACTGCTTTAACTTAAATATGGGTTATGAATAAGTGACTGCTTTAACTTAAATATGGGTGATGAATAAGTGACTGCTTTAACTTAAATATGGGTTATGAATAAGTGACTGCTTTACCTTAAATATGGGTTATGAATAAGTGACTGCTTTAACTTAAATATGGGTTATGAATAAGTGACTGCTTTAACTTAAATATGGGTGATGAATAAGTGACTGTTTTAACTTAAATATGGGTTATGAATAAGTGACTGCTTTAACTTAAATATGGGTGATGAATAAGTTATTGCTTTAACTTAAATATGGGTTATGAATAAGTGACTGCTTTAACTTAAATATGGGTGATGAATAAGTTATTGCTTTAACTTAAATATGGGTTATGAATAAGTGACTGCTTTAACTTAAATATGGGTTATGAATAAGTGACTGCTTTAACTTAAATATGGGTTATGAATAAGTGACTGCTTTAACTTAAATATGGGTGATGAATAAGTGACTGCTTTAACTTAAATATGGGTGATGAATAAGTGACTGCTTTAACTTAAATATGGGTGATGAATAAGTTACTGCATTAACTTAAATATGGGTTATGAATAAGTGACTGCTTTAACTTAAATATGGGTTATGAATAAGTGACTGCTTTAACTTAAATATGGGTTATGAATAAGTGACTGCTTTAACTTAAATATGGGTTATGAATAAGTGACTGCTTTAACTTAAATATGGGTGATGAATAAGTGACTGCTTTAACTTAAATATGGGTTATGAATAAGTGACTGCTTTAACTTAAATATGGGTTATGAATAAGTGACTGCTTTAACTTAAATATGGGTTATGAATAAGTGACTGCTTTAACTTAAATATGGGTGATGAATAAGTGACTGCTTTAACTTAAATATGGGTTATGAATAAGTGACTGCTTTAACTTAAATATGGGTTATGAATAAGTGACTGCTTTAACTTAAATATGGGTTATGAATAAGTGACTGCTTTAACTTAAATATGGGTTATGAATAAGTGACTGCTTTAACTTAAATATGGGTGATGAATAAGTGACTGCTTTAACTTAAATATGGGTGATGAATAAGTGACTGCTTTAACTTAAATATGGGTGATGAATAAGTGACTGCTTTAACTTAAATATGGGTGATGAATAAGTGACTGCTTTAACTTAAATATGGGTGATGAATAAGTGACTGCTTTAACTTAAATATGGGTTATGAATAAGTGACTGCTTTAACTTAAATATGGGTTATGAATAAGTGACTGCTTTAACTTAAATATGGGTGATGAATAAGTGACTGCTTTAACTTAAATATGGGTTATGAATAAGTGACTGCTTTAACTTAAATATGGGTTATGAATAAGTGACTGCTTTAACTTAAATATGGGTGATGAATAAGTGACTGCTTTAACTTAAATATGGGTTATGAATAAGTGACTGCTTTAACTTAAATATGGGTTATGAATAAGTGACTGCTTTAACTTAAATATGGGTTATGAATAAGTGACTGCTTTAACTTAAATATGGCTGATGAATAAGTGACTGCTTTAACTTAAATATGGGTGATGAATAAGTGACTGCTTTAACTTAAATATGGGTTATGAATAAGTGACTGCTTTAACTTAAATATGGGTGATGAATAAGTGACTGCTTTAACTTAAATATGGGTTATGAATAAGTGACTGCTTTACCTTAAATATGGGTTATGAATAAGTGACTGCTTTAACTTAAATATGGGTTATGAATAAGTGACTGCTTTAACTTAAATATGGGTGATGAATAAGTGACTGTTTTAACTTAAATATGGGTTATGAATAAGTGACTGCTTTAACTTAAATATGGGTTATGAATAAGTTATTGCTTTAACTTAAATATGGGTGATGAATAAATGACTGCTTTAACTTAAATATGGGTTATGAATATGTTACTGCATTAACTTAAATATGGGTTATGAATAAGTGACTGCTTTAACTTAAATATGGGTGATGAATAAGTTATTGTTTTAACTTAAATATGGGTGATGAATAAGTGACTGCTTTAACTTAAATATGGGTGATGAATAAGTGACTGCTTTACTTAAATATGGGTGATGAATAAGTGACTGCTTTATCTTAAATATGGGTGATGAATAAGTGACTGCTTTAACTTAAATATGGGTGATGAATAAGTGACTGCTTTAACTTAAATATGGGTTATGAATATGTTACTGCTTTAACTTAAATATGGGTTATGAATAAGTGACTGCTTTAACTTAAATATGGGTTATGAATAAGTTATTGCTTTAACTTAAATATGGGTGATGAATAAGTGACTGCTTTAACTTAAATATGGGTGATGAATAAGTGACTGCTTTAACTTAAATATGGGTGATGAATAAGTGACTGCTTTAACTTAAATATGGGTTATGAATAAGTGACTGCTTTAACTTAAATATGGCTGATGAATAAGTGACTGCTTTAACTTAAATATGGGTTATGAATAAGTGACTGCTTTAACTTAAATATGGGTGATGAATAAGTTATTGCTTTAACTTAAATATGGGTGATGAATAAGTGACTGCTTTAACTTAAATATGGCTGATGAATAAGTGACTGCTTTAACTTAAATATGGGTGATGAATAAGTGACTGCTTTAACTTAAATATGGGTTATGAATAAGTGACTGCTTTATCTTAAATATGGGTGATGAATAAGTGACTGCTTTAACTTAAATATGGCTGATGAATAAGTGACTGCTTTAACTTAAATATGGGTTATGAATAAGTTATTGCTTTAACTTAAATATGGGAAATGAATAAGTGACTGCTTTAACTTAAATATGGGTTATGAATAAGTGACTGCTTTAACTTAAATATGGGTTATGAATAAGTGACTGCTTTAACTTAAATATGGGTGATGAATAAGTTACTGCTTTAACTTAAATATGGGTTATGAATAAGTGACTGCTTTAACTTAAATATGGGTGATGAATAAGTGACTGCTTTAACTTAAATATGGGTGATGAATAAGTGACTGTTTTAACTTAAATATGGGTTATGAATAAGTTATTGCTTTAACTTAAATATGGGTTATGAATAAGTTATTGCTTTAACTTAAATATGGGTGATGAATAAGTGACTGCTTTAACTTAAATATGGGTGATGAATAAGTGACTACTTTAACTTAAATATGGGTTATGAATAAGTTATTGCTTTAACTTAAATATGGGTGATGAATAAGTGACTGCTTTAACTTAAATATGGGTGATGAATAAGTGACTGCTTTAACGTAAATATGGGTTATGAATAAGTTATTGCTTTAACTTAAATATGGGTGATGAATAAGTGACTGCTTTAACTTAAATATGGGTTATGAATAAGTTATTGCTTTAACTTAAATATGGGTGATGAATAAGTGACTGCTTTAACTTAAATATGGGTTATGAATAAGTTATTGCTTTAACTTAAATATGGGTGATGAATAAGTGACTGCTTTAACTTAAATATGGGTGATGAATAAGTGACTGCTTTAACTTAAATATGGCTGATGAATAAGTGACTGCTTTAACTTAAATATGGGTGATGAATAAGTGACTGCTTTAACTTAAATATGGGTTATGAATAAGTGACTGCTTTATCTTAAATATGGGTGATGAATAAGTGACTGCTTTAACTTAAATATGGCTGATGAATAAGTGACTGCTTTAACTTAAATATGGGTTATGAATAAGTTATTGCTTTAACTTAAATATGGGAAATGAATAAGTGACTGCTTTAACTTAAATATGGGTTATGAATAAGTGACTGCTTTAACTTAAATATGGGTTATGAATAAGTGACTGCTTTAACTTAAATATGGGTGATGAATAAGTTACTGCTTTAACTTAAATATGGGTTATGAATAAGTGACTGCTTTAACTTAAATATGGGTGATGAATAAGTGACTGCTTTAACTTAAATATGGGTGATGAATAAGTGACTGTTTTAACTTAAATATGGGTTATGAATAAGTTATTGCTTTAACTTAAATATGGGTTATGAATAAGTTATTGCTTTAACTTAAATATGGGTGATGAATAAGTGACTGCTTTAACTTAAATATGGGTGATGAATAAGTGACTACTTTAACTTAAATATGGGTTATGAATAAGTTATTGCTTTAACTTAAATATGGGTGATGAATAAGTGACTGCTTTAACTTAAATATGGGTGATGAATAAGTGACTGCTTTAACGTAAATATGGGTTATGAATAAGTTATTGCTTTAACTTAAATATGGGTGATGAATAAGTGACTGCTTTAACTTAAATATGGGTTATGAATAAGTTATTGCTTTAACTTAAATATGGGTGATGAATAAGTGACTGCTTTAACTTAAATATGGGTTATGAATAAGTTATTGCTTTAACTTAAATATGGGTGATGAATAAGTGACTGCTTTAACTTAAATATGGGTGATGAATAAGTGACTGCTTTAACTTAAATATGGCTGATGAATAAGTGACTGCTTTAACTTAAATATGGGTGATGAATAAGTGACTGCTTTAACTTAAATATGGGTTATGAATAAGTGACTGCTTTATCTTAAATATGGGTGATGAATAAGTGACTGCTTTAACTTAAATATGGCTGATGAATAAGTGACTGCTTTAACTTAAATATGGGTTATGAATAAGTTATTGCTTTAACTTAAATATGGGAAATGAATAAGTGACTGCTTTAACTTAAATATGGGTTATGAATAAGTGACTGCTTTAACTTAAATATGGGTTATGAATAAGTGACTGCTTTAACTTAAATATGGGTGATGAATAAGTTACTGCTTTAACTTAAATATGGGTTATGAATAAGTGACTGCTTTAACTTAAATATGGGTGATGAATAAGTGACTGCTTTAACTTAAATATGGGTGATGAATAAGTGACTGTTTTAACTTAAATATGGGTTATGAATAAGTTATTGCTTTAACTTAAATATGGGTTATGAATAAGTTATTGCTTTAACTTAAATATGGGTGATGAATAAGTGACTGCTTTAACTTAAATATGGGTGATGAATAAGTGACTACTTTAACTTAAATATGGGTTATGAATAAGTTATTGCTTTAACTTAAATATGGGTGATGAATAAGTGACTGCTTTAACTTAAATATGGGTGATGAATAAGTGACTGCTTTAACGTAAATATGGGTTATGAATAAGTTATTGCTTTAACTTAAATATGGGTGATGAATAAGTGACTGCTTTAACTTAAATATGGGTTATGAATAAGTTATTGCTTTAACTTAAATATGGGTGATGAATAAGTGACTGCTTTAACTTAAATATGGGTTATGAATAAGTTATTGCTTTAACTTAAATATGGGTGATGAATAAGTGACTGCTTTAACTTAAATATGGGTGATGAATAAGTGACTGCTTTAACTTAAATATGGGTTATGAATAAGTGACTGCTTTAACTTAAATATGGGTGATGAATAAGTGACTGCTTTAACTTAAATATGGGTTATGAATAAGTGACTGCTTTAACTTAAATATGGGTTATGAATAAGTTATTGCTTTAACTTAAATATGGGTGATGAATAAGTGACTGCTTTAACTTAAATATGGGTTATGAATAAGTTATTGCTTTAACTTAAATATGGGTGATGAATAAGTGACTGCTTTAACTTAAATATGGGTGATGAATAAGTTATTGCTTTAACTTAAATATGGGTGATGAATAAGTGACTGCTTTAACTTAAATATGGGTTATGAATAAGTTATTGCTTTAACTTAAATATGGGTGATGAATAAGTGACTGCTTTAACTTAAATATGGGTTATGAATAAGTTATTGCTTTAACTTAAATATGGGTGATGAATAAGTGACTGCTTTAACTTAAATATGGGTGATGAATAAGTGACTGTTTTAACTTAAATATGGGTTATGAATAAGTGACTGCTTTAACTTAAATATGGGTTATGAATAAGTGACTGCTTTACCTTAAATATGGGTTATGAATAAGTGACTGCTTTAACTTAAATATGGGTTATGAATAAGTTATTGCTTTAACTTAAATATGGGTGATGAATAAGTGACTGTTTTAACTTAAATATGGGTTATGAATAAGTGACTGCTTTAACTTAAATATGGGTTATGAATAAGTGACTGCTTTAACTTAAATATGGGTGATGAATAAGTGACTGTTTTAACTTAAATATGGGTTATGAATAAGTGACTGCTTTAACTTAAATATGGGTTATGAAGAAGTGACTGCTTTAACTTAAATATGGGTGATAAATAAGTGACTGCTTTAACTTAAATATGGGTTATGAATAAGTGACTGCTTTAACTTAAATATGGGTTATGAATATGTTACTGCTTTAACTTAAATATGGGTTATGAATAAGTGACTGCTTTAACTTAAATATGGGTTATGAATATGTTACTGCATTAACTTAAATATGGGTTATGAATAAGTGACTGCTTTAACTTAAATATGGGTTATGAATAAGTTATTGCTTTAACTTAAATTTGGGTGATGAATAAGTGACTGCTTTAACTTAAATATGGGTGATGAATAAGTGACTGCTTTAACTTAAATATGGGTGATGAATAAGTGACTGCTTTAACTTAAATATGGGTTATGAATAAGTGACTGCTTTATCTTAAATATGGGTGATGAATAAGTGACTGCTTTAACTTAAATATGGGTGATGAATAAGTGACTGCTTTAACTTAAATATGGGTTATGAATAAGTGACTGCTTTAACTTAAATATGGGTTATGAATAAGTTATTGCTTTAACTTAAATATGGGTTATGAATATGTTACTGCTTTAACTTAAATATGGGTTATGAATAAGTGACTGCTTTAACTTAAATATGGGTTATGAATAAGTTATTGCTTTAACTTAAATATGGGTGATGAATAATTGACTGCTTTAACTTAAATATGGGTGATGAATAAGTGACTGCTTTAACTTAAATATGGGTGATGAATAAGTGACTGCTTTAACTTAAATATGGGTTATGAATAAGTGACTGCTTTAACTTAAATATGGCTGATGAATAAGTGACTGCTTTAACTTAAATATGGGTTATGAATAAGTGACTGCTTTAACTTAAATATGGGTGATGAATAAGTTATTGCTTTAACTTAAATATGGGTGATGAATAAGTGACTGCTTTAACTTAAATATGGCTGATGAATAAGTGACTGCTTTAACTTAAATATGGGTGATGAATAAGTGACTGCTTTAACTTAAATATGGGTTATGAATAAGTGACTGCTTTATCTTAAATATGGGTGATGAATAAGTGACTGCTTTAACTTAAATATGGCTGATGAATAAGTGACTGCTTTAACTTAAATATGGGTTATGAATAAGTTATTGCTTTAACTTAAATATGGGTTATGAATAAGTGACTGCTTTAACTTAAATATGGGTTATGAATAAGTGACTGCTTTAACTTAAATATGGGTTATGAATAAGTGACTGCTTTAACTTAAATATGGGTGATGAATAAGTTACTGCTTTAACTTAAATATGGGTTATGAATAAGTGACTGCTTTAACTTAAATATGGGTGATGAATAAGTGACTGCTTTAACTTAAATATGGGTGATGAATAAGTGACTGTTTTAACTTAAATATGGGTTATGAATAAGTTATTGCTTTAACTTAAATATGGGTTATGAATAAGTTATTGCTTTAACTTAAATATGGGTGATGAATAAGTGACTGCTTTAACTTAAATATGGGTTATGAATAAGTTATTGCTTTAACTTAAATAAGGGTGATGAATAAGTGACTGCTTTAACTTAAATATGGGTGATGAATAAGTTATTGCTTTAACTTAAATATGGGTGATGAATAAGTGACTGCTTTAACTTAAATATGGGTTATAAATAAGTTATTGCTTTAACTTAAATATGGGTGATGAATAAGTGACTGCTTTAACTTAAATATGGGTAATGAATAAGTTATTGCTTTAACTTAAATATGGGTGATGAATAAGTGACTGCTTTAACTTAAATATGGGTGATGAATAAGTGACTGTTTTAACTTAAATATGGGTTATGAATAAGTGACTGCTTTAACTTAAATATGGGTTATGAATAAGTGACTGCTTTACCTTAAATATGGGTTATGAATAAGTGACTGCTTTAACTTAAATATGGGTTATGAATAAGTTATTGCTTTAACTTAAATATGGGTGATGAATAAGTGACTGCTTTAACTTAAATATGGGTGATGAATAAGTGACTGTTTTAACTTAAATATGGGTTATGAATAAGTGACTGCTTTAACTTAAATATGGGTTATGAATAAGTGACTGCTTTAACTTAAATATGGGTTATGAATAAGTGACTGCTTTAACTTAAATATGGGTGATGAATAAGTGACTGCTTTAACTTAAATATGGGTTATGAATAAGTGACTGCTTTAACTTAAATATGGGTTATGAATAAGTGACTGCTTTAACTTAAATATGGGTTATGAATAAGTGACTGCTTTAACTTAAATATGGGTTATGAATAAGTGACTGCTTTAACTTAAATATGGGTTATGAATAAGTGACTGCTTTAACTTAAATATGGGTTATGAATAAGTTATTGCTTTAACTTAAATATGGGTGATGAATAAGTGACTGCTTTAACTTAAATATGGGTTATGAATAAGTGACTGCTTTAACTTAAATATGGGTGATGAATAAGTGACTGCTTTATCTTAAATATGGGTGATGAATAAGTGACTGCTTTAACTTAAATATGGGTGATGAATAAGTGACTGCTTTAACTTAAATATGGGTTATGAATAAGTGACTGCTTTAACTTAAATATGGGTTATGAATAGGGATGGGTACCTTTGACATTTGAATCGATCCGGTACTAATTCCCGGTACCTACGAGTCGATACCGGTACTTAACGGTACCAATTTTCGATACTTTTGAGTGTTTATTATTTTAATTCTCTTTTATAATTAAATATATATTTTTCTCAATATATAACAATGTTTGATAAATATCACGATAAATAACATACAAGTTTGTATTTTAACATCGTCCTTGTAGTTTTATAAGCTGATAATTAAACTGAAGCAAACATCTTTACTGTGAACTAAATTTACTGTGTATCTTCATTCCTTTTGCCGTCCTTTTTCATTTGATTTTTCCTACTGGGAAGTTAGAATTTCCGAGGAGAAAGCGAACGCACCATTAGCTGATAACAACGGTGGCAATGGAAGCTAACATATCAAGCTAACGTTATCTTTAACAGTTTATTTAGCTGCTGGAGCAGATTAAAACGATGATGCCTCAAACTTAGATCGTTGTCGCTGGTTTTACCTTCATCCATTCACCCGTCGCATTTAGTAAAGTAAAGCCAAACTTTAGAGCGCGTTCATGTTCTTCTGGTCGGAAATTCGGAGTTCCGAGGAGAAAGCGAACGCACCATTAGCGAAACGGAAGCTAACAAATCAAGGTAACGTTATCTTAAACATTTTATTTACCTACTGGAGCAGATTAAGATGAGGATGTCTCACTTAGATCGTTGTCTGTCGCTAGTTTCATCACCCAGTTACCCATCACATTTAGTGAAGTGGACCCAAGCTTTAGCGTGCGTTCTTTCTACCATGCTTGCTCTGTTTACAACGGGCTCGCAGGGACCGGCGACATAACGCTCTTGGGCATGCGCAACTGTCTTGGCAGTACCGAAACGAGGCACCGTTTGAAATTACGTGAATCGGTGTTCGGTCGGTACTATGGAATTCGGTCGGTACCTTAAAAAGTACCGAATTCGGTACTCATCCCTAGTTATGAATAAGTGACTGCTTTAACTTAAATATGGGTGATGAATAAGTGACTGCTTTAACTTAAATATGGGTTATGAATAAGTGACTGCTTTAACTTAAATATGGGTTATGAATAGGGATGGGTACCTTTGACATTTGAATCGATCCGGTACTAATTCCCGGTACCTACGAGTCGATACCGGTACTTAACGGTACCAATTTTCGATACTTTTGAGTGTTTATTATTTTAATTCTCTTTTATAATTAAATATATATTTTTCTCAATATATAACAATGTTTGATAAATATCACGATAAATAACATACAAGTTTGTATTTTAACATCGTCCTTGTAGTTTTATAAGCTGATAATTAAACTGAAGCAAACATCTTTACTGTGAACTAAATTTACTGTGTATCTTCATTCCTTTTGCCGTCCTTTTTCATTTGATTTTTCCTACTGGGAAGTTAGAATTTCCGAGGAGAAAGCGAACGCACCATTAGCTGATAACAACGGTGGCAATGGAAGCTAACATATCAAGCTAACGTTATCTTTAACAGTTTATTTAGCTGCTGGAGCAGATTAAAACGATGATGCCTCAAACTTAGATCGTTGTCGCTGGTTTTACCTTCATCCATTCACCCGTCGCATTTAGTAAAGTAAAGCCAAACTTTAGAGCGCGTTCATGTTCTTCTGGTCGGAAATTCGGAGTTCCGAGGAGAAAGCGAACGCACCATTAGCGAAACGGAAGCTAACAAATCAAGGTAACGTTATCTTAAACATTTTATTTACCTACTGGAGCAGATTAAGATGAGGATGTCTCACTTAGATCGTTGTCTGTCGCTAGTTTCATCACCCAGTTACCCATCACATTTAGTGAAGTGGACCCAAGCTTTAGCGTGCGTTCTTTCTACCATGCTTGCTCTGTTTACAACGGGCTCGCAGGGACCGGCGACATAACGCTCTTGCGCATGCGCAACTGTCTTGGCAGTACCGAAACGAGGCACCGTTTGAAATTACGTGAATCGGTGTTCGGTCGGTACTATGGAATTCGGTCGGTACCTTAAAAAGTACCGAATTCGGTACTCATCCCTAGTTATGAATAAGTGACTGCTTTAACTTAAATATGGGTGATGAATAAGTGACTGCTTTAACTTAAATATGGGTTATGAATAAGTGACTGCTTTAACTTAAATATGGGTTATGAATAAGTGACTGCTTTAACTTAAATATGGGTTATGAATAAGTGACTGCTTTAACTTAAATATGGGTTATGAATAAGTGACTGCTTTAACTTAAATATGGGTTATGAATAAGTGACTGCTTTAACTTAAATATGGGTTATGAATAAGTTATTGCTTTAACTTAAATATGGGTTATGAATATGTTACTGCTTTAACTTAAATATGGGTTATGAATAAGTGACTGCTTTAACTTAAATATGGGTTATGAATATGTTATTGCTTTAACTTAAATATGGGTGATGAATAAGTGACTGCTTTAACTTAAATATGGGTGATGAATAAGTGACTGCTTTAACTTAAATATGGGTGATGAATAAGTGACTGCTTTAACTTAAATATGGGTTATGAATAAGTGACTGCTTTAACTTAAATATGGCTGATGAATAAGTGACTGCTTTAACTTAAATATGGGTTATGAATAAGTGACTGCTTTAACTTAAATATGGGTGATGAATAAGTTATTGCTTTAACTTAAATATGGGTGATGAATAAGTGACTGCTTTAACTTAAATATGGCTGATGAATAAGTGACTGCTTTAACTTAAATATGGGTGATGAATAAGTGACTGCTTTAACTTAAATATGGGTTATGAATAAGTGACTGCTTTATCTTAAATATGGGTGATGAATAAGTGACTGCTTTAACTTAAATATGGCTGATGAATAAGTGACTGCTTTAACTTAAATATGGGTTATGAATAAGTTATTGCTTTAACTTAAATATGGGTTATGAATAAGTGACTGCTTTAACTTAAATATGGGTTATGAATAAGTGTCTGCTTTAACTTAAATATGGGTTATGAATAAGTGACTGCTTTAACTTAAATATGGGTGATGAATAAGTTACTGCTTTAACTTAAATATGGGTTATGAATAAGTGACTGCTTTAACTTAAATATGGGTGATGAATAAGTGACTGCTTTAACTTAAATATGGGTGATGAATAAGTGACTGTTTTAACTTAAATATGGGTTATGAATAAGTTATTGCTTTAACTTAAATATGGGTTATGAATAAGTTATTGCTTTAACTTAAATATAGGTGATGAATAAGTGACTGCTTTAACTTAAATATGGGTGATGAATAAGTGACTGCTTTAACTTAAATATGGGTTATGAATAAGATATTGCTTTAACTTAAATATGGGTGATGAATAAGTGACTGCTTTAACTTAAATATGGGTAATGAATAAGTGACTGCTTTAACGTAAATATGGGTTATGAATAAGTTATTGCTTTAACTTAAATATGGGTGATGAATAAGTGACTGCTTTAACTTAAATATGGGTTATGAATAAGTTATTGCTTTAACTTAAATATGGGTGATGAATAAGTGACTGCTTTAACTTAAATATGGGTTATGAATAAGTTATTGCTTTAACTTAAATATGGGTGATGAATAAGTGACTGCTTTAACTTAAATATGGGTGATGAATAAGTGACTGCTTTAACTTAAATATGGGTTATGAATAAGTGACTGCTTTAACTTAAATATGGGTGATGAATAAGTGACTGCTTTAACTTAAATATGGGTTATGAATAAGTGACTGCTTTAACTTAAATATGGGTTATGAATAAGTGATTGCTTTAACTTAAATATGGGTGATGAATAAGTGACTGCTTTAACTTAAATATGGGTTATGAATAAGTTATTGCTTTAACTTAAATATGGGTGATGAATAAGTGACTGCTTTAACTTAAATATGGGTGATGAATAAGTTATTGCTTTAACTTAAATATGGGTGATGAATAAGTGACTGCTTTAACTTAAATATGGGTTATGAATAAGTTATTGCTTTAACTTAAATATGGGTGATGAATAAGTGACTGCTTTAACTTAAATATGGGTGATGAATAAGTGACTGCTTTACCTTAAATATGGGTTATGAATAAGTGACTGCTTTAACTTAAATATGGGTTATGAATAAGTTATTGCTTTAACTTAAATATGGGTGATGAATAAGTGACTGTTTTAACTTAAATATGGGTTATGAATAAGTGACTGCTTTAACTTAAATATGGGTTATGAATAAGTGACTGCTTTAACTTAAATATGGGTGATGAATAAGTGACTGTTTTAACTTAAATATGGGTTATGAATAAGTGACTGCTTTAACTTAAATATGGGTTATGAATAAGTGACTGCTTTAACTTAAATATGGGTGATGAATAAGTGACTGCTTTAACTTAAATATGGGTTATGAATAAGTGACTGCTTTAACTTAAATATGGGTTATGAATATGTTACTGCTTTAACTTAAATATGGGTTATGAATAAGTGACTGCTTTAACTTAAATATGGGTTATGAATAAGTGACTGCTTTAACTTAAATATGGGTGATGAATAAGTGACTGCTTTAACTTAAATATGGGTGATGAATAAGTGACTGCTTTAACTTAAATATGGGTTATGAATAAGTGACTGCTTTAACTTAAATATGGGTGATGAATAAGTGACTGCTTTAACTTAAATATGGGTGATGAATAAGTGACTGCTTTAACTTAAATATGGGTGATGAATAAGTGACTGCTTTAACTTAAATATGGGTGATGAATAAGTGACTGCTTTAACTTAAATATGGGTGATGAATAAGTGACTGCTTTAACTTAAATATGGGTGATGAATAAGTGACTGCTTTAACTTAAATATGGGTTATGAATAAGTGACTGCATTAACTTAAATATGGGTTATGAATAAGTGACTGCTTTAACTTAAATATGGGTGATGAATAAGTGACTGCTTTAACTTAAATATGGGTGATGAATAAGTGACTGCTTTAACTTAAATATGGGTGATGAATAAGTGACTGCTTTAACTTAAATATGGGTGATGAATAAGTGACTGCTTTAACTTAAATATGGGTGATGAATAAGTGACTGCTTTAACTTAAATATGGGTTATGAATAAGTGACTGCTTTAACTTAAATATGGGTGATGAATAAGTGACTGCTTTAACTTAAATATGGGTGATGAATAAGTG
Organism: Nothobranchius furzeri; assembly: GCF_043380555.1. Classification (NCBI taxonomy): domain Eukaryota; kingdom Metazoa; phylum Chordata; class Actinopteri; order Cyprinodontiformes; family Nothobranchiidae; genus Nothobranchius; species Nothobranchius furzeri. The sequence continues at coordinate 100,329,211 of NC_091742.1, read as the reverse complement.
ACTGCTTTAACTTAAATATGGGTTATGAATAAGTGACTGCTTTAACTTAAATATGGGTTATGAATAAGTGACTGCTTTAACTTAAATATGGGTGATGAATAAGTGACTGCTTTAACTTAAATATGGGTTATGAATAAGTGACTGCTTTAACTTAAATATGGGTGATGAATAAGTGACTGCTTTAACTTAAATATGGGTTATGAATAAGTGACTGCTTTAACTTAAATATGGGTTATGAATAAGTGACTGCTTTAACTTAAATATGGGTTATGAATAAGTGACTGCTTTAACTTAAATATGGCTGATGAATAAGTGACTGCTTTAACTTAAATATGGGTGATGAATAAGTGACTGCTTTAACTTAAATATGGGTTATGAATAAGTGACTGCTTTAACTTAAATATGGGTGATGAATAAGTGACTGCTTTAACTTAAATATGGGTTATGAATAAGTGACTGCTTTACCTTAAATATGGGTTATGAATAAGTGACTGCTTTAACTTAAATATGGGTTATGAATAAGTGACTGCTTTAACTTAAATATGGGTGATGAATAAGTGACTGTTTTAACTTAAATATGGGTGATGAATAAGTGACTGCTTTAACTTAAATATGGGTGATGAATAAGTTATTGCTTTAACTTAAATATGGGTTATGAATAAGTGACTGCTTTAACTTAAATATGGGTGATGAATAAGTTATTGCTTTAACTTAAATATGGGTTATGAATAAGTGACTGCTTTAACTTAAATATGGGTTATGAATAAGTGACTGCTTTAACTTAAATATGGGTTATGAATAAGTGACTGCTTTAACTTAAATATGGGTGATGAATAAGTGACTGCTTTAACTTAAATATGGGTGATGAATAAGTTACTGCATTAACTTAAATATGGGTTATGAATAAATGACTGCTTTAACTTAAATATGGGTTATGAATAAGTGACTGCTTTAACTTAAATATGGGTTATGAATAAGTGACTGCTTTAACTTAAATATGGGTTATGAATAAGTGACTGCTTTAACTTAAATATGGGTGATGAATAAGTGACTGCTTTAACTTAAATATGGGTTATGAATAAGTGACTGCTTTAACTTAAATATGGGTTATGAATAAGTGACTGCTTTAACTTAAATATGGGTTATGAATAAGTGACTGCTTTAACTTAAATATGGGTGATGAATAAGTGACTGCTTTAACTTAAATATGGGTTATGAATAAGTGACTGCTTTAACTTAAATATGGGTTATGAATAAGTGACTGCTTTAACTTAAATATGGGTTATGAATAAGTGACTGCTTTAACTTAAATATGGGTTATGAATAAGTGACTGCTTTAACTTAAATATGGGTGATGAATAAGTGACTGCTTTAACTTAAATATGGGTGATGAATAAGTGACTGCTTTAACTTAAATATGGGTGATGAATAAGTGACTGCTTTAACTTAAATATGGGTGATGAATAAGTGACTGCTTTAACTTAAATATGGGTGATGAATAAGTGACTGCTTTAACTTAAATATGGGTTATGAATAAGTGACTGCTTTAACTTAAATATGGGTTATGAATAAGTGACTGCTTTAACTTAAATATGGGTGATGAATAAGTGACTGCTTTAACTTAAATATGGGTTATGAATAAGTGACTGCTTTAACTTAAATATGGGTTATGAATAAGTGACTGCTTTAACTTAAATATGGGTGATGAATAAGTGACTGCTTTAACTTAAATATGGGTTATGAATAAGTGACTGCTTTAACTTAAATATGGGTGATGAATAAGTTACTGCTTTAACTTAAATATGGGTTATGAATAAGTGACTGCTTTAACTTAAATATGGGTTATAAGTGACTGCTTTAACTTAAATATGGGTTATGAATAAGTGACTGCTTTAACTTAAATATGGCTGATGAATAAGTGACTGCTTTAACTTAAATATGGGTGATGAATAAGTGACTGCTTTAACTTAAATATGGGTTATGAATAAGTGACTGCTTTAACTTAAATATGGGTTATGAATAAGTGACTGCTTTACCTTAAATATGGGTTATGAATAAGTGACTGCTTTAACTTAAATATGGGTTATGAATAAGTGACTGCTTTAACTTAAATATGGGTGATGAATAAGTGACTGTTTTAACTTAAATATGGGTTATGAATAAGTGACTGCTTTAACTTAAATATGGGTGATGAATAAGTTATTGCTTTAACTTAAATATGGGTTATGAATAAGTGACTGCTTTAACTTAAATATGGGTGATGAATAAGTTATTGCTTTAACTTAAATATGGGTTATGAATAAGTGACTGCTTTAACTTAAATATGGGTTATGAATAAGTGACTGCTTTAACTTAAATATGGGTTATGAATAAGTGACTGCTTTAACTTAAATATGGGTGATGAATAAGTGACTGCTTTAACTTAAATATGGGTGATGAATAAGTGACTGCTTTAACTTAAATATGGGTGATGAATAAGTTACTGCATTAACTTAAATATGGGTTATGAATAAGTGACTGCTTTAACTTAAATATGGGTTATGAATAAGTGACTGCTTTAACTTAAATATGGGTTATGAATAAGTGACTGCTTTAACTTAAATATGGGTTATGAATAAGTGACTGCTTTAACTTAAATATGGGTGATGAATAAGTGACTGCTTTAACTGAAATATGGGTTATGAATAAGTGACTGCTTTAACTTAAATATGGGTTATGAATAAGTGACTGCTTTAACTTAAATATGGGTTATGAATAAGTGACTGCTTTAACTTAAATATGGGTGATGAATAAGTGACTGCTTTAACTTAAATATGGGTTATGAATAAGTGACTGCTTTAACTTAAATATGGGTTATGAATAAGTGACTGCTTTAACTTAAATATGGGTTATGAATAAGTGACTGCTTTAACTTAAATATGGGTTATGAATAAGTGACTGCTTTAACTTAAATATGGGTTATGAATAAGTGACTGCTTTAACTTAAATATGGGTTATGAATAAGTGACTGCTTTAACTTAAATATGGGTTATGAAAAAGTGACTGCTTTAACTTAAATATGGGTTATGAATAAGTGACTGCTTTAACTTAAATATGGGTTATGAATAAGTGACTGCTTTAACTTAAATATGGGTTATGAATAAGTGACTGCTTTAACTTAAATATGGGTTATGAATAAGTGACTGCTTTAACTTAAATATGGGTCATGAATAAGTGACTGCTTTAACTTAAATATGGGTTATGAAAAAGTGACTGCTTTAACTTAAATATGGGTTATGAATAAGTGACTGCTTTAACTTAAATATGGGTTATGAATAAGTGACTGCTTTAACTTAAATATGGGTTATGAATAAGTGACTGCTTTAACTTAAATATGGGTTATGAATAAGTGACTGCTTTAACTTAAATATGGGTTATGAATATGAAAATATGAACATGGGCTCATTAGACTAGTGTTGACACAGCCTGCTGGAGCTTGTACACTTTAGAACTTGGAGAATTAAAACTTATGTAGTTTCTGACTGAAATATGTAATGTTGGTGAATTTAAACAAATGAATGAACAGATTTATTGTGGAACACATCAAATGCTGCAAGTACTTTTTTGTGAATGACCAAATATTTAATTGATTAAAGAGCAGACAGTATGAACTAGACTACATTTTATACCTTGAATTTCAGAAAATATGGCAAAGTTTGAGAACTCCTTGTAACATTCCTAAAATTATTTTCTAAATATGATTCAAATGTTGAATATTCATTTGTTTTTTTCACGTTACTGAGTGAGATTCATCCATTTCTCAGTACCACATGCCAAATCTCACCGTTTCCTTATCATAACCCAGATAAAGGAGACTGCAAGGCTACGCTGACCTCTTCACACACAGAGGTCGCTGGTGCCTGACACCTCTCTGTGGAAGACAGTTCGCCGATTCATCTTGATAATCAGTAACTAGCGGACGCTGGTGCATCTGCTGAATAACAATAAAACCTTCATCATGAGAGTAAACCAAAATAATATTTAAGCAGAATGTACCAAGTGACCCCTGATAGGAGGTTAAATGAGCAGAGGGTTAGTGTTAGGGTTAACCCTAACCCACACAGACGCGTGTGTGTGTGTGTGTGTGCGTGCGTGCGTGCGTGCGTGTGTGTGTGTGTGTGTGTGTGTGTGTGTGTGTGTGTGTGTGTGTGTGTGTGTGTGTGTGTGTGTGTGTGTGTGTAGAATTCGTGTCTAAACATAACGTACAGACTTGGTAGACTTGGTTGAGGTCATGCGGCTGGTCTCTATAGCTCTATGGCCGAGTTCATAACAGTTAAAAGTGAGGAACTCCACTAACTGTTAGAACTAGTACACATTTTTAACTGATTTAGGTTCATTTCTGATTGAAGTTTACAATACTAACCACTACTTCCTTCTGTGGTAAACACATATAAGTCTGACTACTAACACTGATTAACTTCTTGTGTTTATTCTTCTGTTTTATGTCTAGTTCTTTTATGAATACATTTCTTTACATACATACTTACGATACGCTGATTACCTTTGGTTTGGACATCGTTGACTTCTACTTGCTGCTGATGAAGCTGTGAGAACAGAGGTTTCTCTTCATCATCCTCACTCTTTATAGAAGCCAATGTGAATGGAAACCTGGCAGCATCAGTTTTCTCCTTCAAATGGAGTTGCTCTCCCTCCAGACTGGTCCAGTTTTCTTCTTGTTCCTCCTTCATGTGGACGTGTTCTGGGTCTTTCTGTTCCTCACCTGCACTCTGTTCCTCAGGAGCTTCTTCTTTAACCAGCACCAGCTGTTGAACATCTGTAGGAAACACAGAAGCATGATGTGAATTACCGATCGATGGAACTTCACATTCACACTTACTCTCACCTAAAGGATTATTAGGAACACCTGTTCAACTTCTCCTTAATGCAATTATCTAATAAACCAATCACATGGCAGTTGCATCAACGCCGTTAGGGGCGTGGTCCTGGTCAACACCATCTCCTGAACTCCAAACTGGAGGTCAGAATGGGAAAGAAAGGTGATTTAAGCTATTTTCAGCGTGCCATGGTTGTTGGTGCCAGACGGGCCGGTCTCCATAGTCAGAAACGTGGCATTAGAGACTCCAGCAACCATAGTTAAATGTTTACCTGGGGCCAGAGCGGGCGACATTAAATCTTATCTGAAACTGCTGGCTAAGGATAAGCGTAAATACAGTAAGACTGTTATTCACGCTGGCGGTAACGACACCCGGTTACGCCAATCGGAGGTCACTAAAATTAATGTTGCTTCGGTGTGTAAGTTTGCCAAAACAATGTTGGACTCCGTAATTTTCTCTGGCCCCCTGCCTGATCGGACCAGTGACGACATGTTTAGCCGCATGCTGTCCTTCAACCGCTGGTTGTCTTGGTGGTGTCCTGAAAACAACGTGGGCTACATTGATAATTGGAAAACTTTTTGGGGAAAACCTGGTCTGATGTGGAGAGACGGCATCCATCCCTCTTTGGATGGTGCAGCTCTTCTTTCTAGGAACATGGCCAGTTTTATTAGTCCTCCATAACTACCCAGGGTCCAGACCAGGAAGCAGAGTCGTAGTTTAACCCACCCCTCTGCAGCTTCTGTACTGTTACCCACCCACTACCCCATAGAGACAGTGTCCTGCCCACGGCCAAAATCACACAGATTAAATATCAGGCTTAATAAAGCAAATCATGGAAATCTCATAAATATTAGAACAAATTCAACTGAGCAGAAGACTAGAAAAATTAAATGTGGGTTGTTGAACATTAGATCCATTTTTTCTAAGACTTTGTTAGTTAATGACTTGATTTGTGATAATCAGATCTCTTTGCTCTCTCTCACAGAATCCTGGCTGCAGCAAGAGGACTACCGTAAATCCTCTAATATTAGCCTGTATTTAATTAACTGCCGGGTATCATATTTTGGCCGGTGTCGGAGTCGGCGGAGGTGAATAATGGCCGGTTTTTTACTGAGGCCGGGTGGAATGTGGTAACAAGCAAGTACGGGGGGCGGTTGTGTCATCCGTCTCACTTTTGATTTGCCAGTGATAGACCGCGAGGGTAACTTTAACCGTGCAGAGACGAAGAGGAGGCGAAAATTTGATATCAAGTTCAAAGAGAACGTGCTGATTATGCTGCAGAACACTGGGGAGCAGTAGGGGTTGTATGAACTAGCCACTAGTCGACTTCACCGCTCTATAGTGACTTTTTATGCCTGTCATCGACTAGTCGCTGTCACGTGATAATGACCGGCAAGATGCAGTCCACGGAAAAGACAGCAGCCTGCTGTCAGCAGGTGACAAGCCCCAGCGTCGGGAGGCAACGCGCTGTGCCAGAGCGTCGGTACTGACACCCGCCGTAAAACGGACATTTAACCAAATTGTGACCTTTACCCTCTTGCAATTTAACCTTCCCCTCACCCCCATCCTAACCTCATATTAAACAGCTTGCACATGCAAAGCTCTGATTTTTGACGCGCTCCAGACATCTGCGTCCTGAGCACGGCCACAGTAACATTATCAAATCAGGTGTCGCCACCTCAAAAACTAATTTAACACGCGATCGTTCATGTCGGCTCATTTCCTTTTATGTTTTCTGTCTTTTATTCTTTTATTTGTGCCTGATGCTTCTCACTGCTGAGCGGGGCGCATCACCTGTTTTGTCCTCCGGTGACGCACCGATCACTGATGCGGCCACCAAGCAGCAAGCACTCCGCTGTTTTAGCGGTCGGTAGATCTTTTAGAACTGCAGTTCAAAGGTAACTCATAAGGTGAATATATATGAACCCAGGTAGCAGTTTCTCTTTAGGATTGAGAGGAGATGCAGGAAGATAATAAACAGACAGGACAGAAAAATAGTCAAATAAAAACAAGTTAGTTTTTGTACCTGCTGGTTGCAACAAACAGACACCATTGAAGGTAATCAGAAGTGAGGAACAGAAAATGAAATAATTATTTTAATGTTTAGAGCAGCAGGAACTCCGCGAGGCTGCAGGCGCATCAGTGAGTTTGCGGTCGCTGCGCAGGGGGAGGGGGGAGAGGGCTGAAGCAGGGGGAGGGGGGAGAGGGCTGAAGCAGAAACTACCGTTGTTAAAAGAAATGTGTTTAACTTTGAAAATGTTTTAATTGTCAAAAACTCCAGCGAACCATTAGTTCATTTTGCTCAAATAGAAATAGAGGCCTGCCTCTAATTCTGGCCCTCCTTCCAATAAAGGCCTGGAGCTTGATGAGCTTGAGTCAAATACAGGCCCGGGCCTGTATTTGAGGATTTACGGTATGTTAGCTTAAATGAGTGGACTCCTTCTAGTTATTTAAATCATCATATTGCTCGAAGTACAGGGCGAGGAGGAGGAGTAGCAACTGTTGCACGGAGTACAATCAGACTTGTTAATGTATGGAATTAAGTCTAGATTATGTCTCTCATTATGTGAAATCAATTCTAGGCTCTACAAGGTGTATCTGTGTGTGTGAAACCAAGCTAAAAATGCCTGTTACCTTCTGTTCTCGTGTGTGTGTGTGTGTGTGTGTGTGTGTGTGTGTGTGTGTGTAATTCGTGTCTAAACATAACGTACAGACTTGGTAGACTTGGTTGAGGTCATGCGGCTGGTCTCTATAGCTCTATGGCCGAGTTCATAACAGTTAAAAGTGAGGAACTCCACTAACGCCGGGGACACACCGGCCGCGGAAGCGCCGCGAAAATGGGGCCGCCTTCATTCGGCGCCCTTGTTGAGCTATTCTATAGACCACATGGGCCGCCGAAGCGCCGCGAATCGCCTCGCGCCGGCGCCCCAGCCCGCGCCGTGCAGCGATCATTTCGGCGTCGGCTCTATTTTTTTCGCGAGCCGCGGGTGAATCGCGTCAATTCTGGCAGGAAGTCAAACGTAGACATAAGAGGCAGGCCGGTAAAGTTAACAAAATAAAGCATTTCAAAATAAAATTCCGCAATAGTCAAATGTGTTCGTAAACAGACACTGCAGAAAAACCACACGAACACGCACACACATACACACACATCGAACTTGTGTGCGTGTGTGGCCACGTGAAGGGGGGTGTGGTTTTGGGTGTCTTTTGGAGCAAACAGGACAGAGAGGCAGAAAGTCTGAGGCAAGCAGTTAGGATGGATGACTTTAAATTAATTATGGAAGTTGAGAAACACAAGGAGCTGTACGACCCTCGAAAAACAGGTTTATTTACGTACCCATTTCGGAAGAAACTGCTAGGATACAGCTGCAGAATTGGAGAGGGTTCCAAGAGATTCAACTGGCAGAAACAACTCATACCATAGGTTCACACACACACACACACACACACACACACACACACACACATGCGCGCGCGCGCACATACGTAGAGGAAAATAGCTGAGAAAAGGCAGAGAGGAAATTGAGGACACCAAGTGTTTTAAAAGAAAAACTACAGCTGAGCCGAGGCGCGCCTCGACTGGGGCGCGTCTGATCTGAACTGAGGAGCGGCGAGCAGCGGCCGAATTTCGTGAGCGATTCGCTTCTTGGCGCTTCGCGGCGCTTCCGCGGCCGGTGTGTCCCCGGCCTAACTGTTAGAACTAGTACACATTTTTAACTGATTTAGGTTCATTTCTGATTGAAGTTTACAATACTAACCACTACTTCCTTCTGTGGTACATTCACATATAAGTCTGATTACTAACACTGATTAACTTCTTGTGTTTATTCTTCTGTTTTATGTCTAGTTCTTTTATGAATACATTTCTTTACATACATATTTACGATACGCTGATTACCTTTGGTTTGGACATCGTTGACTTCTACTTGCTGCTGATGAAGCTGTGAGAACAGAGGTTTCTCTTCATCATCCTCACTCTTTATAGAAGCCAATGTGAATGGAAACCTGGCAGCATCTGTTTTCTCCTTCAAATGGAGCTGCTCTCCCTCCAGACTGGTCCAGTTTTCTTCTTGTTCCTCCTTCATGTGGACGTGTTCTGGGTCTTTCTGGTCCTCACCTGCACTCTGTTCCTCAGGAGCTTCTTCTTTAACCAGCACCAGCTGTTGAACATCTGTAGGAAACACAGAAACATGATGTGAATTACCGATCGATGGAACTTCACATTCACATTTACTCTCACCTAAAGGATTATTAGGAACACCTGTTCAACTTCTCCTTAATGCAATTATCTAATCAACCAATCACATGGCAGTTGCATCAATGCAGTTAGGGGCGTGGTCCTGGTCAACACCATCTCCTGAACTCCAAACTGAAGGTCAGAATGGGAAAGAAAGGTGATTTAAGCTAATCTGAGCGTGGCATGGTTGTTGGTGCCAGACAGGCCGGTCTGAGTATTTCACAATCTGCTCAGTTACTGGGATTTTCACCCACAACCATTTCTAGGGTTTACAAAGAATGGTGTGAAAAGGGAAAAACATCCAGTATGCGGCAGTCCTGTGGGCCAAATGCCTTGTTGATGCTAGAGGTCAGACATTCAGATGGTAGAGTCAGAATTTGGCGTAAACATAATGAGAACATGGATCCATCATGCCTTGTTACCACTGTGCAGGCTGGTGGTGGAGGTGTCATGGTGTGGGGGATGTTTTCTTGGCACACTTTAGGCCCCTTAGTGCCAACTGGGCATGGTTTAAATGCCACTACACTCAGCTTCAAGGGCTTGGATTGGGGAGTTAAACCACCAAATAGTTCCCGAGCGCAGCCACTGCTGCAGCTCACTGCTCCTTCTGGAGATGGGTCAAATGTGGAGACGTAACTCGACCAGTATGTGATGAATATACTATTAATAATAACAGTACATTTTATTTGAGGGTTACCTTTCTCAGACCCAAGGACACCTTACAAAGATAAAATAAAGAACAATAGAAACATGTACTAACATTTACTCTAAGATTGCATATTCAGTTCAAAAATACTTTATTAATCCCAGAGGGAAGCTGATTGCTGTAGTAGCTCAGAATAATAATAATAATCAAGTCATCAAAGAGTTGTTGTATATTACAATGGCTGTTGGCAGGAAGGATCTCCAGTAGCGGTCAGTGTTGCAGCCAAACTGAAGAAGCCTCTGACTGAAGACACTCTTCCGTTGTCGGACAGTCTTGTGAAGAGAATGCTCAGGGTTGTCCATCATTTTCTTGATTCTCTGGAGAATCCTTCTTTGCATTATCTCCTCCAGTGGTTCCACAGTCGTCCCCAGAACAGAACCAGCCTTTTTTATTAGGCTGTTGAGCCTTTTCAGGTCCCTGCTTCTGATGCTGCTACCCCAACAGACGATGGCTGAAGAGATTACACTCTCAACAACAGACTTGTAGAAGATCTGCAGCATCTTGCTACAGACGTTGAAGGACCTAAGCGTCCTCAAGAAGTGCAGTCTGCTGTGTCCCTTCTTGTAAACGGCTTCGCTGTTCTTTCTCCAGTCCAGTCTGTTGTCCAGGTGAACTCCAAGGTATTTGTATTCCTCAACCATCTCCACTTCTTCTCCCATGATGGAAACAGTGTTTGACTCCACCCTGTTTCTTCTGAAGTCTAAAATCATCTCCTTTGTTTTGTTCACGTTCAAGGTCAGATGATTGTTTCCACACCATGCCACAAAGCGCTCCACCAGCTCTCTGTACTCAGCTTCCTGTCCATCTCTGATACACCCGACAACTGCAGAGTCATCTGAGTATTTCTGTAGATGACAGGTCTCTGATTTGTACTGGAAGTCTGAGGTGTACAGGGTGAAAAGGAATGGTGAGAGTACAGTCCCCTGTGGTGCTCCAATGGTACTGATCTCCTGGTTTGATGTGCAGTTCTTCAGCCTCACAAACTGTGGTCTGTTTGTCAGGTAGTCTTTAATCCAGGCGATAGTTGAGGCCCCCACCTGTGTCTTCTGGAGTTTCTGGCAAAGTACATCAGGCTGGATTGTGTTAAATGCACTGGAGAAATCAAAGAACATGACCCTCACAGTGCTGCCTGCTTTGTCCAGATGACAGTGGGTTGGTTGAAGCAGCTGGATGATGGCATCTTCAACTCCAACTCCATGGGGATAAGCAAACTGCAGCGGGTCCTGATATGTCCTAGTTTGCTTATTCAGGTGGACCAAGAGGAGTCTCTCCAGGACCTTCATGATGTGGGATGTCAGGGCAACCGGTCTGTAGTCATCAATGACTGATCAATCAATCAATACTTCATTAATCCCAGAGGGAAATAAGAGTTCCAGTACACACAATTCAGAGATCAGACATTCATGGGCAAAACGCATGACAAGAATTGGTGACTGTGGTCATTCGCAACCCGAGTCACGCTACCTTAATAGAGATAAGAGGGTTACATGAGGATTGGTTCAGGTGGAGGGAAAAAAACGCACTGATGGGTGAGTTTTCTTTGGAACTGGAACAAGGCAGGATGTCTTCCACAGGACTGGAACATTCTCCTGGGCCAGGCTGAGGTTGAAGAGGTGCTGCAGAATCCCACAGAGCTGCTCTGCACAGGCCTTCAGTACCCTGGGGCTGACACCATCTGGACCTGCAGCCTTGTTCCTGTTCAGTCTCTCCAGCTGCCTCTTCACCTGACTTCTAGAGACAGATAGGTGGGAGGGGGAGGTAAATGGGGCAGCAGCATCTCCTGACTTGGTTGAAGACAGATTTATAGAACCAGAAGAGTCCATGACTGAGTTAAAGGATAAAAGAGCTGGCGTGTGACAGGAAAATGTTGGATCAGAGGAGGATGGGATGTCTGATTGGCTGGGGACAGGCGAGGAGGATGCCGGGTTTGTTCCTGAACTGAACCTATTGAAGAACTTGTTCAGTTCATTGGCTGTGTCCAGGCTGCCATCTCTGCAATCCTTCCTCTGCTTGAAGCCTGTGATCTTCTTCATCCCTGACCAGACATCTCTGATATTGTTCCTCTGTAGGTTGTTCTCCAGCTTCTTCCTGTATGCCTCCTTGCTGTCTCTGATCTTGATCTTCAGTTACTTCTGTATACCCCTCAATAATTCCCTGTCTCCCTCCTTGAAGGCTCTTTTTTTCTCATTTAGCAGATTCTTCAGTTCACAGGTGATCCAGGGTTTGTTATTAGCGAAGCATCTCACTATTCTGGTGGGTATGATGTTGTCCACGCAGAAGTTTATATAGTCAGTGACACATCCAGTCATGGCACTGATGTCCTCATCATATCCTTGGCAGAGAGTTGTCCAATCTGTGGTCTCAAAACAACGCTGCAGGGTTTCTTCAGTGTCCTGTGACCATTTTCTCACAGTTCTTCTTGTCACAGGTTGCTTCTGAACAAGTGGTTTGTATTCTGAGCAGAGAAAAACAAGATTGTGATCTGATTGTCCCAGAGGAGGTCTTGTTTTGGACATGTATGCATTCTTTACATTTGCATAACACAAATCCAATGTCTTGTTTTCTCTGGTGGAGCAGCTGACAAACTGTTGCAATGTTAGAAGTGTAGCAGAGAGCGAGGCATGATTAAAATCACTAGATATAGGCACAAATGCATTGGGGTGCTGGGTTTGTAGCTTAGCGACAACGGAACTGATGGCATCACATGCAATTTCAGCAATGGCTGAAGGTGGAATATAAACGGTTGCCAAGACAACACTGGGCGACAACTTACTGCCAAGAGTTCAACATCTGGGCTGCAGAGACGACATTTCACTGAAACATGACCTGGATGGCACCATCTGTTGTTGACAAGCACTGCCACTCCACCTACTTTTCTTTTCCCACTCCTCTTCAGATCTCTGTCTGCTCGTACAGTCAGGAATCCTTGCAGAGAGACGCTGGAATCGGAGATATGGTCCTGCAGCCACGTCTCAGTGAAACACATAACACTGCACTGCCGATACTCTGGCTGAGTCCTTGTAAGGACTTGGAGTTCATCGATCTTGCTGGCCAGTGATCTCACATTGCCCATTATGATCGATGGAAGAGATGGTTTGAATTTCCTCTTTCTCCATTTTGCTCCCGTTCTGCATTCATGCCTCTTGCGTTTTAGCTCATTTGGGATTTGTGGCTTCAGTTGAGCTATTATTTCAAACTTTCCAATGTTAATCAGCTGCTACCGATTGTAAACCAGCTTGTTGCCATGGTTACGCATCATGACAAATGCTCAAAAAGTGAAAAAATAGCAGATCCTAGCAAAAATTCTTTAAGCTTCACAGCACCAGAAACAGAAAAGTAAAATGTCCAAAAAAATAGTTTTTCTTGAAAAACTAGAAGAAAAAAATTTCGAAAAAAGGCTAAACTTACAGTCAACAGAGCTACTCCAACATGCAGCCACCCAGAGCAGCGCAGTTCCGGAACGACTTTACAGTAATCTTCATACTAAGCAAGCACACAGCGATGGTGGAGAGGAAAATTTCCTTTTAACAGGAAGACATCTCCAAAGGATCCTGGCTCAGTATAAGCAGCTGTATCGTCCAGCAATGGTCAGTGTTCACCTACAGATTGACCTACATGCCATCGGTTGTCTACAGACATGAATCTGCCTCTGTGCATCTCTTAATCTTCCAAGTTGCAGGAAAAGATTCGACACTGAGTGTTTACACTCAGATTGTCAACATCATGTTCCCTTCTCAAGGTTCTTTTCTGCCAAGCCTGTCTGCTTATCTAGGCCGTCCTGTTTCAGTCATACTCTGCTGGTTTCAGCGTCCTAGCAACCTGATTTTATTTCTGTCATCTGATTTTTGGCATTAAAATACTTTTGAGTTTTACACTTTTGTGTTTTGATCCTTTCCAAAGCCGACAGTATTAGGAAAATAAAAATAAGATACGCTAAATGACTAGTATGTGGCAATGTATAAGCCTTATGTAAAATATAAGGCTGAAAAATACAACCGATTTATTCTATTGTAGAGAGGGATGTTTATTTTCTCGTATTACCGCCCCTACTCCTCTCCCAGCTAGGGAAAGGAGGGGGGACTCCCTGCACATCATTTCATTGCTTTGTTGCCCACCCCCCCTCGCCCGTCCTCAGCTGCGACAATGGTCGTGTGCCGCCGAAGCGCCGCGAAACAGGGACCGCCTTCATTCGTCGCCCTTGTTATCCTATTCTGCAGCACTTTGGCGCTCCAGCCCGCGCCATGCAGCGATAGTTTCGGCGCCTGCACTATTTTTTTCGCGAGGCGCGGGTGAACCGCGTGAGTTTGAAAAGACTGCTGAAGAGTGGAGGAAATTGTCTGAGAATATTCCAGAATGTCTACCAGAAAAAGGGGAAGCAGCGTGAGCTCTGCATAGAGCGTAATGCTGCGGCAGTTTTATTTGATGTTTTCAGGTTAACTTTTCAATACAAGGCCTCGAGGCACACAATAAACTTAGGAAGCATGTTGAGGGGAAACATACTTTTGTCATTACTTATTTTACCGTTCAACTTACCACTGACACAACAAAAATGCTTAAAACTGAAGATTTACCTCCTACTTCTTCATCACCATCATCTCTGCATGGCTGAATTGCTTCTGCTGCTCCGCTGAATGTGTGCTGTGACGGTGGCTCCACCCCCCGAGGAGTGGAGCCACACAACATGAGTTCATAAAACTGTCGCCATCTGGTGGATAGGTAGCGCAATATCGGCCATGTCGGCCGTCTTTTTGGCCGATAGCCGATAGTGTTAATGACCTATATATCGGTCGGGCCCTAATCTGAATGCTGGTAACAAGCCTTACAGATTTACTCTCAGGTGGAGCATCAAAGTGTCTGCTTTTAATGTCACGCCTGATACTTAAAACTTTATTGTTATTGTTGTTGAATGCTTTGTAATTCCGACCAGACACGGAGTCAGAGGTGAAAGAGAAAGGAAAAGACAAATGGTTGGAGGGGGGGGGGGGGGTCCACAAAAATAAACAATAATGAACAAGAGTCTGCTTCTAGACCTGCAGAAAGAGACAAGAAAAAAAAATAGCAAAAAAAAAAAGAAAAAAAAAGGGACACAACAACAATACAACAAGATCTAGCTATCACTGCGTCAACCTGATGATGAAATATATAATCAACATTGTTTAACTGAACAATCACACGATAATAAATCACAGTGCATTAAGTGCCCACCACAGCCTTAAGACCTGTGTTGAACGTGCCCAAGCCCATACTTATGAGAGCACCATGTGAGCACCTGTGTGTGTACACACGCTTGTTTATGTAAGGTTTCTCTATAGGAGCGTCCAATAGAGAGTGTGAGGGGCCACAGATCCACCCCCCAAAGAAGTGCAGGAGACGGGGGGGGGGGAGCTCCAAGTCCCAGAGATCCAGGAGCTGCCCCAGAACACAGGAACCCCAAGGAGACTGCAACCAGGAAGGCCCCCGCCCCCCTCGAGAGGCACAGAGGATCGCACCGGGGGTCCACAACCAGCAGCCGGCAGAGTCCCGGGAGATATCAGCGGCAAGCCCACAGGCCCGCCTGCAGCCTCCCACCCCCTAGCCAGCCGAGCCCGGGCCCCAGCGACCCAGGGGCGACCACCCCCGCCGGGGACCCAGCAGAGCCCAGAGACCCAGACCCCACCAGGCAGCCACCGGGATTGATCAGTGTTCTAATCTAAGCTTCTGTTGATTAATAGAATATTCCATTTGACAACGTTTCAAGTGAAACAAAACCGGTTTGCTGCTAAAAAATATGAAATAAAACAACAAAATTATCAGGCTGAAATAACAGACTCTCATTATAAAAGGCTCAATAATATGCATTAGATTAGTGTTTAGTTCCTTTTTCCATCTGATATTTATAGTTAAAATATATTTATATATTTGACCTACATTTCAGTAACATTTTAAGTTTGTATTAATAACACTCATCTTAGTCAAAATAACACATAAATATATCCAGTAAAATATAATGCATTTCATTAACATGCATTTGTGTTGGAAATGGCATTAACATTTAATTTCTGCTACTAACAGTGTAATGGTGGCATGTTGATTATGTACGGGTTGGCAATAATCCAGTTTAAATTATGTTCAAAGATAGAGTGTTTGTGAATTATATACCACAACGGCTTGCCACACTTTCTGCTCCTGTGTGTGGAGCAGACTTGTAGCAGTAATGTGACTCCTACCTGCAGCGGTTCTGATCCGTAGCGCTGCAGGATGCAGAATAAACAGGATGGTGGGGACTTTTCATCCGCTTGTAGTTTAGTCTTAGTTTTACCATCATCATATATTTTTCTGTGCGCCACTTGATCGTGAGACTGCTACCCGTTAGCTTTAGCATTAGCCAATCTGCGTGTAGCAGCACTTTTGATCCCAACCTTTGGACCGGTTCTGCCTTTGCTGGTTCCTGTATTTTCCTCCACTGCATCCAGATGACCACACTGTGCGCCAGTAAAAAGCATTTTTCTTACATGTAACTTACTTTTGTTCAATAAAGTTCTGGGGAAAATGGTAATTCAAAGATGTTGCACCAGTGCAACGTTTAAAAATAGACATGCGGAGTAGGGATGGGGGTAGGGCTGGGTGATATGGCCTCAAATCTATATTGTGATATAATATGAAGCATGTGCAGTAACGATATATATTGCGATATAGTTTGTTCCTCTGTTTATATATGTCAAAATAACATGATTTTAAATATCCTCATGTGGCAAATATATGCCACTTGAGGCTTATAGACCTCCTCCTCCGCCCACTCCATGCTTGCAGTCACCGCCATTCTGTTGTCCCATTGTCAGCAGGGTGCACATCTTAGTGACATCATGTGTTATCGCAATATCGCGGTATTGCGATATAGCCAAAAACTCTATCATTACCCAATTTTATATCGTTTCTACCTTATATCGTTTATATTGCCCACCCCTAGATGGGGGCATGCCAAGAAGTGATCTCACCCTGGGCACCAAAGTGGGTTGGGCTGGACAAGAGACAGGTACCGGTAATTAATTCATCCATCTGTACCTGTCCAGAACACACACACACACACACACACACACACACACACACACACACACACACACACACACACCAGTACCTGTGTCCATGCTGTAACACACACACACACACACACACACACACACGCACACGCGCACACACACACACACACACACACACACACCAGTACCTGTGTCCATGCTGATGAAGCAGTCCCAGCTGATGGATGATCCTGAAGTGGTAGCAGGTTTTCTTTAGCCGTGTTTAGCTAACAGCTGCAATAGAAACAAAGCAGGAGAGCTGATTAAGATGCTGCTTCAGAACAACGCAGGAGATTAAAGATCCAACGCTTTGGTTCTGATCAGCTGAGGACACATCCAGTCTGGAAAAGAGGACCTTTGCTCACCAGAGTTCACGGAGTAGAGCTAACCGCTTTTTCCTCCAGAGTCACATTCAGATTCGGGCCTTTTCCGTCGGAGAGTGTGAGCAGGATGGATGAGAGAGCGAGCAGCGATCCTGCATCATGACCAACTCAGATGAGCGAGTCTGATAGAGGGAACCTCTTCAATCTGATGAAAGCAGCAAAACGAGCGCGTTTCTCAGAGAGGCCAAAGGAACAGCAGCAGATCCAGAGGGCAGGAAGTCTAGAGAAAAGCTTTTCTCACCCATCACCTGCTTCTGGAGCTCCGATTGTCACGAAGACCGCAGAATAGCTTCTCTGCTTCTGGAAAGAACTCCACCAAGTTGTTGAGGAGGAGAAGAAAGTTTCCACAGCCTGGTGAGAAGATTTCTGCAGCAGCAGCAGTTAGTCGCTTTAGCTGATCAACTCTCCCAGAGACTGAAGTGAAGACATTCAACAACAACAAGCTAGCTCTGCTAGCAGCTTCCGGTTTCTGCTTTTTCCGGTGGTCCGTGACCAGCGTAAAGGTGCACTAGCGCCACCTGCTGGCTGGATACACATTTATTCTGTTCCACAGACCCGTGTTCAGTAATCAGCAGGGGTCACATTTATCAAACACTGCGTAGTATCCTTACTAAAACCGTACTGAAGCTCAGCAAAAAAAATGTACTTACGCCAAGTAGGTTTGTGATCTATCAAACATGGAGTACACAATCATAAACACCGCAAAAATGGCAACAAATGATCATTTCCCTTGCCAAAAATTGTTTATGAATGTGGAAGAGACCCAGCATCCTGTGATGGCACTAATAACATCAAGAGATAATAAATAAAGTAATAATTAGGTCAATTTAACTCTTTACACGTGACCAGGACTCTGTAATCAATTTTTGGCAAGGGAAATTATCTTTTTATTTTTATTTTATTTTTTTGCCATTTTTGGGGTGTTTATGATGATACAGTAGACAGTATGAGTACAATAACATCAACAGATAATACATAAAACCCTTATTTGGTCAATTTTAGCCTCCATGAAAAACTGAGTGATTCAATCACTTTTTGGCAAGTAAAATGCCATTTTAGTTGTCTACAATTAAATCATCAATAAAGAATTTAAAGATATTTTGAGGCGTTTCTTATAGGTAAACAGGAGGGTGTAGTCTCTATTTGGCAAGTGACAATCTTAATTTTATGTGCTGAAGTGCTTTTATCTTGTTACTTTTAAATAGAGCAACATAATGTATAGATAGTAACCTACACAGTGTCATTAAAGCCAAAGCTTGATCAGTTTAAATACTATTTTTTTAAGGAAAAAAGTGCCCCAAACTAGTTAACTGTGGCTCCATGTCAAGTGGACTAAAGAAAGGAAGGTGGAAAAATCAAATCGCTGGAGAATTGTTTATTTCCATTTATACAGCGTTTGACTTTACATTCAATGGGTGCCATTTTACATTGTTTATTTATTTTTTAGTATCAAGGCTGTAACATAAAGAAAGCCAGTTCTTACCACAAACCATCTTTCAGTCGCAAATATTGCAAAAAGGATTAATATATCCTCATTGTGAACGTTTAAGACAAATAGCAACACTTAAAACAACTTCCGAACTGGAAAAACTAATATCCGCAATAAACATCTGTTTTAGTACCGGACGAGGTTATCTCTGCTTTCTCAATGTCCATATTGCTAGATATGCTGAGTTTTAGGGCGAAATCCCGGGAAATTTCGTCTAGAAATGCAATTACCCTAACCGTCCGCGACCCCACGGTGGCTAATCATTTTTTGGCACCGAGTTGATTCATGGCACAACACCGGCGCGGGAAAAACAGAAACTAACTTCTGGTCTAAGCTCTGGGCAGCTGGTGACGTTTCACATGGAGCTCTGCTTAAACAGCTACAGTAAACAACGCCTGACTCCGGTGTTTCTGCGTTAATGTTATAGCAGGGAACATTGTGTCATCAATCAGATGTAGCTTCTGAATCCTCTACTAGTCGATCAGATTTGTTTTTCTCTGGGATACGGCAACGAGAACGGATATTGGATTACCGGAGATGTTCAACCGAACTCCGACCCCACCAGCTGGATATCACTACCAGAGATGCAGACATGTTTTAGACCGTTTGACTCAGAAGACCTGCGACCCGATTTGGACATAGAGGATTCTGTTCATCTTCAGAACCAAAATCGGTACAGTTTGTTTACTTTTCTTAAATATTTCATTTCTGTGCTCCACTGGGAGCTCTAAGCTGATGAGTTCTCAGCTGGTCTTAGCTCCATCATGTGTCCCAATATAGTTCAGTAATCTACAGTTTTACTGCTGTGTGTATTTATCGATATAACTCTGGAAAATTTTTAACCGACACTTTACCAGAATAAATCTTCCTGATGCTGGAGTAACTCCTTAGCTCAACTCGTTGTTTGCACTAATCCAGGACGTCATGGAGGTTCTAACGTTGAAATATAGAGATCATCTTTTAGATTATATCTGTGTGTGTGTGTGTGTGTGTGTGTGTGTGTGTGTGTGTGTGTGTGTGTGTGTGTGTGTGTGTGTGTGTGTGTGTGTGTGTGTGTGTGTGTGTGTGTGTGTGTGTGTGTGTGTGTGTGTGTGTGTTGTAGCTTTCCCAAAGGACGTGTTCTTTCCTTACCGGAGCTAACACGGTTAGCAGTGTTGCTGCAGTCATGCTAACGGGACTCGTCTAGAGTCCAGAAGTAGCGGTGCGGTTCTAGATGGATTTATAGATGTAGGTTATTATTTTAGATCAGACCTTTTATTTAAAAATGCGTGTAGGACACGGACACATGGCTCAGACCTTTTGCCGCAGCTGTAAATGCAACGTTACATAATAATTAGGAGAATGAAAGTAAACAAATAACAGTGATTCACAATATTAGCATCAGCAGCTAGCTTGTTTTACGTGCTGGATTGACGTATGCAAAACACAGTTCTTCACTGTCTGGAGGAGAGGATTTGGATTTTCTGTAATGATTTATGACAAAAGTCCTTAACAAAATAAATAACTGAACCCAGTAAATGTTTATATAGATGGTAAAGTGTAGTTATTTTGCATTTCTACAATTTTTATGACGAGCCAATACCTTTAACCCTTCACCACTGAAATCAGTTTGTTCATTCCAATCCTCCTAAATAATCCTCCAATCATCCAACTGGAATCCTTAAGGGTCCCGTAACGTCCATCCTGTCAGAACAGGCCTTGGGAGCCCAGGTGTTACAAGAACTAACGGTGTCTGCTCACCAGCGAGAGCCTCCAAACTGTGAAGGTTGGTCTCCAAACATGAACTTTAAATTCATGCATTTATCTCCTCTTGTAACACTTGAACATGTTTTAAAAGGCTCGTATCATGATATGTTACACCTCCCAGACCAAAGATAAGATAAAACATTATCATAAACACTGCAGAGACATCATTATTTATGAAATATGTTATTTTCCTGAGCCATTACTTCAGCCAAGATATAGGACTGCATGGATTTGATGAAACCATGCTGTCTCATGCAGTCCTATATGTGTAACACACACACACACACACACACACAAAGACAAGTAATGTGTCTATAGATATTGTGATGTCTTAGTAAATATTGTATTTGGTGAAAGATAAACTTTATTGTATTTATCCTAGTGGATCTATAATTAAACGGATAAACTAGTATTAGCACATCAAAAGTCAAAAACAAAAAGTTATTATCAGGAGAGGGAGAATGTATTAGTGGTTAGCAGCAGTGTGCTAGTCGATGACCCCCTCCATGAGGCCACCACAGCTCAGCAGAACGTCATTGTAGCTTCTTCTGGGGAGAAAAACACTTACAGAGAAAATAAAGTTAACAGCTGAAATTGCACAAAATAGTACAGTTAAAGAGCAGACTGTAGAAGAAAGCAGTAGAGTGTGAAAAGTGGTCAGTGTATCCTCCAGCAGTCTAAGCCTATAGCAGCATAACTACAGAGATAACTCTGGATAATCTATCCTATTTACATGTAGGCATGTTGGAGGCAGGGCAAGGGAGAGCCGTCTTTACCGACTGTACACTCCACCTCCCTGTACTCCCCCACTTGTCCAGATTTAGGCTAACATCAGATTTTAACCATAGGCCCTATCAAATAAAAATGTTTTAAGCCTATTCTTAAAAGTAGACAAAGTGTCTGCCTCACGGACTAAAGCTGGGAGCTGGTTCCACAGGAGAGGAGCCTGATAACTAAAAGATCTGCCTCCCATCCTAAGTTTAGATATTCTTGGAACCACCAGTAGACCTGCAGTCTGAGAGCGAAGTGCTCGGTTAGGAACGTATGGAACAATCAGATTACTGATGTATGATGGACCTTGATTATTAAGAGCTTAAATGTGAGAAGAAGGATCTTAAAATCTATTCTGAATTTAACAGGTAGCCAATGTAGGGAAGCTAAGACAGGAGAGATATGATCTCTCTTTTTAATTCTCATCATAACTCTAGCTGCAGCATTTTGGACAAGCTGAAGACTTTTAACTACATTCTGTGGACTTCCTGAAAGTAATGAATTACAGTAATCCAGTCTTGATGTAATAAATGCATGAACTAGTTTTTCAGCATCACTCCTGGAAAGGATGCTTCTAATCTTAGCAATATTCCGAAGGTGGAAAAAGGAAATCCAACAAACTTGTGAAACATGGGATTTGAATGACATGTCCTGGTCAAAGATAACACCAAGGTTCCTTGCTTTGTTCTCAGAGATTAATGTAATGCCATTAAGGTCAGGCGATTGGCTAAGCAATTTCCTTTTCTGGATTTCTGGTCCAAAGATGAGAACTTCCATCTTGTCTTGATTTAAAAGCAAAAAGTTTAGAGTCATCCAATTTTTTATGTCCTCAAGACAAGCCTGTAATCTACCCAACCGATTAGGTTCATCAGGGTTAATGGATAAATATAACTGAGTATCGTCAGCATAACAGTGGAAGTTTATCCCATGCTGTCTAATGATTTTACCAATTGGGAGCATATATATAGTAAAAAGAATTAGTCCAAGCACTGAACCCTGTGGTACTCCGCAAGTAACCCTGGAGTATGAAGACGATTTGTCATGTACATTTACAAAATGAAATCTGTCAGACAGGTAGGATTTAAACCAGCCTAACGCTGTTCCTTTGATCCCTACAACATGTTCAAGTCTTTCTAAAAGAACATTGTGATCAACTGTGTCAAAGGCAGCACTGAGATCTAACAAGACTAGAACAGACACAAGATTCTTATCTGTGGCCATGAGAATATCATTTGTAACTCTCACTAATTCAGTTTCAGTGCTGTGATACTCTCTAAAACAAGACTGAAATTCCTCAAACAGAGCATTAGTGTTTAAATGCTGACATACTTGGATGGCCACTATTTTCTCCAGGACTTTGGATAAAAATGGAAGGTTAGATATTGGTCTATAATTCATTGGGTCATCTGGATCCAGAGAAGGCTTCTTAAGTGAAGGTTTGATTACAGCAACCTTAAAATCTTGTGGTACATACCCATTTACTAAGGATAGATTGATTATATCTAGAATGGGGGCAGTAACCAAAGGAATTGCATCTTTAAATAATTTGGTTGGGATTGGATCCAAAATGCAAGTTGAAGGTTTAGATGAAGCTAATATTTTTGATAACTCTGAAAGCTCAACTGGATCAAAATGGTTCAAGCACAGATGAGGTTCTACAGTCACCTCTGATGCTGCCTCACTTACTGAGGAAGAAGAAATCGCATTAGGGAGGATGCTAAAGATTTTGTTTCTAATAGAATTAATTTTACTTGTAAAAAATCCCATGAAGTCATTGCTGCTGAGGGCTAAGGGAATAGATGGCTCAGAGCTATGATTCTGTGTAAGTTTAGCAACTGTACTGAAAAGAAATTTAGGATTATGCTTATTCTCCTCAATTAATGCTGAAAAATAAGCAGTTCTAGTTTGTTTAAGCTTATTTTTATAAAGCACAAGACTATTTTTCCAGGATAGGTAGGCCTCCTCATGGTGCGTAGAGCGCCATGTTCTCTCCAATTTCCTAGAGTTTTGTTTTAAGGCTCATAGATGAGAGTTAAACCAGGGAGCTAACTTCCTGTCCCTAATTACCTTCTTTTTTAAAGGGGCTACATCATCTAATGCCACACGTAAAGAGGAAGTAACATTATGAACTAAGGCAACAATTTGTGAGGGGCTAGAACTGAAAATATTGCCCTCTGCTACATGCCTCTGAGATGCTGAGGACAGTAAAGATGGAACAGTTGATTTAAAAGACGCAACTGCGTTGTCAGATAGAGACCGACTATAGTGAAATTTACTTTCATGTCTCGAGAACTCAGTTATAAAAAACTCAAAGGTTATCAGAAAGTGGTCCGAGAGGACTGGATTATGTGGAAAGATTGTTATTTCCTCACACTCTATGCCATAATTCAGAACAAGGTCCAATGTATGATGGCAGGAGTGGGTGGAGCTATGTATTCTTTGAGTAAAACCAATTGAGTCTAAGATATTACTAAAGGCTACATTGAGGCTATCATTTTCAATGTCCACATGAATGTTGAAATCCCCCACTACAATGACCTTATCAATATTTAGCACCACATCAGATAAAAAATCAGAGATCTGATCCAAAAACTCAGTAAGGGCCTGGTGGACGATATAAAACTACAAACAAGAGTGGTTTTACAGTTTTGCAATCTGGATTAGGAAAACTAAGAATAAGATGTTCAAACGAACTGTAACTATTAATCTGTAAGGGACTGATTAATAAGTCCGAATGAAAAATGGTTGCCACTCCTCCTCCTCGCCCTGTACTTCGAGCAATATGATGATTTAAATAATTTGAAGGAGTCGACTCGTTTAAGCTAACATAGTCCTCTTGCTGCAGCCAGGATTCTGTGAGAGAGAGCAAAGAAATCTGATTATGACAAATCAACTCATTAACTAACAAAGTCTTAGAAAAAATGGATCTAATGTTCAACAACCTGTCACGTTTAGGAGCAGGAGGTTAGGACCCAAGATGCAGAACCCAGGATGACAAGAGGCAGGAGTGGAATTGTAAGTGAAAATCCTTTATTTTGAGGAAGAACAAAAATAAATCCAAACGGCAGGGAGCCAAAATCCAAAAATCCAGGGAGTCAAAAGCACAAGAGGGACGAGCAGACTGACAGAACAAATAACGCTGACAAACAACAATGGACCGACAAGAACACAGAGACAGACAGGGCTTAAATACACTGAGAGGAGCAATCAGGGAAACAGGAAGCAGGTGTGTGGGGTGAGCTGCTGGAGGGAAGGCAGGTGACACTAATCAACTCAATGGGGAAAACAGAAACAGAGGATGGCAAATACCTTAACACAAAACTAAACAACAATTTCCTAAAGACAGAGGGAAGGACTAACACAAACTAGCTGGAGGAGGACATGGTACATACACACACACTGAGCTGGGGACAACGAGGCTGGAGCTGACCTGGGAGGAAACAGTAAAAGATAACATCAGACACTAGACTGACACACAGAAACTGACACAGAAAAAGGACACAAGAGGGCGCCAAAGGGCTACAACATAAGACACATAACAGGGATGCAGACAAGGACACATGAGGGCGCTAAGAGAGCACAAGGGGAGCTGGGGGAACAAAGGGACACAAGAGGGAATCTAGAGAGGGATGGAGGACACCAGGAGGAACATAAAGGAAGGGGGCTGACGCAGACCATGACAGTACCCCCCCCCCCCCCCCCTCAAAGGGCGGATCCCAGACGCCCACAGGAACCAGGAGCAGGGCGGGAGGAGGGGGACCCGGAGGGAGGGCCCAGAGGAACCGAGGGACCACAGGAGAGGCGGCAGGGATCAGCAGAGTGAGGAGGCCTGCCCCTGCGGCAGATGAGGAGGCAACGGGCCCTGGGAGGCTGGCGCCTGGGGCAGATGAGGAGACGAGGATGGACCCTTGGGGGTCGGCGCCTGGGGCAGATGAGGAGACGAGGATGGACCCTTGGGGGTCGGCGCCTGGGGCAGATGAGGAGACGAGGATGGACCCTTGGGGGCCTGCGCCTGGGGCAGATGAGGAGGTGACGACAGTCCCTTGGAGGGCGGCGCCTGCAGTAGAGGCGCCCTGCAGGCTGGGCTGGGGACACAGGCTGGACCGGTGCGACCTTCAGAATCACCACTGGAACTAGAGACAGAAGAGACATCAGACCAGAGGCGACGTCGTCAGGCGAGCCGACGTCAGGGGAGGCGACGTCGTCAGGCGAGCCGACGTCAGGGGAGGCGACGTCGTCAGGCGAGCCGACGTCAGGGGAGGCGACGTCATCAGGGGAGGCGACATCAGGGGAGGCGACATCAGGGGAGGCGACATCAGGGGAGGCGACATCAGGGGAGGCGACATCAGGGGAGCCGACATCAGGGGAGCCGACATCAGGGGAGCCGACATCAGGGGAGCCGACATCAGGGGAGCCGACATCAGGGGAGGCGACATCAGGCGAGCCGAAATCAGGGGAGGCGACATCAGGCGAGCCGACATCAGGGGAGGCGACGTCATCAGGGGAGGCGACGTCATCAGAGGTGGCGGCGACGTCAGACGAGACGACTGCGGGGACGTCATCAGAGGTGGCGGCGACGTCGCCAGAGGGGACGTCATCAGAGGCGACGACTTTGGACATGTCGTCATCAGAGGCGACGACTTTGGACATGTCGTCATCAGGGGCGTCGACTTTGGAACAGGAAGGGGCGTCGACTTCGGAACAGGAAGGGGCGTCGACTTCGGAACAGGAAGGGGCGTCGACTTCGGAACAGGAAGGGGCGTCGACTTCGGAACAGGAAGGGGCGTCGACTTCGGAACAGGAAGGGGCGTCGACTTCGGAACAGGAAGGGCCGTTGACCACCATCGACTTCGGGTCCAGATGGATGGGCTGGACCGGAGCCTCTTGGACAGGCTGGGCCGGGACCGGGACCTCTTGGACCTCATCAGTCAAAGCAGGACGCGATGCGACCCTCGGGACCACCGCTGGAGCAGGACGCGATGCGACCCTCGGGACCACCGCTGGAGCAAGACGCGATGCGACCCTCGGGACCACCGCTGGAGCAAGACGCGATGCGACCCTCGGGACCACCGCTGGAGCAAGACGCGATGCGACCCTCGGGACCACCGCTGGAGCAAGACGCGATGCGACCCTCGGGACCACCGCCGGAGCAGGACGCGATGCGACCCTCGGGACCACCGCCGGAGCAGGACGCGATGCGACCCTCTGGACCACCGCCGGAGCAGGACGCGATGCGACCCTCGGGACCACCGCCGGAGCAGGACGCGATGCGACCCTCGGGACCACCGCCGGAGCAGGACGCGATGCGACCCTCGGGACCACCGCCGGAGCAGGAGGCGATGCGTCCACCGGGACCACCGCCGGAGCAGGAGGCGATGCGTCCACCGGGACCACCGCCGGAGCAGGAGGCGATGCGTCCACCGGGACCACCGCCGGAGCAGGAGGCAATGCGTCCACCGGGACCACCGCCGGAGCAGGAGGCGATGCGTCCACCGGGACCACCGCCGGAGCAGGAGGGTTGCGGCGTCGTCGGCGTGGTTTTTCTTGGCTCAGCTGAGGTATAGAGAGGACACTGGCAGGAATTGAGGAGGAATGACAGCCCACCGGAGAGTAAGTGGTGGCGCTGTCAGGACCTGGTGAGGGTGTGGCGGTGTAACCCATCTGAGATGCTGAGGTGGCATGAGCGACTAGTGGAGGAGGATCTCGGCCAAAAGTGCGGAGGAGCAATGCAGCAAAGTCCCAAAACGACACCGCCCTAAGATCCTCTATGTCAAAGTGGTCAGCAACCCACTGCAAGGCCTTACCCCTCAACCAAAGCACCATATACGACACCTTGTCGAACTCTGAGGATTTCAAGTCCAAACAACGGGCACAGTTCCGAATGAACTCCACACAAAGGTCTGGATCACCATCGTAATAGATCTCCTGTGTACCTGGAGTTCCCGCTGGGTCCTGTGTTGGTCGGTCCATTCTGTCACGTTTAGGAGCAGGAGGTTAGGACCCAAGATGCAGAACCCAGGATGACTAGAGGCAGGAGTGGAATTGTAAGTGAAAATCCTTTATTTTGAGGAAGAACAAAAATAAATCCAAACGGCAGGGAGCCAAAATCCAAAAATCCAGGGAGTCAAAAGCACAAGAGGGACGAGCAGACTGACAGAACAAATAACGCTGACAAACAACAATGGACCGACAAGAACACAGAGACAGACAGGGCTTAAATACACTGGGAGGAGCAATCAGGGAAACAGGAAGCAGGTGTGTGGGGTGAGCTGCTGGAGGGAAGGCAGGTGACACTAATCAACTCAATGGGGAAAACAGAAACAGAGGATGGCAAATACCTTAACACAAAACTAAACAACAATTTCCTAAAGACAGAGGGAAGGACTAACACAAACTAGCTGGAGGAGGACATGGTACATACACACACACTGAGCTGGGGACAACGAGGCTGGAGCTGACCTGGGAGGAAACAGTAAAAGATAACATCAGACACTAGACTGACACACAAACTGACACACAGAAACGGACACAGAAAAAGGACACAAGAGGGCGCCAAAGGGCTACAACATAAGACACATAACAGGGATGCAGACAAGGACACATGAGGGCGCTAAGAGAGCACAAGGGGAGCTGGGGGAACAAAGGGACACAAGAGGGAATCTAGAGAGGGATGGAGGACACCAGGAGGAACATAAAGGAAGGGGGCTGACGCAGACCATGACACAACCCACATTTAATTTTTCTAGTTTTCTGCTCAGTTGAATTTGTTCTAATATTTATGAGATTTCCATGATTTGCTTTATTAAGCCTGATATTTAATCTGTGTGGTTTTGGCCGTGGGCAGGACACTGTCTCTATGGGGTAGTGGGTGGGTAACAGTACAGAAGCTGCAGAGGGGTGGGTTAAACTACGACTCTGCTTCCTGGTCTGGACCCTGGGTAGTCATGGAGGACTAATAAAACTGGCCATATTCCTAGAAAGAAGAGCTGCACCATCCAAAGAGGGATGGATGCCGTCTCTCCGCATCAGACCAGGTTTTCCCCAAAAAGTTTTCCAATTATCAGTGTAGCCCACGCTGTTTTCAGGACACCACCTAGACAGCCAGCGGTTGAAGGACAGCATGCGGCTAAACATGTCGTCACTGGTCCGATCGGGCAGGGGGCCAGAGAAAATTACAGAGTCTGACATTGTTTTGGCAAACTTACACACCGAAGCAACATTAATTTTAGTGACCTCCGATTGGCGTAACCGGGTGTCGTTACCG
Source organism: Nothobranchius furzeri (assembly GCF_043380555.1). Taxonomy (NCBI): domain Eukaryota; kingdom Metazoa; phylum Chordata; class Actinopteri; order Cyprinodontiformes; family Nothobranchiidae; genus Nothobranchius; species Nothobranchius furzeri. The sequence continues at coordinate 100,300,686 of NC_091742.1, read as the reverse complement.
CCAGCGTGAATAACAATCTTACTGTATTTACGCTTATCCTTAGCCAGCAGTTTCAGATAAGATTTAATGTTGCCCGCTCTGGCCCCAGGTAAACATTTAACTATGGTTGCTGGAGTCTCTAATGCCACGTTTCTGACTATGGAGCTGCCAATGATCAGAGTCGGCTTGTCAGTGGGTGCGTCACTGAGCGAGGAAAATCTATTAGAAACGTGGACGGGTTGGTGGTGGCCCACGGGCTGGGTTCTATGCTTCCTGCGTACCGTCACCCAGCCGGCCTGAGGTCCCGGCTGCTCGGGTTCCACTGGAGGGTCGCTACGTGGTTGTTCTGAGCTAGTTAGCCCCGCGCTAGCTAAGTAACTACGGCTGTTTACAGGTTTTTCAACAGCACGGAGCCGGGACTCCAATTCCGCCACCCTCGCCTCCAAAGCTACAAAAATGCTACATTTATTACACGTACCATTATCACTAAAGGAGGCAGAGGAGTAACTAAACATCTGACACAGAGAGCAAGAGATAGGAGACGGAGAAGCAGAGACAGAAGTAGCCATAGCCGTGCTGAGGCTAAGCTAACTGGACGAGCAAACTGTTCAGTACCAAATAAACTGCGTGCAAACTCAAATGGTTCCCTAAAAGCTAGGTGGAACAACAGAAAATGTGTGTTTTAGCATGCTTTTGTGCTACAATAACTCAGAGATATCCAAGTACAGAGAAATTAAATCAGCTTTAGCGAGCCCCAAACACCAAACAGCTACACGTAGTGCAACACTGAAAACAGGAAACAGGAAACGCCTTACCGCCAGGATGATGCTATGAGATAGACGTATTTTTGAAGTAGAGAATGAAAGGGAAAACACACATTGTATGTTCTACTTTGTTTCTTTTAGCTATTATTTTTGTGTGTGTTTTATTTTGCATTATTTGTTTTCTCCTTTCATTAATGTAAGAATAAAAAACTATTTTGTGTACATATTTGTTTTCTCTCCATTTTTTGCTAAAGCTAAATCAGTAAACCGGGTCAGACAGTTTTAACTATAATAACTTTGTTGTCATTTGTATTTATTTTGGTTAAGGGGTACAGATAACATAAGTTTTGCTTCTTTCTGTTCCTTTTTCATTTTTTGATTTCGCAGACCTGTTTTATTTTTTATTGTGAATACATGAAAATAAACTTGATAAAAAAAATCTGTATAACCAGTGCTCAAAAAGGATAGGAAATCACAAAGTGGACCTGTAGATCCACCACGGTTCTGAAGTGGGTTTCCTCCTATTTAAATAACAGAAATTCCTCTGTATATGTAAACAAGACTAGGTATGAAGTCACATCTTTGCTTCACGGTGTTCCCCAAGGCTTGGTCCTTGGCCCAACTTTGTTTCTTTTATATATTTGCCCTCTTGGGGAGATTATTAAAAGCTTAACTAATGTGTCCTACCATTTATATGCGGATGACATTCAACTGTACTGCTCTTTCAAGGACACAGTGTTTAACAAGTTAGCTGATCTACTTGATTGCATTGAGTGTATTAAGGACTGGCTAGCCAGTAAGTGTCTTCAGTTGAACTCAAGACCGAAACACTGACATGCTCCTGAACAGAAAGTGCTTTTAATCAAACAACACCTCGGTTCCCTGAGCTCCTCAGTCCAGACCAGTCTCAGAATCCTTGGTGTTCTTTTTGACCAGTCCATGTCTTTGAGCTGCCACTCAAAACATTTAGTAAAGAACTGCTTTTATCATTTGCAAAACAAATTATCTTTTACTTTGGCTTAACTTCCGCTTCCTGTGTGAAAAGCCGTTCTGTATGGGACTCCGGCGTGTCGGACTGTGAGTACTATTTAAAAACGCTGCAGTAGTTGCATGGAGTCTGGTGTTTATTGGTTGCTCCTGCCACAGGAATTGTTGTATGTAGTCCTCCCAGAGTAACGGAAGGCTTCTTTTATCCTATGTGCTTCAAAGAAGTGGTATGTACATCTGCGCTCCTCTCCACTTAGCTGTGGCTTTAGGATAATACTAATTAACGTGTCTACCAGATCCAGGAAGGGGTGTGTCTCCACAGGAGACTCTGTTGTTCTGCTGCTTTTCTGCACAGTTGCAGGGGATCTCTGTTTACCGGTTGTTGACCCAGTGCTGGACCATCATCCGGCTCCAAGACCTCTCCACCCCGCTGCTCGGACTGGTTGACGGGATCAGCGGAGACCATCGGGAGCGGCTTTTGTCACTCGCTCCTCTGTACTAAATACCAGCGGAGGGCGTACACCCGCTGTGGGGTTGGGTATTCGAACGAGGGGCTGCGGGCCCTACCGGCAGTTGTCGTTGGCCCGGGAGCTCATAAGGACGGCTGAGGCGCAGGCTAATAGACTCGTGTGCAGGTGAGCTGTATGCTCGCTCATTCCCTGACGGCTTGCCTGCTCAGTCGTGGCTGTGTTTTAGTGTGTGTGCGTGTGCGTGTGTATGTGTGTGTGTGGATTTGGATTTTTACTGTGTTTCCTGTTTTCTTTTCATTTAGGCTGTGAGCTGACAGTGGTGGTCGAGCCCTGGTGGTGGTCCCTTTGATGGTGTGCGTGTGCTCCAGAGTCACTTCACCCCCCGAATGCATGCACGTGTGATTGGGGTGAAATTACTTGTGGTTGGTATTTAGTTCTGGGCTCTCTTAGGCAGCCCCATTAGTCAGCCTCAGCCTAAGTTGATTTGGTTTTAAGCAGTGTTGATCTGCAGGTGCATGGTGTGTTTTAGATTATTTTAAACTCATTTTATTCTTTTAATAAAATCCCTGTTTGTGTGGAATGGAACTCCGTCTCAAGCTTGATTTGTAAAAATGAACTAATGTGCCTTTAGTTTCAGTCGTTTTGGTTCCTGATAATCAGGTGGCGTTGTTTCTAAATTGATAAGTGGCCCCGCTCGCCACACTTGGCGTTGTTGGCAGGATCCATGTAGTACTGTAAAGTAGGTCCATGGATGTGAAGTTTGTGGCACCCTGCGCGGGAGCACGAGGACGTGCTTGTGGAAAGAGGGGGGAAGATGTGGCAGTGTGAGTGTCCTGTCACAGTGTCCCGATTGATCATGCGCCCTGGCTACTTGGCCAAGGGGATGTCCCTTTGGCTGACTGGTTAGAGCGTATGACTCTCACCCGGGAGTCTGGGGGATCGAATCCCGCCCGGGCCCTCGTTTGTCCACCTTGCCACATTTGGCGTTGTTGGCAGGATCCATGTAGTACCGTCAAGTAGGTCCATGGATGTGAAGTTTGTGGCACCGTGCGCGGGAGCGCGAGGACGTGCTTGTGGAAAGAGGGGGGAAGATGTGGCAGTGTGAGTGTGCTGTCACAATGTCCCGATTGATCATGCGCCCTGGCTACTTGGCCAAGAGGATGTCCCTTTGGCTGACTGGTTAGAGCGTATGACTCTCACCCGGGAGTCTGGGGATTGAATCCCGCCCGGGCCCTCGTTTCTCCACCTTGCCACATTAGTATTCATCATGTTTTTCTGCTTTTAATTGAGATTTTTATCCTTTGTTTTAGCTCCTTGTAATGGTGTGTTTTGTTTTAGCCTGTGCAGCACTTTGGGCAGCTCCCATGCTGCATTTTAAATGTGCTATATAAATAAACTATGCTATGCTATGCAGGCACGGAGCGCAACACAGCAGGCGGGCAGAGTTACTCTGCCCCTGCGAGTAAGTATTTGAGCAGTGCCTGGCAGTGGTTGGAGTTGCTGTGGGGCCTTTGACTGCCGGAGGTTTTTGTGTGCCACAGGGACCGAGGAGGATTGAATCCACCGGCTGTCCAGCCTGTGGATCCCCGCGGACGATGTGCTCCGCAGGAGGGCGTGGGCGTAGAGGGTTCACCTGGCGAGTGCATGCGGGGGCGGACTGGACTGCCTTGTCCTTGGGCATCATCATCTGAGCTTTTAGAATAAATTCCCTTTTTTTTTAAATTTGCTTCTGTGGTTGCACTGCTTGCCTTGGTTTTAGAATCTATTTTAATCTGTTAATAATAGTGGCACAAGCCATCCATACCACCTGATAGGTGTCACAAGTACAAATTTGGTAAAAGTCTCTGAAGGTGTTGTTTATTCTTTCAGGATCATAAACTATATTCCCGGTTGAGTCTAACAGCAGATATGGTAGTTTTCTCTTTATTAATTTTTAACTGGCTAGCTAAGAATTTACCTGATTTATTACTGTTCAAAGTTTACTATTCGTAGTCTTTGTGCTAAAAATTGTGTCTTTTTGTCAATAATTCCAAGAAGTTCTAATTTAGCTTTACGTAATTTGCTCAGTAACTCTTCTTCTGTGGATGCCTCTAAAGACTTAATGATTTCTTCTAACTCCTGAATACGTTTGTTTTCTGTTTTTTTTTTCTTATGTGATGAGAAAGAGATTATTTTACCTCTCATCACTGCCTTTCCTGCCTCCCAAAGAATAGATGCTGATGTTTCAAGCAGGTCATTATGTTCTAAATATAAAGCCCACTCCTTTTTAAAAAAAATCTATAAAACCTTCATCTTTAAGCAGTGATGTATTAAACCTCCAGTTTTTGCTTGGTGGGATTGTCTTCTTGTTTACCAGAGTTAATGAAACCAGAGCATGGTCGCTGACAGCTATGGGGTGTATCTCAGTGTCTGAAATGTCAGCCAACAATGAGCTGCCGACTAGAAAATGAGAGTGATGGACGTGTGAGAAAAAAGTATACTCTCTACGGTTGGGATGAAGAGATCGCCATGCATCACAAAGCCCAAAATCACTCATGTACTGTTTAACTATATTAGTGGATCGCCAATTGCGCTGAGTCCCAGCTGTACTGAGCCTGTCTGTTAAGGAATTCATCCAAAAATTAAAATCACCTCCAAGTATAAGTGGACAGTCCAAGTGTTCGGAGAGTACAGAGAAAAAATGATGAAAGAATGGAGGGTCATCAATATTTGGACAGTATATGCTGACGATACATAAGCGTTGGTTCTGTACAGATAATTTTAACATTATAAATCTACCCTCTGGATCAGAAACTGTGTCCAATACTGTGAAATAGATGTTTTTGTGTATTAAAATAGCGACACCTCTTTGTCTAGAGTTATAGCATGCAGAGAACATGCTGGGAAACTCAGGTGTTTTAAGTTCATCTGCGGATGTGGCAGATCTGAGTCTCTTGTAATAATATTACATCTGCTTGCACTCTTTTTAACTGATCAAAAATTTTTAATCTCTTCTCTCTAGAGCCAGCTCCATGTACATTCCATGAGACAAACCTTAGTGCACCCATAGATGTGTGTGTGAGTAGCTAAAATATGACGCCTTCATGTGTATGAGATAAAATAAGTAATTAAATGCATATATTAATCTTATAGTGAATAATAGAGTAAATAATAAGGGTATTATTATACTCATTATCATCATTTGCAACATTAATAAAAAATAATAATAGTAGCAAAAAAACAAAATAATTTTTTCTTTCCTACAATATTAATATAAAAATATTAATGCTGATAATTATAAAATATAAATAAATAATAATAAAAACAACAACAACAACAATAATAATAGCAACAACAAGACAAGCCCAACAGTGTTTTGATTGTGCAATGAAACACCTTAGGCTACTTATCTGTGTGACTGCGTATGGAGTCTATGTGTGTGTAATAATAATAATAATAATAGCCTTTATTGTCATTGTACAGGATACAACGAAATTGGAGTGCCACTCCCTTGGTGCACAATACAATAATACTTCTAAATATAAAGGTCCCCTAAAACAAAACAATAGTAAGTACAATATATACCGAATAGCACACTATATACAGAATGGCAGCTACCATATCATGTAAAAAAAATGGCATTAGAATAGCAGCATAATAGTTGACGGTGACCTTGACAGTCCCTAAGCAGTTTTAATTGTTTTTATGCTTATTCACTATAGAGATCGCCCTGGGAAAGAAGCTATTCCTGAATCTGTTTGACCTGGTTTTATGTGACCTGTACCGTCGACCTGATGGTAATAGTTGAAAGATGTGATTGCTGGGGTGAGATTGGTCCTTGATGATATTGCTCGCTCTGCTGAGGTACCGAGAGTTTGCAATGACCTCCAGGCTGGACAGAGAGCAGCCAGTGATCTTCTGGGCTGTGTTGATGACCCTCTGCAGCATGGGCGGCACCAGGCGGTAGCTAGGGGTTGCTAAACAACCCCAAGATTGGGCTAAGCAACTGCTCAGCAACCCCAAATCTTGAACGCACCCCCACCCCCACCACCCCACACCTCGCGTGCGCACCGTGCCAACATGCGCTGGCCTGGAGAGTAGCATGACCAAGCTCTGTCTCGCATTTAAGACAGTCTCCCGTTTCGTGTTGAAATCTTCCATAAACTGCGAGGAGAAAGCCAGAGCTGGCATCAAACCAGGAGGCCGTACACGTCAACTTTTCACTCTCTGTCAGGAGGGGTGGGGTGAGGGGGTTGGTTCTTGTATTTATGATAATGTCCGGTTTTTCATCCAGAAGCAGGGATCAAATTCTGATAGAACACCGGGAAAAATGGGTCCCAATGTGGTTTGTGTGCATTGTCATGTAACAGTGATAATGAAAGGCAGGATAAAAATGTTCACCTTTTTCTGTACTTCGTTTTGTTGCCCTGGAATTTCATGTTGTACCCCCCCCTTCAATAAGCGCCGACAGGGGACAGCAACCCCAAACACTGACCGAGCAACTGTACAGCAACTGCTGGTAAAATTTCCTGGAGCTGCCCATGCTCTGCAGTACTTTCCTGTCTGCAGCTGAGCACCCTGCGTACCATGCTGTTATGCAGTACGTTATGATGCTTTCTATGGTGGCTCTGTAGAAAGTAACCAGCAGCCTCTCCTCCAGGTTGTTCCTCCTGAGCACTCTCAGAAAGTGGAGACGCTGCTGGGCCTTTTTTACCACGGCCGTGGTATTTGCTGTCCAGGAGAGATCCTCAGAGATCTGCATGCCCAGAAACTTCATGGAGTGCACCCTCTCCACACAGTTCCCATTAATGTACAGTGGGGCCGGGTCTGCTCTGCCCTTCCTGAAGTCGAAGATAATTTCTTTAGTTTTTGTGGTGTTCAGTTGGAGGTTATTTACTGAACACCACTCTGTCAGTCTGTTGACCTCATCTCTGTAGTCCGTCTCATCCTCCTTCGAGATGAGTCCGACCACGGTGGTATCATCCGCAAACTTTATAATGGTGTTCGAGAGATGGAAAGAGGAGCAGTCGGATGTGTAGATTGTAAACAGGAGTGGACTCAAAACACATCCTTGTGGAGCCCCGGTGCTGAGTGTGATGGTGCTGGACTGGTGTGGCCCGAGTCTGACAGACTGTGATCTATTTGTCAGAAAGTCCTTCATCCAGAGGCAGATGGGGGTGGAGAGTCCCAGGTGAGACATTTTCTGGACCAAGATCTCAGGGATTATGTGATTGAATGCTGAGCTGAAGTCCAGGAAGAGCATTCTCACATAGCTTCCTCTGTGCTCCAGGTGACTCAGTGCAGTGGAGCGCTATGGTGATAGCATCCTCGGTGGATCTATTTGTCCTGTAGGCAAATTGATGGGGGTCCAAAGTGGGAGGCAAAGTGTGTGTGTGTGTGTGTGTGTGTGTGTGCATGTGGGCGCGCAAGTTGTGTGCTGCAGTATGGAAAGAAGAGAAAAAAAATTGTGCCATGCAGATGTAAAGACCCCGAAGCAGATAAAAAAGGGTAAGAAAGGAATTATAAAGTTTAAAAAAAAGGAAAAAAGAAAGAAAAGTGTGGGTGTGAGGTGGTGAGGGAACAGGTGAACATTTCTAAATGGATCTAGCAGCTATAAATCCTGACATGTTCAAACCCAGTGAGTGCTGTTAATAATAATAAAGTTGTACCTGATGTTTGCCTAAGAAAGCCAGTCTGTTACTCCTCGTTCTTTGTAGATCTTACCGTCAACAGTTTATCTACAGCAGGGGTGTCAAATATGCGGCCCGCGGGCCGAATACGGCCCGCAAGCGGGTTAAATCCGGCCCGCGAGATGGTTGTGAAAACTTTATTTTCATACTTTACAATGTAGAGTGAAAATAAACGTATCTTTGTGAGCAGGTTTCTCTGTAATGAGTATAAATAAAACAAAGCTGCGCTCAAGGCTCACACAAGAACTTGAATCACATCCTGAAGTTGGCCGCCACTCAGGATGTGACTTCTGATGTTGATGTTCTGGTGAAAGCTAAAAGATGTAAAGTAAAATGAGTCAAATACCGTAAATCCTCTAATACAGGCCCGGGCCTTTATTTGACTCAAGCTCATCAAGCTCCAGGCCTTTATTGGAAGGAGGGCCAGTATTAGAGGCAGGCCTCTATTTCTAATTGAGCAAAATGAACTAATGGTTCGCTGGAGTTTTTGACAATTAAAATTGCGCCCACATTTTCAGAGTTAAACACATTTCTTTTAACAATGGTAGTTTCTGCTTCAGTCCTCTCCCCCCTCCCCCTGCTTCAGTCCTCTCCCCCCTCCCCCTGCTTCAGTCCTCTCCCCCCTCCCCCTGGGCAGCAGCCGCAAACTCACTGATGCGCCTGCAGCCTCTCGGAGTTCCTGCTGCTCTAAACATTAAAATAATTATTTCATTTTCTGTTCCTCACTTCTGATTACCTTCAATGGTGTCTGTTTGTTGCAACCAGCAGGTACAAAAACTAACTTGTTTTTATTTGACTATTTTTCTGTCCTGTCTGTTTATTATCTTCCTGCATCTCCTCTCAATCCTAAAGAAAAACTGCTACCTGGGTTCATATATATTCACCTCATGAGTTACCTTTGAACTGCAGTTCTAAAAGATCTACCGACCGCAAAAACAGCGGAGCGCTCGCTGTTTGGCGGCCGTATCAGTGATCAGTGCTCCACAGCAGCGAAACGCATCAGGCGCAAATAAAAGACAGAAAACATTAAAGGAAATGAACTGACATGAACGATTGCGTGTTAAATTAGTTTTTGAGGTGGCGACACCTGATTGTTACTGTGGCTGTGCTCAGGAGGCAGATCTACCGACCGCGAAAACAGCGGAGCTCTCCCTGCTTGCCGGGCGCATCAGTGATCTGTGCGTCGGAGGACAAGTTGATGTGCCCCGCCCCACAGCAGCGATACACATCAGGCGCAAATAAAAGACAGAAAACATTAAAGGAAATAAACCGACATGAACGATCGCGTGTCAGTACACGGTCTGGCACAGCGCGTTGCCCCCCCCCCCCCCCCCCACCCACCCCCCACCCCCACCCCCCGAGCGCAGGAGCTTGTCACCTGCTGATAGCAGGCTGCTGTCTTTTCCGAGGGCTGCATCTTGCCGGTCATTATCACGTGACAGCCACTAGTCGATGACAGGCATAACAAGTCACTACAGTAATCCCTCGTTTATCGAGGTAGATGCGTTCCAGACCTGGCCGCGATAGGTGAAAATCCGCGAAGTAGGGACTCCCAGCATGCCCCTCGCGGGGATTCCCTCCACGTTGCACCTACGTCACAAACCGCGGCTATAAACGGAAGTCGCCTTTCCAGCTCACCACTCAGTCATCGTTTCTTCAGATTCATGATCAGAGTTTCCAACCTACCAATCAATCCAACGAACAATCATAGTAAGTTATCTTACTTACTTCTGGAAAGCCCGGCATTTCCGTGTCACTTCGTTGACGCTCGAACGCTCGGGGGTTTCCTAGATCAGCCGGCGTTTCACCGACGCTATCACTTCCGCGTCTGTGAAACCACGCTCCCTATTGAATTATCGTATGATCACATTCTCTTTTTGTGGGTAAAACTCAAGAAAAAAATTTTTTTTACTTGTTTTTTTTTTTAGTTTTATTACAAAAAGTGCATTTTATGATGAAATTGATGAAAAAAACTAGAATTTCTTGATATTTCGCATAGAAAAATACCGCGAATCAGTGAAAAATACCGCGAATCTGCGAATTCCCCCTGAAAAATGCTCCAAAGAAAAAATCCACGAAGCAGCGAATCCGCGATGAACGAACCGCGAAGTAGCGAGGGATTACTGTATAGTGAAGTTGACTAGTTCATACACCCCCTACTGCTGCTCTCCAGAGAGTTCTGCAGCATAATCAGCACGTTCTCTTTGAACTTGATAGTGTAATGACCTGGCTGGGGTTGTAAGCCAGGTGCATTCTGGGTATTGTGTTATATGTGTTTCCTATCGTTCTGCTAGTTCCTATGTGCTGATTTGCGTGTTGTGTGAGTGTTATGTAAGCCACAGGGAAGGTGATGTGTGTTCTGTGGAGGGGTTGAATTAGCATGGTTAACTGACACCGTGACTCTGTGTGGTAGGAGCGTGATAGAGGATGTGTCTGTAGCGTTACAAAGCATTGAAGAAAAAGCCTAATAAAGGTCCGCGTGAACCTCTACTGCCTCCTGCTGGTTGATTTGGGTCTATAACCCTGCCGCTGGGACGCTCATTATGCTTGTCACCACTTTCCACCCGGCCACAATAAGAGACCGGCCATTATTTACCTCCGCTGACTCCAACACCGGCCAAAATTGGAGACCCGGCCTTTAATTGAATACCGGCCTGTATTGGAGGATTTACGGTATACTTTACGTGCTGCATGAAACTGATCTTGCCATGTGATCTGTAAGCTCTTTGAATCACTAAGGAATGTGTTTTTTATTTGTTGATTTTATTTTATTTTTTTCAAATTTTCAAGTACACTTCAGGTGTTGTACTTGTACTACACTGTCCTCAGGCTCCAGCCTCGTTTTATATTGATTGTATTAAAACAAAGAAAACAATCAGAAGTTTTTTTTTTAATTTACCGGTCCGGTCCACTTGGGACTAGATTTCCCTCAATGTGGCCCCTGAGCTAAAATGAGTTTGACACCCCTGATCTACAGAGATCACAGCCCACTTCTGGATGAACTTCTTGCGCAGCGGGAAGAGAACTCGGCGGCGATCCAGAATTTCCTTAGGAAACTGATCGTTAACGCTGTAATCTTTACCTTTAAGCTCTCTCCCGTGGCTTTTAACAAGATCTTTCTGCTTAAAGTGCTCAAATTTAGCCACGATGGGACGAGGTCCTCTGCTGTCTGTTCTGGCTCCAAGGCGATGTACCCGATGAAAGGTGATGTTTTTAATCGTTTCCTCAGGTATCTTCATGTGGGTGTGGAGAAAGTTCTTGATGGTTTGTTCGCAATCCTCCGCTTCTCCTCCGGTCTGCTCTGGAAGGCCTGCGAACACCAGGTCATCTCTCATGCTGCGTGATTGGAGATCCAGAACCATCTCCTTTAGAGCTTTGTTGTCCTGGGAGATCCGATCTAATCCTGCAGTCAAGGAGGAAACAGATTCCCGCAGAGACGCGTTCTCAGCCGCGAGTCGCTCCACCTGCTCCTGGCTAAACTCCAGAGATGTTCGGAGGTCCTGGAACTCCTTGTGAAGCACCTCTAGCAGGTGGAGTCATCCCTCAAATCCCAGAAGCCGTTTTCGATGGACTGTAGTAAATCTATGACATCCTTACGGGGAGATGAGGCCTCAGGCGAGTCCTGCGGGCGGCTCCTCTTGGTCCCTGGTGTTTCCGTCTCAGCTGCTGCTGCTTTCTTCAGTCCCATGACAAAAAGCTCAAAAACCTCGTCAATATATATTTGCAAATTTTCTACATTTTCTCCACTTACCTCCAGGTTGAGTGTGTTATATTTACCAGATTTATAATTTTTTTTGCATTGTCAGTGAGTAAATTAGGCGACAATGCGTCTTAATTGTTTGTGGAAGTTGATTGGGCCGTCAGCGCATGCTCCTCCTCCTCCTACCTGCCAGTGCCCGGAAGTATCTCAAAGACTGGTCTGGTCGGCAACCGCTGCTTTTCCTACCGGCTTCGGTTCCAGAAAAGGTCAAGCTGGACCTCGACAATCCTGATCTAACGGAGAATGGCGTCGAATGTGTTTATAAATCTCCTAACCAAAGCTTAGCGCGAAGACATCACCTTCATTTCCCACCAGAACTAATGGTTTCGTCGGATTTGCTGGTTCTGAGCAACATTCCACACTACACCATCCTCCGTCTCATTCACCTTAGTTATACCATACATTTAGTGTTAAAGTTAGTCTATTTTTAATTTGTTTAGTAATAAATCTTTTAACTTTTAAAACTTGACTCTCTCTTCGGTTGTCTCTGAATTAATACGAAGTTGGTACATAATCCCTGAAATAAAAAGTTCCAATCTTCTGGTTAAAGAGCAAGTAACGTCTAAATTAACTTTTTTTTGCTGATGAACTGTATAAATGAGTGTCTAATAGTGTTTTAAATGTGTGTATTCATTATTTTAGCATTTTGGTGCATTTTCTTTAAAAATTAAAATTCTGCCTAAATACCACAGTATAGCGCCACCTTCAGCTTAAAACATAGAATTTGACTAATTTTGAATAAATTTTAGCCAATGGCTAAAGAGTAAGATACTACGTAAACCAGTAGAGTACTACGTTGCAGCTCTGTGTCAAAGTTATAAAAGCAACGAGAGTCTCTGCCACGCCTTGTGGCGAGATGGGAGTTGGATTTGCAAGCGAGTGTAGGAAGTTAGCGGTAGTTCAGCATTAGCATATAGCATATCCTAATCTTTAGCATAGCTTTTAGTGTTATAAATACTTATTTAGTGTTAGTTTGGCTGTTGGATATTGTAGATTAGTTAGTGTTTGGCTGTTAGTGTAATTAGGACAGTAGTTCGGGTTTAGTGCTCCTTATCGTGTTAGTATGGTGAGAAGGTGTAGTGTAGTATTGTTGCGGTGATTCTGTGGGGTTGTACTCCTTTCCGCTGGACTTAGAAATTAGGTGCCAGTGGTTGTGCGCAATCGGTGTCTGGAAAACATTTAGCTCTCGCCTGGTGCTGTAGTTTGCAACCAGCATTTTACCCGCGATTCTGCACGTCTCCGTTTGAAGAGGGAGGCTGTGCCCACCGTGGCTCTTCCGCGATTTAGATGCAGCCCACTGACTCTGCTCCCCCACCACGGCGGGCTCCAGTCTGAGGTGAGTAATAAAAGTTTTGACATCTTCTAAAGACAATTCCCTACCTAAATGCAAAGTCTGAGCGACGTGGTTCACTTCCTTTAGCTAGTCAGTCGGTAATTCTGCAACAGTGACTAACTAACGCAGCACTAGTTGACAGACAGCATTACAGCGTGAAATCCAGCTTGTGACCCGGTTCCGTGAGGAATTCTGTTCAGGAGGTCGCATTTCAGGCTCTCCACATCATATGTGACTGACTTTTACGTTATAACAACGATCACACACTAGGAATGTTATAAAGCGCCTATATGGGACAGTTTATTTTGTATATTATCTGACTTCATAAACTCCCAACAACAATGTGCTTCTATTTTTTTTTTCAGGCTGAATCTACCCAAGACACTGGCTGTCAGACTGATTTAGCTGCAAGAATGCACTTGTCCAGGCAGAGGTGAAGCTTTACCTGTAGCAAAGGTGAATTATTTTTAATAATCTTTTATGTAAACATTTTATTATTACCTTCTAGTTTTAATTTGTTTTACAGATTATTGTTACACGTGATTTTATGCTCTTTTAAACATTTATAAATGTACTGTTTCTTTGTTTTTACATAGCCACGCAGTTTAGAGCTCACAGCCGCAGTGTGTCTGGTGACCCACAGGGACCATGATGGAAATTCATCTTCCAGAAAGTCCCAGAGCAGCAGCCACACCCCTGAAAAGACCAAGATGTGAGGTGTCTGCTGTTGATTCCAGCTTCCACCTCTGTGACAGTGCAAGCTCAGTGAACTGTTCAAGGAAAAAAAAATTAAAACATTTCAGAATTTTTAAGATATTAACAGATAAATAAGTATGTGATTACATCATGACATCATGAAGAAGGCTACTGATTCTGGCCCTGTGACACTTGGTGGTGACGTGTGAGCTGATTCACCTGGAAAATAACTTTTACATTAAATATTTTGTTTTTGCTATCAAAAGTAAATTAACTAATAACCTGCGTTATTGCAGGACACTCAGCAAAATATGGACTCTACACCATGAGGCAGGCACACGTTAATACTCTATAAGAGCACATAAGGTGAGCAACACCACATATTACTGTACACTGTCCTGGATTTGTTTTCTTTCTGCATCTCATTAGCCTGGCTGATCACCTGATAACTCCTGTCATCTGGTTTTGACAGCATGAAGATGTCCTCACACACCTGTAACCTATCAGCTCATCTGGCAGAATAGAGAGGAGACAACACCACATCTCCTGTTCCTGGAAAGCCTTCAGCCATCCTTCGATGACTGAGAACCTCCATCAGCTCTGTCTCCTGTCTGCCTACAATTATTATAATAAATATTGTGTTTGACAAGTTTTTTGTGCTGCCAAATATCTCATATAGATTCCAGTTTTGATATTTTAATGGATATTTATAAATTACATTATCACATTTTTGTTGCATGTTTAAGTAGCTCTATTGTGATGAAATAAACTAGCACCTCACTGTTAAAAGCTCGTTTTAATTTCAAGCATGTTTAAGTTTTTATGAACATGAACAAAAACAGGAAATATATAAATTGAGATTTATTTAATTAATATAACAAATAAGGGGGAAAGAGTCATTGAAAGGCACATTCTTCCGGAAGCTCCTGATCCTGACGACACCAGCAGAGACCACCACCTGCAGACACCAGAGGACCTAGAACCGAGAGAGCAGCTGTTATCAGTAAATAAATAAATCAGGGCAGTTTTAGTGGGCTGAACACATTACAGAATAATTTTCTCATGGGGTATTTTCATAACTTTCTATGCAGCAGACTAACTTGAGCCCAGGGCTCCTGGAGAGCTGCTATCCACGTTTCAGTGGGGTTCCTGCTTTAACAGGTTAGTTTAGCTATTAAGCAGCTCAGCTATTTGTTGCTGATTAAAACCAGGTGTGTTGAAGCAGATAAACACTCTAAAACATGCTGAATACTAGCTCTAGGGCCGTGGAGCCAAACCCTGCAGCTAATCCAATGCTATGGCTAACGGCTACTTACCATTCAGAGCTGGTTCTGTTGGGTCGGTTCCGCTAGTTTCAGGCAACTCACAAGCTCAAAACAATAAGGCTCAGGTCTGCTTGTCTACTCCAAATAGACTTGGTCCCTTTCTTCTCGAGTGTCTGGGTAAGGAGGGGGAGAAACGTCCTCCACTTCTAATAACTGCTCAGAGTGATGGGAGCTAGCATCGTCTAGTTAGCCATCGTCTTCGTCACTGCCGCAGCTCCGCCCTCTCGGTCCTCCAGGCAACGCCTACTAATGTTGCAGTTTTTAAAATTGATACGTGGGTGGAGAAGGACTCCGAGGGGGGCATTACGACCTCTTTAAAAACAGTACCCTCAGATCCATAAGGTTGATTTCATTTTACTACGGAATCATGTCTTATGTCTCATTAAATAACATGTAAATTAAACTGTTACAATCGTCTCATGTGCTCATCATTAAAACCTCTTTGAAAGTCCTCATCAGCCTGCTTTTCTCCCCTGCACCTTTGGATCCTCACCTCAAACGCTTAACTCACCTGCCGTGTGACAGCTGTAGGTCTATACTGAAAGGCCAACAAATAAAATTAAAACCGTATGAATAAATACGATAAATACGATCTCGTAAGATACTGCATGATCAAAATCGTCGTCATCATCTTCCTCCGCTTATCCGGGTCCGGGTCGCGGGGGCAGCATCCCAACTAGGGTGCTCCAGACCGTCCTCTCCCCGGCCTTCTCCACCAGCTCCTCTGGCAGGAACCCAAGGCGTTCCCGGACCAGATTGGAGATGTAACCTCTCCAACGTGTCCTGGGTCGACCCGGGGGCCTCCTGCCGGCAGGACATGCCCAAAACACCTCCCCAGAGAGTCGTCCAGGACGCATCCTGACCAGATGCCCAAACCACCTCAGCTGACTCCTTTCGATCCAGAGGAGCAGCGGTTCTACTCCGAGTCCCTCCCGAATGTCCGGGCTCCTCACCCTATCTCTAAGGCTGAGCCCGGCCACCCTACGGAGGAAACTCATTTCGGCCGCTTGTATCCGCGATCTCGTTCTTTCAGTCATTACCCAAAGCTCATGACCATAGGTGAGGATTGGAACGTAGATTGACCGGTAAATCGAGAGCCTGGCTTTCTGGGTCCGCTCCCTCTTCACCACGACAGATCGGCTCGGCGTCTGCATCACTGCAGACGCTGAACCAATCCGCCTGTCGATCTCCCGATCCCGATCCCTCCTACCCTCACTCGTGAACAAGACCCCGAGATACTTAAACTCCTCCACTTGAGTTAGGACCTCTCTCCCGACCAGGAGTTGGCAAGCCACCCTTTTCTGGTCGAGAACCATGGTCTCAGATTTGGAGGTGCTGATCCTCCATGATCAAAATATAGTATTGATACATTTTTTAAGTTTTCATGACATTTTGGGCATGAAATCCACACTGAATCCAGCCTTCTGATGGGATCCGTTTAATCCTGATTGTCTGGATCAAAGTGATCCAAATCACTGAGTGGCTTAATGGACTGACCTGAATTGGAATGTTTACTATGTGAAGTGCCTTGAGACGACTCTTGGCAAGTCATGCACGCTTTTGTGCCTTCCCACTTGAGAGGGATAAACATCCACCCAGAGTTGAGGAACTGGATTTCACTCAGAGACTGAAACGATGGTCTACTTTTTGCTTTTATGTTTATTTTTCAGCATGTCAGCTCGGGTCAGGTCAGGTGAAAAACCTTCAAACAAGCAAACATACACCCTTAAATTAGTTTTACAGTTTTGCAATTTGCTACAAGCATTTTCTGATTCTATAAATAAACAAAGTAATTATCTCACTACTTGGCAAATAACACCAATGTTATGGTGAAACCAAACAAATCACCCAGAATCTCAATTGTTTGGACCACGCCTAAGCAAACAAACAATCAGGTCAACAGTTTCTTATTTAACCAGCAGCAAAGTTCATACACAACCAGCATGTGTTATAAATGTATCTTACCGGCTGCCTCTCTGATATTTAGTTCTTAACAGACATTCTGAATGGCTGACTCAGAACACCATGCTCTCTGGTAGTTACCTCTCAGTGGTGCATCACCTTTATTGTTCCCTGAGGAACCCCTTCTGCTGAAGATGGTTCCTACTCTGAAAAAAATCCAAGCTTGGCTTGACAACTATTGTTGCTATTAAAAAAATAAAATAAAATAAAAAATTTAAATATATATTTATTTTTTTTATATATATCTATATAGATAGATGGATGGATAGATAGAGATACATACAAAAGAGGTCTGAAAAACCCTAACTAAAGGTTTGACCCGAATCAAAACCAAGATTGGATTACGTGATCTAATCTGATTATGTAATCTGTTTTTTCTTTTGAAAACCCCATTTTCAAGACTTGATCCAAACCTTTATCAAAAATCCTAGTGGCTTACATTTGAAAAACTGGGCCCTGGAGATATCTCAAGACTAGACGGGTCGTATTGGAGCTAATCTACGGATCCTGGTACCTTGAGGTCCATGTCCATCCTAACCTTGTGACTCCCTGGATCAGAAAGGGGATCTCCACAAAAGGGCATCGTAGGCTCAACAGATTGCGCCGGGTGATTTTATAAACAACTCTCTAGATCCTGACCAACCAGCCGATTTACTTTTACAACTCAGACTTCAGATACAAAGAACGGTTTTGCTAAAACATGTTGCTTCCATTACATCTCACACATCACATTACATTTCATGAGCTACGCTACACTGAAATAATTCTAAACTCAAAATATAGGAAATAGAAAATACCTTAATTATAATATGCAAACTAATTAGAACCAGAAAGCTCAACTGTCATTGCCCAAGAACAGGAAGTGGTGCCAGCACAATGAAACTGTAAAGGTTCTGCTCCTAATATTTACACCAGTAAAGAAAAAGGAAAAATCACAGCATAAAAGAAAGCACAATAAACAGTGCTGGCATCTGAAAGTATAATAATTACAACAAGGTTTTTAGTGCACATGTGCATTGTGAGTGGTGATCACTTGGGGAAATTAATTGTTCTTCAGACTTTAAATAAAACCTTGCTTTTGAATTGTGGTTGAAAAAATATTTAAAACAAAACAGTCCCAGAAAATGAGAACGCTTCACTAACGGACGACATTACGCACCTCTCTGGTGGACTTTGGTACTGCATGCAATTCATAAGCGTGTTTTTTTACTCTTCAAAAGTCAAAACTAGATTTGGGGCTTTTCAGAAAACATCCGGGGCTTAAGCCCAAGTAGCCAACCCTAACCCCGCCCCTGACCCTCACACTTGTCCTCAACACCAGAATCAGGTGGGCAAAGCAGAGTGGCACTAGCTTTCCGAACTAGCTTGTTCAGTCTCGTCCTGTCTCGGTCATAGCTGCCTGCAACCCAACAGGCCACCAAAGAAAGAACAAAGCCAACAACAGAACGGTAAATTGTTTAGCAGAAGGGAATTAACTCCGAAGGACCTCAGCCTCCTCAGAAGGTGGAGGTGGCTTTGGCCCTTCTTATACAGAGTATCAAAAGGGCGTTTATTCACTCTGCTTCTTCTTGTGGAAGGTGGAAGAAAATTAACCGAACCTAACTCCTTCATACATTTAAAACCAGATTGAGAAATTTTGAGACAGATTCCCTGTGTTACAACTGCCTTCTATAAGTGTGTATATAACCATCTGTGTAACAGAAATTTTGTAACTTAACTTTTGCTGCCCCTTGGCCAGGACACCCTTGAAAAATAGGTTTTTAATCTGAATGGGATCTTCCTGGTTAAATAAAGAATACATAAAGTCTGGTAAAATGTTATATTGATAATCTAGGGTAATCTGCATCAATAGGACAGCCAACAGAAGTACAACACTGGCATTAAGAATATGAAAACAACAGGAACACTTGTAATTAATTGGATGCTTTGTTCCCTGTGTGGACTCTCGAGTGGCTGTTTAAACTACTCTTTTGGCTAAATCTTTGTCCACAGATCTCACAAATAAAAGGCTTCTCTCCTGTGTGGACTCTCATGTGTGTCTTTAAATTTCCTTTTTCACTAAATTTATTCCCACAGAGCTCACAAGCAAAAGGCTTCTCTCCTGTGTGGACTCTCATGTGTGTCTTTAAACTTACCTTTTCACCAAATCTTTTCCCACAGAGCTCACAAGTATAAGGCTTTTCTCCTGTGTGGACTCTCATGTGTGTGCTTAAATTTCCCTTTTCACTAAATCTATTCCCACAGAGCTCACAAGCAAAAGGCTTCTCTCCTGTGTGGACTCTCATGTGTATTTTTAAACTACCCCTTTTGCTAAATCTATTCTCACAGAGCTCACAAGCAAAGGGCTTCTCTCCTGTGTGGACTCTCATGTGTGCATTTAAACTACCCTTTTGGCTAAATCTTTGTCCACATAGCTCACAAGCAAAAGACTTCTCTCTTGTGTGGACTCTCATGTGTCTGTTTAAACTTCCCTTTTCACTAAATCGTTTACCACAGAGCTCACAAACAAAAGGCTTCTCTCCTGTGTGGACTCTCATGTGTGCGTTTAAATGCCCCTTTTCACTAAATCTATTCCCACAGACCTCACAAGCAAAAGGCTTTTCTCCTGTGTGGCCTCTCATGTGTGTTTTTAAACTACTCTTTTGGCTAAATCTTTGTTCACAGAGCTCACAAGCAAAAGGCTTATCTCCTGTGTGGACTCTCATGTGTCTGTTTAAATGTCCCTTGTCACTAAATCTATTCCCACAGAGGTCACAAAAAAACGGCTTATCTCCTGTGAGGATTCTCGTGTATGTGTTTAACTTTTCCTTTTGGCCAAATCTTTGTCCAGAGAGCTCTACATTTTTCTTCACTTTGACACATTTCTTATTAACCCCACAGCCAGAAGACTTCATTCCTGAATGACTTGTCACTCTTACATGTTTCTGTAGAGACCGCTTATGGAGAAATTCTTTACCACGTTCAGGGCAGTGAAAAGATTTGACAGCCTTAACATCTGATTTAGAAGACCTGCTCTCATTCTGGTCTTTGTCACTGTCTTTAGTTTTAGGCTCAGAGGCTGAGAAGAGTTTCAGTTTACAGTAAGAATTGTTCCCATTCTGGTCATATTCATCCTCACTGTCTTCAGTCTCTGAAGAGTGGGAATCATCTTCATAAGGATTTAGATCTGGACTCCTGGTACTTTCTGCTCCTCCACAGTCCTCTCTACCACTTGCTGCTTTCATCTGGTCAGTGGTGCTGCTGGCTGAAAGATTTCTGTCTTTAGGTTGGGGCTGATCAAACTGTGGCAACTGAACTTTTCCTTCCTCAAACTGGCAAGAAACTGCAGGGAATGAAGTCCTGGTGGCATCAGTCTCCATCTCATTAAGCTGCTCCCACATTTCTTTAGTCGTGTTGAGGGGCTCCAGATCCTTCTGGTTAACACCAGACCTCAGTTGTTCAGGAGCTGCTTTTTAAATCAGCATCAACCGCTGAACATCTACAGGGAACACAAACACATTACAAACAATGTTAACCTTACATATACTAGAATGATGGGCCAAAGCAGTAAAACTGGGTGTGTGTGCACCAGAAACAAGTGCAACAAATGATAGTGGTTCACACTGACTTTGGATTTTATTACTAAAAGATCTGCTTAGTTTAATTGTTAAAATAGTAGCAGCTTGTCACCTTAGTGAAAACCACACATACACAGCAAATACAAGAGTGTTACTTTCCAGAGGTTGACGATGTAGTTATATTTTACACCACAGAGTTTAAGACTTTAATGCACTTCCTGTGTTGATACAGCGACTCCTACTGGTGTCAGTTAATTAATAGTTAAAAAATGTTTGACATTTTATATTTAAAAACATCTATTTGGTGCATTTTGACAAAAGAAAAGTAGAGTAATAACCTTTTAAGAATACATAATAAAGTATCTTCACATGTTTATGGCATTAAAATCATATATTAAGAGTTAAAAATGTTATTGTGTAGAGGGGCGTAGCAAGCTTTTTTTTAGGTGTGTGGGGTGTTGAGATTTTTGATACACACACATGTACACACACATAGGTTGAGACCTTGCACTAGTGTTGATCATCACTTCCTGCGGTAAGACGTTTTGCGTCACTTCCTGTTTTCAGTGTTGCACTCCGTGTAGCTGTTCGGTGTTTATGGCTTGCTAAAATTGATGAGATTTCTCAGTACTGGTACATTTCTGAGTTATTGTAGCACATAAGCACACTAAAAACACATTTTATGTTGTTCCACCTAGCTTTTAGGGAAACATTTGAGTTCGCACGCAGTTTATTTGGTGTTGAAAGGGTTGCTCGCCCAGTTAGCTTAGCCTCGGCACGGCCATGGCTACTTCTGTCTTCAGCGACGCACCCACTGAGTCGACTGATCACTGGCAGCTCCATAGTCAGAAACGTGGCATTAGAGACTCCAGCAACCATAGTTAAATGTTTACCTGGGGCCAGAGCGGGCGACATTAAATCTTACCTGAAACTGCCGGCAAAGGATAAGCGTAAATACAGTAAGAATGTTATTCACGCTGGCGGTAACGACACCCGGTTACGCCAATCGGAGGTCACAAAAATTAATGTTGCTTCGGTGTGCAAGTTTGCCTAAACAATGTTGGACTCTCTAATTTTCTATGGCCCCCTGCCTGATCGGACCAGTGATGACATGTTAAGCCGCATGCTGTCCTTCAATCTACACACACCTACACCCCATCTCTGCCAGTTAAATAAAGAAGAAAAAACCATCACCTGACCTCATCATTGCTTGAGAGTTACATCTGCATTTAACTAGTGCACTCTCTGTGATCACCACCTTGGTGAACCGGACACTTGTCTTAGAAATCTAACAAACTGGTCCTTCAAGCCGGATAAGGATGATTACTGAGTGAAGATGAATTATGACCCCCCCTTAGAGAAGGTGTACGTCCACAGAGGACTGTACGACTACCAGGATGGATGACTGATTATGAAGGATATACACTGCCACCCACTGCTACTGCTGAACAGCCCAAGGTTAAAGAGAGATAGGTTGAGAAGACATGAAGCTAGGGCCTCACCGAGACCCCTGGTTCAATCGGAGGTGTGGGACAGACACCAGTGTCACCCACCATCCCCCTCGGGATCATGAACATTGTACAGCAGCTGCAGGAGGATAACAGGGGACTCCAGCTGACAGTTAAGGACATGAGGAGACAGATGGATTGCCAAGCCACTGTAGAGTCATGAAGGGACTGTTATCCACCTAAAGGTCATTTCCCCTCTCTCCTCATGAAGAACTAATCTCCTAGAGATACAGTTAATCCTCTAATATTAGACTGTATTTAATTAACTGCCGGGTATCATATTTTGGCCGGTGTCGGAGTCGGCGGAGGTGAATAATGGCCGGTGTTTTATTGTGGCTGGGTGGAATGTGGTAACAAGCAAGTATGGGGGGCGGTTGTGTCATCCGTCTCACTTTTGATTTGCCAGTGATAGACCGCGAGGGTAACTTTAACCGTGCAGAGACGAAGAGGAGGCGAAAATTTGATATCAAGTTCAAAGAGAACGTGCTGATTATGCTGCAGAACACTCTGGTGAGCAGTAGCAGGGGTTGTATGAACTAGTCACTAGTCGACTTCACCGCTCTATAGTGACTTTTTATGCCTATCATCGACTAGTCGCTGTCACGTGATAATGACCGGCAAGATGCAGTCCACGGAAAAGACAGCAGCCTGCTGTCAGCAGGTGACGAGCTCCTGCGTGTCGGGAGGCAACGCGCTGTGCCAGAGCGTCGGTACTGACACCCGCCGTAAAACGGACATTTAACCAAATTGTGACGTTTACCCTCTTGCAATTTAACCTTCCCCTCACCCCCATCCTAACCTCATATTAAACAGCTTGCACATGCAAAGCTCTGATTGTTGAAGCCCTCCAGACATCTGCGTCCTGAGCACGGCCACAGTAACATTATCAAATCAGGTGTCGCCACCTCAAAAACTACTTTAACACGCGATCGTTCATTATGGCTCATTTCCTTTTATGTTTTCTGTCTTTTATTCTTTTATTTGTGCCTGATGCGTTTCGCTGCTGTGGATCGGGGCGCATCACCTGTTTTGTCCTTGGTGACGCACCTAACTGATGTGGCCGGCGAGCACTCAGCAGTTTTTGCGGTCGGTAGATCTTTTAGAACTGCAGTTCAAAGGTAACTCATAAGGTGAATATATATGAACCCAGGTAGCAGTTTTTTCTTTAGGATTGAGAGGAGATGCTGGAAGATAATAAACAGACAGGACAGAAAAATAGTCAAAAACAAGCTAGTTTTTGTACCTGGTGGTTGCAACAAACAGACACCATTGAAGGTAATCAGAAGTGAGGAACAGAAAATGAAATAATTATTTTAATGTTTAGAGCAGCAGGAACTCCCAGAGGCTGCAGGCGCATCAGTGAGTTTGCAGCAGCTGTGCGGAGGGCTGAAGCAGAAACTACCGTTGTTAAAAGAAATGTGTTTAACTTTGAAAATGTGGGCGCAATATTAATTGTCAAAAACTCCAGCGAACCATTAGTTCATTTTGCTCAAATAGAAATTGAGGCCTGCCTCTAATTCTGGTCCTCCTTCCAATAAAGGCCTGGAGCTTGATGAGCTTGAGTCAAATACAGGCCCGGGCCTGTATTAGAGGATTTACGGTATTGCTCAAGGCCTTTGATGCCTCTGCATCTAAACTGTTTTAACTAGCTATTTGCCTCCTCCTACAGCTCAAGAGAAGACCAAGAAGAACTATTTTAGAAATCAGAAGAACTCTATTGAATAATAATTAAATAACGTCTGTTAGTCCAATAATAATGTGAGCCCAATGTAAATCAATCTGTGAAATGACAATGTTTATTACTCTAATTATAATACTATAATCAGTAGTATTTGTATAAGAATATAACCTTAAACAGCTGCACTAGACGCTAATGACACACATAACGTTATGTCACATGACACATTTCCTGTTTCTCATCCAATCAGAGCTTTCATTCTGACGTGTGGCGTGGCTTTGCGTGGTGTTTATACAATCCCCTTTTGTAGTCAAATCCTGATTCGACCATAAATCAAAACATCTGAATTATAAAACTAATTCCCACGTCACCCTTAACTCAGTTCAAATGTTCTAGAGTTTCGAGCCGGCCACTCGTGACTTTTTAACCACAAAGAACCTTGACAAGCTGGATAATAAACCTGTTGCAAGCTACACCTGAACACAACGCTCCTTCAGAGTAAAAGCTGAACTCACTGACCCTTCAGGGTCCCGTTGACGCTGTCACCACCTGTCGCTTACCTGGAGGCATTCCAAGACTAGTCTGTCGTACCGTACGCGGTTTCATCGGCTCCGGTACCAAAAGGGGGTCCGAGGACCTGACATTCTGGATCTGAACGGAGGTCTCCACCAACGGTATGTAGAGCGGCAATATGGCGTCTGAATGTGGTTTTGAAACTCCGACTGTAGCTTAGAGCAAAACATTCGCTTCCACGCAGAACTAATGCTTCCCCGAAAACGAGAGTTCTGATAACAACATTCCACATACACCATCCATCTTGCCTCATTCACACCTAGATCCATTCATCACACAAGAGTGTTTAGAGTTAGTTAGCCTTGTTTTAAACTGTTTAGAAATAAATCTTCAATCAATCAATCAAAGCTTTATTTATAAAGCGCCTTCCGCAACCCTGTCAGGAAGCCCAAGGCGCTGAACATGGTACAGTAGAAGTACAAATATAGTGAATAAATCAAAAATAAAAGCAATTCAAAAATAAAAGCAATTCAAATTAGAAAAAAAGGTGAAACATTCTAGTACAGGACAGATGGGTAAAACAAGGGATAGAGTGAACCAATGAAAACTGTGAAATAAATTCAACGTAAAAGAGGGCCGAAACAAACATGTTCAGGAAACGCCAAGCGGAGGAGGTGGGTTTTTAGGCGACTCTTACAGACTGGCAGAGATAGGGACAGCCTAACTGAGGGTGGCAACTGGTTCCAGAGTGACGGTGCTAGGACTGAGAAAGCCCGGTCCCCGCGAGTGCGACACCTAGAACAAGGGACAGCGAGCAGGCCTTGGTCAGAGGAGCGCAGAGCGCGTGATGGGGAATGTTTGTTCAGGAGTGTGGCTAGATGGGGACCACCACCCTGGAAGAAATTGTAAACAAAGACGAGGATTTTGAATTGTGCACGATAGCAAACCAGAAGCCAGTGCAGGGAGGCCAGAACCGGACTGATGTGGTCCCGTTTCCTGGTCCCAGTCAGGAACCTAGCTGCGGTGTTCTGCACAACCTGTAGGCGATGCAGTGATGACTGACACAACCCTGCATAGAGAGAGTTGCAGTAATCAAGCCTAGAAATTACAAATGCATGCAGCACCCGCTCCAGATGGGCTCTCGACAGCATAGGCTTGATTTTTGCAAGGCGTCTCAGGTGAAAGAAACTGAACCGGATCACTGAGTTGATGTGAGCATCAAATTTAAGTCCAGCATCAATTTTCACCCCCAAACTGATAACAACTGGTTTTGAGAAGGGAGAAAGAGGGCCAAGATCAACATAACAACCCACATTCCTGCTGTTCTTAAAGTTTAAAACTTGTCTCTCTCTCTCTCTTGTCTCTGGGTTAATACGAAGTGTTATCTAATCCCTGCAATAAAAAGTTCTGATCTTCTGGTTAAAGAAATATTCAAGATCCATAAGATTGATTTCACATTTCCTATGGAATCTCACATTTTATGATTCATTACGTAAGATGTAACTAATGAATCGTTACACCACTACATTAGAATCAACAAGCCATAGGTTTGCACAGCAACTAGAGAGCTACATGTCATCAGATGATACTTGGGCCTCCTCACATATGACTCAGCCATTCTACTTGAAACGGGAGAACAGTATATCCTCCACCAAGGAAGCAGCTGAAGAATGGCCTGTACCTCCACCTCCAGTCTTCCTCCCAATGGACTATTCAGATCTACCTGAGGTACAGTTTGCTCCACCCCCACAAACAGCAGCCACTGCACAGGAACTTGGCCAACATCTACAAGAGCTACCGTTACAAGAAACCAACATTACAGCAACTAAAAGTCCAGACTTTCAGCCCTGTGCACCACAGTCCACCCCCTTAACTCAGTCACGTGCTGGTCCTAGTTTTGACACTAACATGTTTCTCCCAGATCAAGTGTTGGCTCCTACTACAGCTATAGACATGAGGGAGAAGACCTACAGAGGACCATCACCATCAATACCAGAGTTCATAAAGGGTGACCCCAGGCAGTTTGCCAGATTAAGACTTGCTTTGGACAATATTCTTCCCAGTGATGCAACTGAAAGGTTCAAATGTCAAGTGCTATATGATCATCTTAAATTCAAAGAAGCTCTATTGATTGCTGACTCCTACAGTAACTCCCCTCGCCCCTACTCTGACATGACAGCCTCACTCATTGAACATTATGGTCAGTCTCACTAGTTGTCACTTCAGAGAATAGCAGAGCTTATGGATGAGCCCAACATACATCCTAGTGATGTAACAGGATTCAGGAGGTTTGCATTGAGAGTCCGTGCTTTGGTCGGCATGTTAGAGCAACTGGGGAAAGATGGGCAGAGGTACAACGTGGGTCCCATGTAGCAAGACTTACAAGAAAGCTACCGCAAGATCAGCATGCTGCCTTTCGCTGCTACCTCTACTCACGGAAGGATGGAATGCCCTCACTGAGAAACTTCACAGAGCGGTTAAGAGTATGAGCTGATCATTCAATAGGGAGGAAAACTAAAGAGACAGGATGAACATAAAAAGAGACAAGAGGACCAATCAAAAGCCTACGACTGTGCTGCATGGCACAACACATAATGTTGACCCCCAGAGGTCCTTGACCATAACTCCTTGCACGTCCGAAACTCAAGACAAGCTCAAGACGTATTGTCCATATTGTAGGAACACACTACACTTCCTGGATCAATGTGCCAACTTCAGACTACTTACAAAGGCACAGAAGTCCACTTGGATTAAATCATATAACCTCTGTTGGCGTTGGGGACGACACCATCAAGCTGCTCAGTGTCGGCTTAGAGTGCAATGCAAGACATGCAAGAGGAAACACTTAGAGGCCTTACATTAAGTAAATCTGAGAGCTGCCACTGCCAAACCCCCCACAGAACCGGTCATGGAATTGGAGAGTAAAACAGCTACTGATGTGCTCTATTTGGACTGTCATGCTGGTTGTAACCAAGTGCTTCTGAAAATAAGTTAAGTGCTTCTGCGGAATGGTGATCACACCCTAGAGACATTTGCCATATTGGATGATGGATCTGAGAGAATGATCATTCTCCCAGAGGCTACTCAAAGGCTCCAGTTACAGGGCACCTCCAAGAATCTTACTCTACGTACTGTAAGACAAGAGAAGATTGAGAACATTGCATGGTGCATCAGTGACAGTAAAAGTTAAAATCTCCCCTGCCAGCCAGCCATCTAAAACTTTTACCATTGAGAGCCTTCACAGCTGATGACCTAGGTTTGGCTACACATTCATACTCTGTGGAAGCACTTCAACAAAAGTATAAACACTTGAGAAGGCTTCCTCTACAGCCTTTTACAACTGCACAGTGACTTCTTCTGATTGGCTCAGACTGTCCTCATCTAGTCACATCCATCAAACCTGTACGCCTAGGCCCACCTGGTGGTCCAGCGGCAGTGTAGGCTGGGTTGGGCATTACAAGGACCAGTCCCTTTTCCTCAGCTCTCCAAGCAACCACAACAATGCCTCTTCCTCTCAACTGCTTCTCCTCAAACAGAGCTTTTTAGTCAAGTAGAAAGACTCTGGCAACTCGACACTCTGCCATATAGAAGTGAGAAGTTGGTGACAGTCTCGAATGGAAGAGCAAGCTATGAAACTGTTGGGAGGAAAAGACAACAAGACTGAATGTTGAAGGAGTAAACAGATATGTAACCCCTCTTCTGCGTATCACAGACATGCCTATACTCCAATTAACATCTTAAGTAGTACTTTCTAGTCTTCGAAGTATGGAGAAGCACCTCAGCTGAGACCCAGGAAAGGCTGAAGCATACCGAGCAGACATCATAGAATTAGTAACGGCAGGTTACGTAAAAGAAGTGAGTGAAGAGGAGATGAATGCTTCAAAAGAATCACGGTTCATCCCCCACCACATGGTAACACACAACTGAAAGAACCGCGTGGTGTTTAATTGTTCATTCACCTACAAAGATCAGAACATCAATGAGCTGCTGTTGCCAGGCCCAAGCCTGGGGGCCTCTCAGCTTGGTGTGCTGCTACGCTTGAGAGAACACTCCATCGTCATTAGCAGTGACATTAAGGGGATGTTTCACCAGGCGAGACTGCTGCCTGATGATAAGACCACAGCTACGTTTTATCTGGCGTGAGCTACAAAGACACACCCATCCCAAGGTGTATGAATGGCAGGTGCTCCCATTTGGGACGTGTTCATCGTGCTGTGCAATTTATGCACTTTAGAGACATGTCCACGTTCACAGTCTCAAGGGAGACAATGTTCGTGACTCCATTGAGAACTTCTACGTGGACAATTGGCTACAAAGCTTCTCCTCCCCAGATGCGGCTAAAAGGGTTATGAATGAACTACAGTCACTATTAACGGGTGGAGGATTCGAACTCAGGCAATGGTCCAGCAACATCCCAGAGCTCATTAGCCATCTGCCAAAGGAGTTAAGGTCAGAGAGTAGCAAACAAGGGCTGAATCAAACTCACACAAACCCCCGAGAACTAGCTCTGGGATTGCGTTGGATG
Source organism: Nothobranchius furzeri (assembly GCF_043380555.1). Lineage (NCBI taxonomy): Eukaryota > Metazoa > Chordata > Actinopteri > Cyprinodontiformes > Nothobranchiidae > Nothobranchius > Nothobranchius furzeri. Next base: position 100,271,960 of record NC_091742.1, on the reverse strand, counting down.
TGCTTTTCTGACATTCAATGCAGTACATATAATATTAGCCTGTATTTAATTAACTGCCGGGTATCATATTTTGGCCGGTGTCGGAGTCGGCGGAGGTGAATAATGGCCGGTGTTTTATTGTGGCCGGGTGGAATGTGGTAACAAGCAAGTACGGGGGGCGGTTGTGTCATCGTCTCACTTTTGATTTGCCAGTGATAGACCGCGAGGGTAACTTTAACCGTGCGGAGACAAAGAGGAGGCAAAAATTTGATATCAAGTTCAAAGAGAACGTGCTGATTATGCTGCAGAACACTGGGGAGCAGTAGCAGGGGTTGTATGAACTAGTCACTAGTCGACTTCACCGCTCTATAGTGACCTGTTATGCCTGTCATCAACTAGTCGCTGTCACGTGATAATGACCGGCAAGATGCAGTCCACGGAAAAGACAGCAGCCTGCTGTCAGCAGGTGACACGCTGCACGTCAGGAGGTAACGCGCTGTGCCAGAGCGTCATTGTTGACGCGCTCCAGACATCTGCGTCCTGAGCACGGACAGTAACATTATCAAATCAGGTGTCGCCACCTCAAAAACTAATTTAACACTCGATCGTTCATGTCAGCTCATTTCCTTTAATGTTTTCTGTCTTTTATTTGTGCCTGATGCGTTTTGCTGCTGTGGATCAGGGCGCATCACCTGTTTTGTCCTCAGTGACGCACCTAACTGATGTGGCCGGCGAGCACTCAGCTGTTTTTGCGGTCGGTAGATCTTTTAGAACTGCAGTTCAAAGGTAACTCATAAGGTGAATATATATGAACCCAGGTAACAGTTTTTCTTTAGGACTGAGAGGAGATGATGGAAGATAATTGTTAGGTATTTTCTATATGTTCCTTTTTGAGTTCTAAAGAATGTCTTCTCCTGTAAGCTCGTTATCTCTGTTATCTCTGGAATGCGGTGTCCTGGGAGATGAGGAGCCTGTAAGTCTGTAACTTCAGAAGGCCCACCTTCTCTGTCCTGGTTGTCAATAAAACCCCTGTGAAGTGACTGATAGACATGGGAACAGCTCCGGAGGGGGTTGACCCAGCGTCTTCTCTCCGCTGTTTGGCAACACAGTGTAAAATGAAATCCTCTTTGTGTATGTCTGTTTATTTCAGGTTCAAGGGTCACGGAAAATACGAATAACCAATCTAATTTCTCTGCGTGTCAGGAGTCTTTAAGGTAATATGGGATGAATTAAAAAATTACCTATCAATAATAAACAGGCAGGACAGAAAAATAGTCAAATAAAAACAAGTTAGTTTTTGTACCTGGTGGTTGCAACAGACACCATTGAAGGTAATCAGAAGTGAGGAATAGAAAATGAAATAATTATTTTAATGTTTAGAGCAGCAGGAACTCCGAGAGGCTGCAGGCGCATCAGTGAGTTTGCGGCCACTGTGCAGGGGGAGGGGGGAGAGGGCTGAAGCAGAAACTACCGTTGTTAAAAGAAATGTGTTTAACTTTGAAAATGTGGGCGCAATTTTAATTTTCAAAATCTCCAGCGAACCATTAGTTCATTTTGCTCAAATATAAATTGAGGCCTGCCTCTAATTCTGGTCCTCCTTCCAATAAAGGCCTGGAGCTTGATGAGCTTGAGTCAAATACCGGCCCGGGCCTGTATTACAGGATTTACGGTATTTTTCAAAACGCCCCTTAAACTTAAAGCAGTCAAACATATTCCTGGATGAAGTAAAGCTTGTTCTAGTACCAGAAATTAAATATCTTGGGGTCATTCTAGACCCAACATTATCCTTTAAGAGTCACATAAATAAAGTGTCCCAGGTACTTAAATTTAATAATCGAATATATTAATAATCTAAACATGAATGTTGCAAAAACTTATTTTTTCTCAATGATCATCTCTCATATGGACTTAAAACTTAAACACTTAAAACTATTGAAAACATTTATAAAAGTTTAAAATTACTTGACAAAAAACCGACTTCCCACCACCACTGTCATGTGTTAAAAAAACATAAATTACTGAACTTCAATAACTTAATGAAACTTTAAAAAGTCTGTTTAATATATACAGTGGGGCAAAAAAGTATTTAGTCAGCCACCGATTGTGCAAGTTCTCCCAATTAAAATGATGACAGAGGTCAGTAATTTACATCATGGGTACACTTCAACTGTGAGAGACAGAATGAAAAAAAATCCATGAATTCACATGGCAGGATTTTTAAAGAATTTATTTGTAAATCAGGGTGTTAACATGTTAATACAAATGCTACAATGTCAAACAGATCAGATGTGTGCAACTAAAAACTAAAATACAAAAAAAGACTTGAGCTCACATGAAATGTATCCAGCTAAATAATCACACAAGGTCCCGGTTTACACTCAGGAAAGTTAGCATTTCCGCATGTTCAGGAGAAAGGCTTGCTCTCTTTTGAGAGCAGATGTTCCCAGCTGCAGATAAGATCCGCTCAGATGGCGTTGAAGTGGCAGGGATGCACAGAAAGGATTTGGCAAGCTTAAAGAGAGTGGGGAAACCACCCTGACTTTTCCCGCCACCATTTGAGAGGATCATCTCGCTTAGAAATAGCAGCTTCACCAAAATACACCTGCAATTCCCCTCTCACTATCTGGACCCTTCTGTCCTAGGCATCTTCTTCCTCTTCCTGCTCACTCTCATCATCACTCTCTGTGTCAGACTGAAGGAGGGCATCCAGAGCACCGGATAGAGGCCCATCCATGTTTCTCTTCAAGCAGTCTCATTGCTGTCACCATATTTAACCCACTGTCCTGAACTACTGCTTTTATTTTAACAGGAAGGATTTCAAACTTAGCTAAAACCTCTTCTATCCAAGTCATTATATTTGTACTAGTGTGCCTCTTCTCTAGAGGCATGGTGGCAAGGTTGAAGCTTTTCATGTTCCAGTCTTCACTCAGAAAACGGCAGGAAACACCAAGGTACGCCTCTGTAGCACGGCTGGTCCACACATCAGCGGTCGGGGAACCAGTCACAGCTCTGAGGGCCTGCTTTACCTTAAAGACAAAATATATTACAGTTAGTTCATTTGCCAATGTATTGTTAATTCATAAAGCAGGTTAGGATTTAACACGGAGAAAAAATAAATAATATGCTTTAACTTATATTAGATTCTAAATTGCTCAGTCAGCAAACTTTACTCTATCATAAAATGCATACAATTCTATTTTTTTCTTGAATCCAGATAGACACATACACACGCACACACACACACACACACACACGAACACAGATACACACCTTTTCAAAGGTCGTCTCATTTCCTTTCCATCAGTGTGGTGAAATGTGATCGGCCTGGTAGATACTTCTCATAGTATTCTTGGATGAACATCTTGATCATATCTTTAAAACCTTGATCGCCAACCATGGAAAGAGGTCTCATGTCCGTTACCAGCATGTTCAAAATGGCCTCGGTCAGGGCGTTAGCTTGTTGCGGTGTGCACTTGGTTGGCCTTGTGAGAAACTCGTCCATTGTCGAAGAAGAGTGCTTTCTTTTAGCACTGTAATGTAGCGGGATAAAATAAATCATTAGTGTTTGAAACATTAGAGCTAATACGGGACATACATACATGTTAAACGTATAATCACCATCACTACTGCTGTTGCTACACATATGATGCTTGCAGCTAAAAGGTACACTTACAGAGGCGACTCTTTGTTCTCCACCGTCACGTGCTTCCTCTTAAGATGCTCGTGCATCGCCGATGTAATCCCGTGAAACGAGTTTCACCTTACAGAGTTTTCACTCTACTTGCTTCTCAGTTGTTATCATAAAATGCTCCCAAACCTACGAGCTCCGTTGTCGATTTGCCATGATGCGTTTTTTCTCCGGTGATTCTACGCGAACGCTGAGCTGGAGTGGCACTACAGCGCATGTGCCTCGACTTATTTAAGCAGCGGGGCAGGAAGCAAACGTGCCGAACGTGCTGAAAGTGCCAAGCATGCCGAACGTGCTGCAGCAGGCGAGATTTTAAAAATGCTCATACAATAAACGACGCGTCGACTGTTAAATTAGTCATAGACTTTTTTTTTGTCGACGCGCCGACTGGTCGTGGCAGCCCTAAAGATTATACATTTTTTTAATAATTAGCACTTTTAATATTGCACTTAGTTTGCTACCTCAGCCTGCTTCCAAAGATTGTTTAATAATTTCCCATTAAAATAATGTTTTCCTCATGTTGTTGAGAATATACTGCAGGGTGAAGACTGCTGCTGGGTATGAGTGTGGGCTGAACGGGTGCCAACTATTGAAAGATTACAAACATTTGAAATAATTTATCTATCTATCTATAAAGAACGATGAACTAGTTGGTTTTTGGTTAAGTGAATTTAGTTCAAAAATGTTTAAATTATGAACTAAGAAACAAACTAGTTTGTTTTAAAATGTATGAACTGAACTCTGAACTAGTTTGTTTTTTAAACGAACTTTCCCAACACTGGTATTCAGACATGAAAACAGGTCGGGGGGGGGGGGGGGGGGGGGGGAAGGTGGGAGTAATGCCTCGAGCAAACGTGTGAGGGTGGGTCAGGGGTGGGGGGGGGGGGGGGTTTGGGCCCTTAGACTTGACATAACTTTTCCCTACCATATGGCACCCATGTCTGTTAAAGTGACAATCTCAATTTAGTATACATGAAATTACAGTGTGAACATAAAGCACCTTTAAAAGTTGAATGTGGAACACACACTCTGGTGACATCTAGTGATAGCTGCAACAACCGAAAACATTTTCCAGCTCTCAGGGTGTTGGTTCTCTGCTGACACAGTACGCGACTGGCCAGCACCATATCCAGTGACAAATCGTACAGGGAATTAGCTCCTCAGCCTTCATCAGTTTGTGCAAATTGCTAAATAATTCACTTTAATCTGCTAGGTTCAAACAGAAAAACATCTAAAACCTTCAGCAATCATGCCGTGGAGGCGGCCAGCCTTGCTGGATTAGGAATGAGACTACCAACGTCTCCACTGAAATGTGCAACAGCACAGCTTTAATACAGGTTTAAGTGTCAAAGAGTTATTATTCTAAAACAGACAATAAAGTGTTATCTATCTATCTGAACAATATATTTAACGCCACTCTAGTTCTTCCTTAAGGGACTTGATCATTTTTTCTTTTTCTTTGCCTGCGCTAGTGTGTCCATGGCTTGCTTTCGCTGTTTTGCCACGTCTCAGCCTTGCCCTTTTCTCTTCTTCAGCCTTTTGGTCTGCTGAGCACTGTTAGATACTTGGGGGCCATACTTTCTCTGCTTTTGCTGCTTTTCTGTCTGGTCCATCTTCAGCTGGTGTTTGTACGTGGCTGCTGCAGAGCTTATGTTTTTGCATAGTGCTCGGTCCACCTCCTCATACTTCACATCCTCTCTCTTGAAGAGCTCCACAGCTGTCTTCTCCCTGGACTGCAAAGTGTACTTGACCGTCTGTATTAAATGTAGATATATTCATGTTGCCACTCCTTTGATCAATTACATTGTTCATCAAACTAAAAGAGGACTCTACTCTTGGCCCATGAAAGATAGAGAGTCAGCATTTAACCAACACACTGAGTGTAGGGTACTTGTCTGGCTTGTCAGACATGACCCCACCACCCCACCATGTTATCTCCCTCTTTGAAACTGGGATGGCTCAGGTCAACGTTTAACTTCAGGAGCCCTCTCTGGATGTCCTGATGTGCTGGCAAGAGATGTTGCAGCATACCACTCAGTCTGCCATTAAATAAGAATTAGAAGTCAGTGTAAGGACATGAAAAAACAAAAATCCCAAATTAGCTGGTTATAATGCCTTAAGAAAATCCCTTTAAATTTCATTCTTACTTCTTCAGCTGGATGGCTGACTGTGAGTGGCCTCTTTCAAGTGGGTCCAGAGCAGAAAGGGCCATCAGAGTTGGACTGGCCCAGAGGAGCTTCTTCTGGAGGTACAATGCCGTGGTGGTGTAAGCTTTTCTGAAATTTGCCAGGAACGGCATTAACAGCTAAAACATGATGCCAAAAAGGGATTATTACTTTATGCCTTAAAAACGATGGAGAAAAAATAATCAAGCAGATTAGGCAGGATGCTTACAGCATGAATGGGATTCTGGCTCCTGAACCTGTCAGCCTCCTGGCCTACATGTACCGTATTTTCCAGACTATAAGCCGCTACTTTTTTCCCACGCTTTGAACCATGCGGCTTTACTGAAGATTTTCCTTCACCTGCCACTAGGGGGCGCTTTAGCAGAAAGTGAAACCGGTGGAAGTCAAAAGTGGAAATTGAAGAAAGTGCTCATTTTAATTTAGCACATGCAAGCAGCCGGCACGACAAATAATTCTTTTCAAATCCATACCCCCTCATCATGGTAACTACACGTATGAGTTCATATGATGCCACATTTAAGTTGAAGGCCATCGATCTGGCAGTAAAGGAGGGAAACAGTGCTGCCGCACGTAAGCTTGGCATGAATGAATCCGTGGTTCGGCGCTGGAGACGGCAGCGGGAAGAACTCAATCAAGCCAGCTTCACCCGGGGATGATGACAGCAACACGGACATCTGACATCGCCACAGAAAAGGTATGTGACGAAGCTCTTCTGAGGCTGTTCAACTCCGACACTGAAGAAGAGGACTTTAATGGCTTTAGTGCGCAGGAGGAAGATGAGAGCGAATGACTTCTTCTGGTAGGCAAGTGTGTTTTATTTACTAACCAGGCGTGTTTTGTGTACAGGTTTTTATTTTCTAACCATCCAGGGCTTGTTAATGCTGTGTCAGCGCTGTTCTTTTCTTCCAAACATGCAAATGACCGGTAATAACGTGTCAGTGCTGTTTTTATTTTATAACATCCAGAATGTATGAATGCTATCAGTGCTCACCAGTGTTTAAAATTTGTTTTGTTGAATTAAAACAATGAAAAACCTCCGTGTAGCGTCTTCCTGTCTAATTATCTTAGGTTATGGCCGTACATGTGCTGTGCGCCGGAGACCTGCATGTGGCTGCTGCGCCGCGGCTTGTATTCGAGTGCGGCGTGTGTGTGTAGAAAACCTTTTTTTTTGTTGGTGCGGCTTATATTGAGGTGCGCTCTATAGTCTGGAAATTACGGTAACTTTTTAAAATCACAATTGTCTTTTTTTGTGCTCATTTTAAATATATTTTTAACCATTTTCCAAATTCTTTTTTACAATTTTTGATTTTGTGAAGCGCCTCGTGATTTTTATCTTGAGAGGCGCTATAGAAATGATATTTTCTTCTTCTACTACTCCAAGGACCATTGCCTAGAACACATGGATGAATGAATGAATTTTCAAAAATATATTTAAAAAAATGTGATGATGCTGCCAGTGACATTTCCTGGTAGTGTGCTCCTATCCTAAATGGTGATGCTGTCTGTGCTGACGGACATAGCAGGCTAAAACTTACCTCTGCATTTGCTATGCGATTCACCGCTGATACAGGCATTTTTGCCTGGCACTGCTCCCTGATCATTTCTGGTCCCTGGCTTACAAGATCCTGGCTTCTTGATGCGGTCTCTCTGCTTGGAAGAAAGGTGCTGGCCACACTGTGTGTTGATGCGATGACCTGCACCTTCTTCTTGTGCGTCTCCGTTTGACAGTGCGCCTGCAAAGCATGGCTGCCCTTGTTACCATAGTTAACTGTGAAAACCCCTGCTTGCTGATCTTCCTGAACACATCTGACGGATGAAAAGACAGCTCTTGTCCTTGAAAGAACCCTTGTTCAATTTCCAATCCAGACATTATGTGTTTGCTTGATACATTTAATTTCATAAGTTCAAAACAATAAAAATAAGGCCTACTCTAACCCACAGAAACTGTGTGTTTTAGCATAGTTTTTGGATTATTTGTGAGGAAAGAACCAGAAGGGTGTGCAGACTGATTACTACGTCACAGGCTGTCCACCCGAAGATACGCGCTACCTCTGGAAGTTGTTATATTACTGCTTGTTTTATGTTCACATGACAGTTAGCTTATAAACGGCTTGTAGAATATCGTTATTATACTGTAAACAAGAAATATCTCCCATTGTTTACAGTCATTCACGGAATTATGACAAATGGTCTTTTTAATAAATAAATCACGATAAACACTGTATATTTATACTACAGTTCTGGATTTTTTGAGAAATATCACCCATTTAAAATGAACCGAGCTTTAAAAGCGTGTTACTAGACTATAAACAAGAGCCAAACTGTCGTAACACGCTGCAGCAGGGTGTCGACGAGGAAGCACAGATAGTCAGAACACCGGTTCCAACCGAGCTACTGCCAGCCGCGGACCGGATCACAGAAAGAAAACCAACATAGTGTAACGAAAAGTCAGTGTTAATCAACCTTACCTTTAGCCAAGACTCGAACCTCTCAGCATCCATCCGACCAAGCCCAAATCAAATCGCCGAGAAAAAGATATATTCCGTTGCAACTGTCCTTGGGTCCGCTCCAGGTCAGCTCACTCGCGCTCTGATCAGCACAAACCAATCAGGTAGCAGTATTCCGAAAATCATGTATTGACCCTCTGCATGTGACGTCACATGTGACCGCCCCCTTCGCCATGATGGACGTCAAAAAGACTGTTTACACCCGTAGAAACGCCAGTGAAGGTAGTCAAAACAAGCCAGTTTGAAGCCTTTTATTGAGTTGATTTGACAGTAAAATGGTTTTAGCTTGCTGCGTGGTCGGCTGCACTAACAGACGAGGACGTAAACTCAACTCGTTTTGTTTTTTAATAACTTTGATGGAGACTGAGGACGGAGATGAACTGCAGCGTCAAGCGGGCTAGCAGCCCTCAGATTTGCAGCGAACATGTTTTTAGCGGGTAAGATTAACGTTGATTTATTTCACGAGGAAGACGGGGACAGGGATAAATGTGATGTGTTTATAGTAGTTATTGATAATCCTGATGGACGGGTGTTTCACCACGGAGGATGCGCTCCGTCCACTGTAGTGTAAAGCGAGACAATTATTAACAATATTAAAGCTCCGATGTATGATTACGTGTGTTAAAATGACGTTATTTATTTATTTATATGAGCGTCGGCGTTCAGAGAGCTTCTCATTCCGGTGTGAGAGCAGCAGCTGAACCCGGTAACACCAGCAGCAACAGAAGCTGGTAGGGACCCGGACTTTCTAACAATCAGCTTTGGTGTAAAGTGAAACGCTGTTTATAACATAAACTTATAAATCCAGAGGGGTGAATTTAGGCAAAGTCAGCAACATGTTTACATCAATGAACAGCTGCAGAGAGAACGTAAGCTAACGTTGGTAAGCTAGTTAACATATGAGCCCCGCTAGATGCGCTACTTCTTCTGATAACTGAACTGGGCATGAACCAGTCAAAGGAATGCTGGAGGAGTTTTGTTTTTGTTTTGATCTCAAAAACAATTTCAGGCTCTACTTTTCCCTTTGTTTAGTACTCGTGTCGCTCACTGTTTACATGCTTTTGCCGTCCACCATGGCGGACCCCCGTGATTAGGTGACGTCGGTATAAAGGATCAATAGCAGATATGCTACGTTTACAATGCTCGTTGTAAGCCAAGCGGCTTGTTCTATTATTTTGAAATCAGGTAAACCTTCTTGTCTTGCATCAGGTTCCAGCGGATCATTTTTATTATTCATTCCAGTTTCTAGTGTAGGGTCTCAGGAATGGTGCCTGTCAGGAGGATTAAAAGTCCACCACAGGCTGAAGATCAGCGTCAGCCTGAAGAAGCCGGCAGCCGTCGGCGAAACTGTAGCTACAAACAGGTAAACAAAACTGTTTCTGTGTTTAAAAAAGAACGAAAGAATGGATGGTACACAAATGGTAAGAAAACATGAGATTATAAATAAGGAGCTAAATCTAATTCTCCATTAAGACCTGGGAAATTAGCAGCTTTTAGTGTGTAAATCCAACATGATTCTCTTTGCAAGAGTTTTTAAGCCCATCTCCTCCTCTAATTGAAGTTTTTAAATGTTCATCCCTGTGATTTTAAGAGTTACAGCTTCCATTTGTCTTTATAATGCACTGCCATAGGATACAGAGGATTACCACATCTGACTGATTGTGTTCTGCTAGTCTTGCTTTTAACTTACGTTTAGTTCTCCCAGTATAGAAGCAACCACACGGGCATTCTAGTCTGTAGACCACGAACGAAGTATTATGATTGATGAAAGTATTAATGTAAAAAGTACGTCCTGTGAAAACATCAGTTAGTGTTAGTCATGTTGTCACAGTGAACACAGTTTCCACATTTATAGTTGCCTTTTCGAGTTGATAACCAGCTTTTATGTTGCTGTGGAGGAAGGTGACTTTGAACAAGCTGATCATTTAATGTTGGGGCTCGTCTGAAGCTGATAGTAGGAGTATCTGAGAGCTTCCCTAAGAACACTGTCACTTTTCAGTACGTCCCAGTTTTTTGTAATTATTTTTTTGATCTTGTGGGCTTGATCACTGATTTGGGTCACAAAATAAACACCATCTGATCTTTGTAGGTTCTTCTCTTTGGGTACCAATAGCTGTTCTCTTGGCAGGCGTTTAGTCTTATTATACGCTAGGGCTGTCGTGGTAACCGCAAAAATGAAATATCGCGATATGAAGAAGCCCACCGCGCTGCATCATGGGCCACCGCGATTACTCAACTTGGTTCAACTCAATGATGCATGTTGAGAAGGATGGCTGCACTGGTATCAAAACGAAACGTTACTTCGCTCCTTTGGGAGCGCTTTGGTTTTCAGTACGTCAGCTGCTGCGCAGACAGGGTCCTTGGCCGAGACGGAGCTGCCACCAGTGGCAAAAAATAAATAAATAATAAACGCTCGGAGACCTCCTGAAGTCCCGGACAAGCACTGCTTCTGCAACCGTCCCGAAGAGAGTTTGAGCCGAGCTGGAGCTCACTCGCTACCTGCAGGAGGAATGCATCCACCCTAAAGAAAGCCCCTGACATGGTGGAGCGGAGAGATTCCCTTTGCTCGCCAGAGTCGCACGCAAGTTGAGTTCGGAAGCGAGCGGGGCCGGACCGGACCGGAGGGGAGCGGAGGTAGTGGAATTTGGGGTAAGTGCAACGAGCGCACCATCCGAGAGGGTTTTCAGTGTTGCTGGAAATGTTGCCACCCTTCTCAGATCCTCTCTCAAACCGTATATGGTTAACATGCTGGTTTTCCTTGTAGGTAACAAGGACGTGACCGAGCTATAAATCACCGTCATTCGTGTGTGTGAAAGTGAAATGATAGTGCGCCCGCCCCCCGGCGCGCGCGCGCCCGGTACATGTAATTTTTTATGCTTGATTTTAAACAACTAAACAAAATGGGGACTTGTTTCTTATTTGTTAGATGCTGCAGCCAAATTTGCATTTAAAAGTTTAACCTTCTCCTGAATTTTGTTGTTTTTAAGTTCAGTCGGACTCCGACTGTCGGAGAAACAAACGTTACTGCGATCTGTGTTGTTACTGCCCTTTGATCTGCATTCAGTAAAGCGTTATAAAAGAAGGCACGGCAATTTTTAACCTTTTTTAAATGTGTAAACATTATGTTTAGATAGTACTGCAATAAAAAAAAGGACTGCAATAATATCGCATACCGCAATATTAAGCCACCCTGAATAACCGCAGGGGGAATTCCTCAACCGCGACAGCCCTATTATACGCTTTGAGTATCGTTCTTTGTTGGTATCCTCTTGTTGTAAAGCTCTGGCCCATAACTGTAGCATTTCTTTCTAATTCTTCTTCTGTGTCACAAATACGTCTAAGTCTTTGAAACTGACCAGTGGGAATGATGTTTATTAACCATGATGGACGGAAACTGTCTGCTCTGAGGATTGTATTACGGTCAGTAGGTTTTCTAAAAATAGAAGTGTGTAAATCTCCATTATCAGATTTTGAGATTTTTATGTCTAGGAAATTAATTTCTGATGAGGAGAAGTCTAGGCTGAGTTTCAAACTTTTGTTCAGATATAAATGGAATTGAAGTAGTTCTGATTCTGACCCAGACCACAGCAGAATAATGTCGTCAATGCATCTTCCCCACCACATCATCTCAGCAGCATAGACATTACAATCAAAGTATACGTAGGTTTCTTCCCAAAGTCCCATAGAAAGAAGCATGCTGCCATTGCTGTAGCTTTTTTCTGTCTAAAAGACTGGTTCTGAAACAGAAACACATCGTTACATAGAGTCCACTTGGCCAGCTGAAGGATGAAACAAGAAGGAGGCATATCTTCTGAATGTCTTTGGTCCAGGTAATAGGTTAGTGCTTCTAGTCCTTCTGTGTGGTCAGTGTTAGCGTACAGCGCCTCCACAACCATAGCAGCAACAAGTCCAGGTCCTATGTTCCGTATATCATTCAGTTTGTTCACTACTTGAGTGTCTTGGCATAATCAGTGGCAATGACTCAATCACAGAACCAGCCTCACAGTTTGTAGATTTTTTCATTAAACCATTTGTTTCAGAACTGCCTTCTTTTGTTCCAAATACTACACAAGTAGTAGAAACGCGTCGGCATTGATGTTTTTAACCATTTGAGCCATGTACTAATAAAGGCTTTTATTTTGTATCTCCTGAGTGCCTCAGATCTCCTTTTGCCAACATTTATATAGATTATCTTTTAATCTGCTCCTTTTCATTCAGGTATGTGTAAGTTGTATTGTTTTATTCCTTTTGTTACTGTTTGTTTAAAATAACAAAGAAATAAATGAAATCAAAAATAAGGTAATTAAATCTTCTTATCACATAAAACGTTTATGGTACTTTTGTTAATCCTCATGTTTTACACAGAGAAGCTAAAGATTTGTTCTCTACCTTAATGTGTTTGCTGTCGGTTTCATCAGAGCATCTCACGGGTGTTACTGTGCTTCCTTCTTCTGCCGTACACCTGTGGATGGATGGAGAGGTGATAAAATAATTATATAAACTACGCAGCAGATTTGCAGTCACTGTTTTACTTAAATTACATTTAAATAAGTAGAAGTGGAGAAAGCTGCAGACATTTATGTTCTCACATGCAGCATCTTGACACAAACGAGGACTCTAGTGGACATAAAAGCTATGAAACATGTGTTAGACGTAAATTTACACTCACAGATCAGTCATATTGTCTTATTCATGCTATGAAGGAGTGAGTAGAAGATGCTGCATGTTTGTTACTAAAACCAAAAGTGAAGATATTAACGGGAAATTACATGAATGACTAAGTTGATCCTGATCGGTTTGTCACCGGTTATTTCTTCATAACGTCACGTTTCACGTTCATTTCTGTTAATGTAGCATTAGCATAGCATGCTATTAGTGCTAACAAAGGGCGGTGACGTGCACAAGCATGAAACAACGCAATAATCCAGTTCAATCTTTCTAACCAGACAATAAAACAAACCCTTCGTGTTGCTAAGACGATGCGATACGAAGCAAGAAGAATTTGTCCAAAAGATAAATATAAACCTTAGCGTAGCGTCGATTTTCAGGCCGCGTGACTGCCGCTGTCGGATCTGCTCGGGTGAAAGATCGGCTAGGGATCCTTCGAGAGTCGATGACGTCAAAGTACGGCAAATCCACTCGGACAAAATACACTACACATCTTTACACCATGGAAAGAATTTAGCAGTTTCGTTATTAAAATAATGTTTCTTACGACGTACGTTTGTCGGCCAACCAGTCCAGAAACTATATTGTTCAAATTTTTTAGGTATCATATGATTGTTTCATTTGTATTAAAGTTATTTTAGTTACAAGGGGCAGATATAAGTTTTTCTTCTCCGCTGTTATTCATAATGGTTGTGGAGATGCTCACAATTCTAATTAAAAATAGCAATGTGGCCGGAATTGAGATTATGGATAATTCATTAATAATTATTCAACTTGCAGATGACACTACTCTTTTCTTAAAAAATGAACATCAAATTCCCCTAGTAAAACAAATAATAACTACATTCTCAAAAGCTTCAGGCTTAAAATTAAATTTAAATAAATGTGAACTATTGGCATTAAAGGAATGTCAGTCACAGTTTTTGTACGATATACAGGTGATGAAGGAGGTAAAATATTTGGGCATCACAATTTCAAAAGATCACAAAGTCTTAGGAAAAAGTAAATATTTCAGATAATGTTGACAAACATAAGACAATCTTAAATAACTGGTTACAAAGAGACATCATAATTTTTGGAAGAATATTATTAACCAAAATGGATAGTTTATCTAGATTTATATATCCAGCTTATTCTTTATCAATATCAAATAAAATAATTAAAACAATTAATAGCTTAAATATTAACTTTATTTGGAGAAATAAATGCCATTATATATCTAAAGATGATTTGGTTAAACTATACATTGAAGGTGGTGGAAACGCAATTGACTTTGATGTAATGAATGGTGTTTTGAAAGTGAAATGGTTAAAATCCTTCCTAAATAATCCACACTCCATCTAGTTTTTTATACCAAGTAAGGTCTTTAACACACTGGGGGGTATCGATTTTCTTCTAAAATGTGACTTTGAAATTACTAGGCTACTCTCTGCATTCCATAAACAGGTCCTTCTTTATTGGAAAATGTTATTTAAACATAACTTCACTCCACATAATAGCCCAATTTGGAACAATAGATATATCCTAATGAACAGAAAATCTACTTTTATCCAAGATTGGTTTTCCAAAGGTGTTTGGGCAATTGCCCATTTTGTAGATAATGAAGGACATGTTCCAGAACATCAAGATTTTTGCCAAAAGTTTAATGTCCAATGTTCTAAAAATAAATTTAATCGGGTTATAAGATCAATCCCACTGTCACTTAAAAACATAGTTGTAAATGATATAATATATTCTGGCATCTCCCCCAGGTTAAGACAATTATTTATAGAAGATATTCGATTTTGTGATGATAAATGCAATAATAAGTTTCTAAGATCTTCATTAAGGAATCTTTTTTATTCAAATTTACTTAGACGTAATTACATATTAAAAGATTTCAAAAGGGAAGAAACTGAAAAAATAAGAATTGATTATAACACCTTCCCTATCCCTCCTAAAGGGAAAGAAGTCCAATTTAAAAATTTGAATAAAATTTACCCAACAAATAGACTCCTTGGGGATAGATTCAATATAGAAGCTGGTAATTGTGTATTTTGTGAAACAGAAGAGGAGGACTTAGACCATCTATTTTTTTGTGCAATTTTATACAAATATTTTGGTTAGATTTTTATGCCTGGCTTTGTTCTAGTGGGATTCAAATTACCCCATTTACCTTAAATAGGATAATGTTTGGAGTGTTTTTGAAAGAAAAGAAAGTTAGTTATGGTGTTAATGTATTAATTCTGTGTAAACAATTTATACATAAATATTGATTTTTTAAGACCAAACCAACACTAGCTTATTGGAAAAATGACTTAAAATTATTAATTAAATCTTTGAATTTAGTTAAAAAGAAAAAGGCTGGTCTGTTTATCTCCTTTGTAGAAGATTTTGAATTCTCGTCTCTCGTCTCGTCTTCCTCCGCTTATCCGGGTCCGGGTCGCGGGGGCAGCATCCCAACTAGGGAGCTCCAGGCCGTCCTCTCCCCGGCCTTGTCCACCAGCTCCTCCGGCAGGACCCCAAGGCGTTCCCGGACCAGATTGGAGATGTAACTTCTCCAACGTGTCCTGGGTCGACCCGGGGGCCTTCTGCCGGCAGGACATGCCCGAAACACCTCCCCAGGGAGGCGTCCAGGAGGCATCCTGACCAGATGCCCAAACCACCTCAACTGGCTCCTTTCGATCCGGAGGAGCAGCGGTTCTACTCCGAGTCCCTCCCGAATGTCCGAGCTCCTCACCCTATCTCTAAGGCTGAGCCCGGCCACCCTACGGAGGAAACTCATTTCGGCCGCTTGTATCCGCGATCTCGTTCTTTCGGTCATTACCCAAAGCTCATGACCATAGGTGAGGATTGGGACGTAGATCGACCGGTAAATCGAGAGCCTGGCTTTCTGGCTCAGCTCCCTCTTCCCCACGACAGATCGGCTCAGCGTCCGCATCACTGCAGACGCCGAACCAATCCGCCTGTCGATCTCCCGATCCCTCCTACCCTCACTCGTGAACAAGACCCCGAGGTACTTAAACTCCTCCACTTGAGGTAGGACCTCTCCCCCGACCCGGAGGTGGCAAGCCACCCTTTTCCGGTCGAGAACCATGGTCTCAGATTTGGAGGTGCTGATCCTCATCCCAGCCGCTTCACATTCGGCCGCGAACCTACCCAGCAAGAGTTGAAGGTCAGAGCTGGATGAAGCTAGGAGGACCACATCATCCGCAAAAAGCAGAGACGATATTCTCCTGCCACCAAACTCGACACACTCCACACCACGGCTGCGTCTAGAAATTCTGTCCATAAAAGTGATGAACAGAACCGGTGACAAAGGGCAGCCCTGGCGGAGTCCAACCCTCACTGGGAACAGGTCCGACTTACTACCGGCTATGCGGACCAAACTCACGCTCCTCTGGTAAAGGGACTGAATGGCCCTTAACAGAAGCCACCCACCCCATACTCCTGGAGCGTCCCCCACAGGGTGCCCCTGGGGACACGGTCATAAGCCTTCTCCAAATCCACAAAGCACATGTGGATTGGTTGGGCAAACTCCCATGCCCCCTCCATCACCCTTGCAAGGGTATAGAGCTGGTCCACAGTTCCACGGCCAGGACGAAAACCACATTGCTCCTCCTCTATCTGAGATTCAACTATCGATCGGACCCTCTTCTCCAGTACCTTGGAGTAGACCTTTCCAGGGAGGCTGAGGAGTGTGATCCCCCTATAGTTGGAACACACCCTCAGGTCACCCTTCTTAAAGATGGGGACCACCACCCCGGTCTGCCACTCCCTAGGAACTGCCCCCGATGACCACGCAATGTTGTAGAGACGTGTCAACCATGACAGCCCTACAACATCCATAGCCTTGAGATACCCAGGACGAACCTCATCCGCCCCCGGGGCTCCGCCGCTGTGTAGTTGTTTGACTACCTCAGCAACTTCTGCCCCCGAGATCGGACAGTCCATCCCCAGGCCTCCCAGCTCTGGTTCCTCCTCGGAATGCGCATTGGTGGGATTGAGGAGCTCCTCAAAGTATTCCTTCCACCGTCCGACTATAGCCTCAGTTGACGTCAGCAGCTCCCCATCCCCACTGTAAACAGTGTGAGCGAGTTGCTGCCTTCCTCTCCTGAGGCGCCGGACAGTTTGCCAGAACCTCTTTGGAGCCGATCGATAGTCTTTCTCCATGGCCTCACCAAACTCCTCCCACGCCCGAGATTTTGCCTCGGCAACTGCCACTGCTGCACCCCGCTTGGCTATCCGGTACCTGTCTGCTGCCTCCGGAGACCCACAGACCAGCCACGCCCTGTAGGCCTCCTTCTTCAGCCTGACGGCTCCCCGAACCTCTGGTGTCCACCAGCGGGTACGGGGGTTGCCACCACGACTGGCACCGGCCACCTTACGACCACAGCTAGCAACAGCCGCCTCGACAATCGCAGAGTGGAACAAGGCCCACTCGGACTCAATGTCCCCCACTGCTCTCGGGACGTGGTCAAAGCTCTGCCGGAGGTGGGAGTTGAAGACCGTCTTGACAGGTTCTTCTGCCAGGCGTTCCCAGCAGACCCTCACTATGCGTTTGGGTCTGCCAGGTATACGCGGCATGTTCCCTTGCCATCTGATCCAACTCACCACCAGGTGGTGATCAGTTGACAGCTCCGCCCCTCTCTTCACTCGGGTGTCCAAAACATACGGTCGCAGGTCAGATGATACGACTACAAAATCTATCATCGACCTGTGACCTAGGCTGCCCTGGTACCAAGTGTACCGGTGGGCATCCTTATGTTCGAACATGGTGTTCGTTATGGCCAAACTGCGGCTTGCACAGAAGTCCAATAACAAAACACCGCTCGAGTTCTGATCAGGTGGGCCGTTCCTCCCAATCACACCCCTCCAGGTCAAGCTGTCATTGCCCACGTGAGCATTGAAGTCCCCCAGCAGGACAATGGAGTCCCCTGATGGAGCACTATCTAGCACTCGTCCCAGGGACTCCAAAAAGGGTGGGTACTCTGAACTGATATTTGGCCCATAAGCACAAACAACAGTCAGGACCCGTTCCCCGACCCGAAGGCGCAAGGAAGCTACCCTCTTGTCCCCCGGGGTAAACCCCAACACACAGGCAGAGAGTCTCGGGGCTAACAAAAAGCCAACCCCAGCCCTCCGCCTCTCACCCGGAGCAACTCCAGCAAAGTAGAGTGTCCAACCCCTCTCCAGGTCTCGGGTTCCAGAGCCAATGCAATGTGTCGAGGTGAGTCCGACTATATCTAGCCGGTACCGCTCAACCTCTGCCACAAGCTCCGGCTCCTTCCCCGCCAGCGAGGTGACGTTCCATGTCCCAAAAACTAGTTTCCTTGTCCGGGGATTGGACCGCCAAGGCTCCCGCCTTGGTCTGCCACCCGATTCACATTGCACCGGACCCTTCATGTTCCTCCTGCGGGTGGTGGGTCCACAGTTGGACGAGCCCATGTATCCGGTTCGGGCTGGGCCCGGCCGGGCCCCATGGGCGAAAGCCCGGCCACCAGGCGCTCGCTCACGGGCCCCAACCCCAGGCCTGGCTCCAGGGTGGGACCCCGGTAACCCTCCGGGCCGGGTACTCCGACTCTTCGTTTTCACCGCCATGAAAGATCCTTCGAACCGTTCTTTGTCTCACCCTTCACCTAAGACCAATTTGTCATGGGAGACCCTACCAGGGGCACTAAGTGCCCCAGACAACATAGCTCCTAGGATCATTAGGGCACTCAAACTCCTCCACCACGATAAGGTGACGGTTCAAGGAGGAGTGATTTTGAATTAGTAAGTTAATAATCTGTTAATTATGTGACCCCATCTTTAGATGTTCTTTCTTTTTATTATTTTTTTTCATATACGTGAAAATGTTCAATATGCATGTAATGATTATCTTTTGAATAAATAATGTAAGGTGCATTTTGTTTGTATGTTATCTTCTCTAACAAAAAAAAACATATGTTTTTCTTCTTTCTGTCCCCTTTTTCATTTAGGCTTTTAGTAATTTAGTTTTGTATTTTTATTTTAATGTCAATGAATGAAAAAAAGTTGAAAAAAAAAGTTTGTGTTTATAACGGTATTTGTAACACTATACTGTATTCATAATGTTGAACTCCTCTTTGAGCACATCCCTTGAAGGATCATAGGTATTAGCAACACCTGTGAAATTGTATTTGCAGGAAAGAAGTGTGTCCCGTTTATTGAAGTATTTTGTGTTTAGAGTTTTTGACGTCTTGTCCATGCGTAGTTCAGTTACGCTCATAGCTGCTAGCCAAAACTCTGGAGTTAAAAGTTTTCTGGCTTTACTAAAATACCTGTCTGTACTTATTTGATTGATGGTAGTTTTACTTTCTATTAGACTCCAAATGTAATCATTTGGCACGTTTCTAATTCATAATTTGTAATAATGCAATCGGTGATATTAGCATTAGCATTCCTATGGGTTTTTCCATGTATATTAGCATTGCGCTAACCACTCACTGCCAAATTGCAGCCTTTGCGATTAGAAAATCTCCTTTTGTCACATCGCAATTTAATTGCACATGCAGTTAATCTTTCAGCCCAAATATACATGCAGCTCTATGCTAAAAGTGTATTTTCAAAGAGGTAATGATGGATTTCTTTGTAAAAGTTGTCCATCTTTCCAATAGAAAAATTTGCCTGGACCAACGTAACGTGATAACAACGTAACGTGATTACGTAACTTCCGTAATGTTCATGTTCAGCCAATCAACTACTTTGACGCCATCGGCAGTCGAAGGACCCTGAGCCGATCCTGCACCCGAGCAGATCCTGTACCGACACCGCCATTGTTGAGATGTGATGCCAACCTTCATCCTCGTTTTCTCTTTCTAGACAACCGAACCGGAACTGTCCACACAACCGGCCAAGAACACCCCTTCAACAAAAAAGTCCAACCCTAACGACCCGTAACCAAAACAATGTGAAGCGTAAAATATATAGCCTATATTTGCGCAATTATACTAACAATAATTGTACTTTGAAATGAATTTAAATATCATGAAACGTTTAAATTTTAATTTATTTTGAAAAGCCAGTGGCTTTTTCCTGTCTAGCTGCAGAGATTATCACCTGTGCTGCGGTGATGTCACCTCACTGACGCAGCATCGAAACGCGCTCTCCGCTTTGCGGTCAGGAGATCCCTTTGATCTGCTCAGAAGTAACTGATGAGGTGAAAAAGTAAGAATCCAGGCAGCAGATTTTCTGGAGAGTTTAGAGGAGATGCAGGAAGATGAGAGACAGACAGGACAGGAAATAGTTCAATAAAAACAAGAAAACAAAACAAAGTAAAATGTAGGTAGATTTATCTCCACTACACGTTTTTACCTGTATAAAACAATAAGTTATACACATGTCATATTTATACATCTGATACAATTCAGATCACCTTCAAAACTCAGTCACACACCCAGGGCCGTTTCAAGACATTTTAGGGGCCAAGGCAAAACAGACCCCCCCCCCCCCACACACACACACACACACACTTGTAAAAGCCCCTCAGACATGACTGACATGTTCTAATATTATCAGATGAAAAGCTAAATTATCAGACATGCTGTCTCATCTGCTGCTTTTCTAAACTTGCTAAAAGTAACAAAACCATCTGAAAGCCACTATTTGTGGATTCTCTGGAAGTTTCCATGGAGTGTGGGCAGGGCCAGATTAACACTTTGTTGTACCCTGGGCAACAATATTCAAGGGCCCCATCATCACGACCCAAGGATCACCATAATATGGTCACATACAGAATATATTACTGTAATATGCAGTAAATATACTCAATGCTTGAATGCCTGACATCACGTAACCCACTCAGGGTAACCTTTGACCCACCTTGTGTGGACTGACCAATGAGGAGAGGGTCTTAATTTGAGGCCCTCTCTTCATTGGTCAGTCTGCATGAGACTGACTCTCAACTGACGTTCAGTCATAGGCAGCGAAGCGTCTCTGTGCAGCGCAAAAGCCCGGGTGGACAGTTTGTTTAATATAGGGTGATCATATTTCCATTTCCAAACAAGAGGACAGGGGATCTGTGCCTATGACGTCACACTATGGCAACGCCACACAAACAACGCTGGGACCCATTTTTTTGTAAGAACTAAGTTAATATCAGATTCTGCCAATAAAAGGGCTCCAAAACAATTCATATGTAAATATTTAGCATATGTATTGCAAAATCTCATTTTTCTGCTTTAGTGTTGCAACAAGGTTTTATTAATAATAAATTATTATACCTTTTGTTTTACTACTGCATCAGTAAGCTTCCTGTGCACAGATTATTAAAGATGCTTGTTTCAGCTGTGAGATTAGACGATAGGATCAATGAAAAAATAAGTTGAACCAAAGATGTTTCAATCGGGACATCGTCCAGGTTTCCCAGTAAACAAAGAGAGGGGGTGGGTGGGATATGACATTTCAGACATTTTGACAGATCCTCACATACTCCACCCCAAAATTCCTGGACAGGTGGGCAGGACCACAGTGCATGAATGTAATTGTCAGGAACGTTGTTTGTGCAGTGTTTACAGGTGTCAGATGACACAAACCCCATCTTGAACATCCGATGACCTGTATAGTGTACTCTGTGTAGAATTTTGTACTGAATTAATTGTAAATTGGGGTATCTGATCATTTAAAAAGTTTTTAAACAAGTTTGGGACCAGAAGTTCTGGTCAAAGCTAAATGATAGAGCCACCTCTATTATCAATTTTATCGTCTATTTTGGACAGTGTCTTATATACTTTAGACAGTAGTTTGGGGGGTTTGAGATTATAAAAGTCTAATACCCTTGGTGGTGTTTTTAATTCTATTTTATTGAGCTTAAATTTTTGTTTGACTACAGATTTAATTTGGTGATATTCTAAAAATCTATTCTTATCCATTCCAAATTGGGAGACTATTTGATTAAATGGGATGAAGTCCAATCCTTCATATATGTGTTCCAGGTATAGGATTCCTTTGTTTTTCCAGTCCGGAAGGTTCATCATTTTGTTATTTTGCAAAATATCAGGATTATTCCAGATAGGTGTGCATCTGCATGGTACTAGTGAAGACTCTGTCATTTTAAGATACTCCCACCATGCTGTCAGAGAGGTGCTGATACTAATACTTTGAAGCTTTCATGTTTTCTTATGCTTGAGCTAATAAATGGTAAGTCTGAAAGCTCTAACGTATTGCTAAGTGTCTGTTCTATATCTAACCAGGACTCATCTAGTGGGTTATCTTGCAACCATCTTGGTATATATTGCAGCCTGTTGGCTAAGAAATAATAATAAAAGTTGGGTAAATCCAGTCCTCCTCTGTCTTTGGTCTTCTGAAGCGTTTTTAAGCTCATTCGTGGAGGTTTATCCTGCCAAAGGAATTTAGTAATTGAGGAGTCCAGAGATTTAAACCAGTCAGCTGGTGGTTTGTTTGGGATCATCGAGAATAAGTAATTTATTCTGGGTAAGACCATCATTTTAATTGTAGCAACTCTCCCCATGAGTGATATCGGTAAGGATTTCCATCTTGCAAGATCATCTTCCACTTTCCTTAAAAGTGGGATGTAGTTTAGTTTGGTTAGATCTGCTAACTTGGGAGAGATATTAATTCCCAGGTATGTGATATTCCCTGACTCCAATTGTGTATTAAGCAAATTGACAAATGAGAAATTAATTGGTAGAACTGTGGATTTTAACCAGTTTATAGAGTAATCTGAAACTCTTGAAAAAGAGTTTATCAGTTCTATTGCTTGGGAGAGAGAGGATTGAGAATTCTGGAGAAAGAGTAAAACATCATCTGCATAAAGACTGATCTTATGTTCTATTTTCTTACACTTTATCCCTTTAATATCTGTTTTTTGCCTAATTGCTGCTGCTAGTGGTTCGATAAAGATAGCAAACAGTAAGGGGGAGAGTGGGCATCCCTGCCTGGTCCCCCTCTGAAGACAGAAGCTAGCTGATATTTGGTCATTCGTCCTGACACGTGCTGTTGGTGTACTGTATAATGTTTGTAGCCAGTTTATGAAGAAGTTCCCAAAACCAAATTTATGTAAAGTTGCAAATAAGAACTTCCAGTTAACCCTATCAAAAGCCTTTTCTGCATCTAGAGATAATATACTAGTTTCTATGTTTCTACTGTAAGAGAAAATGATCAAATTAAGTAATCTACGTGAGTTAGTGGATGACTATCTACCCTTAATGAAACCAGTTTGGTCAGGGTGTATTATGAAGGGGGTTACCTTCTCTAATCTTTTTGCCAGGGCTTAATAAATTATTTTGAGATCAACATTAATAAGAGAAATTGGGCGATAGCTGGTTGGAAATGCTGGGTCTTTGCCTGGTTTTAACAAGAGACTAATATTGGCTGAATTCATGTTTGGCTGTAATTCGCCGCTCTCTTCGATTTCCCTGACCATTCTGAAAAATGTTGGCGCCAGAATGATCCAGAATTCTTTGTAGTACTCTACTGGGAACCCGTCTGGACCTGGAGCTTTCCTATTAGTCATGGATTTAAGGGCCTCCTGGAGCTCCGCTGAGGTTAGTGGCGAGTCCAGGACTGTAACTTGGCTGTCTGATAATTTAGGAAGTGTTATCCTGTCAAGGAACTCATCGATCTCATTATCTGATGGGTTTATCTGTGGTGAGTACAACGTTTGGTAAAAGTCTCTGAAAGTGTTGTTTATTCTTTCAGGGTCATTAACTATATTCCCGGTTGAGTCTTTAACAGCAGATATGGTTGTTTTCTCTTTATTTATTTTGAATTGACTAGCTAAGAATTTACCTGATTTATTACTATGTTCAAAGTTTTCTATTCATAGTCTTTGTCCTAAAAATTGTGTCTTTTTGTCAATAATTCCATGAAGTTCTAATTTAGCTTTACGTAATTTGCTCGTTGACTCTTCTTCTGTGGATGCCTCTAAAGACTTGATGATTTCCTCTAACTCCTGAATACGTTTGTTTTCTGTTTTTTTCCTATGTGATGAGAGATTATTTTACCTCTCATTATGGTAAAATACAGGTCATTATGTTCTAAATATAAAGCCCACTCCGTTTTAAAAAAAATCAACAAAACCTTCATCTTTAAGCAGTGATGTATTAAACCTCCAGTTTTTCCTTGGTGGGATTGTCTTCTTATTTACCAGAGTTAAAGAAACCGTAGCATGGTCGCTGACAGCTATGGGGTGTATCTCAGTGTCTGAAATGTCAGCCAACAATGAGCTGCTGACTAGAAAATAATCCAAACGTGAATGAGTGATGGACGTGCGAAAAAAAAGCATACTCTCTACGGTTAGGATGAAGAGATCGCCATGCATCACAAAGCCCATAATCACTCATGTACTGCTTAACTATGTTAGTGGATTCCCAATTGTGCTGAGTCCCAGCTGTACTGAGCCTGTCTGTTAAGGAATTCATCCAAAAATTAAAATCACCTCCAAGTATAAGTGGACAGTCCAAGTGTTCGGAGAGTACAGAGATAAAATTATGAAAGAATGGAGGGTCATCAATATTTGGACAGTATATGCTGACGATACATAAGCGTTGGTTCTGTATAGATACTACCTTACCCTGTTAGCGTTAAACAGCAAAGTAAAACCTTCTAACTTGTACATGAACTTTTTCTATATGTCACAGTGAAACTTGGATTTGTAATTACAGAAAGTAAAATGTTATGTGTAGATGTGCGAGGGAGAGCCGCTACACCGTGCAGTGGAGCTAAACTCTGGAATCTATGAGCAAATTTTATGCTCCGTTATTTCAAATAAGTTTGAACTATTTTACATGAAAAACGTTAAAAACAGTTCATTGTACATATTCTGGTTAATAACTGTTGCACAAAAGTCTGATTTTTGAGAAAACCAGATTTATACTTTTGCTAACTTTGAATTAGAGTTTCCAATAGTCTTTGGATGTCAAACAATATGGATAATATAGGTATTAATTTTTGATCAGGTTTATTTGCATGACAGATAATTACACGAGTGGATTAATCTGGTGACTTTGACGGCGAGCCTTCTCACTTTGCAAAATATCAACGTTTATGTTTAAACTCCAGAAACAGCGAACAGAAAACTGAATAGTAAACAGAGATTTAGTAAAACACTTTAGTGGCAAACAAACATTTCATTTTTAACCTTTTCTTCCCCAAAAACAAAACATTCAATAATACTGCAGCCTTTCATTTTAGTTAAAAGAGCTTCCAGATCAGTAGCACATTTCATTCAACACCCTTAGAAGTCCCAAAATATATATTTTACTTATGTTCATTTATTCTGTCCTGTGTGGACTCTAATGTGAGTGTCTAAACTTGTCTTATGACTAAATCTTTGTCCGCAGAGCTCACAGGCAAAAGGCTTCTGTCCTGTGTGGACTCTCATGTGTCTATTAAAATTCGTTTTACGACTAAACTTTTTTCCACAAAGCTCACAGGAAAACGGCCTTTGTCCTGCATGGACTCTCATGTGTCTGTCTAAATTTCCCTTGTGAGTGAATCTTTGTCCACAGAGCTCACAAGCTAAATACTTCTGTCCTGCATGGACTCTCATGTGTGTGTCTAAATTTCCCTTGTGTGTGAATCTTTGTCCACAGAGCTCACAAGCAAAAGGCTTCTGTCCTGTATGGACTCTCATGTGTCTGTTTAAACTTGACTTTACACTAAATCTTTGTCCACAGAGGTCACAAGCAAAAGGCTTCTGTCCTGTATGGACTCTCATGTGTGTGTCTAAATTTCCCTTGTGTGTGAATCTTTGTCCACAGAGCTTACAAGCAAAAGGTTTCTGTCCTGTATGGACACTCATGTGTCTGTTTAAACTTGACTTTACACTAAATCTTTGTCCACAGAGCTCACAAAGAAAAAGCTTCTGTCCTGTATGGACTCTCATGTGTCTGTTTAAATTAGACTTTACACTAAATCTTTGTCCACAGTGCACACAAGCAAAAAGCCTCTGTCCTGTGTGGACTCTCAAGTGTCTGTCTAAATGCCCCTTCTGTGTGAACCTTTGTCCACATAGCTCACAAGCAAAAAGCTTCTGTCCTGTGTGAATTCTCATGTGACTGTTTAAATGTGATATGTAGCTAAAACTTTTTCCACAGTCGTCACAACTAAATGATTTTAGTTTTGTCTGAACTTTCCTGCTAGAGTCTACATTTTGCTTCACTCTAACACGTTTCTTATCAACACAACAGCTTGAAGACTTCAGTCCTGAATGACTTGTCACTCTCATGTGTTTCTGGAGAGACCGCTCATGGAGAAACTGTTCACCACACTCTGGGCAGCTGAAAGATTTGACAGCCTTAACATGTGATTTAGAAGACCTGCTCTCCTTCCAGTCTTTGTTATCATCTTTGGTGTTTGGCTCAGAATCTGACAAGAGTTTCAGCTGACAGTCAGAATTGCTGCCATCCTGGTCATCATCTTCATCATTGCTGACTTCAGTCTCTGAAGAGTTAGAATCATATTCATAAAGATTTAGATCTGGATTCCTGGTAGTTTCTGCTCCTCCACAGTCCTCTCTACCACTTTCTGCTTTCATCTGGTCAGTGGTGCTGCTGGTTGGAAGATCTCTGTCTTTAGGTTGGTTCTGATCAAACTGTGACAACAGAACTTCTCTTCCTTCTTCCTTAACCTGATGAGAAACTGCAGAGAATGAAATGTTGGTGGCATCAGTTTTGATCTCATCAAGCTGCTCCTCCTCTTCCTGCTTCATGTTGAGGGGCTCCATGTCCTTCTGGTTCAAAGGAGG
Source organism: Nothobranchius furzeri (assembly GCF_043380555.1). Classification (NCBI taxonomy): domain Eukaryota; kingdom Metazoa; phylum Chordata; class Actinopteri; order Cyprinodontiformes; family Nothobranchiidae; genus Nothobranchius; species Nothobranchius furzeri. The sequence continues at coordinate 100,245,224 of NC_091742.1, read as the reverse complement.
CCTCAGTTCTTCAGGAGCTCTTCCTTCTTCCTTAAACTGACACAAAACTACAGAGAATGAATTATCACAGTTTAAAATGAATTTGAATATAACAATACTTTAAAATGTATTTTACTTTGAAAAACCAGTGCTGCCTTTTTTCCCGTGAGCGAAGGAGCCGGCTTCTGTGCGGTGCGCTGCTCTCACGAGTTAAAGAAAACTACAGGGAGAGAAAAGGTGGAAGAAAGGAACCTTAAGTTAGAAGAAGGCATTTTTAGTTCAGACCTGTGAAAACCAGCTTCATGCTAAAGTACGCTGCTACATTTGAACAGTAACGTAGTCAATGTGGTCTGTCGTTAATGCGTAATTCCAGATCGGTACCAGCGTCAAGGGCGTTAGTTTGTTTTCAGAATAGCTGGGGACAATAACCATACACTTGAGTGGGGTTTAAAAATTGCTGGGGACAATAAAGTAGGCTAGCACAGGGGTCGGCAACCCGTGGCTCTGGAGCCGCATGCGGCTCTTCCATCCATCTGATGCGGCTCTCTGTGCTTGTGAAATAATGAATGGATATTTAAATAAAATGCTTTATATTTTACTGCATTAATTTTACATCTGTATGCCAATTCTAAATATAAAGATTGTCTGCGTAAACCTGAACAGTTCCAACCCAGTCTTACTGTGAGACTGGGTTAACGGGTCATGCTTGTGCGTAATTATAGGCGCTTCCTGAGCTGACGAGGATGTGAGATTCTGGGACTCTCCTCAGACGCCACATTGGAGACAGGAACAAGCACTATTCAGCCAATTTTTCATAATCAGGGAACATTTTCTAAGTGACAAGTCTCGCTTCAGTCGGAGGAATCTTCCCGCATGCGCTCTGGTTCTGCGACGCGCTCCAAGCCCCTCTCCATATCTTCAGCTCGCTGTGGACCTCATGTAGTGCATGCTGACAGCGAGCTGCGCTGAGCAATGTCCAGCTCAAATGTTCAGATGGGAATCTTTTCTTGAGTGATTTAGCTACATCTGCGATTTAAGTGGAATAAAATGTCACTTCGTCTGCATGCGTCGGGGTAATTCTTTCTATTCTTTCTCCGTCAAAATAAACGGCCAAAACGGGAACTGTCCGGTCAACACAAGCCCTGCTTTTGACTGTTCTGTTTTCTTGTGAAAATTGTTGCAAAGAGATAAAATTAAACTTGATTAACACCAGAGCCAGGTGTACTGCGCCGTTATCTCCGTCACTGTAAATGATGGAAAAACAAATTGATTGGATCCTTTTCTGACCTTCCCCAGTTTAAACTGTTCAGAATACAAATCCAGGCTCGGTCTCGTTAGATTGGTGCAACTACTGAATGAAACTACATTAAACCATGTTGAAAAGAAAAGGATCTGATTAAATTGTTTCCCCCTCATTTACAGTCACGAAGTACAGCTTATACACGTGGCTCTGGGGTTAATCAAGTTTAATTGTTTCTCTTTGAAACAATCTTCACAGGAAGGCAAAACAGTTAAATGGCAGGTTACAGATATTTACATTTGACTTTTATTTTGACAGATAAACTCAAGGATGTTGGTTGTTTTGAAAGAATTATCAGAAATATCAGAATAATCCTGATATTTTGCAAAATAATAAAATGATGAACCTTCCAGACTGGCAAAACAAAGGAATCCTATACCTGGAACACAAATATGAAGGATTGGACTTCATCCCATTTAATCAAATAGTCTCCCAATTTGGAATAGATAAGAATAGCTTTTTAGAATATCACCAAATTAAATCTGTAGTCAAACAAAAATTTAAGCTCAATAAAATAGAATTATAAACACCACCAAGGATATTAGACTTCTATAATCTCAAACCCCCCCAAACTACTGTCTAAAGTATATAAGACACTGTCCAAAATAGACGATAGAATAGTAATCCCTATTGAAAAATGGGAGGTGGATCTATCAGCCAGCTTTGACCAGGACTTCTGGTCCCAAACTTGTTTAAAAACTTAAAATGATCAGACACCCCAATTTACAATTAATTCAGTACAAAATTCTACACAGAGTACACTATACAGGTCATCGGATGTTCAAGATGGGGTTTGTGTCGTCTGACACCTGTACACACTGCACAAAAACCATTCCTGACAATTACATTCATGCACTGTGGTCCTGTCCACCTGTCCAGGAATTTTGGGGTGGAGTATGTGAGGACCTGTCAAAGTCTCTGAAATGTCATATCCCAACCACCCCCTCTCTTTGTTTACTGGGAAACCTGGACGACGTCCTGATTGAAACATCTTTGGTTCACGTGGTTCTGACTGCCATATGCATCGTTAAGAAAACTATCCTCTTGAATAGGAAAAATAGAGAAACTCTCTGCATTAACCAGTATAGAAATCTTTTGTAAGTTCATACTACACTTGATTTAGCCTCTGCTTCCACTTCAGATCAATCTCTCTGGGCTCCTTTGATCACATAGCGAGGGTGGGGGGCCGTTGATGTTGTCCTGCGGGATGGTTTGGGTGGGTGGGGGGGGGGGGGGGTCTGAGTTTGGAGTATCCGGATGTTCCCTGGAGGTGGGTTCACTGGGGGGTGTCTGGGACTGGGGGGCCGTTGCCCCCCTCTGGAGATGCTTGGGTTGCCTCGGGGGGTGGACTGCTGGCGGTTGTGAGTGGGGCCCCTTGGGGATCTTGGCGGCAGCCATGGGTCACTGCCTGGCAGCTGCATTGCCCCTAGGCGGGTCTGGGTGGGGGCCTGGAGGCTCGGGGTTTGGGGGTGGCCGGCCCTGTGTGGGGATCTGGGCGGGGCCTTGGGGGTCGGGTCCTGACATGTATGCTGCGGGGAAGAAGGCAAGAACATGCAGCAGTGCCTGGCCCGGGTTCGGAGGCCTCAGGTAGACCTTGGCTCCTCTGCTGTTCCATCACAGGGGGGGGGGAGGTCCAGGAGGGGGAGGACCCAACCTTACCTGGATGTCCCATGTCTTATATATTCTGGAAGTTGTGCAAATACAGGGATGGGCATAGATATTCTGCTGGGGTGGGGCTGGGTTGGTGCCCTCGGACTCCGTGAGGCTCTGTAATGCTGCTGCTTTGGGCCCTGGCAGGATGGCCTGGGGTCTCCATGCCCTGGGTGCCAGTTTGACAACAGAGGTGCCTATTGGGGCCAGTAGGGGAGCTGGCTCCCTGGAGGGCTAAGCCCAACCAGCCATTCCTCCCCATCCCCGCATATTTCTCTCCTCCTGCTCCCTCACATCATCACACAAACATACACATAGGACCTTGGCAGGTGGGCAAGTCAGGGAGTGAGGGTATGGATCCCATTTCCGCATTCCTGTGGCAACCTGCCCCCCCCCCCCCCCCCCCCAATTTTATTTGCACCTTATACACTTCCACTGATGACATTCCACACAAACACACACTTAGGGCCTTGGGAGTGAGCACATTCAACGGCATTTGGCAGGGGGACATCTCAACCTCCTCCCGGGTGCCGGTGCCCACTTCCAATTTTAAACCGCACTTAGACACTGATGGCTGAGGGTGTAAGTGGGGTGGTGCGGTGGCATCAGCTGGCATAGGCCGGATGATGCCCGCACTGCCCGCTCCCCACAGCCATGGAATACACCTCATGATCACACAACACCATATTGGAGCAGGCGGAGGGAGACTAGGGGTCTTAGCCACCTCTGTTGTTGCTTGGCTTCCTGGGGCTGGAGGCTAGGAGGGAGATCTGGCCGTCTGGTTGGGGTCTGGGGTGGTAGATTGCTGTGCTGAGCGTTGGGCGGGGGAGTCTGCTCATCAGTACCCCAGCAGAAAGGGTCAAACTCTGGTTACCGGTGATGTTGTACCCAATGTGCAGCAGTACCGGGACCAGAGTGAATAGGGTGTGTATGGGGAGCATGAGTGGGTGTCCGGCGTGCATTTTTGTAAGTCTTTGGTTGTATGTGTATGTGTGAGCATGAGGGAGGGAGTGTGTGACTGTGTTTGTGTATGACTGTATATGTCAGGTGGGGCCTTTGACTCCTCCCCTCTCCTGGAACTTCTTTTTATGATATAGATCTTCGCCCCCTTGCCACACCTGGTGTGAGGGGTTGTGCCTTGGTCTGCCCGAGTGTTCGTGGCAACCGGGTCTGGGGGTTTAAGATTTTGGCATCTGCCTGATAGATCCCGGTGACTGCCTGGTGGGGTCTGGGTCCCTGGGCTCTGCTGGGTCCCCGGCGGGGGTGGTCGCCCCTGAGTCCCGGGTCGCTGGGTCCCGGGCTCGGCCGGCTAGGGGGTGGGAGGCTGCGGGCGGGCCTGTGGGCTTGCCACTGATATCTCCCGGGACTCTGCCGGCTGCTGGTTGTGGCCCCCCGGGGCGATCCTCTGTGCCTCTCGAGGGGGGCGGGGGGCCTTTCGGGTTGCAGTCTCCTTGGGGTCCCTGTGTTCTGGGGAAGCGCCTGGATCTCTGGGACTTGGAGCTCCCCCGTCTCCTGCGCATCTTTGGGGGGCGGATCTGTGGTCCCTCACACTCTCTGTTGGACGCTTCTATAGAGAAACCTTACATAAACAAGCGCGTGTACACACACAGGTGCTCACATGGTGCTCTCAAAAGTATGGGCTTGGGCACGTTCAACACAGGTCTTAAGACTATGGTGGGCACTTAATGCACTGTGATTTATCATCGTGATTCTTCAGTTAAGCAATGTTGATTACATATTTCCTCATCAAGTTGACGCAGTGATAGCTTGATCCTGTTGTATTGTTGTTGTGTCCCATTTTTTTTGCCATTTTGCTTTTTTTTGTCTTTTTCTGCAGATCTAGAAGCAGACTCTTGTTCATTATTGTTTATTTTTGTGGACCCCCCCCCCCCTCTCCCCACCTTTTCTTTTCCTTTCTCTTTCACCTCTGTCTCCGTGTCTGGTCGGAATTAAAAAGCATTCAAAAACAATAACAATAAAGTTTTAAGTATCAGGCGTGACATTAAAAGCAGACGCTTTGATGCTCCACCTGAGAGTAAATCTGTAAGGCTTGTCACCAGCATTCAGACATCAGTTCTGTTTGCTTCACAGCCAGACAGGACACGGTAAAAAAAAAAAGAAAAAAAAAAGAAAGAATTACCCCGACGCGCACTGATGCACACACAGATGAGCTGCTTTAATCGTTACGCACATCGCGGAGGTAACTAAATCCATCAAGAAATGATTCCCATCAGAACATCAGAGCTTTATACTGGAAACTGTGTTCAGCGCGGCTCGGAGCGCCCACGGTGGACAGTGGGCTGAAGATCTGCAGAGGGGTTCGCAGCGCAGAACCACGGTGCATGCGATAAGATTCCCTCCCACTGAAGCGTTCTGGAAACCCGGTCTCTCTGAGGGATGTGTCACCTGGAAAAATGTTCTTTTTATGAAATTATGAAACTTTGGCTGAACAGCGCTTGTTCCCGTCTCTTATATGGACACGCATGACACATCCAGTCTGAGGCAGAATAGCCTCTTCAGCTCAGAAAGCACCTGTAGAGACATTTGATCACGCACAAAGTTTATGTGGAGCAGAAGCGGTCGGGCCACGGCAGGTGAAATGTTCCTAGCCTACATGAAGTGAAACTGTTTAATTGTAACATTAATATGTTACTGGACACGCTGGTCTGGTTGGTTAGACCAGTGTTTGAAGTGGAAAACACACACACACACACACACACACACACACACACACACACACACACACCAATTAAAATAATGCTGATAGCGTGGACTAGAAGACAGGTGATGGTTTACGTATTTAAATGATGATCAGGCTGCTGTAAAATGTAATCTCCATCCACATCCAGACACAATTATCCTCTATTATTTCTCGATTTGCTCTGCTCTTGTCTGGGCCGACGTAGCTGACGGTGCGCGCGGCGCGCCTAGTGGCTGATGCACATTTTACGCATTTGGAGAGGTGGGCTGGATGCTTTGCTTTTACTGGAAGATGGTCCACTTAACGCACGGGTGTAGACTACATATTAATGACAAATGAATGAAAATTAAATTGTGAGTTTTTACTTCATATTTTAGAAATTAAAATGACGGGGGAAAACATTTATGACGTCTTTTTAAACAAAATTTTCTAGCGCGACCTGTCTGCTTCACTTAAGTCACTGCTTATTAAGGTCCATCCAAAATTACCGTGGGAAACGGGTAATAATGGCTCTTTGATGGGAACAGGTTGCCGACCCCTGGTATAAGATCTGAGCTGGTAAAACAAAAATCCTCATCAGCAGGCTTTTTGAAAGTGGGGGGGACACAGCTGCTAATCACAAATTTTGCCGGGGACATGTCCCCGGCGTCCCCGGTTAAAATGACGCCTATGAACAGCGTACAGCTTCATGTCGGGTCATGTTCCCACCGAGACTCATTTCTGCTCGCATTTTCAGAAGAAGAGGAAGGAAGCCGAGGAAGATGTTGAGGTAACGTTAGATGAAGATGCTCATTGTTCTTTATCGTGACCCAGTTCCCTCTGAGTGATCTGTACGTGATACGTGTGATATTCCCAATGTTCCTACTGGTGACTGAAGGGAATCTAACATGTGGCTAATATATTAGACAAGTAGGCTGAAGTGGAGGAGGTGAGTGAAGGAGAGACAAGTGGAGAGGCAGAGCAAGGAGCAGCATGATGATGGAGAGAGCAGCAGGGAAGCAGAGAATCTGGCTGGGACCCAAAATGTTCCTCCCATGGCTGTAGCACAACAGTCAGGCATTACAATTCATGTCAAGTTAAATAAATATTTTATTTAATTTTAATTAAACATGAGCTGTTTTACACACTCCTGCATTAATGTTCACCAAAAACACACAGTCTCATGTCTCAGAACGACCGTCTCCATACGTCTCTACCACCCTGCATTTAGGGGCGGTAACAAGATGGCGCCTGTGCTTGGCTTAGCCGCGGTCACCGGCCATTTTCAAACTTTTCTCCACTAACCTCCTCTTTTCCACCTTGCTCCTGTCTGCGATCCTCTTCAGTAGTGTCCCTGCTACCATCTCCTATGATCGCCAGACTCTTTTGTCCTTCCGTTCGTTCACGATCGCCCAAGATGCACCGAGGACGTACCATCCTGTTTGTTTACCTGAGCGGCAAACTGCCCGGAGCCAAACGACGGTCCCGATCTGCGCGCCTCCAGCGATTTTGTCCGATCCCGGGAAAACGTCAGAGGAAAAGACGTAAACGAGCAGGAATCCAGGTGAGAATAAGACTTCTCTTAAAGCGTGGTTTATCTAGTAAACATCGGCGTGATCTTCTAGCTTCTTGTCCTTTGTTTGGTGACCTGAGCGCCACTTCCGCATTCCCGCCAGGCCGCGTTGTGACGCGGTTCATCCGTCCAAGTTTTTTAAGGTCGGTTTATCCTCATTCCTCAGTGGTTTCTCCTCCTGTTCCCTCCATAAGTGGTTTTTATAAACACCGTGGATCTAACCCTGCTAATTTATGTCCACTAACTCCAGCTGTTTCTGTAGTTTCTGATTCCTCCACCTCACTCAATTCAATTTCAATTCAAGTTTATTTATAAAGCGCCAAATCACGACAAGAGACGTCTCAAGGCACTTCACATAATAAACATTCCAATTCAGGTCAGTTCATTAAGCCAATCAGAAATAATGTTTCCTATATCAGGAACCCAGCAGGTTGCATCAAGTCACTGACTAGTGTCAGTGACTATACAGCAATCCTCATACTAAGCAAGCATGCAGCGACAGTGGAGAGGAAAACTCCCTTTTAACAGGAAGAAACCTCCAGAGAATCCTGGCTCAGTATAAGCAGCCATCCTCCACGACCCACTGGGGATGGAGAAGACAGAGCAAGCACGCGCACACACACACACACACGCGTGCGCGCGCACACACACACACACACACACACACACACACACACACACACACAGTAATGTGTCTATGGTTACATTGTGATGGCTTAGTAAATATTGTATTTGGTGAAAGATAAACTTTATTGTATTTATCCTAGTGGATCTATAACGGGTAAACTAGTAGTAGCACATCAAAAGTCAAGGAAAGCAAAAAGTTATTATCAGGAGAGGGAGAATGTATTAGTGGTTAGAAGCAGTGTGCTAGTTGATGGCCCCCTCCATGAGGCCACCACAGCTCAGCAGAACATCTGTCACCAACTTGGTGCCAGACGCGCCAGTCTGAGTATTTCACAATCTGCTCAGTTACTGGGATTTTCACCAAGCCCCCAGAATGTGGGTCAGAGATTGAGGCCAACGCGGAAGTGAAATAAATTGCAGTTTTACTCTCATCCACTAGGGCCTGGTGTCAGAAGCGAGCAAATCCTCATTGACTCCCATGTTAAAAATACCAATTTCACAGCAGAAATAAACATGTTTACAGCCTGGTACCAGAACATGTTTTTGGTTTAAATTATCTAGTTTACACTCATGACAACTCTGAGGGGGGGTGAATGTTTTTCTCACTCTTCTGTTTAAGTGTATTAAAAGCCTAAAATTCTGTATAATTAATGAGCATCAGACCCACGTGACCACAGAGCTAGCTCCGTGGAAAGGCCTCAGTAGAGCCTCGGTCTGGCCTGGAAACTGTTTGGTCATTTTCAGTCTCTGAACTTAGTTGTAGCGTTTGTGTATTCTGTTTGGATATTATTTGTGCAATTGTTGGACAAAATGACTTGCTGTGGCATTAATTGCACTAATAGAGCGTCCAAGGAGCCTCCACTTCATTTTTTTTGGTAAGTAAAATTATATTTATGTATTTTAGGTCACTGCCGAGCTGAGCTTAGATTTTAACATGTACTGTTTAAACATGAAATGTAAATGTAATAGGGTAAACCCCAGTGCATTTAACATAATGCTGCACTTTAGAAAATGGGTTCAAATATAACATGTTGGTGGAGCTGGGTTCCCACTATCGGTATGGTCCCCTCCCCACAGCTCGGCACATCTCTGATCGCCGCGGCGCTTGCTTGCTGTGCGGCTGCCGGCTTGTGGAGGTCTCGGAGACCGATGTGTTCCACCCGGTTCTCCCCAGCGGTCAGTCCGGCGTATCTCTGACTCAGAAGCTCTGGTGTTGTGCACAGTTAACTCCGGTTGTAGCTATTCTCCATTATGGCAGGATAGGTGCTCCATAGAGCCTTACTTGAACCTCAGTTTTACCTCAGATGTAAAAAGCAAAACCACAATGTTATTTTGTTATGTGCTTTATTAAAGAACAAATGTTTTATTAAACTTACTAGAAAACTTGTATGTGTTGACCTTTTATTTGAACATTGCATATACCTGTTCTTTTTCAGAGGTGCACAGCAACAAAGGAGAAGGCAGATAAACATTTGTTAAAACTTAGAAAATAAAGCGTTTTGAGAAGTATCGAGCTTACAGTTTAAAGTTGTTTGTTTCCTATCAGACCCGTTCGTCCTGCACACTCACGCTCTTACTAAGCGCTTACGGAGTGGGACACGTGCAGCAAGGTAATCAGGGCCCGTCTGATAGCTGAGGCTGCACTGTTATCAGCCCTATTGACCTGTGACACAGGCTGTGGAAACAGCCTTTCTACTGATGTGGCCTCCTCTGCCCATCTTCTCCATCTCACAAAAGTTGTGTAGAGCACAACAGGTTGCTACCACGTATGGTGTCAAAGTGAAATGGAAGTCACTGCGCTTCAACAGAACACGGAAACGAGATTTCAGACGACCAAATGCTATCTCTATAGTTGTTCTAGCAGAACTCAAATAGACGTAGAAGCTTTCCTCTTGTGGTGTCAGTCTTGGGGACTGCAGATAGCCCTTCATTAGCCAGGGCATCAGCGGGTACGCAGGATCTGCCAGCAGGAAGAAATCCACATCCTGCCCCTCGATCTGCACTGCTCTCTAAACTGGGACAGAGAGAAATATTATTCTTCCTAAATTATGTCATAATGCATCTTAGATATGTGGCAGGTATACAACTTGCATTTAAATACCAACAGTTTTAATGCATTACCCACCTTTGGGAAGGATTGTGCGTTGTTGAACAGACTGGACTGGCGGAGTGCATTGGCGTCATGTGCTGAACCAGGCACTTTGCAGCTCACACTCCAAAAACTATGGAAAATGTATCACAGTGAATCGTGATGTAGTGGGAGCGGTGTGATTAGTGGCAAAAAGTTAGGAAAATTATTTCAGGTTAGTAATGACATAATTATTTGTACATATAAGCTTTTGATGTTTTTTTGAACAGAGAACCTCTCAATTGACGTTTGTGAGTGGTTCTAATATAGCTTAGTGACGTGAGTCTGTCAACATTATATACAAATCATAGTCATGAATACAAAAGCTAGGAATGGCAAAACACCTACCAGTATTTGTCATCACAGACTCCCTGGAGGACATAGGATGGCCATCCCTTCCTGTTTATGAAGTCTCTGTAGCCATCACTTGGAGGCAAGCAAGGGATGTGGCTCCCATCCACACAACCTATGATAAAAAGTAAAAAAAGAAAAAGTATGCACACAGCAGTGTAGCCTACATACATAGTATAGTTCACATTTAGCCTACTCTCAGAAAACTACTGACATTAACAAGACATAAAAGCAGGAAATATTTTACCTATGATTTGAGGAATGGAGTGGGCACGTTCAAGTCGTTGTGCAATGTCACATGCCTCCTCCAAAGTGGGTACCCGGATCAGTGCTTTGATGACTTGAGTCGACCATTCTGTGGCAGAATAGGTACACCATCTTCTTCACGGTGCTCTTGTGCACTCCAAATTGGTTTGCTATCCAACGACACTCATCAAAGCTTGCCAGTTTATACAGCACCAAGGCAACGCGCATTCCTGTAGGCACTGGTGTGCGGATGGTTACTACACTGGGCTCCATCACTCTTTCCATCATACCACAAAGTTTAGCAAAAGATTGACGTGACATACGGAAATTCTCACGCCAATCTGTGTCCGTGAACTCCATCATTACAACCCGCTCCAGTCCTGGCTGTGCACCTTCATCCAAAGTGTCCGCGGGACTCTGGTGGTAACGGGTACCGTCGACATGTTGGATATGTTTAGCGCAGCTCTCTATATTTGCCATTTCTCGCTCACGTACTCTCCTTCGAATGAAGGCCAGTCGTTGTAAGAGCTGCTGGTGGGTCAATACCAGCACTAAAGCGCAAACAAACTCGCTCGCTATCTCTTCCGAACTGGGAAACATGTTGTTGTTTTCATGGATACCGGAACAAGATGAACCGGAAATGACACATATTGCGTCTTGACGAAGTCCATACATCCTGACGCTACCCCAACGTCCGCAATAAAATCGGGTTATGCAAGGTAGGGGTAACTCTTGCTTGTAAACAGGTTAATCTGATCAACTCAGAGACCCGAATACCGACCTTAACCCTATCTTAACCCGGATATTGGCTGCATGTAAACGTAGTCAGTGGACCTCAGGGACCTGCTGAGGGTGTAGGGACTAAGAAGATCACCAATGTAAGATGGTGCTTGTCCATGTAAGGCCCTATAGACCAGAACCAGGATCTTGAAATGAACCCTGAAGTTGACTGGCAGCCAGTGAAGCTGGAGGAGAAGCGGGGTGATGTGGGTGTGTTTGGAGGACTTGGTCAGAAGCCGAGCACAGGCGTTCTGAACCACCTGTAGACGGTTCAGGGAGGTTCTGCTCAGACACGTGAAAAGAGAGTTACAGTAGTCTAAGCGTGAGGAGATGAAGGTGTGGAGAACTGTCTCAAGTTCAGAGCGGGACAGAATGGGACCTAGCTTAGCAACGTTCCTGAGATGGAAGAAGGAAGAGCCAACAATATTAGACCAGATGATACTCAGTACTCAAGTAGCCTCCTAATCAGATACTTTTTTACCCTTACTTGAGTAATAAACCCTATATCAGGAAAGTATTGTCCTCGGTTTGTGTCCTTCCAGTGAGCTTTGCAGATGTGGGAAAATGTCATCAGGTAGTAATCGTTGTTAAATTCATAATTATTCTCGGAGAGAGACCAACTCTTATCTGCCCCTGGGAGCCCCGTAATGCATAGCGTCATTTCAACATGGCGGTGTCCGCGACACGGTTTATATGCAGGTAGCGGCGCTGCGGCTGCTTTATATAGCGACTCGTTGCATTCTCCCTCAACCCAAATCCTCGGATCACGCATTTTAGCTAAAACGCTAACGTTAGCTTGCCTTGCGTTGACTGTAGAGTTGTGGGTGATGGTCACGCAGATGTGTCATGAGATTTGAAGCGTTGCTGCCTTTCACAGACACTTTTTCTGCACGTGCTGCAAACAGGATAGCCGTCTTCTATCAACTGTCCCTCGGCATTCTTCAGATATCCAAAAGATGCCCGTACTTCCCACTTTGTCTTCTTTGAGGGATAATAAATGTCCTGAGCGCTGCCGTCTCCTCCTTTGGCCATTATTTCAGCTTTAGCTTCAAGAAAGTTTTGGTTGTAAACAACAAAGTGCGCATGTGCCGCCGGCAACTTCAGAAGATGATACGGTGGCTGGTAAGGGTCACCGCGCCTACACCGCAGCCACAATAATCCACAAGATAACATAGTTTTTTTTAAAAACAAGACAATTATTATTATTGTCAACTTTTTTACTAAGGTTTACCGCTACACTGGTTACTGTGACAACCCTAGTTGCTACCAGGTACAAAAACTAACTTGTTTTTTATTTGACTATTTTTCTGTCCTGTCTGTTTATTATCTTCTTGCATCTCCTCTCAATCCTAAAGAGAAACTGCTACCTGGGTTCATATTTTCACCTCATGAGTTACCTTTGAACTGCAGTTCTAAAAGATCTACCGACTGCAAATATAGCGGGGTGCACGCCGGCCAACCGGTGCAGAGAAGTCTCCGGAGGATGAAACAGGTGATGCCTGCTTGCTCCGCAGCAGCAGCGAACCGCATCAGACACAAATCAAAGAGAGAAAGCATGAAGGAATAGCCTAGTGAACTAGACCAAATTCTTGCTTTGCTAAGTTTGGTCTAGGAATGCTCCACTGGAACCTCTGCAGCCCCAACAGCATTCTGGCTGGCCAATCACAGCTCTCTAGAGGGGTTTCAAACACATAAAGAGCTGTGATTGGTCCATAATGGTGGGCCAATCATAGTGCTCTATCTGCTTAGTGAACAAATCACAGAGCTTTATCCGCTTTGTGGGCCAATCAGGGCACTTTATATGCCTGGTGGGTGGGATGATGCAACAGAGTGAAACAAGAGTATGTCACATTCATTGTCCAGTGGAATGCGGAGATCATTTGAAAGACAACGGTAGAACCCGCCCCACAACCGAGAGCCGTCAATGGAGCGTTGCTAGACTAAATAATACATTTATTTAGTCTGGCTTGCCAGGCTAATGAAGGATATGAGCTGCCATGAACGATAGCGTGTTAAATTTGTTTTTGAGGTGGCGAGACTTTGATAATGTTACTGCGGCCGTGCTCAGGACGCATCTGTCTGGAGCGTGTCAACAATCAGAGCTCTAAATAATCGCCAGAGTCCGCATAGATAATTTAATATAAGCAGTACCAGGATCGTTTTCGGGCTAAAAAAGTCTACAGTCCATCTTCCCTAATGTGTTTGTGGCCCTGTGGATTTTTCTAACTCTACTGGTTACAAATTGTGAAGGGGAACGGTCATTTTCACAAATGGCAAGAATAAAAAATGATCTGAGAGCAACACAAACTCAATAGTGCCTCAGTGCACTGTCACTGATGGCTATTGAATCTCAGCTTGTCAGGAGTCTGGACTTTGATGACATTGTAAATGAATTTACTAACAGAAAGGCCAGAAAGCAGTTTTACTGAAGGCAAGAGGAGACAAAAAGAGGAGAAAGGAGACAGGAGTCAAGAGGAGGAAGGAGACAGGAGTCAAGAGTAGGGCTGCAGCTATCTAATATTTTTGTAATTGAGTACTCTATCGAATCTTTTTTTCGATTAATCGAGTACTCTAATAAATTACCCTTTTGTGTTTGTAAACTATTATATCATATATTGATGAGCCAAGATGGCGCCGAGTATGGCTGCCTCCAAGTTCCAACATTACACGCTCCATTAATGCCACTGTTTTGCACATACCAACCTCTGTACATTTTATATCTCTTAACTTATTGTTTACTTTATTCATTTGTATACTTAGATTAGCCATTTTTATATTTTACTTGTTTTTACTTTACTGTATTTTTGCACAACTCTGTTGCTGTGAAGCTCGCACACAAGAATTTCACTCGCATGTACTGTACCAGTGTACCTGCACATGTGACGTGACAATAAAAGTGATTTGATTTGATATCAAATAGCATGTTATAATTATGAAAGACCCCTTAAAATGAGCAAGCAATTGCCAGTTATTCTTCAAGTTTTATTCAAAATTAGTTTGCATAACTTGAGCACTTCAACTTTACTTCACAGTAAACAAATGCCTGTGCAAAAAATAAGTAAACAACCTGAGCCGATTTTCCCCTCGTGTGAGAATCTGCTGGCCTGCAAGTCAGACAAAAACTAGGAGGATAACTGTTGAAGTAGCGCTGCGAGCGGCTGCGGCCCAAACAGAACCAGAACCGCTCACGGCGCAAACAGCTCGCCGGCTGTTTCCCTATTAACACACGTCCGTTTTAATTTCTACTACACTTTTTTTCTCACACTAACAAGGATTGCCAAAAGCATGTTTGCCGTGGTTTTGTCAAATTATACTGATCACAAAACATTTATTTACTTTCTTTCGTTTTCCTCCGCCACTCATAAATACCCGTGTCCCCCTGCAGAAACCCCGAGGGACAACAGACATCAATAACACAATAAAAAGTCCGACGTGTTGTGTAAAACTGCTATTTTTTAGCACATTTGAAGTCCGACGTGTTGCTACCAGACGTACGGTGTGAGCTGAAACTGAGTGCTACAAACGAAAAAGTTGCAGAGTCCGCAGAATATATAGAAATACAGGCTAAAAAGCATTCATTATCTTGTAGAGGCTCCGAGTCCGCTTGCAGAAGTGACATTTACAGGTTCTGCAGCATGGAGGATGTGGTGTTGTGGTAGGCTAAATCCATTTTACTGTATTTATACTGGACTACGTTTTCCACCTTACGACGTGAAAAATGGTCCCACAACTTTGACATTTTCTGTCTTTTTCGCCCTCCACCGGGGTCCACGTTGTCCGCCATGGCTTAAGAGAAAGTTAAGTTATATTCGCTACTCGCGTGTGCATTCAGTCCAGTGGGCATGTGCGTCACTTATTTCGGTCCGGGTGAAACATGACCCCGGGCGATTGCAAAGCCATGAAGTAATTAAATATGAATTAAACGAATCCTCGAGGCAGAGAATTTGACTCGAGGATTTTTTGTACTCGAATTATTCGAGGTACTCGAGGAATCGTTTCAGCTCTAGTCAAGAGGAAGAAAGAGACAGGAGACAAGAGGAGGAAGGAGACAGGAGTCAAACAAAAAACATGCAGAAATTTCATCTTTGCAAACTTTTCAATAACTGTATAATCTTTTAAATAATTCTGCATTACTTTCTGTTGTAGTTTGACAGTGGGATCTCTTTTACAGCAGACTCTTGCCCCCACTGTCCCACAGATTGACAACATTTTTGTTATTACAGACAGAAGAGAAGACAGGAGCGCTGTGAGGAAGAGAGAGAGAGAAAAAGAGGAGAAAAGAGAGAGAACAGAGGAAGAATGACAAATGAGTAGTAGAGCTGGGGGTAAACGATTATTTTTAAAACGATTATTCTGACGATTATTTTATCGAATAGTCGACTATTCTAATGACTATTTAGATAATCTAATGATTATTTTTCTATTGCACAGTTAATAAAGCCAAAAAATCTCTGATAAATTCCTCAAAAAAATGGATAAATTGTTACTGTAAGAGAATAAACACTACAGGCCTTCCATTTTGTATAACACTGCTTTTATTGTGTTGGTTGGTTATGTTCTGGTGACGTGTAGAACTTGGGAGTGCAGGCTGCTGCCTGAGAGGTGGTTGGAGACGGAGTGTCTCCATGCTGCTTGTTTTGGTCACTTATGTGCGTCAGGCGAGTGGTGTTACGACTCTTCCTGGGGAGTTTGGCTCGTGTGTAAAAAGGAAGGGACAATAATGGGATTTAAAAGTTAAAATGATGATCAGGTTTATTTACAACTACAGAAAATCATAAATCTTTCCATCCACAGGTTGGGAATAATAAAACTAATTCTGCCTGTGGGGAATTAAAACAAAAGTACAAATAAGTAGGGATGTCCCACTGGGCAAAGATTACTGGGTTCTGGACCAAAATAAGGATCTCCAAAGGTCCAAACTCTAAACTGGGCGGTTAAACCAAACTCAAGGTGATATTTTAAACTAAACCGAAAACCCACAACACTCTAAATGTAATAAAAGGGAGATCTGCACCACAAAAACGATTAACTCTAAACCAAAACATAACAGCTTATCCAAAAGCTAGAAGCTGTTAGCGAAAATGCTAACAGTAGCTTTACCAACGTTAAGTTCAAGTTACCAAGTTTAAATAAACCAAAAACACCCGGCAGCAAACAGACCAGCACGGAGGAGAGACTGCTACCACCAAACCAGCTCTCCTAATGTCTGAAAGAAGCTCCTTTATGAAGGGAGAAACGCTCCCGGTGATTTTCTGCATCTGCGATAGACACGAAGCAGCGCATCTGACTCCGGAAGTTGTTGTCTGTTGCCGGGAGACGAAGGCGGATACTGGAAAAAAAAACTCGATACTCGATTTCGATACTATTTAAAAACACCAACTTATTGAACAAGTTTATTCAAAAAATAACATTCCTCAATTTATATTGCAAAAATTAAATGTTAAGAATTAAGTGTATAAAGTGCTTAAACCTTTCAAGTATCAGAATTTTTTAAAAGGTGCATACAAAATCTGGTGAAAGTTAACACTTTAAATCATGAATTGTCTCACTATATATACACTATTTGCAGAGTGATGTTTTGCTGCTTAAACTCTGTTTAAGGTGCATTTTTGTCATAAGCTGTAATGCCATATGTTTTGTTCTGTACTTTTGAACAACTCTGTTGGTCAATAAAGAGAGAAAACGAATTTCTCCACAGTAGAACAAAGGTACATCTACCGTTAATCTTAATAAAAACAGACTGGCGCACGGCAGTGACGTCATTAAAAGCGCCGGTTAGATTAGCCGCAGCAGATAATGTCTTATTTCGAGGCTGCACCATGGGTGCCCATCCGCACCCGTTATATGGATATACACTGACGGCGATTCGCCGATGGATCTAAATACCCCGGGGAATCCAAGTAGCACCAAAGTTGTCAGCGTGAGTAAACAAACGTACTGCATGCTAGAAATGAAGTCCAGGTTGCAATAAACGGGAGTTTCCTTTAAGCACATAAGCGTGAATATACAACTACGTGTCGGACTTGGTATGCTAATTAAGTTGGGCTGTGAAGCACCTCCCAAATTCGCTGTTTATGTTTATTTATTTGGCAGACAAAACTTGGATCGGAGACAACTCGCATGGGAAATTGCAATGTAGCCATGCGGCGTCTTCTTCTTCTGTTTGTCTGAGAGGCGGAGGCTGCTTTACAGCATCTGGCTGTCGTGCGTGTCGGTGTACTTGAAGAAGGCTGTGTATAATAGTCCATAATATCAATACCACAGGGATGGAATATCTGATTTAGATACCACTTTTAGAATCGATTTTTTTGACAACACTACACATGAGTGAGACACAATAGGAAAATCATCAGCAAGGGTGGACCGTTAAAGCGCCCGAGCGCCAATGGCGCTAAATTTTCTCGTCAGGCGGTAAATACTTGACGACTTACCGCCCGGGTGGCGCCCAAGCCTTATTTGTCATTTACACACCGGCTTTCACCTACATCATGGCCCCGCCCTGTAGGAAGCTGCCGTTTTCGTTTCGCGCGCGTGAACCTGCGCGCCTCTAGCCACGTACTGCACTTGTACGATTCGTGCACGTACTGAAGACGGGAGGCGCGGAGAATGGCCGTATTTGAGTTGAGTAGCGGCTCGCCTGGAAAACAGACAAGAGCAGACGGAAGCAGCAGGGGGAGTGGCTGAAAGCCGGCGTTTAACGCCGGGCACACACCGGCCGCGGAAGCGCCCGAAGCGAATCGGTCACGAAGTCCGGCCGCTGCTCGCCGCTCCTCAGTTCAGATCAGACGCGCCCCATTCGAGGCGCGCCTCGGCTGTAGTTTTTCTTTTAATTACTTGGTGTCCTCCATTTCCTCAGCTCTTTTCCTCTACGTGTGTGTGTGTGTGTGTGTGTGTGTGTGTGTGTGTGTGTGTGTGTGTGTGCGAGAGAGAGAGAGAGAGGGAGGGAGAGAGAGAGAGGGAGAGAGAGAGAGAGGGAGAGAGAGAGAGAGAGAGAGAGAGAGAGAGAGAGAGAGATGAACCAGTTGTTTCTGCCAGTTAAATCTCTTGGATTTCCATGCATGATGGATGAAGATATCACGTTAGCGTTCACACTTGTTCAATTTTCAATTGTAATCCTGGTGCCTGTTAGCAGCTGAAACACATCCTCACGTGCTTGTGGATATCATATATTGTATATGGAGACATGACTGTAATAATAAGTAAAGGTTAGCAGCTGTAGCTTCAGTGTGCTCATAGGAAACGTGACAAAAGAACACAAAACACATTTCTCTTTATGGCCTATATTGTTGTTATTATCAACGTAACATGATTTACAGAATACATGTGACCAATTAACATTTCATGTTCTACCACCGGATGTTTGGATCAAAATGTGAACCAATCGGATCTTAGATCAGGTGAGAGCCAGGCGTTTCCCATCATCCTCTAGGTTTTGCAGCTGAGGGAGAGCAACTGCAGCGCCTTGCTCCAAAATCTGCGGCCGCCTTGATCTCACGAGGTTATCGATGCCTACGTAGGCATGACGTCAGAGCAAGTCGGCGTCAATTCGGACACAAATCTAACCGGCATGCACTGCTCGCCGATCACTGCTAGTCTAATCTGCACAGAACTGGCTCATCTCGAACACAGTCAATGGCTCGAATACAGCAAAGCGACGTTGGTGATGTACTGCGTTGTATGCCGGAAGTATGCAACGACAAAATCGTGTTTTGTTGACGGAACAAACAAATTCAAACTTGAATACGTTATTATGTTTGTGAATGTGTACAAAATAAAGGTTTATTACATTTAAAACGGTTCAGTTGTTATTTTGACTCGTTTTGGCAGCTGACCAGCGGGGCCGGTAGATTCTTGGCGGGGCCGGTAAATATTCAGAGTTACCGGCCCGGCTGGCCGGTTGGTTTTGAAGTTAATGTCCACCCCTGATCAGGTATGAGTGTTTGTGATTAGGTTATAAAACTATTTTGACCTGGAGGTAATGCTTTTGTATGAACATAAGTAAGTGATTTTTAATGTTGACATGTTATGAAATGTCTAAAAAGTGCTACTGGGTGACAGTAATGTTGGGGGGGGGGGGGGGCTAAGCATTGTGCCCAGGGGCCCCTGCAATGATAATCCGGCCCTGCCCAACAGTGAGCTTAGCTGCGTGTGACTGATGCAGAGTTGGTTTTTATATCTGCAGAGAGACAAAAACTAGCCTCACTTCACTCAGAGATTGTTCTTTAAAACTCGTATTAAATCCGCTGTGCTGACGCACTTTCACCACTTAGTCGCGCTGCTCTTTAGCTGATGTGGGATTTATTTACTGGATGCTAACATCACATCACACTCACGGAGTAACACACACAGGCGCTCTGCTGCTACAGTCAGTGGAAGGTTATCATCTGGTGTAAAAAGGCGTTCATCACAATTCCCAGATCACGTTTTATTCCACGAAAATCGTCCGAATCCACATTAATCTGGGTGCTAGCTTTACTAGCATGCTGTGCTAGCGCTAGCAGGTGGGATGCTAATGCTAGCACGCTGCTAATGCCCGTAAATGAACGTGTACAGTAAAGTTAGCCGACATTTTAGAGTGATATGAAGCTTACCGCTCTGCTGCTGTGTCGAGCTGGGTCCAGCCAGCCGCGGGGCCTTTCTGCTGGGCTAAACTAGTTCGTGTCGCACCGCCACGGCTCAACAAAAGCCACCACACCTATAAAACACACTTTTGTTGCCTTTTCTAAGAGATGCTAATGACTCCAACTTGTTGTTTCCGTTTCGGATCTTTATTCCGGGTTACTGTTGGCCGCAGCCCACGTCTTAACTCCAGCAGAAACACCGTTAACGATCTCCGATCACACTAGCTCGTTTTCTTCTAAAACAACCGAACCGGAACTCTGCACACAGCCGGCCACGAACATCCCTTCAACATAAAAGTCCAACCACAACAAATCGTAACCCGTTACACTACTGTACAACAACGTAAGAAGTGACACATATAGCCTCTATTTGCGCACTTATGCTAACCATAATCGTAGTTTGAAATGATTTAAATATCATGAAACATTCAAATTTTTACCTTATTTTGAAAAGCCACAGGCTTCTTCCTCTCTAGCTGCGGTGCTTCTCGTGCGCTTCTGATGAGAGACAGTAGCAGGGCCGTATCCAGAGTTTCTAAACTAGCGAGGGCCACCATCCGTTATGCCATGCACATTGAGAACAAACTGAAGACTAAAGCTGATTTCAGATTTAATAATTTGTTTAACCCTCTGGAGGCAGGCGTTGCAGATTAGCAACGTAAAAACCTACCTACCTGGTTACTCCACATATGTACTTCATGAGTATTTTTACCTCAGAAGTTCCCCTGAAGGACTTAGTTGTGCGTCCTTTTATCAAGACTTATTTTGAGCCTGAGAGGGTTAACACTAAAGTGACTTGTTTTAGTATGACGTTGCATTTTTGGTTCTTTTTAAAACACAGAAAAGTTTTTTTTTTACCTTGCTGACAGTTTCGTTCGTGGCTGTAAACTTCCTCAGAGCTGACTCTGATGGTGGCTGTTACAACCAGGTGCCTAGGGGGCCTGGGGTAACATGGAGGACACGTGACATGAAGGAAAATTAACAAAATGTGGATGTGTGGATGACCGGCCAGTTGGGAGCTCACGGAGCTGAGAGCTGCGCGAGTGCGTGGGATGTGGGGATGATTCTCCAGCTGGGTGCTCACGGAGCCAAGCGCTGTATGCGTGCTTCGGAACCGAGGATGATCCGGCGGCCGAACGCTGCTGACCAGCTTGCGGCACACAATCGGGGGAGATGTGGAGATCGCCTAATCACATCAGATTACTGCGTATGGGGAAAGGAGCGGTGCTTTCGGAGTTCCCCTGATGCTCGAGGTGGGTGCTTGGTGCCTGTTCTTTCTATGGGTTCCACCGGGTTGCCCTCCCGCTCTCGTTTTCGCCGCTCTCGTTTTGGACGGCACAATCAGCGGGGAATAAATCTGGCCAACCTACAGTATATTGCAAGATTTGATGGAGCCGGACTTTCTCTTCCATCGGGAAAGCAGTCGACTCGCTTTGCACTGATCAACGCCAGATCGGCTGGAAATAAAACTTTTATTCTGAAGGAATTCTTCCTGAACAATAGCTTGTCTGTTCTATGCGCCACTGAATCATGGTTAACCCCTGGAGATTCAGCTGCTATTGTTGAAATGTTACCTCCTAGATGCTCCTTCATTAACATTCCAAGAGCACAGCGCCGGGGCGGAGGTCTATTGACTATATTCAAATCAGATCTTGTCTGCACACCGATTACCCATCAATCAACTCCATTGTCTTTTGAATTAAGTTTGTTTGAATTGGGACGTTCCCCTCCATTGTTATGTGCACTCATTTACCGTCCACCACCCTATAACAAGGATTTTCTTAATGAATTTGCAAACTTCCTGGCAGACGTCTCCTGCAGATATGGAAAAATACTCTTGCTGGGTGATTTTAATATTCATGTCTGCTGTCCTGACAAACCTTTGGTAAAGGATTTCTTAGATCTTATTGACTCATTTAGCATGTCCCAACGTGTTAATGGACCCACTCATGGTCATACACACACACTAGACCTGATTTTTTGTCATGGGCTGCAAATTAGTGATCTTGGCATTCTACCTGCAACTTTTTCTGATCACTCACCAGTTGTGTTTAATATGAACTTAGACTCTGCCTCTCGTGTTGAGTGTTTCCGTCCCAGCTTCTCTCGAACAATCAGACCCAATACTGCTGCACATTTTGCTGCTATTCTTGCTTTGAATTCAGCTCCATTTCAATCTACTGATGAATTTACTGTTGTTGAGGGATTACTTCATGCGCTTGATTCATCCTGTCTGGCTGCTTTGGATATTGTCGCTCCATTAAAATCAAGGCGAAATACATCCCGACCTGACCCATGGCTGAACGAGCAAACTCGTTCCATGAGACAACATGCCAGAAGACTGGAACGTAAATGGATAAAAGACAGGCTTACTGTATCCTTTGAATCCATGAGAGAGGCGTGGTCTCAGTACCAAAGAGCAGTCAGAGGCGCAAGAAATCGATTTTTTGCAAGCATCGTAACGGCTAATTCTAATAATCAAGGTGTGTTATATAAAACTATGAATGCAGTGCTTTCACCAGTTACAAAACTATTTTCCTCTGCGTCTGCTGACTTGTGTAACCAAATCCTGCAGTTTTTCTTAAATAAGATTAGTGTAATCAGAGCTCAGATTCACCAAACCAACCATGTTCCTGATTCAGTCATTCCCCCTCATGTGCAACTTCAAAGCTTTCAGCCCATCTCTCTGCCCTATCTAGAAAAAACTGTTGCTGCCATGAAACCGTCTGGCTCCCCAGAAGATGTTATCCCACCTCGTCTCCTGAAAGAGGTTTTTCCTTTCATTAGCCATAATGTGCTAGACATCTTAAATAGTAGCTTGACATTGGCTGAAGTTCCTTCTGCCTTTAAACACGCCGTTCTTCAGCCAATCTTGAAAAAACCTGGTCTCGACCCCACTGATTACTCTAATCTCCGACCAATTTCCAAATTACCATTTTTATCTAAGGTCCTTGAGAAAATAGTGTATGAACAGATGCTGACACATCTAAATGACAATCAGGTAATGGACATTTTTCAGTCTGGTTTCAGAAAACAGCACAGCACTGAAACTGCTCATGTTCTGGTGTTTAATGACATTTTTCTCGCTTTAGATTCAGGTTTCCATGTGGTTCTGCTACTTTTGGATCTATCAGCAGCATTTGACACGATCGATCATAACATCTTGATCACCAGACTTCAGACTTGGGCTGGCATTTCTGGTTCAGCCCTAGATTGGTTCAGGTCGTACTTTTATAACAGGTCCGCTAGAGTCATGTTGGATGGCTGTTCATCCGAGTCACAACCACTCCGTTGGGGTGTCCCACAAGGTTCAATACTCGGCCCGTTACTATTTAACCTCTATATACTGCCCTTAGGAGCCATTTTCAGAAGGCACGCTGTCTCATACCATCTTTACGCTGATGACTGTCAGATCTACTTTTCATTCAAGCCAACTCAATCAATGCAAGTTCTGTCTAATTGTATCGATAATGTTAAGCTTTGGCTTGCTGATAACTTCCTCCATCTGAATGACTCCAAAACAGAAGTAATCGTTTTTAATCCTCACAGCATCCCGGCTACTCTTCAACCTGACCTCAACTATCTCTCACCTAATGTCTCCACTGTAATTTCCAACCTTGGAGTTAAAATAGACCAGGCTCTGAAGATGGATGCTCAGGTCAATAACACAGTTAAATCATGTTTTTACCACCTCAGGCGTATCTCTAAACTTAAGCACATCCTGAGTGTCCGTCTTCTCAAATCAGTAGTCCACACTTTCATCACTTCACGGCTGGATTACTCCAACTCCTGCTTATACGGCATCAGTAAAGCAGCTCAATCTAGACTTCAGCTAGTCCAGAATTCAGCAGCTAGGTTCCTGACTGGAGTTGACAGAAGACAGCACATTACACCAATTCTAAAATCTCTCCACTGGTTGCCCGTTCATCTCAGGATCAATTTCAAAATCATGCTTCTCACTTATAAATCCCTGAACAGTCAAGCTCCTCCATATCTGTGTCAACTCGTCCATTACTACAATCCGCCTCGTGCTCTCAGGTCTGAAGATAAGCTCCTCCTAGCTCTTCCAAACGCACGTCTGAAAAGCCGTGGAGAAAGGGCTTTCTCTGTCTGTGCTCCCAAGCTGTGGAATGCATTACCACTACTAGTGAGGCAAGCACCAACAATTAGCATTTTTAAATCTCGCATGAAAACTCACTACTTCAACCTTGCATATAATACATAATCATGGACCACTTTCGACATCTGCATTCTTTCTACAATAGAATGCACTATAATTAACATCTGTATTACTGTGGTTCTTTCATATGTTTTTATCTGTTGTTTCACATTCCTTTTGTGTTTTTAGTGATTTACGAATGTTAGTTCTAGTATTTTCCTGTTTTCATTTTTTCTTATAAACTATGCTTTAAATGTCATTCTGTACGTGTTAATTAACTGTAATCTTTTAATGTACAGCGCCTTGTCTGGTTGTAATGCCATGTTGAATGCGCTTTATAAATAAAATGGTATGGTATGGTATGGTATGGTAAAAGTTTTATTTTCTTTTCTCTTTTTTTTTTTTGTCATACTCCAGAAAAGAAACCACCATGGATCAAAACTCATGTAACCAAAACGGGCTCAAACACTAAAAATGTAACAAAACTCTAAAGAGAGCACAAAATCTAAGGTTACCCCTAAAGATTACCCCTGTTTCTTCAATATCAAAGTTCTAAGTGGGAGACAACAGACCAGAGGAAAGGCAGCTCTGCACTATTGTCCCCCTATGGTGAGGAGCTCCAGCAGGTCCTTTAAGCAATCAGCGGCTGATGAAAACCCAGCTCAGCTGGTGCAGGGAGGAGCAACGGTGAGCAAACAGGCCATGGTCTGCAGGCAGGCTCCTCAGATGCAGCATAAATGAGCATAAAAATGCACAGAAAAATGAAATCATAACACAAAACGGCTCCAGCCGTAACAGTGGCGTCACTTCCTACTCCGTTTATCCGCAGGCAGCAGAGGACGTTGTCAGCAAGCTGAACTGGAGCAAAGTCTGAGAAGGCAGGTGGGTCCGGCGGTTCTACATGGATAGTGTGTATTTGAGGCCGGAGGCTAAGCCTAATACCAAGGATCTTGTTGAGGAAAAAGCTCTGTAGCTCTGTGCATAAAGCAACGGTGGGATTTAGACCATCAGACTCATTTAACAGCAGCAGGGAGTTAACTGTGCTGTACAGCCTGGACTGGTCTCCATGATGCTGTGAAATGATAGCAGAAAAGTAGATGTTACGAGCAGATCCAACTGTTCTCTGGTAGCGTGAAAGTGCATCAACCAGGAGCAGCCGAGAGCATGACAGTCTGTCTCTCCTCCACCTCCGTTCCAGCACCCTACACGGTCGCCTGAGGCTACGGGTGTAATCATTCAGCCAAGGGTCAGATGTTGTCGGTTTCTGCCTCGGTCTCAGAGGGGCAACAGCGTCCAGAGCAGCAGAGCAGGTCACACTGAACCGATGCAGAAGGCCATCTACATCCATGCAGGAAACTGACAAGGGCGGAGCGAGGGCATCCGTGTCCAAAACCGACAGAAAGTTGGACAATGAAGCTGCAGGAGAATGGAGTAGGCAGGGAGCACCATCAAGGCCTGCCACCAGTTCCTGTGACAAAGAAGGTGCTTATGCTTCTGTGGTGCATGGCGAACCAAAACAGCTTTAGAGAGATGTCTGACAAATTGGATGTGTCCCGGTCTGCGGCACACCAAATCATTGTGGATGAGCTTCAAATACTTTGCACACTTGGCTCAAACTTTGTCTCCTGGCCAAATGCCTGTGAGAAAGCAACACCTGCTCTTGCTCTTCAACGACTCTGTGGCATCCCTGGTGTCACTGGTGCCATCGATGGGTGTCGTATAAGGGTGCAGAAGCTACCAGTGCGAGGTGTAGACTACATGAACAGAAAGTCTTTCTTCTGTCCTTCTCCAGGGGATTGTAGATGACAGAGGAAGATTCTTGGACATTTGTGCTGGACCACCTGGAAGGGAGCATGATGCAAGGATGTTGAGGGCTTCTCCCTTCTTTGAACCATGGCAGGAGAAAATGGCTGCTTACAGCGTACTTGGAGACCGTGCGTACATCGGGCGAGATTTTCCATTTGTTGTAACCCCTCGACGCGACAACGGAGCCCTGACTTGTGAGGAACAACTTCAGAACAACAAGATCAGTCGTGGTAGGGTGGTTGTTGAACAAGCTTTTGGACGAATAAAGTGCATGTGGAGGCGTCTCCGTGATCTTCAGAACACCAACATCAAAACTGTGGTGATGATGATAATGGCAGCCTGTTTGTTGCACAACATGACTATTGCTGACTTGTGCCAGCTGCACCCCCAGGGCTGCCCAAGAGAGGATGATGACAACTAGTAGTGCTGTCCAAGTTGCAAGACGCTTGTTCTGCTTTTACACGTATTTAGCATCTCTTCTTGTTCTTGTCAGATATTGAAATATGTTGTTAATTGCAGTGTGCCTGTATTTCAGTGGCTCTATTTTATTAAAGTGTTTTCGCTGCTTCACACTCAAGTATTTATTCTGGGTTTTTACTCTTTCCTGTTCTCTCTCTCTCTCTCTCTCTCTCTCTCTCTCTCTCTCTCTCTCTCTCTCTCTCTCTCTCTCTCTCTCTCTCTCTCTCTCTCTCTCTCTCTCTCTCTCTCTCTCTCTCTCTCTCTCTCTCTCTCTCTCTCTCTCTCTCTCTCTCTCTCTCTCTCTCTCTCTCTCTCTCTCTCTCTCTCTCTCTCTCTCTCTCTCTCTCCATTTTTTTACTCACAATTTACTATTTTCCTCTCATTTTATACATGTTTTGTACCACTTTATAAAATTTTTTTATATAAATATTTTTTTCTTCGATTATTTCATTAAAAATAAAAACAAATAAAATATATAAACAATAAGAAATACATAACAAAAAATTAAACTTGAACGAAAAGGAGCAGAATGAAGAAAAACATCTTTCTGCCCCTTTTCCAGAAGAAATAATTTATTTATATACAAGTTCCATTAGTCAGACACACACACACACACACACGCACACACACACACACACACACACACACACACACACACACACACACACACACACAGAAAAACACTTAGGGAAAAATAAAGTTAACAGCTGAAATAGCAGGAAATACTGTAATTACCCGACTATAGGACGAGTTTTTTTTTATTAACAATTATGCAAAAAGGGGGGTCGTCATTTAATCGCCGACTAAGCGTTTACATATACATGTCATATCTTTATAATTCACACATACTTGTCTGGTGTCTGGGGTCAGTACCTAACTGCAACAGCAGAGGTCGTGGTGAGGTCATTGAACTGAAGAAGAAGAAAAATGGCGGGGAGGAATCTGGAGTTAAGCGGATCTAAAACTAGGCAAGTTAACCAACAGCTGCGGCAGAGTTACGACGCAAACTTCTAAATGATGGTTGTCAACGCAGCAGAAGCAACTAACAACTGCCAGGCAGCCAGAAAATATGGCGTTACGGAGTGTAACGTCCGAAGATGGCGCATCCAGAAAGACCGTCTGATAAACGCAAACAGCAAGAGAAAAGCTTTTCGTGGTCCACAACGCGGCCGCTCCCAAGAAATTGACAGGCGGGTGTGTGAGTTTGTTACTGAGAAACGTAACGAAGGTCTGCCCATTACCAGAGCCATCATCCAGCTCAAAGCCTTGAACATTGCCAGGGTGTTAAACATGCCGACCACAGAGTTTAAAGCCAGCACCAGCTGGTGCATAAGGATGATGCGCCGGAGCGGCTTCGCGCTGCGACGCAGAACCAGCCTTGCCCAGCACCTGCCATGAGACTTCGCAGAGAAGCTGCAGTCTTTTCAGCGCTATGTGATTGGCTTGAGGAAAAAACACTCCTACACACTGGATCAGATCGGGAATGCCGACCAAACACCGGTGTTTTTTGACATGACTACATCTGTGACTGTGCACAAAAAAGGTGAGAAGTCTGTTATCGTGAAGTCAACTGGAAATGAAAAGAATCGGATCACCGTCATGTTGGCGTGCCTGGCAGACGGGACTAAGTTGGCCCCGTATGTGATTTTAAAACGCAAAACTGTGCCGAAAGAGCCAATGCCAGCTGGCATTATTGTGAGAGCCCAGGAGAAAGGCTGGATGGAGAGCGAACTTGTGGTCGACTGGCTGAAAGTGGTGTGGGAAACGCGACGCGGCGCGCTCAGAAAAAAGAGAAACATGCTGATTATGGATGCGTTCTGTGGACACCTGACTGATGCTGTCAAAACTCAGGTGAGGAAGATGAACGGCGACCTGGTCATCATACCGGGCGGGATAACAAGCCAGCTGCAGGTGCTGGATATGGTGGTTAACAAGCCTTTCGAGGACAACCTGTGCAGGAGGTACACAGAGTGGCTCCTGTCTAGGGATGGGTACCGAATTCGGTACTTTTTAAGGTACCGACCGAATTCCATAGTACCGACCGAGCACCGATTCACGTCATTTCAAACGGTGCCTCGTTTCGGTACCCGTCCATCATAACGAGAACTTGCCTAGACAGCTGCGCATGCGCAAGAGCGTTTTGTCGTCGGTCGCTGTGAACCAGTTGTAAAAAGAGCAGCATGGTAGAGAGAACGCACGCTAAAGCTTGGGTCCACTTCACTAAATGTGATGGGTAACTGGATGATGAAACCAGCGACAACGATCTAAGTGAGACATCCTCATCTTAATCTGCTCCAGTAGGTAAATATAATTAGCTTTATATGTTAGCTTCCGTTTCGCTAATGGTGCGTTCGCTTTCTCCTCGGAACTCCGAATTTCCGACAAGAACAACATGAACGCCCTCTAAAGTTTGGCTTCACTTTACTAAATGTGACGGGTGAAGACAAAACCAGTGACGATCTAAGTGTGAGGTATCGTTTTAATCTGCTCCAGCAGCTAAATAAACTGTTTAAGATAACGCTAGCTTGGTATGTTAGCTTCCATTGCTACCATTGTTATCAGCTAATGGTGCGTTCGCTTTCTCCTCGGAAATTCTAACTTCCCAGTAGGAAAAATCAACTGAAAAAAGACGGCAAAAGGAATGAAGATACACAGTAAATTTAGTTCACAGTAAAGATGTTTGCTTCAGTTTAATTATCAGCTTATAAAACTACAAGGACGATGTTAAAATACAAACAGTTGTATGTTATTTATCGTGATATTTATCAAATATTGTTATATATTGAGAAAAATATATATTTAATTATAAAAGAGAATTAAAATAATAAACACTCAAAAGTATCGAAAATTGGTACCGTTAAGTACCGGTATCGATTCGTAGGTACCGGGAATTAGTACCGGATCGATTCAAATGTCAAAGGTACCCATCCCTACTCCTGTCCGGTGATCATGCTCTCACACCGTCTGGAAAAATTCAAAAACCGACTGTACATCGGCTTTGTGAATGGATCCTCCAGGTATGGGATGCAGTAACAGCAGAGAGCATCATCAACGGCTTTAAAAAGTGCTGCATATCCAATGCATTGGATGGCAGTGAGGATGACATTCTGTGGGAGGAGGCGGGACCGCAGCGTGAGAGTGACAGTGACTCTGAGCAGAGCGAAGCAGAGGACATCTGTGAGTAAATGCCTCATGCAGACTTTTGAAATGACTTTTGATTTGACATGTTAAGAGAAGTTCTTACAGTTTGACTACAGTGGGGTTTTTTTTTTGTTCAGCACCGTTTGTGTAAAGCACTTTGAGTTGGATTTTATTTGTTTGATTAAGTGCTATATAAATAACATTTGATTGATTTCCTGACAGAAACCCAAAAGCTTCATAACAGATTTTTGTGATTGCATTAATAGGTAAATATTAAAGTAGTCTGAAATTACGGTATTACTGTATTTACCAAAATTTTTCAAATATTAAACATTTTCTTTAAAAAGTGAATTTTGCCTTTTTCTTAAAATTAATCTCTTGGAAAGGGGGGATCGTCTTATAATAGGGGTTGTCCTATATTCGGGTAAATACGGTACTACAGTTAAAGAGCAGATTGTAGAAGAAAGTAGTAGAGTGTGAAAAGTGGTCAGTGTATCCTCCAGCAGTCTAAGCCTATAGCAGCATAACTACAGAGATAACTCTGGATAACCTAGCCTATTTAGATGGAGGCATGTTGGAGGCAGGGCAAGGGAGAGCCGTCTTTACCGACTGTACACTCCACCTCCCTCTACTCCCCCACTTGTCCAGATCTAGGCTAACATCAGATTTTAACTATAGGCCCTATCAAATAAAAATGTTTTAAGCCTATTCTTAAAAGTAGACAAGGTGTCTGCCTCACGAACTAAAGCTGGGAGCTGGTTCCACAGGAGAGGAGCCTGATAACTAAAAGATCTGCCTCCCATCCTAATTTTAGACATTCTGGGAACCACCAGTAAACCTGCAGTCTGAGAGCGAAGTGCTCGGTTAGGAACGTATGGAACAATCAGATCACTGATGTATGATGGAGCTTGATTATTAAGAGCTTTATATGTGAGAAGAAGGATCTTAAAATCTATTCTGAATTTAACAGGTAGCCAATGTAGGGAAGCTAAGACAGGAGAGATATGATCGCTCTTTTTAATTCTCATCAGAACTCTAGCTGCAGCATTTTGGACAAGCTGAAGAATTTTAACTACATTTTGTGGACATCCTGAGAGTAATGAATTACAGTAATCCAGTCTTGATGTAATAAATGCATGAACTAGTTTTTCAGCATCATTCCTGGAAAGGATGCTTCTAATCTTAGCAATATTCCGAAGGTGGAAAAAGGAAATCCTACAAACCTGATTAACCTGGGATTTGAATGACATGTCCTGGTCAAAGATAACACCAAGGTTCCTTACTTTGTTCTCGGAGACTAATGTAATGCCATTCAGGTCAGGTGATTGACTAAGCAATTTCCTTTTCTGGATTTCTGGTCCAAAGATGAGAACTTCTGTCTTGTCTTGATTTAAAAGCAAAAAGTTAAGAGTCATCCAATTTTTTATGTCCTCAAGACAAGCCTGTAATCTACCCAACCGATTAGGTTCATCAGGGTTAATGGATAAATATAACTGAGTATCGTCAGCATAACAGTGGAAGTTTATCCCATGCTGTCTAATGATTTTACCAATTGGGAGCATATATATAGTAAAAAGAATTGGTCCAAGCACTGAACCCTGTGGTACTCCACAAGTAACCCTGGAGTATGAAGAAGATTTGTCATGTACATTTACAAAATGAAATCTGTCAGACAGGTAGGATTTAAACCAGCCTAGCGCTGCTCCTTTGATCCCTACAACATGTTCAAGCCTTTCTAAAAGAACATTGTGATCAACTGTGTCAAAGGCAGCACTGAGATCTAACAAGACTAGAACAGACACAAGATTCTTATCTGAGGCCATGAGAATATCATTTGTAACTCTCACTAATGCAGTTTCAGTGCTGTGATACTCTCTAAAACCAGACTGAAATTCCTCAAACCAGTGTTGCCAACTGCTTTTGACTGAAAGTAGCTGAAGTTACCCCCAAAAGTCGCTAGATGTCGTCACGTGCTACTTTACATATTGATGATGTCATCACGCCACATTGGCGTTCATTTTCCCCATAGCATCTAAAGGATGTTATACTATATACAGTATATATAAATATATATATATATATATATACACAGTATATATATACAGTATATATATATATACAGTATATATATACAGTATATATATATATAAATATATATATATATATATATATATATATACAGTATATATATACAGTATATATATATATATATATATACAGTATATATATATATATACAGTATATATATATATATATATATATATAAACTATGTTATGTGTTAAAGTTATTAATTAGTATGATTAAAATGGCCCAAATTGCATTGCTATGTACAATAAATTCCAAAAGTATCAATAAAGTGACATTAAGACAGATATGGTGTGGTGATCCAAACAGTTCTGTTGTAGGATATAAGTCAGACCTCCTGCTCTCCTCATTCTCACATTTTCCTAAAAAGCTTTTTTTTTTTTACACCTCATAGTTTCCCAACTTCTCTGTTGTGTATTCTCTCCATCGTGATAATAACAGCGCTCCTAGCAAAAGGGAGCGGGTGTCTCATGGTAGAACCATCCCTGTGCCACTGAAGGATATTCAGATGAGCCACAGAGCTGCGTGTGTAAACGAGACGGTAGTTGAAACTCCCGTTGACTTTATTTGCCAAACGCAGGAAAAACCAAAGTGTCTGACGGCCGCAGAACCAGAGATCGCAGGTTGATGCCTGCGCCATCTCCAGTAGCCTGCAGCAGCAGCAGAAGTAAATCGGCAGTCTCTAGCTCTGCAACTGTACCTTTGTCTTCGGCGAATTAGCCCGGCCAAAAACGGTTTATGACTGGTAAGTCCTCGTGCACATGTGCAGATTATCATTCTCTTTCCTTACTCCCGGTGTCGGTACAGGAGCTGCTCAGGTGCAAGATCGGCTCGGGGTCCTTCGACTGCCGATGACGTCTAAGTACGGCAAACCCACTCGGACAAAATAAACTACACATCTATACTGTTGGAAAGAATTTAGCAGTTTCGTTATTAAAATAATGTTTCTTAAGATGTAAGTTTGTGTTTATAATGGTATTTGTAAAATAAAACACTATATTTTATTCATAATGTTGAACTCCTCTTTGAGCACATCCCTTGAAGGATCATAGGTATTAGCAACACCTGTGAAATTGTATTTGCAGGAAAGAAGTGTGTCCTGTTTATTGAAGTATTTTGTGTTTAGAGTTTTTGACGTCTTGTCCATGCGTATAGTTACGCTCATAGCTGCTAGCCAAAACTCTGGAGTTAAAAGTTTTCTGGCTTTACTAAAATACCTGTCTGGACTTATTTGATTGATGGTATTTTTACTCTCTATTAGACTCCAAATGTAATCATTTGGCACGTTTCTAATTCATAATTTGTAATAAGAAAATCGGCGATATTAGCATTAGCATTCCTATGGGTTTTTCCATGTATATTAGCATTGCGCCAACCACTCGCTGCCAAATTGCAGCCTTTGCGATTAGAAAATCTCCTTTTGTCACATCGCAATTTAATTGCACATGCAGTTAATCGTTCAGCCCTAATGTACATGCAGCTCTATGCTAAAAGTGTATTTTCAAAGAGGTAATGATGGATTTCTTTGTAAAAGTTGTCCATCTTTCCAACAGAAAGATTTGCCTGGACCAACGTAACGTGACTGCGTAATTCCGTAAGGTTCATGTTCAGCCAATCAACTACTTAGACGTCATCGGCAGTCGACGGACCCCGAGCCAATTTTGCACCCGAGCAGATCTTTTACCGACACCGGAAGAACGGTTCAGAGTGCAAATGGTTTCTTTGTTGCTAATCTGTAATATCTACAAGAAATTTCTACAGAAAGTAGCAACGGGTCCTGAGAAATGTCGCTAGGGTTGTCGCTAGGCGCTTTTTGGGAAAAAAGTCATTGAGGGGGGTCAAAAAGTTGTTAGGAACAGTGACAAAGTCGCTGAGTTGGCAACACTGCCTCAAACAGAGCATTAGTATTTAAATGCTCACATACTTGGATGGCTGCTATTTTCTCCAGGACTTTGGATAAAAATGGAAGGTTAGATATTCGCTGGCCAGACCCTCTCCATCATGGTGCTCTTTACAACGATCCGCTGCCTTTTGTATACGATCCTGTGCCCCTTTTAGGGCAACCTGGAGTCTACGGCGGTGTTCTTGAACCCAGTCCTCCACTCTGCCTGTTTGAACCTCTGGGACCCTTCCAAGGAGAAAGTCAATAGGTAAGCAGGGTTCCTGACCAAACATTAAAAAGTGAGGGGACTCACCCGTAGACTGGTGAACAGTGGTATTATAAGAGCACAATACCTGTGGTAAATACTGGGGCCAACGGCTTTTCTTTTCAATAGGGAGAGTGCGTAGCAAATCATGTAACGTTCTGTTGAACCTTTCACATTGGCCATTTCCTTCTGGATGGTATGGTGTAGTGCATGTCTTCTGAACCCCATACAGCTCACACAGCTGATGGATTAGTGCACTCTCAAAATTACGGCCTTGGTCCGAATGCAGTCTTGCTGGGACACCAAACTTGTAGAACCATTCATGCACCAGTATTTGAGCCACCGTCGCCGCTCGCTGGTCCCTGGTTGCCACTGCCTGGGTAAACTTTGAAAAAACATCAGTCATCACAAGCACACTTTCTACACCATCCTGAGATGGGTCCAGCAGTGTAAAGTCTATCGCCAATACTTGGTTTGGTCTTGATGCCAGTACATGTCCCATAGGTGCCCGACTCTGAGGACGAGGGGCTTTTGCTAAGGTGCAGCGTTCAAACTGGTGGCACCATTCCTTAATATCTCTCAGCATCAGCGGCCAGTAACATCGCTCTCTGATGAGTTCTGTAGTCCTCTCCACCCCCTGGTGGCCATGGTACTCATGCAGCTGCTTCATGACCTCCACCTTCAATGTCTCTGGAAGTAGCAGTTGACTAATATCCTCCCCACCTTCAGGCCGCTGCGTTTGTCGGTAGAGCAAACCATTTAGCTGAACGACTTTACTCCACTGCCGACACAGCTCCAAAACCTGAGGCGAGAGACTCGCTCTTCCTGCCCAGTCTGGGAGTTTCTGGGTCTTCCAAAACCCCATAAATGTATTTAAGGTGGGATCAGCTTCTTGGAGAGCCTTGAGGTCATCATGGGAATAGGACGGAAAAACTGATACGGCTGCCTGGATGGCTTGTTGAGCCAGGTCAATACCTCTGGGCAATCTCAGCACCGTCACTGGAGTTCCTGGAAGGGGAATGTCAGCCTCCGTGGGGGCCCCAGGTTTCCTTGAAAGGGCATCTGCATTCACATTGGTTCGGCCAGATCTGTAACGAATAGTGAAGTTAAAATCTGCTAGCTGTGCTGCCCAGCGCTGTTCAGTTGTCTATAGTCCACACATAGACGAATACTCCCATCCTTTTTCTTCACTACAACAATGGGGGAGGCATAGGGGCTACTGCTCTCACGTATCACCTGACTCTCCAACAGCTGTCTGATGTGTGCTTTTACTGCCTCATACTCTGAAGGTGGGATTCTCCTAAATCTTTGACGCACTGGCACGTCATCCGACAGAGGGATCTCATGCTCCATCAGATCTGTACAACCCAGGTCCCCTTCATATGCGGAGAACACACTGTCATACTTTCGTAGGAGGGACCGGACCCTTTCCTGGTCCCCACTGCTTATAGATGATAAGTCAACATTTACCATTTTGTCTGACTGTTGGGACACTGAGCTGACCTGGGAAGAGAGAGTAGCCTGGACTGATCCAACCCCCTCCCTCACCCCTTGTGGTAAACTGACAATGTGGGCTGGACCAGACATCCCTACTGGCGTACGAGGACGCAACCACACATCCCTTTCACTCACGTTCATAACTGGGATATATGTGCTGCCTCTGGCCACTGTTACAATACTTTGTGGCACCACTGCCCCCCCCCCCCCCCCCCCCCCCCACCCGGATGCCCCCTTTTGTTCCAAGTGGCTCTACTAACACGCCATATGGAGGGCCAAGCTTGGCTCGAGGGCACGTCGCTGGAACCAGCTTTACTGTGCCAGCCGGCACACATACTGGTTTGCGACCCCCTACTCAGACCAGACCCATCTTGGAGTCACTTTGTTGTACTGAAACCTCCTGACATTTTAGAAAAGCCACACGCCACGCAGAAGCAGCCTGACTGAGTCCTGGTAGCTCAAACAGAGCAGCACCATGTTGCTTAAAAAGCTCATCATAACACTCCTTGATGACATTCATGCCCAATACCCCTGGCACTTTCAATTGGGAAGAATGGGGCAGGGGATCCTCATCCACCAGCACCCCTCTCCTAGGTACCACTTTACCTAAAACTTCCAGATCAGTATCAAAATAACCAACATAAGGGATGCTCAGCCCATTGGCTGCATGAAGCTCCAACCAGGAACATGCCTGCAAGGCCCCTTGACAATGTTGGTTAAAAAAACTCTGTGTAACAGTGGTCACCAGAGAACCAGTATCTAGAAGACACTGAAGTGGAACACCCCCCATTTGCACCAGAACCGTGGGACAATCTCCTACCAGTTTTGACACAGAACTTGTCACACTAGGAATCTTTGGACCAAATCCCCCTCCTTCTGCCCTGAGGCCCTGCAAAGCAGAAGGGGCTAGTTTCCCATCTGCTGGTGGGAGACCACCATCTCCTCTCTACCAGGCTGTGATGCAGTAGCCCTTTTTTGGCGACAGTTCCTGGCTATGTGACCAGGCTTCTGGCAACGTCGGCAGATAATCTGGGCTGCTCGGTTTAGATGTTGGGACCCAGAAGGCCCTTGTAGCTGCAACAAACTTTGAGACAACAGGTTAATCTGTTCCTGCTGTTTTACCAGCATTTCCTTGATTTCTGACAGACCGTCTGAGGCCCTTGGGACCGACTCTGAGGCAGATCTATTACTTCAGGAGTTCTGCACAGCACAAAAAGATGTCAGGTGGTTATTTCTACTTCTTACATCAGCTGGCTGACCCTCTTGTTCCCACTGTATAGCCTCTTTCCTTACGTCCAGCAATGTAAGAGCAGGGTTTCCCCGAACGAGCTTTTTTAACTCTCTACGTAAAGATGGCTCAAGCACATGTTCAGTAAATTGATCTCGTAAGAGCACAGCAGCATCAGACACAACACCAGGTGCATTTACAGTTATTTTCTCCATCAGACAGAAAAGAGCATGTGAAAACTCCTGTAATGATTCCCCCTCCTTTTGCTTTCTAGAAAAGAAATCTTCCTGCAGAGTCACGTAAGATTTTGAGCACCCATACAGTTCCTGTAAAATAGTCAAAATGCATTCAGGGTCTTCTCTTTCAGCCCGGGGCCTATATCTAATCTCCTCCTTTCCTTTCCCTTCAAGGTGATCATACACAAAGTAAGCCTGATCCAAAGGAGATAAATACCTTGCCCTCAGGCTTGCCCGGACCTCCGCTATCCAATCAGTCACTCCAATCCCAACAGTACCTCTAAAGACGGGACACTTTCGTTCCCTCGGAATGTAGAGAATCCGTTCTGTGGCTGATTCCCTTTCTGCATGACATGTGCCACCTGATGTGGAGGGTTGTGAGTCTTGTTTATCCTCATTTGTCTCTTGCAGAAGTTGATTCTCCTCCTGCAGCCGCCGCAGCTTGCTCCGTAGCTCCTGTAGCTCAGCATCCATTGTGCCTTGATCCACGGTCCTGTCGCTCAGCGCTACACCACTTTCCATCAGGCTTGTGGCTCCACCCTAAACCTGCTACTGTTCCAGTTAAAGAGAAAAAAACGGGGGGAAAGAAAGATAAAAACTCCAGAAAACTACTCCTACACCCGATCTATTCAGTAAACCAGCTGTTTTAAAGTATCTTCACAGCACATCTACTTTTTTCAAAAAGTTGCCAACAACGCCAATTGTGACCTAGAGGGTTGGATGCTTGGATCCTAAAACCGTAGGTAATAATAACCCTTGATGAAAACAGCAGAGGCTTATTCACAAGTTTAACAATTTTATTTAGAAGACACAGCACAGGAGATTTATTAAAGACAACCCAGGTCGGGATAAAAATAGGCTAAAACTCTAAAGCACGAGAGGGAGGAGCGACGACAATGCTGGCCCTGGGACTACACACAACGCCATCCAACTACTATTTAAAAGCACAAAGCCGCTGTAGGGAACCGACACAAAAGACAATAATATAAAGAAAAACACTCAGTGCTCCCTTTGACTAAAGCTCATACACGCCACCCAGAAGTGAGTAAAAACCCCGACAAACCCCTACAGCGGATACTCTAAAAGAAACTAGCCTCCCAGAGACAGCACTGTGCTTAACACTAACCACCCGACTCAAATAAGTTTGCTTCCTTCCCCCTCTGGAGAAAACGATTAGTAATAAGATAAAACCAGCAAATGGTTTAATAAAAGAACTAGAAAAGATTTAAAAAAGAACTGGAAAAAACAGTAGCAGGCTAAGGTCTGTGAACAAAACACGCATTGTTAGTCCTATTCTAACGGAACATAAAAATGCTGTGAATGTTATAAACCAGTACCTCATCGGCCGACCGCTTGCCACTGAAAATTCCGGCTGTTCACCCCTCAGTCCTGCTCACACTTCGTAAAGAGAAGCCGATTAAAAATATAACCGTTAACTAAACTGAAGCAAAGCCAGGTCACTCACCACTTAGCCGCACGCACGTCCGCGCCCAAAGCAAGGCATTCGGCTTTTGCGGCTAGACCCCAGCTGCCCTAATTATAGCAGCCCTCTGATTACACACCTGGCCTCCCCTGTGTCAGCGGCATGACACGTCAACCAGAATTACTTCCGGGAACTAAGGTGACCCGGTTACATTATGTCATCCCCATCCTTCACATTTTACCAACACATGTCGGGGACGTAACAGTGCTGGTGCACACCTTGTGGTAGAAAATGAACTGGAAGATATTTCAAATACACTTTAAAAAGGCATTTAAAAGTTAGGGTTTGGTAAAGGTGGTGTGTGTGTGTGTGTGTGTGTTACACATGTAGGACTGCATGAGACAGTGTGGTTCCTCAAATCCATGAATCTTATTATTTGGTTGAAGTAATGGTGAACAAAAATAACTTGTATTTCATAAATGACGTCTCAATAGTGTTTATGATAATATTTGTTTGAATGCTGTTAAAAACAGTTCATTGTACATATTCTGGTTAATAACTGTTGCACAAAAGTCTGATTTTTGAGAAAACCAGATTTATACTTTTGCTAACTGTGAATCAGTTTCCAATTATATTTGGATGCCAAACAATATGGATAATATAGGTATTAATTTTTGATTAGGTTTATTTGCATGAGATAATTACACGAGTGGATTAATCTGGTGACTTTGATGGCCAGCCTTCTCACTTTGCAAAACATCAGCATTTACGTTTAAACTCCAGAAACAGCGAACAACAAACTGAATAGTGAAGAGATTTAGTAAAACACTTTAGAGGCAAACAAACATTTCATTTTCAACCTTTTCTTCTCCAAAAACAAAACATTTAATAAAACTGCTGCCTTTCATTTTAGTTAAAAGAGCTTCCAGATCAGTAGCACATTTCATTCAACACCCTCAGAAGTCCCAAAATATATATTTTATTTATGTTCATTTATTCTGTCCTGTGTGGACTCTCATGTGTCTGTTTAAAGTTGTCGTATGGCTAAATCTTTGTCCGCAGAGCCCACAGGCAAAAGACTTCTGTCCTGTGTGGACTCTAATGTGAGTGTCTAAACTTGTCTTGTGACTAAATCTTTGTCCGCAGAGCTCACAGGCCAAAGACTTCTGACCTGTGTGGACTCTAACGTGAGTGTCTAAATTTCCCTTTTGGGTAAATCTTTGTCCACAGAGCTCACAAGCAAAAGGCTTCTGTCCTGTATGGACTCTCATGTGTCTGTCTAAACTTGTCTTATGACTAAATCTTTGTCCGCAGAGCTCACAGGCAAAACACTTTTGTCCTGTATGGACTCTCATGTGTGTGTCTAAATGTCCCTTGCGTGTGAATCTTTTTCCACAGAGCTCACAAACAAAAGGCTTCTGTCCAGTGTGGACTCTCACGTGGCTGTTTAAACTTGTCTTATGACTAAATTGTTGTCCGCAGAGCTCACAAGCAAAAGGTTTCTGTCCTGTGTGGACTCTCATGTGTCTGTCTAAATGTCCCTTTCGGGTAAATCTTTGTCCGCAGAGCTTACAAGCAAAAGGCTTCTGTCCTGTATGGACTGTCATGTGTGTGTCCACATGTCCCTTTCGGGTAAATCTTTTTCCACAGAGCTCACAAACAAAAAGCTTCTGTCCTGTATGGACTGTCATGTGTGTGTTTAAATGTGTCTTTCGACTAAATCTTTGTCCACAGAGCTCACAGGCAAAATGCCTTTCTCCTGTGTGGACTCTCATGTGAGTGTCTAAATTTCCCTTTTGGGTAAATCTCTGTCCACAGAGCTCACAAGCAAAAGGCTTCTCTCCTGTGTGGAGTTTCATGTGAGTGGTTAAATGTGTCTTTCGACTAAATCTTTGTCCACAGAGCTCACAAGCAAAAGGCTTCTGTCCTGTGTGGACTCTCATGTGACAGTTTAAACTTGACTTATCACTATATCTTTGTCCACAGAGCTCACAAGCACAAGGCTTCTGTCCTGTGTGAACTCTCATGTGACAGTTTAAACTTGACTTTAAACTAAATCTTTTTTCACAGAGCTCACAAGCAAAAGGCTTCTGTCCTGTATGGACTCTCATGTGAATGTTTAAACTTGACTTTACTCTAAATCTTTTTTCACATAGCTCACAAACAAAAGGCTTCTGTCCTGTGTGGACTCTCATGTGTCTGTTTAAAGTTATTTTTTGGCTAAACCTTTGTCCACAGAGCTCACAAGCACAAGGCTTCTGACCTGTATGGACTCTCATGTGAATGCCTAAAATGTCCTTTCGGATAAATCTTTGTCCACAGAGCTCACAAGTAAAAGGCTTCTCTCCTGTGTGGACTCTCATGTGAGTGCCTAAATGGTACTTTCGGATAAATCTTTGTCCACAGAGCTCACAAGCAAAAGGCTTCTGTCCTGTATGGACACTCATGTGTCTGTTTAAAGATGATATGCAGCTGAAACTTTTTCCACAGTCGTCACAACTAAATGATTTTAGTTTTGTCTGAACTTTCCTGCTAGAGTCTACATTTTGCTTCACTCTAACACGTTTCTTATCAACACAACAGCTTGAAGACTTCAGTCCTGAATGACTTGTCACTCTCATGTGTTTCTGGAGAGACCGCTCATGGAGAAACTGTTCACCACACTCTGGGCAGCTGAAAGATTTGACAGCCTTAACATGTGATTTAGAAGACCTGCTCTCCTTCCAGTCTTTGTTATCATCTTTGGTGTTTGGCTCAGAATCTGACAAGAGTTTCAGTTGACAGTCAGAATTGTTGCCATCCTGGTCATCATCTTCATCATTGCTGACTTCAGTCTCTGAAGAGTTAGAATCATATTCATAAAGATTTAGATCTGGATTCCTGGTAGTTTCTGCTCCTCCACAGTCCTCTCTACCACTTTCTGCTTTCATCTGGTCAGTGGTGCTGCTGGTTGGAAGATCTCTGTCTTTAGGTTGGTTCTGATCAAACTGTGACAACAGAACTTCTCTTCCTTCTTCCTTAACCTGATGAGAAACTGCAGAGAATGAAATGTTGGTGGCATCAGTTTTAATCTCATCAAGCTGCTCCTCCTCTTCCTGCTTCATGTTGAGGGGCTCCATGTCCTTCTGGTTCAAAGGAGGCCTCAGTTCTTCAGGAGCTCTTCCTTCTTCCTTAAACTGACACAAAACTACAGAGAATGAATTATCACAGTTTAAAATGAATTTAAATATAACAAAACTTTAAAATGTATTTTACTTTGAAAAACCAGTACTGCCGTTTTTCCCCGTGTGCGAAGGAGCCGGCTTCTGTGCGGTGCGCTGCTCTCACGAGTTAAAGAAAACTACAGGGAGAGAAAAGGTGGAAGAAAGGAACCTTACGTTAGAAGAAGGCATTTTTAGTTCAGACCTGTGAAAACCAGCTTCATGCTAACGCACGCTGCTACATGTGAACAGTAACGTAGTCAATGTGGTCTGTCGTTAATGCGTAATTCCAGATCGGTAACAGCGTACAGCTTCATGTCGGGTCATGTTCCCACCGAGACTCATTTCTGCTCGCATTTTCAGAAGAAGAGGAAGGAAGCCGAGGAAGATGTTGAGGTAACGTTAGATGAAGATGCTCATTGTTCTTTATCGTGACCCAGTTCCCTCTGAGTGATCTGT
This sequence comes from Nothobranchius furzeri, assembly GCF_043380555.1. Lineage (NCBI taxonomy): Eukaryota > Metazoa > Chordata > Actinopteri > Cyprinodontiformes > Nothobranchiidae > Nothobranchius > Nothobranchius furzeri. The sequence continues at coordinate 100,203,448 of NC_091742.1, read as the reverse complement.
ACCGTGATACGTGTGATATTCCCAACGTTCCTATTGGTGACTGAAGGGAATCTAACATGTGGCTAATATATTAGACAAGTAGGCTGAAGTGGAGGAGGTGAGTGAAGGAGAGACAAGTGGAGAGGCAGAGCAAGGAGCAGCATGATGATGGAGAGAGCAGCAGGGAAGCAGAGAATCTGGCTGGGACCCAAAATGTTCCTCCCATGGCTGTAGCACAACAGTCAAGCATTACAATTTATGTCAAGTTAAATAAATATTTTATTTAATTTTAATTAAACATGAGCTGTTTTACACACTCCTGCATTAATGTTCACCAAAAACACACAGTCTCATGTCTCAGAACGACCGTCTCCATACGTCTCTACCACCCTGCATTTAGGGGCGTGGTCCTGGTCAACACCATCTCCTGAACTCCAAACTGAAGGTCAGAATGGGAAAGAAAGGTGATTTAAGCTAATCTGAGCGTGGCATGGTTGTTGGTGCAAGGTCTGAGTAATTCACAACCTGCTCAGTTACTGGGATTTTCACCCACAACCATTTCTAGGGTTTACAAAGAATGGTGTGAAAAGGGAAAAACATCCAGTATGCGGCAGTCCTGTGGGCCAAATGCCTTGTTGATGCTAGAGGTCAGAGCAGAATGGGCCGACTGACTCAAGCTGATAGAAGAGCATCAGAAAAATTACTGATCGCTGACATTATTGCTTAAAATCATAACTGCCTTATAAGTAAAACATCTGTTGCTTCATTAAAATACAAGTGTTATCCTGTGACAGCCTCCCCGTCCAACAGGGAGGACAACGACCTTCCTCAGACCACGCTGGTCTGCGTTATCAGTTATACTCCCATGGGAAACAGCATGTTGACTGAATGCACCTGGTTTTGTTTGAGGGAGTTGTGGTATTGTTTTTACTCCCTACGTTAAACAGCTTTCCACCTGAATCTCTACGGAGCAGTTTAGGAGTGTGATGTGATGTGTTGTGTGTGCTTGCTAATAAAAACCCTCAGAGAACGGATGTTCCCCGAGAGATCCTGTGAACGATGCTTGGGTGTGTATTCATTTCGTCTCTCCACTTTACAAAGTAAAATGGAACAGTAATATTGCTCTAAGCCTCTGTGCGTTTGACTTCTCTCAAGGTGACCTGGTTTATTAAATAATAACCCAGCATTTTTGGTACCGTGACCGTGCGCTCAGACCCAGCCGTGGGAGGCTTTCTCCGGGGAGCCGACGAGGCGCCGCTTTCATCAAAGCCCAGGGGGCTGACTTGCTCCGCTGGCCGGCTGTTCTAGCTCCGCAGAACGTCTCCCGCATACGGCTCTCGTACGTTCGGATTCGGGGCGAATCGAACGCACAGGGGGGAGTAAGTACCTTTTTGATACGCACCTTTTCATAAACAGCTGTTTGCCAGTGTGAGTACGTCAAAGGACGCTTTGAGCCCCGACGGGAGTCGGGTATTGCCCTAGGTCCGGCTGTCCGGTTAAAAACTGTGTGAAACAAACATGAAAGAAAAAAACAGTCACCGGACGCTACCGGAAAAGGTTGTAAACAGAGCTGAATGGACGCATTCAGTCCAACCCCCAGCGGTCACAGGTGTGGCGGTAATAATACAGAATAGCAGATCAAAGGGAAAAGCCACACTAACGTGGGCACTAAATAAAAAGCGCCGCTTTAAAGCGGCCACTATATAGGCGCAAGGCCGGCTGGCAGCCGTGTGTTGGCATAATACAGAAATCACACTGTTGCTTTTGATTATTAAATATGTTTAAGGTGCTGAGGAGGTACTAAAGTAAAATACGATCGCTGTATTTGGCTCAAATGAAGAAAATCAAATTCTAAACTAAAGCGTTTAATTACTAAAATAACACTGCTGTCTCCTCTTCTTCCCACTGGCAACAAGAGGAGACAGCAGAGGGAAGATGCCTGTGGACGGACACAACTTCCCAAAGATCCACGGCTGTGTTCCCAACATTCTTCTCCTGATGCGTTTGAGGTTTATAGTCGACCACGACTACTTAAAGAGCTCACCAGAGCGGCTGGGTATAAGAGAAGGCGGAAACTAAATGCTTTAGCGACCAATTTCCCACACAAGGAGCCTAAACACCCTCGGAGGGACGAGAGACGCTGTCCTGAGCCCATAACCCACTCCGGCTGCTTTGTTCACGTTCAGCCAACCATCGGACACGCCACTCGTCACGGATGAAGCTGAACATTCAGCTCTCCCGTCAGTAAAACAAGCAGTAAGTGTAGCAACTCAGTGTTGTCCACATATATAATATCTGCAACAATGATTAAAGAGGTTTCACTGAATATGCTAATCATCTATGAAGCACACGACAGCTCTGGATGCTAGCACTGCTGACACAAATGTGAGCTCTCTCCCTCTCGGTTACCACGGAGACGCATTTGCCGCACACGCGCCACCGGTTCTGTCCTGCTCTCGCTTCATCCCGCCCTTCTTGCTCTTCATGTTGATGCTCGTGTTGTGACACATGGTCAGTGATGTCATCATTAATGTTTCGCTCTGGTTCAAAGTGAAAAGGCTGAACAGATGACGTGTTGATGTTGCTCAACAGTCCCTACAGGGTCCCAAAGCCGCCGGTGCAACCGAGGTACAACCATATGACGTCACTACCCAGAGTGCAGTGCGACGCTAACAACAATGGCGACCTACGAGTTAAACCATTTTTACTAATTTTATAAAGATTAAGACATCAAGAAGGTTTTTACACCACTTTAATATAACTGATACTAACATTTATCTTTTAAGAAGCACAGAGTTTTGTAACCTGGGTTCCTTTTAAAATGACAACTTTTGTCGCCAATGGCAGTGAATGAGTTAATGATGATGAGGGTGGCTCCTAGAGGCTGAGGTGTAGGGCTAAAGTGTCATCACTCACTTTGGTCTGGTCCAGACGCCGTCTCTTTACTGGTGCTCCTCAGTAGGTGACGTGAAGCTCCAACATCTGAGCGTTCTGTGTTCCTCAGAGGAGAAGAAAAGTAACATTAGCACTGGCTACATTATTTTTACTAGCATCTCAAGGCCTTGGAGAAGCAGATCTTCACTTACCTAAACATCAGACCAGTTTGTCCCAGCTGAGCTCATCAGGGCGTTAGCCTGACAGCCTGTCAGTGAAACACGGCTCCAGCCTTCTGGATGTGGACTCTAAAAAGCAAAGGAGCATTTTTACTGTTGTTTTCATTATTTTACAGCTGATTTGATCAGATTTCTGACGCTCATGCAGACGAGTGTTGGTGAGAGTTAAAGCTTTAATGTATTTTCCTGTCTTAAATGTTCTTTTTAAGTAATCATGTTTTAAAGTAACCCCCAAATTCCACTACCTCCGCTCCGGTCCGCCTTCCGCAGCCGCTCGCTTCCAAACTCAATTTTTACTGGTACCCGCTCTACAACGGCTCCGCTCCGGTGCGGAGACCTGAGGGGGGCAAACAGGCATGCGCGGGATTTTCGAGATCTTGCGATACAGTCCGAGCAATAAACGCGGAAGTTAGATCCAAACACTCGTTGTGTGGGAGAAGCATCGGCATGAACTGTTTAATCTGCCCATCATTTGTGTTGAGAGATCAGCAGTGTTTGGATCAACAAAGTGTGACTACTTTGATAGTGGAAACTGTATTTATGGCTTACTTTTGTGCATTTAAACTTCAGCCGCCATTGATAGTTGTTAAAAGTTGTTAAACCTGTGCATATGAAACAAAAAACGCCTTTTGTTTATCGATTTATTGTGAAAAACGGAAATTGTGCTTGCTCCTTTTCCTGTTGGGCCGTTGTGATTTCTGTCCATTTACTGCGGAGGTGCTCCGGCGTCCGGCAAAAATAGGATCGATTCTATTTTTGCCGGACGCCGGAACAGAGGGCGGCGCACTGCGCCGCACTGCCGGAGCACGGCCGCAGTAGTGGAATTGCTCTGATTGACTAGAACGGGACCGATTTTGCTCCGTCGTTCGTGTCGGAGCGGAGCGGAGGTAGTGGAATTTGGGGGTAAGTCTCAGGGCGTTGTCCTTTCAGCCCAGCTCTGGTATGCTGATAAGACATGTAATTTGTCTCTGTGGGGGTTGGTGGAAGAATCTGCCCGGCAACAGGAATCCATAGTTTCTGAGTGACTCAGCAGTTTTTGGCTGACCAGCAAGCAACTCCATAAAATGGATCCTTCCCCTTAGGGAAGACCCAGGCTGAGAACAGCTCTGTTATTGGCTAGAGTAGAAGGTGTGGTGTCTAGTGATTAACTGCTCTTTGTTTCATTTCTCCTGTGTTTAATAAAAAGTCTGTGGTGGAGAGAGAGAACTCAGAGAGACATATCCTCTGCTTGATCCGTTCCCTTGTGTGGTTTATTTTAAGGATATAAAAATACCCAACAGCATGGCCGGATTATAATACGGGCAAACTGGGCACAGGGGCCCACAGCCACAAGGGGGCCCACGCGAGCAGCAGTCTTTTTTTTTTGTGCAGCAGTCTAACGTTGGAGAAAAATGTTGACAATTAAACTTGCGCCCACATTTTCTAAGTTAACACACATTTTTTTTAACAACGGTAGTTTTTGCATCTTTACTGCCTGCTTCAGCTCTCTCAATTCAATTCGATTTTATTTATAAAGCGCCAAATCATGACAAGAGTCATCTCAAGGCACTTCACATAATAAACATTCCAATTCAGGTCAGTTCATTAAGCCAATCAGAAATAATGTTTCCTATATAAGGAACCCAGCAACTTGCATCAAGTCACTGACTAGTGTCCCCCCTCCCCCTGCGCAGCGGCCGCAAACTCACTGATGCGCCTGCAGCCTCTCAGAGTTCCTGCTGATCTAAACATTGAAAGAATCATTTCATTTTCTGTTCCTCACTTCTGATTACCTTCAATGGTGTCTGTTTGTTGCTACTAGGGTTGTCACGGTGTGAAAATTTAACCTCACGATTATTGTTACCAAAATTATCACGGTTTCCGGTATTATCGCAGTATTTTTTTAAACGTGCTACATTTTCACACAACTAAATAAACCCTGTATATCAGGAAAATATTGTCCTCGGTTTGTGTCTAAATTTTGCCTAAAATGTGTTATTTTGTAATGATGTTGTTTATTTGTTTACATTTTTCCTCTTTAGTCTTTAAAATACCAATAATGCCCATAACTTCTTAATTTTTGTCTGTGTGATGTCATTATTTTAAAAATATTACATCAAATGATACTCAGTACTAGTGTTGTCAAAAAAATTGATACCTAGATATAAATCGATATTAAAAGTGGTATCCAAATTAGATATTCCATCCCTGTGGTATCGATATTATGGACTATTATACACAGCCTTCTTCAAGTACACCGACACGCACGACAGCCAGATGCCGTAAAGCAGCCTCCGCCTCCCAGACAAACAGAAGAAGAAGACGCCGACACTGCTATTTCCCGCGCGAGTTGTCTCCGTTTTGTTTTGTGAACAATGGCAACAGCGAATTCGGGAGGCGCTTCACAGCCCAACTTAGTCAACAACACAAAGAGCAAAAGTGCAGTGTGGAAACACTTTGGATACAAGGCTGATGAGTCGGGGAAAGCAACAGACCATGACAGGCCCGTTTGCAAGGAGTGCTACAAAGAGATCGCTACGAAGTCCAGCAGCACAACAAATTTGGCCAAGCATCTGAGAGACCGACACCCCAAACTGCATGACGAAATGAAACAGGTGTCTAAAATTTATTAAATCTAGTAAGAATGTGTCTAATTGCACCAACAAATTTGAGCTCACGTAGTATTAGCTAAGCTAGCATACCAAGTCCGACACGTAGTTGTATATTCACGCTTATGTGCTTAAAGGAAACTCCCGTTTATTGCAACCCGGACTTCATTTCTAGCATGCAGTACGTTTGTTTACTCACGCTGACAACTTTGGTGCTACTTGGATTCCCCGGGGTATTTAGATCCATCGGCGAATCGCCGTCAGTGTATATCCATATAACGGGTGCGGACGGGCACCCATGGTGCAGCCTCGAAATAAGACATTATCTGCACCAAAACATCTTCATGTCGAAAGGTTTTGTTAGGAATCATTAACGTTCGTTTGGAGCGGGTCTGGGATTTCTAGGCGTAAACAGACTAGCCGCGGCTAATCTAGCCGGCGCTTTTAATGACGTCACTGCCGTGCGCCCTTCTGTTTTCATTAAGATTAGATGTACCTACCGTGGCGAAATTCGTTTTCTCCCTTTATTGACCAACAGAGTTGTTCAAAAGTACAGAACAAAACATACGGCATTACAGCTTATGACAAAAATGCAACTTAAACAGAGTTTAAGCAGCAAAACATCACTCTGCAAATATAAACAAAGAACACAACATAATTCATAAAATTAAAATAGATGGAAAATAACAATTAATTCAAAAACACTGATATGAGGAATTTCATGGCATTTAATTTTAATTTTTGAAGGGATTTACAGACTGAATGAAAAATTTGGGTTCTCGTGCCATTTTAGTTTTAATCTGAGCACAATCCCCACTTGGTGCTTAATGATGGAAAATGTTAAAATTGGAAACTCACAAATGTGTTCCATGTTGATATTTGCAGTAGCATGTCTAAGTGGCTGCTGTTGTAGACCAGAAAGCGTGAAAATTGCTGCTTCTTTTTTAAGTTAAACTACAGCTGAGCTCAACTTTGTTGGTACAGACTGCAGAAAGAACTTTTTTTTTAAATTGACATTTGACTCGATATGCATTCAAATTGTTTTTGTTTCATTTCTACAACCAGGCTCAGGCTGATGCAGAGAAACAGTTGACATCCACAACCAAGCCATTCCAGCCGACATTGCCTGCACTATTTGATCAGCAACGAAAATATGGACCTAAGTCCCCAGAGACTCTAAAACTGAACAGACTTGTTGCTGAATATATTTGTATGGATCAAGTGCCCATTTATTCAGTTGAGAAGCCTGGCTTCCAACAGCTTGTTACGCACCTTAATCCCAGGTATAGCATTCCATCCCGCAATTTTTTCATGTACAGTGAAATCCCTGCTCTGTACAAGAGTATCAAAGATGTTCTACTGAATCAGTTTGAGGGTAAACCATTTTACTCATGCACCACCGACCTCTGGACCAGTAGGGCATCAGAGTCGTTTATGGCTGTGACTATTCAATCCATTACTGATTCTTGGGAGATGACGAGCTGGTGTTTGGGTTGTGTTGGAATTCACTCTGACCACACAGGCGAAAACATCAGGGAGGCATTTGAGGAGGTCATCCAGGATACCTGGAAGCTGGACCTTAACCTAATGGCAGGCCTTACAGCTGACAATGCCTCCAATAATAAAAAGGCTTTTGAGCAGGACTTTTTATGGATCCCTTGCTTTGGCCACAACCTGGATTTGGCAGTCAGCAAAAGTCTAGAGGTAGACAAGGTCTCATCGACATTATCCAGACTTAGAAAAACAGTGTCAGCCTTCAGCAGGTCACCAAAGATGGTTAGACTACTTAAGAACAAACAAAAAGAGCTGCAGTTAGTTGAACACAGTCTCATTCATGATGAGCCAACACGCTGGGGCTCATCCTTTGAAATGGTGGACCGATTTTTGGAGCAGCAACAAGCTGTGTGTGCAGTTCTAGCAGAGAACAGAAAAAAGTGGCACCTCATGCCTAAAGATACAGACATTACAACTTTAGAGACTGTACAGGAAGTGCTGGGCCCATTAAGCTCATTCACTGATGCTCTCAGTGGAGAAAAGCATACCACTCTTTCCTCTGTGCTCCCTCTCACCTGGAAGATTTTCTCAGTTTTAACTGTAGAAGATGATGACTCTCACCTGAAAAGGCAAATGAAGGAACTGATAGCCAAAGATCTAAAAACTCGATACCAGGATGGGCGCTTACAGTTGCTATTAAACATTGCGACCTTTCTTGACCCACGTTTTAAGCTAAATTTCACAACACTGAAAGATGAGGTAAAGGAGCACCTCTGTGATAGCTTAAGAAGCATTTCAAATATTCAAAATGTAGCTTCTCCAAGTGAGACTCGGCCAGCAAAAAAATCAAAAACTGACTTGAAGGGATTGTTGTCTGACATTCAAGGGGAGAAAAAGAAACACCCTGATGCACCTCATGAAGATGAAATCACTTCTGCAGATCGTGACAGGCCAGAGTACAAGCTGAAAAATGAGCTGACTTTGTACCAAACCATGCCAGAAGTACAGGCAGAGCATGATCCACTAACATGGTGGAAAGCCAATCACACTACCTTTCCTCACCTGGCCTTGTTGGCCAAAAAATATCTTTGTATAGCTGCCTCAAGCTGTGCCTCAGAGCGCATCTTCAGTACATCAGGGCTCATTTGCTCCCCAAGAAGGGCAAGACTGACAGAGGAGCACATTGATATGTTGGTGTTTACTGCAAAAAATATCCATATGGCAAAGCAAATCCAGGAAAAAGTGACACATTAGACAAAGAGTAGAGGTTTTGCTCTTTACCTCAATCCTGATTTAAACTTAACTATAGTCTAGAGTTAATAAAGTTTTACCTGTTCAACTGTTTTATGTATGTGCTTTCTGAATGCACATTTGATGACTGACAGTCATATGTTATTGTTACCATTTTATGTTAAGGTATTCATATCGAGTGTTCAAGACCTCATTGGTTATACTTTAAGTATTTTATGTTTTCTAAATGCACAAGTTTGACAGACAGTGTTGTTTAAATATGCTTTTTTTTCCATTTTTAGTTGATTTATTTTCATATTGAAAACAGATTTTATGAGACATTTAATTTGAGACAATTCATGTTAACTTTCGTCAGTTTTTGTATGCACTTTTAAAAAATGCTGTTACTTGAAAGTTTTAAGCACTTTAGTTTATACACTTAATTCTTATATTTAATTTTTGCAATATAAATTGAAGAATGTTATTTTTTGAATAAACTTGTTCAATAAATTGGTGTTTTTAAATAGTATCGAAATCGAGTATCGAGTATTTTTTCCAGTATCGAATCGAGTTTGAAATTTTAGTATCGTGACAACCCTACTCAGTACTCAAGTAGCCTTCTAATCAGATACTTTTATACCCTTACTTGAGTAATAAACCCTATATCAGGAAAATATCGTCCTCGGTTTGTGACCTTCCAGTGAGCTTTGCAGATGTGGGAAAATGTCATCAGGCAGTAATCGTTGTTAAATTCATAATTATTCTCGGAGAGAGACCAACTCTTATCTGCCCCTGGGAGCCCCGTAATGCATAGCGTCATTTCAACATGGCGGTGTCCGCGACACGGTTTATATGCAGGTAGCGGCGCTGCGGCTGCTTTATATAGCCACTCGTTGCATTCTCCCTCAACCCAAATCCTCGGATCACGCATTTTAGCTAAAACGCTAACGTTAGCTTGCCTTGCGTTGACTGTAGAGTTGTGGGTGATGGTCACACAGATGTGTCATGAGATTTGAAGCGTTGCTGCCTTTCACATAGGGCTGGGCGATATGACGATTTTAGACCGTTTTACGATCTACACATCTGACGGTCTGTCATTTTTGAGAGACCTTTTTATCACGATTCACAGCTCTGCTGTTGAAATTCTGCCTCTGAATGAAAAGGGAACTTACCTCAGGCGAATGACACGCCTTTGTTTGGCCCTTAACCAATCAGAGTGAGTCACGGTAATATATTAGTGCCCCGCTTGTTTTCACCTGTGTCTGAACAAACATGGCTTCGGCCGCGGCTGAGAGCGACAACGAGGTTTTCGTTCCGAAGAGGAACGCCTCGTCCGTTATATGGAACTGGTTTGGTTTTTCACCAGATAACAAAGAGCAGCGAAACGTCATTTACAAGGAGAGTGTCAAGGCAAGTGATGGCAACACCACAAACTTGTTTAATCACTTGAAAAGAAGGCATCCCAAACAATACAACGAGAGCCAGCTGGCAGCTAAAGCTAAAAAGCCTGCGGCTGCGGCAGCTAGCGCTTCTTCCAGGCAGCAAACGCTAACAGAAACACACAAAACTCACTCCCTACGACAGAGACAGCAGACGATGGAACAGCGTGACAGATGCAGTGGCGTACCACTTGGTTAAAGATTTGTGTCCCGTGCGAACAGTAGGAGTGGGATTTAAGAACATGATAAAAACATTGGATCTGCGCTAAGAGTTTTCCAGCCGCAAGTATTTTTCGAACACCGCCATTCCACGCATGTACGCTGAATGCAAAGTGAGCGTTGCAGTTTTTTGCTACCACAAGCGATCTCTGGTCCAGCCGCACGTCAGAGCCGTATTTGAGCTTAACTATCCACTACATGAGCAACTGGGAGCTACATAGTATTTTGAACTAGTTCATGTTTGCACAATACGTTTGCAATTGACATGTTTGCACTTTAAATATGTTTACGATTTTAATTTATGTTAAGTTACTTGAAAAACGAGAAAAACTGATTTTTGTAATTGTTTCTCTCAGGGCTTTTATCATCTCTGGTGTGAGTTTAAAATATAAGTGTGTTAGCACTGTGCTGATTATCCCTAATATGAATAAATGTTTATTTATTCAATGTTTCTCTTCTTTAATACGCAATTGAAGTTATGCTATTCATGGATAAAAATCGTGATAAAATCGAAATCGTGATAAAATATTGGAAAAATCGTGATATTCTATTTTTGCCATATCGCCCAGCCCTAGTTTCACAGACACTTTTTCTGCACGTGCTGCAAACAGGATAGCCGTCTTCTATCAACTGTCCCTCGGCATTCTTCAAATATCCAAAAGATGCCCGTACTTCCCACTTTGTCTTCTTTGAGGGATAAAAAATGTCCTGGGCGCTGCCGTCTCCTCCTTTGGCCATTATTTCAGCTTTAGCTTCAAGAAAGTTTTGGTTGTAAACAACAAAGTGCGCATGTGCTGCCGGCAACTTCAGCAGATGATACGGTGGCTGGTAAGGGTCACCGCGCCTACACCACAGCCACGGTAATCCACCGAGATAATATATTTTTTAAAAACAAGACGGTTATTATTTTTGTCAACTCTTTTACCGGGGTTTACCGCTACACCGGTTACCGTGACAACCCTAGCTACAACGCTGCTAATGCCTGTAAATGAACACTGCGGTCAAGTGAGCCGCACCTAAGGCAGGGGGTAAACGATTATTTTAAAAACGATTATTCTGACAATTATTTTATCGAATTGTCGACTATTCTAATGACTATTTAGACAATTAATCTAGTGATTATTTTTCTATTGCACAATTAATAAAAACCAGAAAATCTCTAATAAATTCCTCAAAAAAATGGATAAATTGTTACTGTAAGAGAATAAACACTACAGGCCTTCCATTTTGTATAACACTGCTTTTATTGTGTTGGTTGGTTGTGTTCTGGTGACGTGTAGAACTTGGGAGAGCAGGCTGCTGCCTGAGAGGTGGTTGGAGACGGAGTGTCTCCATGCTGCTTGTTTTGGTCACTTATGAGCGTGAGGCGATTGGTAGCAGCGTCAGATCTAAAAGTACTGAAGGCTATCAAGACAGTCTTGTCTACCAGATTTAAAATGAAAGACCTAGGACAGCTAAAACATTTTCTTGGAATTGATTTTAATCAAAGTACTGATTGTGTAAAAATGTCTCAGACTAAATATGTTGAAAAGATTTTACAACGATTTGACATGCAAGATTGTAAAGTAAGAACCACCCCATGTGAACAGAGACTAGACTACAATAATGAACAAACAAAGATGATGGATGTTAGAAAGTATAGAGAGGCAGTGGGTAGTCTTATCTATTTGTCCACATGTACTAGACCGGATCTGAGTTATGTTACCAGTAAACTGTCTCAGTACTTCTCTGAACCAACCGAACAACAATGGACTACTGTCAAACATGTCTTAAGGTATCTCAGAGGTACTTCTGATAAAGAACTGTGTTTTAAAAAGTGTGTAGACCACAAGCTCGGCCTGCATGCGTACAGCGACGCAGATTGGGCCGCAGATGAGACAGATCGTCGGAGTGTGACAGGTTTCTGTATTAGTCTTTCAGAGGGCGGACCTCCTATCTCATGGAGAACCAGAAAACAACCTACAGTTGCTTTATCTACTTGTGAAGCTGAATATGTGTCACTGGCTGTTCCAATCCAGGAATGTTTGTATTTAATGCAACTCCTAGAGCATATGGATAAGGATAATTATGAGTATAAGCTACCTGAGATATTTGAAGACAACCAGGGAACTATTGCTCTAGCTAAGAACCCCGTGAAAAGACAGCGGTGTAAACATATGGATGTGAAATATCATTTTCTCAGATCTACGTTGAAACAAGGAAAGGTTAACTTAAACTATTGCCCGACTAATGAAATGGTCGCTGACATTTTGACAAAGCCCACCACCCTGTGCAAGTTAACAAGGTTTAGTAAGTTTTTGTTCGGAGGTAAAGGTTAAAGACTTTTGTTTTATATAAAGGACTACGGTCAGAGCAAGTGGGGGTGTTGAGATATGTGCTCTGATGTGTTAAATGTTGTACATGAGACTCTTATTTTGGAAACACTGTTAGAGGAAATGACGTATGCTGTCATGTGGTATGTTATGTTCCAATAAGAATTGTTTAAAATGAACTTTGAACTCCCCCATCCACCAATAAAAAGCAGAGTTTTGGTAAATATGAATCAGCTGCTGCTGCTGCCGTAGACGCCAAGCTCAAAACGATAATTCATCTCGGTGTTTTTGAGAGAAAGCCAGTGCTGCTGCGCACGATATCTGCTAACAGTTACGACCCTTCCTGGGGAGTTTGGCTCGTGTGCAAAAAGGAAGGGACAATAACGGGATTTAAAGTTAAAATGATGATCAGGTTTATTTACAACTACACAAAAATCATAAATCTTTCCATCCACAGGTTGGGAATAATAAACTAATTCTGCCGTGGGGAATTAAAACAAAAGTACAAATAAGTAGGGATGTCCCACTGGGCACAGATTACTGGGTTCTGGACCAAAATAAGGATCTCCAAAGGTCCAAACTCTAAACTGGGTGGTTAAACCAAACTCAAGGTGATATTTTACACTAAACCGAAAACCCACAACACTCTAAATGTAATAAAAGGGAGATCTGCACCACAAAAAAGATGAACTCTAAACCAAAACGTAACAGCTTATCCCAACGCAAGAAGCTGTTAGCAAAGATGCTAACAGTAGCTTTACCAACGTTAAGTTCAAGTTACCAAGTTTAGATAAACCAAAAACACCCAGCAGCAAACAGACCAGCACGGAGGAGAGACTGCTACCACCAAACCAGCTCTCCTCATGTCTGAAAGAAGCTCCTTTATGAAGGGAGAAACGCTCCCGGTGATTTTCAGCAATGAAGCGCTGTGATAGCAGGGAGCAGGGCTGTAATACAACAAGAAAATACACATTCCTCTCTACAATAGAATAAGTCTATTGTATTTTTTCAGCCTTATATTTTACATAAGGCTTATATATTCCACATACTAGTCATTTAACGTATCTTATTTTTATTTTCCTAATACTGTCGGCTTTGGAAAGGATCTAAACACAAAAGTGTAAAACTCAAAAGTATTTTAATGCCAAAAATCAGGTGACAGAAATAAAATCAGGTAGCTAGGACGCTGAAACCAGCAGAGTATGACTGAAACTGAACCGTATGCACTGAGGAGTGAGAGATGACAGAGGACTAGTTATGAGGAGGAGCTGTGAGTGGGAGCAGAGGACAGCAGGGGAACATAGGAGGAAGTCTAAATGAAAATAATTCAAAAGAACAAGAAAGAATCCTAAAAGGGAAAGAAGAATAACTAGAAATAAAAAGCTGACAACAAACGGAGTAGAAAATTCAGTGGAAGGAAAAAAAAAAGACTTGAATACTAAATGAGAAACCCTGAACAGCTGGGGAACCAAACAACAACAGAGCCATTGGTTTTGAGCCACAATGCCTGATATCATTTATTTACATGATAATTTTTAAACTTTAAGTATAAAAATGCCACATTTAATGTATTTTACTTTGTCTTGGTATAAACAGATATATAACTGTACTTTTATGCTGATTATTTTGTTACAGATGGAAAAAGAGGGTCGTAGTAGGGTGTGGGCCTACTTCACTACAGATCCATCCGGTGATTTATGTTTGTGCTATTATTTCCTGTCCAGAGTGAATAAGTTCACCAAGTTAACGTCCACAGACTCAGAAAACAAAAACTTGAATGTTAGATGTGACAGAGTTTGTGTGTTCTGTTGTTTGAGATCTGCTAAATAAATCTTATTTGCATTACTTGGAAACCCTAGTGAGTTATTGAGACAGTTCTTTGGTGTGTAATAGAGAAATAAGTTAGCATCAGAAAGGCAGAGAATGAAGGGTTTAATCTTAAGAACATTTTTATTTTTTGTGAGGGAGATTTATCAGCCATTATATCGGCTATCGGCCTTTGTTAAAAGTTTTATATCTGTATCTGTCCCAAAAAAAGCATATCGGTCGGGCCCATCGACATTAATATTTGGACAATGGGTTTCCAAAGGCTCCAATAATAAGTTTTTGTGCTAAAATGGGAGGCGGCCACCACCGCCATTTTGACCGTGTCACAGGTTCCGTCAAGCCCAGACAATTCCATAAAAGGGAAGAGAGGTGGAGCTGAGGGTGGGGCTGTAAGGCTGGGATCAACTGACGACACCCGGTCGAACTAGCTACAAGCTAACCTGAAGCTAACCCAAAGCTAACGCGGAGGTGGGAGCTAAGCTAACGGAGGTAGCAACCTAGCTACAACCGGAGTTAACTGTGCTCAACACCAGAGCTTCTGAGTCAGAGATACGCCGGGCTCACCGGTGGGTAAAACCGGGTGGAACACAGAGGTCTCGGAGACCTCCACAAGCCGGCAGCCGCACAGCAGACAAGCACCGCTGCGCAGAGCTGCCGCTGGGAAGAACGGGATGGAAAGGTTTCCATCCCAGAGCTCTACAAGCTGTCAACCCGCCGCAGCACACAGAAGCCGCGATCAGACAGCGATGCGCCGAGCTGCTAGGAGAAACAGCCGGCATTCCGGGTGGAAAACATCGGTCTCCCGAGAGCTCCACAAGCCGATAGTGGGAACCCAGCTCCACCAACATGTTATATTTCATCCCATTTTCTAAAGTGCAGCATTATGTTAAATGCACTGGGTTTTACCCTATTACATTTAAATGTCATGGTTAAACAGTACATGTTAAAATCTAAGCCAGACCGAGGCTCTACTGAGGCCTTTCCACGGAGCTAGCTCTGTGGTCACGTGGGTCTGATGCTCATTAATTATACAGAATTTTAGGCTTTTAATACACTTAAACAGAAGAGTGAGAAAAAATTCACCCCCTCAGAGTTGTCATGAGTGTAAACTAGATCATTTAAACCTAAAACATGTTTTGGTACCAGGCTGTAAACATGTTTATTTCTGCTGTGAAATTGGTATTTTTAACATGGGAGTCAATGAGGATTTGCTCGCTTCTGACACCAGACCCTAGTGGATGAGGGTGGAACTGCAATTTTTGGTACGTCCGGGCTGGGCTCAATTTTAGAGCCACATTGTGGGGGCTTGGTCGGGCCCTACTAACTACGTCGAGTACTACCTGGTACCAAAGTATGAACTACTTTTACTGTGTACTTTTTCAGTAATTGTACTACAAAATACGTCCAAAAAGCTAACGTGCCGTGTTTGAGATAGGATAAAATGAGATTTAGAAAAAAGGACACTACGACATCTGGAGACTCATTCCAACTGTACCAATTGTACCAGGTGGTACTATTTTTACTTTTATTGTTCCTTTTACCTGTTATTGTAATTCAAACTAAGTTAAAACAGTCATTTCTTTCAGATACAAAGAAAAAGCTTTTCAAAAACGATAAATGCTATTTGACTAAATTCTGGACCATTTATTCATAAATGCAAACTTCTATCTAACAGCCAGTACGGGTTCAAAGGTGACAGTAACATAATGTTTGACGGGGAGACTTTACAGGACCTTGTGAGCGATGTCAACTCAATTTAACAAACTAATAACCTGGTTTAATTAAAAAAAATTGGTATACTGTGTGGGAATCATATTTGGAAAATACAATTGTAAAGTCATGATAGATGGTTTAAGTACTTTAAGATTTAATGAAATCTAGTTGATGGGTGATAGACCACAAGATCTGCCGGAAACCTCGCTTTCAACATACTGTACTCAACCTAAAGTATTTTGGAGTATTTCAATCCTTAGTTAAGCAAAATCTGTACTGAATAATCAAGCATTACATTTTGTATATTGGTCACTTTTTGGCCACATTCCAACTTTTGCGTTGAAGTTTGGGAAAACACAACTCTTCACTTCAGAAAAGAGCCATCAGAATACGGCAGGTTACCAGAATCACATTAAAGAGTTATTTATAAACGCCTGCTAAAACTCCCACACCTGGTTGAACTTCAAACAGACCAGCTTGTACAAAGAAAGAAACAAACAATTACCAAGTCATTTGTATAAAAATTTTATCTTACTTACTTTTTACTTTTGGGATCAAATTCCCTCTGGGATTAAGAAAGTTTTTTTGAATTGAATTAATTGAGAGGGGGATTATAACTCCAAGGGAAGCATCAAACTCTCAACCAGGACTGTTTGAAAAACCATGTAGAGAACGTGCAGCCCACTCTGTGGTGTGCAGGTGTGGAGTAACCTCAGTCAAGACCTGAAGCAATATCATGGGTTTATGTTTAAAACAATAAGAATATAGACGAATATGGGAGATGGAGTTGATGGTGCGTGGCTCCAACGCCGCAAGTAGGAATGTATATTGTGCAGGACTTTTATCCTGTTGGGTGTGTGTTTGTAGATAGTGAGGTTATTGGTTCTCCGTTGCTGTAACTGTTACTCTGTGATATGCTATGATTTGGTTGATACATTGCAGTGTAGAAGAACAAATAATACAGTCGTGGCCAAAGGTGTTTAAAACTGCAGAAGTATTGGAAACTGGAAAAGTTTCGGAGTTTTTATAATAATTAGCATAAACTATTTTTGGAAATTACATTTTTCTTAACTTTTGAAAAAGCTTTGGGATTTTTCCATTTAATTTGAAGGAAAATTACTGAAAAAGTACACAGTAAAAGTAGTTCATACTTTGGTACCAGGTAGTACTCGAGGTACTTAGTATGTAAGTATAGGTGGCCTAGTGTCCTTTTTCCCAAATACTGTTTTATCCTATCTCAAACTCGCCACTTTTGGCTTTTTGTACGTACTTATAAGTAGAATTACTGAAAAAGTACACAGTAAAAGTAGTTCATACTTTGGTACCAGGTAGTACTCGTGGTACTTAGTATGTATGTATAGGATGCTTAGTGTCCGTTTTAAAAACACAATTCTATCCTTTATCAAAAAGGCACATTTAGCAGCTCTGCGTCATCCTGACGTCAGCCCATTCTGTCGCTGCTCTCCAGCAGCGAGACGGTGTTACCATAAACTACCGTATAAACGCGCACTTCAATTGTAGGTGCGGCTCACTTGACCACAGTAAAAGAACGTGTACAGTAAAGTTAGCCGACATTTTAGAGTGATATGAAGCTTACCGCTCTGCTGCTGTGTCGAGCTGGGTCCAGCCAGCCGCGGGGCCTTTCTGCTGGGCTAAACTAGTTCGTGTCGCACCGCCACGGCTCAACAAAAGCCACCACACCTATAAAACACACTTTTGTTGCCTTTTCTAAGAGATGCTAATGACTCCAACTTGTTGTTTCCGTTTCGGATCTTTATTCCGGGTTACTGTTGGCCGCAGCCCACGTCTTAACTCCAGCAGAAACACCGTTAACGATCTCCGATCACACTAGCTCGTTTTCTTCTAAACTACCGAACCGGAACTCTGCCGGCCAAGAACATCCCTTCAACATAAAAGTCCAACCACAACAAATCGCAACCCGTTACACTACTGTACAACAACGTAAGAAGTGACACATATAGCCTGTATTTGCGCTCTTATGCTAACCATAATAGTAGTTTGAAATAATTTAAATATCATGAAACGTTACATTTTTACCTTATTTTGAAAAGCCACTGCCTTCTTCCTCTCTAGCTGCAGTGCTTCGAGTGCGCTTCTGATGAGAGACAGTAGCCGTGTTCGAGATGAGCCAGTTCTGCGCAGATTGGATCACCGGTGATCGGCGCGCAGTGCATGCCGGTTAGATTTGTGTGTTTTATTTTTTTAAATTTAGACATTTGAATAACAAACATACATGGTAGTGTAGAATATAGAAAGGGTATAAAAAATCCACATCTTGTAATAACAAGTTGAACAAGTTATGTATACAACTACAAGTATACTTAATTTCAGTGGCGGCTGGTGAAAAATATTTTTGGTGGGGCTGTGCTATTTTTTAATTTTTAAACAAACTTGTGCTTTCTGAGCTTTGTGCACAACTTCACTATTTCCTGAATTAAGCACAGCTCTTTTATTTCCTGTCTTACATCATTGGACAAACTGATTAATCCAGGTGTGTCTGACTATTGGCACGCTGCCTTGCGGACCAAGGTTGAAAAATACTGCATTAAATAGCACATAAAATAACATGACCATAAATGGTAAATAGGCAATGCAAGAGGCAAGTAACAAAAACATTTTGTTTAATTTCAACATTTGAGTGAACACCAAAAATTATGAGCAGGTCACTGTTACAGTAATGGTAGTAAACACTACTTAGACAAAATGCCAGAAATTTACACTGTAAAATATTTCTGGAGTGTTGTGCCAAGGTCAACTTTATACAAAGATCGAGTGGATGCATTTGTGTGTGTGTGTGTGTGTGTGTGTGTGTGTGTGTGTGATACCTCATTTGTACAGAAATTTTGCCCTTCTGTCCTTCTGAGTGGCAAAGCTCTCGATTAGCTTTTTATTGAAGTCAGGAATGTTTGTGACAAGCTTTTTTTCCATGGAGAGCATGGCAAGAGCATTCAGCCCATCCTGTGTCATGGTGTTCCTCAAGGAAAGTCTTAATCCTCTTTAAAGTAGAAAAGCACCTTTCTGATTCGGCTGTGGTCATGGGTGTGGTGACAAGAATCTTCTTTTGCATGGCTCAGGATGGTGTGAAAAACCTGTCATATGATAAATAAAAACAACAGATAAGTACATAGGAAACACTTTTATAGGAAATAATGTCATCAGTATCCTCTTACAAATGTCATATTTCCCAGTTTTTGGGACAATAAAACATTTCTGATTCTCAATCAGATGTTTTTACATTTGAGGTAAAAACATCTAATTGAGAATCAGAAATGTTTTATTGCCCCAAAAGCTGGGAAATTTGTTTGCTGCAGCAGAAGTGTAACAAGTAAAATGGAATCAGATATATGTATGTACAAATTTACATGAAATACACATTTACATGATTAAATATGTATAATAAGTATGTGTGTTGAAATTAGTTTTTACAGTTATTGCACATTAAACATGTTATTAAACAAATGTCCCGGTTTGTGGGACAACCAAGGATTTCTGATTCTGATTGTCTTGTTCACAGAAATGTAATGTACAGCTTACCTCTGCACCCAGCTGCTGTTGTTCCCTTGTCGAGCTGCATGGCAACGTTAGCTCTGCTGCCTAGCATGGCTAGCTTCACCGTGTTGTTGTCCATGTGTGCCCGGGATGACTCGTGTTTCTTCACCTTCTCAGAAAAATGTTTCATGTCTGTAACTCCTGACTCATCCATGCCTTATCTGTCCCAGCCATTTTGAATAACAAACACAGAAAGCAAAATAACGCATTAGCGTGATTGCATCCAGCTAGCCAAGCCTTCCTGGTGTACCAATTTCGGGAGAAGCCTAGTGTGTACAGTTTACCTCTCTCCTTCTCCTGCTGGCTTATCTTTACGTCGGGCTGATCTGGTCCAAGCTCTTTGACATTAAGTTTTTCCACCATAGTTCTCCTCTCGAACGGATACTGGAGAAGAGACCGAACTGAATTCAGTGGCTGCTGAGATCCGGTATCCATGCTGGTTGTAGTCACCGGCGGCGTCCATGTTACATCTGTGTCACGACCAAAAACGACTCTGCCGAGTTCTACCGAACACCAACGAATCCTTTGGCGGTAGCTCCATCGCCCATCATGCTTCTGAAACGTTCTGAAACGTCGACGCTGATTGGATACATTCCCATTCCTACCCTTTGATATTCTTGTCAGCAACTGGACGGCTGGTCTCGTCTTGTTTGGGCGATTGAAAAACAGCACACAGCCTCCACCGCTCGGCAGAGACCGGCAGAGACCGATATAGAGATCTATATATATATATATATGATTAATTTTTGTTACAAAACACACAATTAACTTAGAATGTGTGATTATTGTTAATTTTATTTATTTATTTTTTAAAATAAAAATTAAAAACACGTAAAAACTGGGAGGGCGGCGCCCTATCACCCTCTACTGGCCAGCCGCCACTGCTTAATTTGATTTTAAAAGACGCGTTTAAGGAGGTGAAATCTAAAGAGTTTAGACCGCCAGAACACAATTTGTTTATCATTACATTTTTATAACATAATGTATTCTCTTTTTCCAAATGAAGTTAAATAATATTTTATCAATTGTTGTGCATAGTTCTTTCGAAACATCAAGTGCCATAGCTGCATAAATAAGTCGGGAGAGGCCTTCAACTTTGGCTACCAAGGATCTTCCGGTAATGGATAAATCTCTTTGAAGCCAACGACTAAATTTATGTTGTATTGCAGTTATAAGAGGGTCAAAACTTTCAGATAATCTGGCATCTTGGTCTTTTTGAATGATAATACCAAGATATTTAATGAAAATATATATCTCTCATATAAGCTCTTTCATATATTATTATAAGCTCTTTTATATGATTAAATATGTATCTCTCACTTTTGCCCCTTATATATTATCATAAATACATTATTATATGCCTTTTCATGGAATCTTGTTATAATATCAAAGACCTCTCTGTGCCTTTTCTGCTCAAGCTGAACAGCTGCATAAGGGAGTGAAAGCGTTCCTTCCTTCAGTTCCTCAATACAAGAACAACTGTCTTTGTTAGCAAAGGATGTTGCAGGATGTGTCCTGATCATCTCAAGGTTGCATGTCCTTGGGATGAATTGGTCTTTCATTAACAAGGCTATTAGCTGACGTGCGTCTGCAGGTGCAGATGATGGCAGAATTACGTGTGTGTATGGCAAACTACGTATGTAACATTCCTGTAATCTTCAATAAAAATCAGCCGTTTTCAGCAGAACGGCGAGAGTCTGTCCGAAGCATCTGGCAAGAGCAGGTCGCGGGACTTGCTGCAGAGACTCTCCCCCTCATGAGCGGTGAAACAGTGAATGGACTTCTGATCATTTGTCTCCTCGTTCTGTCAACTTAAAAGGTGTTTAACTCCATCTACTCCGTACCCGTGCTTGGTCTAACGGAAGAGAGACCAACAAATTTGGCGTCACGAACAGGATTTTTTCTTTTTGAAGAAAAAGGAGTTTTTGGAGGACAATTTGACCAACCGACCCAGTGAACGATCTTGGCACAGAACACCGCGGTGGAAAACAAGGTGAGCAGAGCCTATTATCTAAAATCTGCTCATTGGATTTATCCAAAGCCTTTGTGTCCAGAATCATAGTAGCTGAGGTCCTAAAATAATAGTTGGAGAAGAAAGTGGAGACAAGTGCAGAAAGAATAAGAGATTTTTTGTAATGGTTTAATGGTGAAATGAAATGAGGATTTTTCTAATGGTTTAATGAGTAAATGAGAAAAGGAAATAGTACAGATGAAGGGATGGTGACCCAGGGCTAATAGAGTAGCCCTAAAGTTCCATTTCCAGGTCGTGGCTGACCACACTATTTGCTGACGAGCGGATAGAATATATAACGAGGTTATATAATGCTTGGCTGGATCCATAGGTGTGGGAACCCTAAAAGTCCACAGGTCAAGGACCTGGTTTTTTGTGTTAAGGGAAGGGGAGGCTAAAAGAGAGCTCCCTGGATTTTAAGGTCAAGGACCTGGTTTTTTTTGTGTTAAGGGAAGGGGAGGCTAAAAGAGAGCTCCCTGGATTTTAAGGTCAAGGACCTGGTTTTTTGTGTTAAGGGAAGGGGAGGCTAAAAGAGAGCTCCCTGGATTTTTAAGGTCAAGGACCTTTTGCATGAGATGAGAAAAATGTTCTGAGGTAACTGTTTTTGCATAAGATGATAAATGTTTTGACTGCTTCTGTGTGAAGAGAGCAGTGCTTTTGGCTATTTCTGCGTGCTTTTGGCTGTTTTTGCATAAAATGAGCAATGTTTAAATATGACAAGCAGCCCAGTTGAAGCCACGAGAAATAAGGTTTTATTGAGAAAGTCAGCGGAAGAGGCGATGAAGAAAAAAGGGGTAGATGTTAACAGTAGAGGTAACTGGAGAAAGATTTGGGAAGTGAAGGCTGCAGAATCGAGAGAAAAAAGGCACAGCTGTAGACAAGCTTCACTGTGTGTGTAAGCTGAGTTCAGCCTGTGTGTGTGAGGCGCAGCAAGAGGCTGCTTACGGCTCTGGATTGAAAGTGCAGCACTAGGAGAGTGCAGAATGCAGAGCAGAGTTTTGGGAGCTCCGTGTGTGTGTGTGTGTGAAGGCCTGATGCGGTACCAGAAAATAAATAAATAAGATAAATAAGAGCTTTAAAAAGTTGCAACTCGTATATGTAAATTACACTGCAGTGCTAAAATTAATGTTTGGAGCTACGCAAAATTCAAATTCTGCAACCCTGTTCTGATCAGTCTTTGAACAGAACACCATAAGTTAATAAATAAAAGGTTTTTAAAGTAACATATGCATATGTATGTGTGTATGTATGTATATGTGTATATATATATATACATATGTAGTGTAGAAGCGTGATAATCATTTGTGTGTGGGGCAGCATGTGAGTGACCCCGATCTGGGGGTTAAGTGACCTGGAGATGAAAAAAGGGAAAAAACCACCAAGAAACGCAAGTAAGGATGTAAATGACAGCTTTATTTTAGAAATATAGTCATATAGCTGCTAAACAGTAAAATCAAAACAGATCTGCAGAAAATAAATATATAAACTATTCCTCAGAGCGCTCTCAAAAAAAATTGCAATTGGATTTGCTCTAATGTTACATAAGGCCTGCTTAAAAGCATAGTAAGCATTAAATTCTGAAAATAACCAGTGCAGTGTTAAATAAATTCTGTGCTTAAAATATTATATATATAGAGAGAGAGAATAAATAAGTGACGAACTGACTTACCTTAAAAAAATAATAATAATAATAAAAAGAGACTGTGACAAACAAAGAATGTCTCTGTGCCTTGTGAATGAGTGAATGTGTGTCTTCTTGCATGAGCTGCTTTCGCTGGATCTTCTGAATGACTCAGTTTTTAATAGAGGGAGCAGCTGCTTGAGAAACAGGGTGCGGTCCATGTTTTTACTAGACGGTTATTTAGTTCGAGAGACTGTGGAAACAATAGAAAAAGAATTTATCGTTAGTGTGAGGACAAGAAAATCCTTTAAAATCCAAAAGTTGTATGGTTGTGGTTATAAAGGAAGTATTTTGTCTGATTATGGGCCGTGGAGTCAGCTGGACTCCCTCGCTCTCACAGTTTTCCTGTGTAACATGCAGTTTTAAGCAATTTGTGACTTTAGAAAGGATATTTTTCGGTGTTTTGGACGTACCTTAAGGCTTCTGGTTAGGGTATTCAGGAGATCCTTCCTCTCGGACAGATCTAGTGAGAATGACTGGAGTTTCAGCCTGGGGACCTGACTCCACCCACTTTTACACACAGGAGTCCCGCAGTCTAAAAATAGCACAGGGTACTGCGAAAAGCAGCTCTGAACCTCTCAGGATCATCTTTATGAAAACCATAAAATTAACAAATAATCAGTAAGGAAATAAAATATTTGTTAAATCTTGCTATAAAACAAAATCCAATAATTGTCTTGCCTCAACTTTAAGAACCATTAACGTTAATGGCTGGATTTTGAGATGCTGAATAATGAAAAAACAGATAAACTAAGTATTATTTCCTGTAACCTGGCTAGAAACTGTACTAGGCTGTTTTGAGTTAAAAACTGGTAGTTATTTTCCCAAAATAAAATAGATAAACAAAAAATGAAAGGAGGGATCTTGCATTTGGGATAGATTGTGCCTAAAGTTTAAAACCTGTGTAGAACCGACTTGACGATTCAGAAAAATTGTGCATAGGAAGTAGTCTAGATTTACCTTTGAGTCAATAAAGTCGACTAAATATTAGAAACCATCGTTGATTTTGATTTGTAAAAGAGAAAGTTCTGTCATTTTAACTCAATCAACATATTTAAGGAAAACGTTTGCTGTGCATTGTGGCAGGCATGAACTTTACTGGGTGGGCCTGTCACAACCAGCTGCAAAGAATGTTTGGCTCTGACTTCTATACAAAGAGAACCTGGAAGCCCTCACCAAAGAGAACCTGGAAGCCCTCACCAAAAGCTGTGACTCATAACATAAAGACGGGGAGCACTACAAGATGGACAAAGAGGCAGAAACTTATTTGCCCTGCTGCTGATGAAACAAAGTACAAAAGGGGGAGCATGTGTGCTAACATGTGAACTTTAATCAATGACGGTGGTCATCCTGGACTTACAAAGAGAGGCTCAAAAGAGACTGTTTCCTATGGTTACACCCAGTAAAAGAGTGCTTGCTGCAGTCAGGTAATGAACAAGGCTTTTTGGCAACAACCAGTTGAATTGATGAAATGTCAGAACTGTGGAAAATTTACTAAACTACTGTAGAACATAGTTAACTGAGAAAGTTAGCCTAAAAAAAGATAATAATAATATCAATAAATGAATAAATAATAGGATTAGTAACCTGGATTTCAGCCCAACTCATCATTGGACGTCAATATAATCTTTATTGTCTTAGGATTCTCAGCTGCAGCGGACATGCAGTAAAGCCTTATTTTCTTTTCAAAAAGTCATTCATCGGCGTCATCACTTATCTTCATTAGTTAAGGAAACGGTGTCTATTTATAAGTCTAGGAGAACGCTTTAGGCTTCAACAGTTCTCTCCTTCGAGCAAACATGCGCAAATTTCCGGATAGTTTATAGTAACGTTCCATCCCATTCCATTCATTGCATAAAAATAAACATTAAATGAATAATTTGGCATCCAGCTGACTAAATGATTCATGGAACATCTCATCCGAGACAACAGTGTTGTTTCAGCTCCGTTGAGTTTCCCAACAGATCTAGCCAAACCTAGCTGATCCTATATTTTTCTATCAGCTGTAAGTTCTAACGTAGAAAATAATGTCACAAAAATATTGAATAATTGTACCCCTCATTCGATAAAAATTATGTTCACATTTTTATCTTGTGAAATCTTTAACATAATATTTTTAAATGGCCTTTTTGACGACAATTGGCTAAAAAGTCTTTAAGATTATCATCACAGGATGGCATGATAAATAAGTAAATAACATAAATAAATAAATAGACAAAAATAAGAGAGAAAAAGCAAAATTAATTAAATGAAACGTAATAGTGATAAAACGTTAAATTGATCTAAAATCTGTCATTCAGCGCCACTGGAAAAAGGAAGAGGATAGGGGAGTATTTCTTAGCACAAATCGCGTTATTGATTTAGCAATGCAGCTTAATTTCAGATGCTTTAAGGATGATATTAACTTGTGTTATAGATGGAGGAGTAGCACAGAAACACTTCTAGATGAGGAGATAAGGAAAAAAAAAAACTGCTGATTACCAATACTATGCACAAACAAACCTGTAACTGCAGTTTCGTTATTTATGAATTAACCTTAAGTAGTGAATTAATTCTTAGGATTTCTTGTGCGAGTAGTGTTCCTAAAAAAGAAAGAAAGAAAGAAAGAAAGAAGGTAAGAAAGACAGGTAGTTTAGGTAAGGGACAACCTGAAACTATTTGGTTGAATTGATAGTAAAAGTGGTTGTCCTAATTTTTAATTGGAGAGATCACACCGCAACATGAGTTTAGAACGGCAGTTATGGGAAGTTTTGTTGGATTAATTTGATTACACGCTTTAGGTCTTATTTTTTTCTTTCCACTGATTTAGCGTTAGGTTAAGTGTTTTCACACTTTCGCTTCAGTCTGACATTTGCTTGGTGTGAGAGGGCACAGAGACGTGTATGGACCGTGTGTTTGACTGTGTTTGTCTTGTTTGTTTGCTTATTTATCTATATGGGCGTGGCTGAGCCTTGAGAAACATCAACAAAGACATTGGACTATTCTGAGTAAATTAACCAATTCAAATTCAAATTCAGGATCCTGAAACAATTTGGCTATAACCTCTAATTGATGAAGGACATCTTAAGAATTCATTGTACAAGGCATCATCTCCAGTGTTGCTGGAACTGTTATAAAACCCATGCATGGTTGTATATTTTAGTTTGATCATTTATACTCATTGAATTATTGTTGTTTGCTTTAGGTTTTAATTTCTTTGTAATTTTTTCTCTGTGACACAGGTGGAGATGCTGGTGGCAAAATGGATCCCACACATTTCTTTCTCCCACACACATTCTTACTCTCTCCCTCTCTCTCTGTGTATGTGCATGTGTATGTGTTTGTGTGTCTGTGTGTCCATGTCGTGATGTCACTGTACCTTTAATTGCGCTTGCTGTTCGTAACTGTATGTGTCTGATGTTGAAGGTATCAGAGGCTAGGGTCAGTAAGAGCTAGGACATTTTTGTGCATAACCTTTAATCCCTAGGCGATCGGTCCGGGGAACTTCTGGTCCGGCCGGAGTGTGAATCTTCCTACCAACTATCTGCCAAAGCTCAATTGGACTGCACAAGTCGAGAAAGCCTTCATTGGACCAAAACTACACACACGAAGAGGCTTCGCCTTCGGTGCCAGGCGTCTGGGTCCTGCTAAAAGTCACCAAAAGGAAGTGGACGGAACCAAGGTGGACCGGGCCATACAGGATCACGGAGAGGACATCACACGCTGTCCGGCTGGACGGGAGGATCCTAACCTGGAAGAGAAGCAGCCGACATCTGCCTGACCAGAAAAAGTACCCAAGGACCAGGACGAGAAGCAGCTGACATCTGCCTAACCAGAAAAAGGATCCAAAAACCAGGAAGAGAAGTAGCTGACTGCAGTAGCGTGCCAAGCTACCAATTCTGCGGGACGAGGTAGCATGCCAAGCTGCCACCACATCCTGCAGGACGAGAATCATGACATCATCACCCCCTGCAGCTGCCTGGAGCCAGTGAAGGGTCCTCAACAGGGGGAAGAAGTAGCCACCCTATGAACATTCTACAAGGGTTCTATTTAACACCCTCATTTATTTTACAAGGGTAATATTTTACACCCTCCACCTGCTGACCCAATTATCCAGATGCCCTTGTTACTAGCCAATCCTAACATCTATTTGGGAGGGGAACCCTCTGATGATAGTGATGACTCTCATGATGAAGAAGATGTTGTTAGAGTGTGAGAATGTTCAGTGATTAATGTAACGACCCTTTCACTAGTTCATTTTTATGATTTTTTTTGTTTGTTTTGTTTTATTTTTTGTTGATCATTGATGTCCTAGGCATGCACACTCTATGCCAACAGGTGTTCGCCCCAAAATTGAGATATGACAAATGGGGGGACATGGGGGAATTTTCCCTATAAACATATGATAATTAGGGTTTTTCGCCCTCATATGGAGTTGCATGCGATCCATACATGTTGTAACATGTTCAGTTGAAAGTATGATCATGTTTTTTGTATTAGTTTACTGCTAGAAAGATGAGTAAATGTAATCTGATTGGTTGTTTGTATTGGTATTTAAAAAAAAAAAACTTTGCTTATTGGATTCTTTTTGATGGAATTTGGTGTTATTGTTTTGATTTCTTATATCTTTATTGAACTCTTAAAAGAGTTCAAAAGGGGGATTGAAAATATATATCTCTCATATAAGCTCTTTCATATATTATTATAAGCTCTTTTATATGATTAAATATGTATCTCTCACTTTTGCCCCTTATATATTATCATAAATACATTATTATATGCCTTTTCATGGAATCTTGTTATAATATCAAAGACCTCTCTGTGCCTTTTCTGCTCAAGCTGAACAGCTGCATAAGGGAGTGAAAGCGTTCCTTCCTTCAGTTCCTCAATACAAGAACAACTGTCTTTGTTAGCAAAGGATGTTGCAGGATGTGTCCTGATCATCTCAAGGTTGCATGTCCTTGGGATGAATTGGTCTTTCATTAACAAGGCTATTAGCTGACGTGCGTCTGCAGGTGCAGATGATGGCAGAATTACGTGTGTGTATGGCAAACTACGTATGTAACATTCCTGTAATCTTCAATAAAAATCAGCCGTTTTCAGCAGAACGGCGAGAGTCTGTCCGAAGCATCTGGCAAGAGCAGGTCGCGGGACTTGCTGCAGAGACTCTCCCCCTCATGAGCGGTGAAACAGTGAATGGACTTCTGATCATTTGTCTCCTCGTTCTGTCAACTTAAAAGGTGTTTAACTCCATCTACTCCGTACCCGTGCTTGGTCTAACGGAAGAGAGACCAACATTAACCTTATTTTTAACAGGGACACCTGATATAATGGTATCCGTGCAGAATTTAACAGGGAGAAGTTCACATTTTGGAATATTGAGTTTAACACCAGAGGCTATTGAGAAATTATTGACAACTTTGAGGGCTTCATCAACTTGATATTTATCTTTAAAAAAAGTGTTGTGTCATCCGCTAGTTGAGTAATAGATAGTACTCTGCCAGCAATAGAGAGACCCACCACTCTGCTATTTTCAAAGTGAATAGAGAGTAACAGCATAGGAAGAAGGAAGAGATATGCGGAAAGTGGACAGCCTTGCCGGATCCCACGGTTGATATCAAATCTTTTCGTTGTACCAAATGGGAGTTTGATTGAGCTATTTGCATCTGCATATAGAGTTTGAATTGATTCCTTAAAGATATTTCCAAAACCGAAAATGTCAAGTGCTCTGAACATGAATTCATGTTCAATGGAGTCGAAAGCTTTATAGAAATCAAACAAAAAAAGAATGAAACTATTATCTGTGATTAAATCTGAATAATCCAAAATATCAATTACCAGTCTTATATTGTTAGTTATGTGTTTGCCAGTCATGAAACCAGACTGTGTTTCATCAATGATATCATTAAGTGCACATTTTAACTTCTTAGCCAAACACATAGCAATTATTTTAGAATCGTTCTTCAGCAGTGAAATAGGTCTCCAATTTTCTATCGAAAGGGTGTCTTTTTGAGGTTTTGGAATCAAAGTAATTAGCCCCTGAGTCAAAGAAGGAGGCAGCTTGTTATTATCAATGCTTTCAACATATACTTTATGTAAAAAGCATGACAAATCCTTTGAAAATAATTTGTAAAATTCTGAAGTCAAAGCGTCATTCCCTGGACTCTAATTAAGCTTCGTTTTATTAATAGCCTCTTCAATGTCTAGTATTGTGATGGGGGAATCACACATAGTTTTATTGTTGTCACTAATTGTCTTAATATTACTTAAGGAGTTAAAAAAATGTCCATGGCTTCTGTAGAAAGATTAGATTTATATAAATTCTTATAGAAAAGTTCACAAGTCTTGGAAATCACTTGAGGGTCTTGTGTGATGATCCCGTCTGTACGAAGTTTAGTCATGCTGGCAAGAGCATTATGGCGTTTTTCTAATTTGAAAAAATAGCTAGAGTTTTGTTCTCCCTCTTCAAGCCATTTCCTTCTTGACCGCACAAAGGCACCTTTTGCCTTGTAAATATATATATTATCTAATTTTAACTGTAGAATTTGAAGTCTGTTCCGGTTATCTTCTGATAAATTATCAGGTGATCTAGACAAGGTAATAATTTCAGAAATTATTTCTGACTCTTCTTTTTTTTATTTCTAACTGTTTCAGCTCCCCTTTTCATTAAAAGGGACCTCAATTCAAATTTCATAAGCTCCCAATTTTTACAAAAAGTATTTTCAACACATGCCTTGTTCCAAAACTCATCTATTTTTGTTTTAATTTCCTTTACCAAAGAATCATTCAGTAGGAGATAATTATTTAATTTCCAATATGAATTCACTCTTTTAGATGATTTTCTAGCACACAAACATCTCCAGAAAAATTGTTTTATGATCTGTCAAGGGTGTTGGCAACATTTTTGATGTAGAAACATATTCGGATAAAGGATCAGAAATTAGCCAATAATCAATACGAGACTGTAAGGAGCCAGATCTATTTTTCCGCAAAAATTCCTTAATTGTTGGATTTTTGATTCTCCAGATATCAATTAGGTCTCTTTCATTTATAAAATCCAACATGTAATTACTACTTTCCTGACTTTTACTTGGCCATCTATCTATCATGTCATTGAGTCAATGATTCCAGTCTCCTCCTAATATAATCTTTAGATTAGCAAATTTACTTATTAGACTCAATTTTTTCATTTATAACAAGTATTAGGTCAATATTCTCCTGTTTGTTATTATAACCGTAAATGTTACCCAATAAGAGGGTCTGATCATTAAAAAAACAACCAGCAAAATAAAATGTCCGTTGGATCAGTTTCTGACGATATAATTTTTCCATTAAATTTATGTTTTAAGATCAGAGTTCCCGCTGAATGGTTTGTGCCATGAGACATCCAGAAATCTTCACCCCATTGAGATTTCCAGAAGTTAGCGTCCTTAGGTTCAGAATGAGATTCTTGTAAGAAACAAAAGTCAGTATTCAAACTTTTAGCATATAAAAACACAGCTTTCCTTTTGGTATAGTCTCTTAGTCCTCGAGCATTAAAAGAAATAAAGGATAAAGATGAAATTTTGAAAAGTAAATTAGGTTTTTACCCTGAGAAGAGTGTGTAAGCTTCAGAGAGAGCAGAACTACTCTTGTCTAAAAAAGTGCTTCACAAAACAGTTTAGCAGCAACAGCATACTATAAGTCTTCAGAACAATAGGGGAACGAGACCTTGAGGTATATCCACGACTGGGCTGGAAGAGATTTCAGTGAATTTCTTTTCTGTTCACGAAAGCACGGGCTCCCACAAAGTAGGCAATTTTCCCTTCCTTACGTGCTTTCTCCACCTGTGGCCATAGTTGGTTGCGCCTCTCTCGGTCCTCGGGAGAGAGATCTTCTTTGAAATGGAGCTTCCTTGTCTTCAGGTAATCAGATCGCTTCGTTGCCTTCCAGATGATGTCTCGAAAGTGTCTCATAGTAAACTGCAGGATTATGGCGCGATGCAGTGGTGCAGAAGAGGACTCACGTCGTCGGCCGATTCTGTGGACTGAATCGAGTACCTCCGGGAACTTATCTCGGTGGCCAGGATCCATGTTTTGGCAGATTTCAATAACCTTACTGCGTACATTTTCTCCTTCAGGTAGACCGTGAAGTCTTCGTTTATACCGAGTTAACTCCAGCACTTTGTTTTCCCGTGTTTGAATTTGCTCTTCTGCTTTATCCACTTTTACTTCAGTACGAGACACTTTTCCTTTTAGCTCTCTGAGATCTTCTGAGATAAAGTTAATAGTAACCTTCAGGTCGCTAATACTCTTCTTGATGTTAGCTCCTTGCTCTTCGATAGCCATCTTGAGCGTCTTAGTAATGCTTTCCGCCGTGTCAGTTTCCATCACTCTTTTCTTACCAGAAGGTTTCGACGGGGAGGAAGTAGGAGTAATAAGAGTTCTCTTATTTGAGCTCAGGTTTTTTTCCATCACATACAGCTAGAAGTTTGCACCTTCGGGCTCGTTTTGCTGCTTATAAAGGAATTTTAAGACGCCCTCTGCTGCCCGCTCTCCCCTCACTGATGACACAGTCCCATGCACGATCCAATGTGTAGACAGACACCATTTATGGGGTGGGTCCCGGTAGAGTTTAGGCTGACAGGGGTGGAGAACAGCTTGAGCCTCCTAGTGCCTGTATTGGTCTCTAGTGACCCAAATGTAGTGCAGGATCCTATTATTGGATACAATGTGATAGAAGAAGTCATCAACGAGCAACTTAAAGTACAGGGTGACAAAAACAGTGACTGTACTGCACAGGTTGTAAGTAGTGCTTTTGACATTGACTTTGGGTCTGCTACGACTTTAATCTAGTTGGTACAGACACACCAAACAAAGGCTGAGAAGATTCAAGTTAAAAGCGGGCAGGGTAAAGTTGTATTGGGTCCTAGTGAAGCTACTACCATTCACTGTCGCACACGCATACAGGCTGACGAGGACACTGTTGTGTTGTTTTGTCCCGTCCTGAACCCCAGCCGTCCTGAGGGGCTTCATTTGCAGGAAGTAATGTTTAAGGCAAAAAAAAAAGCAAATTAGCCACGGTCCCGGTGTCTGTCACTAACACCACATATCATAGCATTACTGTAGGTCCGCGTGTTATCCTGGGGCACATTGGAGGTGTCAAAGCAATATACACAGCTGCCCTACAACCTGTAGAAACCCAACAAAAAAACAAAACAGCCACAGTTGAAGTCCCATTAGTCTCCACCAGTGACACAAGCGGTACTTGCTCCGGTAGTTTTAGACCACCTAACAAGTGCGCAACAGTCGGGAGTGAGGATGATGCTTAGGGAGGAATGTAAAGCTTTTGCAAAAGATGAAAATGGTTGTAGCGTTGTTAATCTACATAACCAAAATTTAACGCTGTTGCTATTTCAGCTTTGTTAATTTCTGAGAAAGATCAAACGAATTAGCAATGAAACTTATATATATATATATATATATATATATATATATATATATATCCACGAATATTTATATAATTGATTGAAGTTCATACACCAACTGGCTTGGTCTATATTTAATCAAAAGATAAATATTTAACTTAAGAGATTTAAATTAACAGCAAAGGTTTATTTATTAATTCAGAAGATCTAAAGAGATCTTTGCTCATTCAGTGACCAAATGCACCACTCTGTGTTTTATTTCAAAGAAGAGTCAGGTTTAAAAAGTTAAGAATTTATTACCAACAATTTAAAGATGACAATTTAAAGGACAATTCATAAATGACAATTTATAAAAGCGTTGGTATTAAAACTTGGTATTTGGATGTGTGAATGTAGGTCTCAGAAGGTTTTTATCTTAGAGAGAGAAAAACACGTTCTGGGTGAAAGAGTTTGGTTTGCAGATAAGCTAAATTATTTCTTAATAGCACTTTGGATTGCTATTATCCGTCTCACCGAGACAGATCTCAGACAGATCCTGAGACGCTCCTGCCTGACATATTTATTTTATTCACAGAAAAAAAAAATCAAACTAGTGATTTCTCTTGGCGTTCAGTTTATACATTCAAACAGCACAGCACTCGATTTAAACTACTTACATGTAAATCTGTTATTTGTCCATCAATTTTCATCCGCTTATCCAGAGTCGGGTTACGGGGGCAGTAGCTCCGGGGAAATCCCAAGGGGTTCCCCGGCCAGGTCCGGTAAGAAGTCCGCTCCGACAGCTTCTGGCGTTTTTAAAAAGTATCCCAGGGGCACGGTAAGGGTCGGAGATGTTTAATCTATTTAATTTCTGACTATATAAAATGATTTCTTCGGTTTTAAAGTGTGAAGTAAACTCCGACAAAGTAAAATCCAAGCCGATCCCGTTCATGTTTACGATCCGTGTTTGTTTACCTTTTTTTGATTGCAATATGGCGTCTACTGAGAGTCACGTGGGGTCCGGAGCTCTATGGACAGGTTCTTGGTTAGAGTGGTGTCAAAAGATGGCCATAGTATGGATGCAGCAGAGGTCGCCCCTGTTAGATAAATTATGGATACATTATTTTAAACGAAACTCATCCAGCTTATTCTTCCCTGGCAACAGACAGGTGCTTGACCTTGCCTCTTCCCAACTCCATCAGTACATTACAAAATGTCCTATATGTTGGGGGGGGGGGGGGGGGGGGGGATAATAAAAAAAATTAATTCTGTCCTGTGTGAACTCTCGTGTGAAAGTTTAAACTTCTCTTTTGAGCAAATCTTTGTGCGCAGAGTTCACAAGCAAAAGGCTTCTGTCCTGTGTGGACTCTCATGTGTGTGTCTAAATGGTCCTTTCGGATAAATCTTTGTCCACAGAGCTCACGAGCAAAAGGCTTCTGTCCTGTGTGTACTCTCATGTGAGTGCCTGAATAGTCCTTTCGGATAAATCTTTGTCCACAGAGCTCACAAACAAAAGGCTTCTGTCCTGTGTGAAATCTCATGTGACTGTTTAAACTTGTCTTATCACTAAATGTTTTTTCACACAGCTCACAAGCAAAAGGCTTCTGTCCTGTATGGACAATCATGTGTCTGTTTAATTTTGACTTATCACTAAATCTTTGTACGCAGAGCTCACAAGCAAAAGGCTTCTGTCCTCTGTGAACTCTCATGTGTCTGTCTAAATTTCCCTTGTGTGTGAATCTTTGTCCACAGAGCTCACAAGCAAAAGGCTTCTGTCCTGTATGAAATCTCAGGTGACTGTTCAAACTTGACTTTAAACTAAATCTTTTTTCACATAGCTCACAGGCAAAAGGCTTCTGACCTGTATGAACTCTCATGTGACTGTTTAAACTTGACTTTACACTAAATCTTTTTTCACATAGCTCACAAGCAAAGGGCTTCTGTCCTGTGTGGACTCTCATGTGACGGTTTAACCTTGACTTATCACTATATCTTTGTCCACAGAGCTCACAAGCAAAAGGCTTCTGTCCTGTGTGAACTCTCATGTGAGTGTTTAAACTTGACTTTTGTCTAAATCTTTTTTCACATAGCTCACAAACAAAAGGCTTCTGTCCTGTGTGAACTCTCATGTGTCTGTTTAAAGTAATTTTTTGGCTAAACCTTTTTCCACAGAGCTCACAAGCACAAGGCTTCTGACCTGTATGGACTCTCATGTGAATGCCTAAAATGTC
Organism: Nothobranchius furzeri; assembly: GCF_043380555.1. Lineage (NCBI taxonomy): Eukaryota > Metazoa > Chordata > Actinopteri > Cyprinodontiformes > Nothobranchiidae > Nothobranchius > Nothobranchius furzeri. Next base: position 100,168,677 of record NC_091742.1, on the reverse strand, counting down.
CTTTCGACTAAATCTTTGTCCACAGAGCTCACAAGTAAAAGGCTTCTCTCCTGTGTGGACTCTCATGTGAGTGCCTAAATGGTACTTTCGGATAAATCTTTGTCCACAGAGCTCACAAGCAAAAGGCTTCTGTCCTGTATGGACACTCATGTGTCTGTTTAATTTTGACTTTACACTAAATCTTTGTCTACAGAGCTCACAAGCAAAAGGCTTCTGTCCTGTGTGAATTCTCATGTGACTGTTTAAACTTGACTTTACACTAAATCTTTTTTCACATAGCTCACAAGCAAAAGGCTTCTGTCCTGTGTGGACTCTCATGTGACGGTTTAACCTTGACTTATCACTATATCTTTGTCCACAGAGCTCACAAGCACAAGGCTTCTGTCCTGTGTGAACTCTCATGTGACTGTTTAAACTTGACTTTACACTAAATCTTTTTTCACATAGCTCACAAGCAAAAGGCTTCTGTCCTGTGTGGACTCTCATGTGACGGTTTAACCTTGACTTATCACTATATCTTTGTCCACAGAGCTCACAAGCACAAGGCTTCTGTCCTGTGTGAACTCTCATGTGAGTGTTTAAACTTGACTTTTGTCTAAATCTTTTTTCACATAGCTCACAAACAAAAGGCTTCTGTCCTGTGTGGACTCTCATGTGTCTGTTTAAAGTAATTTTTTGGCTAAACCTTTGTCCACAGAGCTCACAAGCACAAGGCTTCTGACCTGTATGGATTCTCATGTGAATGCCTAAAATGTCCTTTCGACTAAATCTTTGTCCACAGAGCTCACAAGCAAAAGGCTTCTGTCCTGTATGGACACTCATGTGTCTGTTTAATTTTGACTTTACACTAAATCTTTGTCCACAGAGCTCACAAGCAAAAGGCTTCTGTCCTGTGTGAATTCTCATGTGAATGTTTAAATTTGATATGAAGCTGAAACTTTTTCCACAGTCATCACAACTAAATGATTTTAGTTTTGTCTGAACTTTCCTGCTAGAGTCTACATTTTGCTTCACTCTAACACGTTTCTTATCAACACAACAGCTTGAAGACTTCAGTCCTGAATGACTTGTCACTCTCATGTGTTTCTGGAGAGACCGCTCATGGAGAAACTGTTCACCACACTCTGGGCAGCTGAAAGATTTGACAGCCTTAACATGTGATTTAGAGGACCTGCTCTCCTTCCAGTCTTTGTTATCATCTTTGGTGTTTGGCTCAGAATCTGACAAGAGTTTCAGTTGACAGTCAGAATCGTTGCCATCCTGGTCATCATCTTCATCATTGCTGACTTCAGTCTCTGAAGAGTTAGAATCATATTCATAAAGATTTAGATCTGGATTCCTGGTAGTTTCTGCTCCTCCACAGTCCTCTCTACCACTTTCTGCTTTCATCTGGTCAGTGGTGCTGCTGGTTGGAAGATCTCTGTCTTTAGGTTGGTTCTGATCAAACTGTGACAACAGAACTTCTCTTCCTTCTTCCTTAACCTGATGAGAAACTGCAGAGAATGAAATGTTGGTGGCATCAGTTTTAATCTCATCAAGCTGCTCCTCCTCTTCCTGCTTCATGTTGAGGGGCTCCATGTCCTTCTGGTTCAAAGGAGGCCTCAGTTCTTCAGGAGCTCTTCCTTCTTCCTTAAACTGACACAAAACTAAAGAGAATGAATTATCACAGTTTAAAATGAATTTGAATATAACAAAACTTTAAAATGTATTTTACTTTGAAAAACCAGTACTGCCGTTTTTCCCCGTGTGCGAAGGAGCCGGCTTCTGTGCGGTGCGCTGCTCTCACGAGTTAAAGAAAACTACAGGGAGAGAAAAGGTGGAAGAAAGGAACCTTACGTTAGAAGAAGGCATTTTTAGTTCAGACCTGTGAAAACCAGCTTCATGCTAACGCACGCTGCTACATGTGAACAGTAACGTAGTCAATGTGGTCTGTCGTTAATGCGTAATTCCAGATCGGTAACAGCGTACAGCTTCATGTCGGGTCATGTTCCCACCGAGACTCATTTCTGCTCGCATTTTCAGAAGAAGAGGAAGGAAGCCGAGGAAGATGTTGAGGTAACGTTAGATGAAGATGCTCATTGTTCTTTATCGTGACCCAGTTCCCTCTGAGTGATCTGTACCGTGATACGTGTGATATTCCCAACGTTCCTATTGGTGACTGAAGGGAATCTAACATGTGGCTAATATATTAGACAAGTAGGCTGAAGTGGAGGAGGTGAGTGAAGGAGAGACAAGTGGAGAGGCAGAGCAAGGAGCAGCATGATGATGGAGAGAGCAGCAGGGAAGCAGAGAATCTGGCTGGGACCCAAAATGTTCCTCCCATGGCTGTACCACAACAGTCAAGCATTACAATTTATGTCAAGTTAAATAAATATTTTATTTAATTTTAATTAAACATGAGCTGTTTTACACACTCCTGCATTAATGTTCACCAAAAACACACAGTCTCATGTCTCAGAACGACCGTCTCCATACGTCTCTACCACCCTGCATTTAGGGGTGTGGTCCTGGTCAACACCATCTCCTGAACTCCAAACTGAAGGTCAGAATGGGAAAGAAAGGTGATTTAAGCTAATCTGAGCGTGGCATGGTTGTTGGTGCCAGACGGGTCGGTCTGAGTGTTTCACAATCTGCTCAGTTACTGGGATTTTCACCCACAACCATTTCTAGGGTTTACAAAGAATGGTGTGAAAAGGGAAAAACATCCAGTATGCGGCAGTCCTGTGGGCCAAATGTCTTGTTGATGCTAGCGGTCAGAGGAGAACGGGCCGACTGATTCAAGCTGATAGAAGACCCTAAACCTAACCCTCGTTACAACCGAGGAACGCAGCAAAGCATTTGTGAAGCCACAACACGCACAACCTTGAGGCGGATGGACTACAACAGCTGAAGACCCCACCGGGTACCACTCATCTCCACTACAAATAGGGGTGTTCCAAAAAGGGTACTTCACGGTTCGATTTCGAATATGGGAGATTCGATTCTTTGATTATAATGATTTTTGATTTGATTACTGGTGCCACGATTCTTCGATTATTGACATTTTTAATGCTTTTTTCATACAAGATTGTCTTCTTTATCTACGTTTGTAAATACATAGCCTATCAATTAATTCAGTTCCTCTAAAACTACTCTCTGTAAGTAAATACATTTTTTTAACATTGAACTATTTTTCAAAGACAAATTCTTATTTTATGACTGTATGATGTGTAAATATGTGCACTTTGACCAACTTAACTTCGATCAGGGAAAGCTTTACTTACATTAGTGTCCCCTCCATTGTTGGGAAACACTGAAAACAGGCAAGCCCTGGATTTAATGAGGTAAGTTAACAAGATTTTTACTTCCATCAAATTTATTTAATGGAAACTTAATGTGTCTGGCATATGATAACATTACAAAAAAGCTGCCATACAGATCAAATAAAATAATTCAGCTTATTCAGTCTGGAATATAGGTAACAGAAAAAACCTGCTATATCTGAAGGTAATATGTTGCATTTTTTCAGAACAAAAGTGCATAACTCTACTGAACAAATATTCAGCCTGGAGCTTCAGTACAGTGAGGTGAACACAACAAAATGGAGCAGAGTGACACATATACTCATCTTAAACTTAGCTGTCCTCCCATACTCCCTCCCCTGCCTCTTTTCCCCCTACATCCTCCTGTTGTGTGAGGTGGGCAAATGTCAACATTGTGCTACTTTGACTCTCACTCATCTCTCGAGTTTGAAGAACGTGACTCACCGACTTCCACCCGTTCTAGTCCGATGCGAGAACAAAGTGCGCCGTTACAGTAACAAAGGATTTGGTGGCAACCGATGTCCATGCATCGCATGTAAGCACTATCCCGTTTGCCTTCTTCATGAACTCCAGAACGCTTGCTTTGGTTTCCTCGTAGAGGTGGGGGACTTCTTTTTCTGCTAAGTGTTTTCGGTGAGGAAGTTTATAGCACGGCTCCATGGTGAGCAACTGAAACCCCCTGTTGTTCACTACTGAATACGGGCGTAGATCCGTCACGATAAAAGTAGCTATTGCTTTTGTAATGCTGCTCGCCTTCTCTGAGTTCTTCGGTAGTTTGGAGGCAGTCTCCAGGATGGAGAAAGAGGTCAAAGAGGTAGTGCCTCTCACTAAACAGTTCGGGCGGCGCGCGCGTTAAGACTCCGCATACGTGTTTTTATTTTTTAGTATCAGCTTCGCAACAAAACTTTGATGTTATGTTTTTTAAAGCATCAACGTTCATTAATCGATGCCGAAACAACATGTTAAGTTTTTAGATGCATCGCCATATCGATTATTTGCACCCACCCCTAACTACAAATAGGAAAAAGAGGCTACAATTTGCACCGGATCACCAAAACTGGACAGTTGAAGACTGGAAAAATGTTTCCTGGTCTGATGAGTCTCCATTTCTGCTGAGAGATTCAGATGGTAGAGTCAGAATTTGGCGTAAACAGAATGAGAACATCGATCCATCATGCCTTGTTACCACTGTGCAGGCTGGTGGTGGAGGTGTAATGGTGTGGAGGATGTTTTCTTGGCACATTTTTGGCCCCTTAGTGCCAACTGGAATGGTTTAAATGCCACGGGCTACCTGAGCATTGTTTCTGACCATGTCCATCCCTTCATGTACTACAATTGTGAAAGCTGGGTGTAAAATAATTTGTTGTTTGTTATAAACAAGAGAGTTAGTTATTGATATAAACTTCATCAGACACAGTATGCTTACGATACCCTTGTATGGGTTGCTCCCGGCGGTCCGGAGGGTTTATGTTTATGTGCTTAGCAGACGCTTTTACCCTAAGCGACTTACAATTTTTTTTTAACCTATAGGGCATGTTGTGATCTGTGGGAGAAACCGGAGTACCCGGAGGAAACCCACACATGCATGGGGAGAACACGCAACTCCACGCAGAAAGGCCGCAGCCGAGTTTCGAACCTGCGACCTTCGTGTTGCGAGGCAACAGTGCTAACCACTGCGCCACCATGCGGGTTGCGGTCAGAGTGGTGAGGTCACCGGATGTCAAAACCACGATACTCAGAGATTAGTAGCTTTCTCTGAGTTCAGCTTCCCAGGCCATGAGAGGCAACCTGGGTAGCGATGAGTACAGAATTCGGTACTTTTTAAGGTACCGACCGAATTCCACAGTACTGACTGAGCACCGATTCACGTCATTTGAAACTGACCAAGTCCTCCAAACACACCCACATCACCCCGCTTCTCCTCCAGCTTCACTGGCTGCCAGTCAACTTCAGGGTTCATTTCAAGATCCTGGTTCTGGTCTATAGGGCCTTACATGGACAAGCACCATCTTACATTGGTGATCTTCTTAGTCCCTACACCCCCAGCAGGTCCCTGAGGTCCAGTGATCAAAGCCTACTGGTTGTGCAGCACCAGGCTAAAGGTCAAAGGTGACAGATCATCTGCTGCTGTGGCCCCCAGACTCTGGACCTCTCTCCCCCTGAGCCTGAGATCAGTGGACTCAGTGGTCTCCTTCAAAAAGCAGCTGAAGACTCTTAGGTGTGTTCTTGCTGTGTCGTTCTAATTAGGCCCGAGCAGTGAAGCTGCGAAGGCCTATTGTATCTGCTCCGTTTATTATTTTTTTTTTCTTTCTTTCTTTCTTTTTTTTTCTTCCGCGTCTTTGGATGGCCTTTAGGGGGTCTTAGCATATCCAAAAAGTCACCAAATTCTGGCCCAATATAGAAAGTGCGTGAAATTTACGTATTTCACTGGCAACGTGAAAGTTGGTAAAAAAATGTTTCAACAGCGCCCCCTGGAAAATTAAAAATACCCCTCCGCTTTGACCTTTTTTCATAGTAGAGTGATGAAATTTGGTACACTTGTAGAACTCAACAATACGCACAGAAAAGCCTCTTGCACCCATGGTCAATATCAAACAGGAAGTCGGCCATTTTGGACTAAAGTGGCCATTTTGACCCCGTTTTGGCCATTTCTAGGGTCTATATTTGGTTTAACAGTTTGGTCATTTTTCGCACGATCGTCTCAAAAATAGTGTGCGATCGAACAGAAGCGATGGACGATTAAAATGAGACAATAAAATTGACTTTTCGTAAATACTGAAGGGGCGGGACCAGGCCTCAAAGTTAGAGCACTCGCCAAAAAAATTCAAATTGCTATAGATTCATAAATGAAAGAATTACAGTTAAAGAAATGTTCTAAGGACAATCGTCGTCGCCCTCCGAAGACAAATGAATGGTCGATTGATGATGTCACATAAGCCCCGCCCCCTCAGGACTTAAAAGGTCAAGATTTACTGGGAAATTTTCCAAAATTCGCCCTTTCCAATAATCACCCCAAATTTGTAGCGGGTAACTGAAGACAAGTTGGGGTTGCTTGGCGTCACTTTATGGGAGTTTTCTCCAGAAGGCGGGGCTGTGGCGGCGCGGCGAAGTCAGGCGTACCGCTTAGGCCTTACGTTTGCCTCCCATTTCGTCATTTCTAGAGATATCACCACAAAACCTCTTGGGACTGATCCTAGTTCAGCCCCCCACAAAATGTGATGTGAACATCCGGTGGGCGTGGCCTATTTTCTGAAATAGCGCCCCCTAGGACCATTAAAACTGTCAGCCCCAAGTCATGCTTTGACTGAGGATTATGAAATTTGGCACACTAATGTGGTGTCTCAGGACCTACAAAAAAGTCTCTTGGAGCCAAGTGCAAAGTCGCACAGGAAGTCGGCCATTTTGGTCCAAGTACTCGATTTAGTGGTTTTCGCACACGTTGTTTGGAGAGTGATGCTCCATCGCCCTTTTCACCAATCGCCTTCAAACTTCTGCTATAGACTCTTAAGACATAAAGGAAAAAATTCAACCGTCAGATTTTAAATAAGTATAAAGGTGTGGGCGTGGCTAAGCCTCAAACTTTGACCTGTCACCACGCCACTCTTTTTTTCACAGCTACCTATTGGACTCCTTTTACCCAATCGCCAGCAATCTCTGGCGAATAGCAGCTGACAAGTTGAGGTCACTTAGTCTCCAGTACTGGCAGGTTTTGAAAAAAGGCGGGGCTTTGGGAGCATGGCAAAATTCACCATCACGCCATGGCAATACGTTTGCCTCTCATTTCTTCAATTATCGTGCCATCACCACAAAATGTCTGGTGAGTGATCCTAGTCTGACCCCCAATAGATTTGGACAGCTGTAGTTTGTGGGCGTGGCCTATTTTCTGAAATGGCGCCCTCTAGGACCATTAAAACTGTCAGCCCCTAGCCATGCTTTGACTGAGGAGTACGAAATCTGGTACACTAATGTGGTGTCTCCGGTCCTACAAAAAAGTCTCTTGGAGCCAAGTGCAAAGTCGCACAGGAAGTCGGCCATTTTGGTCCAAGTAGTCGATTTAGTGGTTTTCGCACACGTTGTTTGGAGAGTGTTACACCATTGCCCTTTTCACCAATCACCTTCAAACTTCTGCTATAGACTCTTAAGACAAAGGGGAAAAAATTCAACCTACGGATTTTAAATAAGTATAAAGGTGTGGGCGTGGCTAAGCCTCAAACTTTGACCTGTCGCAACTCCACTCTTTTTTTCACAGCTCCCTATTGGACACCTTTTAACCAATCACCAGCAATCACTGGCAAATAGCAGCAGACAAGTTGAGGTCACTTGGTCTATAGTACTGGCAGGTTTCGAATAAAGGCGGGGCTTTGGGAGCATGGCGAAATTCGCCATCACGCCATGGAAATACGTTTGTCTCTCATTTCTTCAATCATTGTGACATCGCCACACAATTTCTGATGAGTGATCCTACTCTGACCCCTAATAGAATTGGACAGCTGAAGTTTGTGGGCGTGGCCTATTTTCTGAAATAGCGCCCCCTAGGACCATTAAAACTGTCAGCCCCAAGCCGTGCTTTGACTGAGGATCACGAACTTTGGCACACTAATGTAGTGTCTCAGGACCTACAAAAAAGTCTCTTGGAGCCAAGCGCAATGTCGCACAGGAGGTCGGCCATTTTGGTCCAAGTACTCGATTTAGTGGTTTTCGCACACGTTATTAGGAGAATGATGTCTCGTCGCCCTTTCCACCGATCACCTTCAAACTCTTGCTATATACTCTTAAGACATAGAGGAAAAGATTCAACCGTCGGATTTTAAATAAGTATAAAGGTGTGGGCGTGGCTAAGCCTCAAACTTTGACCAGTCGCCATTACGTTACTTGACTCAATAACTCCCTTGTGCATGATCAGATCAATTTCAAACTTTGTCCGTGTGATCACTGACCACATCTGAAGACAGTGACAATGTGGACAGCTGGCATCACCTAAGCCCCGCCCCCTGACTACAGGAAGTCTTCTGTTTTATGGTGAAATGCCCATATTTGTCCCCTCTAATTTAGTCAACATGACACTAAGGTCATGCACTGTCTTCATGATGTTGTAATGACTATTCAGATCTGATAGCTTTTCAGAAAGGGAGGAGCTTTGATGCCATGGCGATTTCTGGCGTGACGCTGTGACCTTACGTTTGACTGTAACTTCCACAAACAGCCTCCGATTTGCCAGAGACTGAACATCACATCACCAGTGTGGTAAAGATAGAGTATCTCCTAGTGGTGAGACGTGTAATGCTGGGCTCAGAGGGGATGCTGAATCAGGGTGAGGTGTGGACGAGGAGGCCGTTCACGGTTTCTGGTGTTGGGGTGGTTGACTTTCTGTTCTGCCAGACGTGCCCTGGTGCCCCCGGCTGCCGGCCAGGATGGACAAGCGCGGAGCTGGGTTTGGAGAGCGTCGGGGATGGAGCGGAGGGGGTGCGGAAGGAGGGCGAGCAGCTTCGCTGCGAGGGCCGAACGACTATCTGCTCCGTTTATTATTTTTAGGCCCGAGCAGCGAAGCGCTGCGAAGGCCTATTGTATCTGCTCCGTTTATTATTATTACGCTTTCTTTTTTCTTCCGCGTCTTTGGGTGGCCTTTAGGGGGTCTTAGCATATCCAAAAAGTCACCAAATTCTGGCCCAATATAGAAAGTGCGTGAAATTTACGTATTTCACTGGCGATGTGAAAGTTGATAAAAAAGTGGCTCGACAGCGCCCCCTAAAGAGTGAAAAATACCCCTCTCCATAAAGCTTAGTTTATCGTACAGTTATGAAATTTGGTATACTGGTACTACTCAACAGTCCGCACAAAAAAGCCTCTTGCAACCATGGTCAATATAAAACAGGAAGTCGGCCATTTTGGGTTGAAATGGCGATTTTTAGCCGTTTTGGCCATTTCTAGGGTCTATATTTGGTTGAACAGTTTCGTCATTTTTCGTACCATAGTCTCAAAAATAGTGTGCCATCGAACAGAAGCGATGGACGCTTCAAATGAGAAAATAAAATTGACTTTTCGTAAATACTGAAGGGGCGGGGCCAGGCCTCAAAGTTCGAGCACTCGCCAAAAAAATTCAAATTGCTATAATTTCACAAATGAAAGAATTACAGTTAAAGTAACTTTCTATGGATAATCGTCATCGCCCCCCGAAGACAAATGAATGGTCGCTGGATGATGTCACACAAGCCCCGCCCCCTCAGGACTTAAAACGTCAAGTTTTACTGGGAAATTTTCCAAAATTCGCCCTGTCGAATAATCAGCCCGAATTTGTAGCAGGTAACTGAAGAGAAGTTGGCGTTGCTTGACGTCACTTTATGGGTGTTTTCTGCAGAAGGCGGGGCTGTGGCGACGCGGCGAAGTCAGGCGTACCGCCGTGACCATACATGTGCCTCCCATGTCGTCATTTCTATAGATACAGTCACGAAACGTCTTGTGAGTGATCCTAGTCCGGCCCCCCAAAAGATCTCATGTGAACATCAAATGGGCGTGGCCTATTTTCTGAAATAGCGCCCCCTAGGTCCATTAAAACTGTCAGCCCCAAGCCATGCTTTGACTGAGGAGTACGAAATTTGGTACACTAATGTGGGGTCTCAGGACCTACAAAAAAGTCTCTTTGAGCCAAGTGCAAAGTCGCACAGGAAGTCGGCCATTTTGGTCCAATTACTCGATTTAGTGGTTTTCACACACGTTATTAGGAGAATGATGTCTCGTCGTCCTTTCCACCTATCACCTTCAAACTCCTGCTGTATAATCTTAAGACATAGAGGAAAAAATTCAACCGTCGGATTTTATACAAGTATAAAGGTGTGGGCGTGGCTAAGCCTCAAACTTTGACCTTTCGCCATTACATTACTTGACTTAACAACTCCCATGTGCATGATCAGATCTATATCAAACTCCGTCTGTGTGATCATTGACCACATCTCAAGACAATGACAATGTGGACAGCTGACATCACCTATGCCCCGCCCCCTGACTACAGGAAGTCTATTTTTTAATGGTGAAATGCCCATATTTGTCCCCTCTACTTTAGTCAACATGACACTAAGGTCATGCACTGTCTTCATGATGTTGTAATGACCATTCAGATCTGATAGCTTTTCAGAAAGGGAAGGGCTTTGATGCCACGGCGAATTCTGGCGTGACGCCGTGACCTTACGTTTGACTGTAACTTCCACTAACAACCTCCGATCTGCCCGAGACTGAACATGGCAATCAACAATCATGCCCTTTATTCAACGAGGCACACACCGTTGGTGAAAGTTGTGTAATGTCACCACAGCGCCCCCTACACACCATTAAAACTGTAATAACTCCTACAGACGAGGTCGTAACTGCACCAAACTTGCTATGTGTACTCACACAATGGCACCCACCACAGTCCTGTGGTAAGTTGTTGATATTGCTTTAGCTCCGCCCCCTGACAGATATTAGGCCCTTAATAACACATGCATGATGCAATTCACACCAAACTGCACACAAATGACTGTCATCAACCTACAAACTTCTTCATGGAATAATTCTTAAATTTGGGACAGCGCCCCCTAGATACAAAAAACCTTTGTAACTTCTGCAAAAAAGTTCCAAACTACATCAAACATTGTGGGAGTCATCACACATCTGCAATCAACACATGTATGTGATCACTTGTTCAATTCACTTTAACTCCACCCACTTACAGCTTTTTGTCTCTAGATGACCCATGCAACGTTTGATTGATTCCAAATTAACAGAAAACCATCTTTGATGACCAAAGATGACCTCTATGGCATTTACTTGTAAATGGTCACAACGCCCCCTAGATGGGTTCAAACTTTATTAACTTCTAAAGTCAAAGTCAGAATGGCATTATACTTGGCTTGTGACATCACGTGACTGCACCAAACACTTTGATGTGGTTGTTGATTCAAATCCCTGTAGCTCCGCCCCTTTCAGCTCACTGGCTTTAGATAACACACACAACGTCCGTTTGATGCCAAAATAACAGAAAACTGTCCTTGTCAACCAAAGCTGACCTCAATGGGATTTTTCTGTAATTGATCACAGCGCCCCCTAGATAACTTTAACTTTCGAAAACTTTAATAAATATGGGCAAAAAAGCACTAAAGTTGGTCTGTGTCATCACACCAACAGTGTGCTAAAGATAAAGTATGCCCTAGTGGTGAGACATGTAATATAATGGTAGGCTCGGAGGGGATGCTGATTCAGGGTGAGGTGTGGATGAGGTGACTGTTAGCTTTTCTTGGTGTCAGGGTGGTGGACGTTTCAGTCCGTGGACGTGCCCTGGTGCCCCGTGCTGCCGGCCAGGACGGAGCGGCGGGGAGTTGGGTTTGGAGAGCATCGGGGATGGAGCGGAGGGGGTGCGGAAGGAGGGTGAGCATCTTCGCTGCGAGGGCCGAACGACGCTGCTTGCAGCTTTAATTTAGGCCCGAGCAGCGAAGCGCTGCGAAGGCCTATTGTATCTGCTCCGTTTCTTTTTCTTTTTTTTTCTTTTTTTTTCTTCCGCGTCTTTGGATGGCCTTTAGGGGGTCTTAGCATATCCAAAAACTCACCAAATTCTGGCCCAATATAGAAAGTGCGTGAAATTTACGTATTTCACTGGCAACGGGAAAGTTGGTAAAAAAAATGTTTCGACAGCGCCCCCTGGAAAATTAAAAATACCCCTCCGCATTGACCTTTTTTCATAGTAGAGTGATGAAATTTGGTACACCTGTAGAACTCAACAATACGCACAGAAAAGCCTCTTGCAGCCATGGTCAATATCAAACAGGAAGGCGGCCATTGTGGACTAAAGTGGCCATTTTGACCCCGTTTTGGCCATTTCTAGGGTCTACATTTGGTTGAACAATTTGATAATTTTTCGCACGATCGTCTCAAAAATAGTGTGCGATCGAACAGAAGCGATGGACGAATCAAATGAGCAAATAAAATTGACTTTTCGTAAATACTGAAGGGGCGGGGCCAGGCCTCAAAGTTCGAGCACTCGCCAAAAAAATTCAAATTGCTATAATTTCATAAATGAAAGAATTACAGTTAAAATAATTTTCTATGGACAATCGTCATCCGCCCCCGAAGACAAATGAATGGTTGATTGATGATGTCACGTAAGCCCCGCCCCCTCAGGCCTTAAAAGGTCAAGTTTTACTGGGAAATTGTCCAAAATTCGCCCTTTCAACTAATCACCCCATATTTGTAGCAGGTAACTGAAGACAAGTTGGGGTTGCTTGGCGTCACTTTATGGGAGTTTTCTCCAGAAGGCGGGGCTGTGGCGGCGCGGCGAAGTCAGGCGTACCGACGTGGCCTTACGTTTGCCTCCCATTTCGTCATTTCTAGAGATATTGCCACAAAACCTCTTGTGAGTGATCCTAGTCCGGCCCCCTAAAAAATTTGATGTGAACATCCGGTGGGCGTGGCCTATTTTCTGAAATAGCGCCCCCTAGGACCATTAAAACTGCCAGCCCCAAGCCATGCTTTGACTGAGGAGTACGAAATTTGGTACACTAATGTGGTGTCTCCGGCCCTACAAAAAAGTCTCTTGGAGCCAAGTGCAAAGTCGCACAGGAAGTCGGCCATTTTGGTCCAAGTACTCGATTTAGTGGTTTTCGCACACGTTGTTTGGAGAGTGATGCTCCGTCGCCCTTTTCACCAATTGCCTTCAAACTTCTGCAATATACTCTTAAGACATAGAGGAAAAAATTCAACCGTCGGATTTTAAATAAGTTTAAAGGATTGGGCGTGGCTAAGCCTCAAACTTTGACCTGTCACCACACCACTCTTTTTTTCACAGCTCCCTATTGGACTCCTTTTACCCAATCACCAGCAATCTCTGTCAAATAGCAGCACACAAGTTGAGGTCACTTGGTCTCCAGTACTAGCAGGTTTCGAAAAAAGGCAGGGCTTTGGGAGCATGGCGAAATTCGCCATCACGCCATGGCTATACGTTTGCCTCTCATTTCTTCAATTATCGTGACATCGCCACAAAATGTCTGGTTAGTGATCCGAGTCTGACCTCCAATAGAACTGGACAGGTGAAGTTTGTGGGCGTGGCCTATTTTCTGAAATAGCGCCCCCTAGGACCATTAAAACTGTCAGCCCCAAGCCAAGCTTTGACTGAGGATCACGAAATTTGGTACACTAATGTAGTGTCTCAGGACCTACAAAAAAGTCTCTTGGAGCCAAGCGCAAAGTCGCACAGGAGGTCGGCCATTTTGGTCCAAGTACTTGATTTAGTGGTTTTCGCACATGTTGTTTGGACCTTGATGCCCCGTCGCCCTTTTCACCGATCACCTTCAAACATCTGCTATGTACTCTTAAGACAAAGGGGAAAAAATTCAACCGTCGGATTTTAAATAAGTATCAAGGTGTGGGCGTGGCTAAGCCTCAAACTTTGACCTTTCACCACTACATTACCTGACTTAACTCCCATGTGCATGATCAGATCGTATAACAAACGTTGTCTGTGTGATCACTGACCACATCTGAAGACAATGATAATGTGGACAGCTGACATCACCTAAGCCCCGCCCCCTGACTATTGGAAGTCTATTGTTTTATGGTGAAATGCCCATATTTGTCCCCTTTAATTTAGTCAACATGACACTAAGGTCATGCACTGTCTTCATGATGTTGTAATGACCATTCAGATCTGATAGCTTTCCAGATAGGGAGGGACTTTTATGCCATGGCGAATTCTGGCGTGAAGCCATGACCTTACGTTTGACTGTAACTTCCACAAACAGCCTCCGATCTGCCCGAGACTGAACATGGCAATGAACAATCATGCCCTTTAGCCAACGAGGCACAAACGGTTGGAGAACGTTGTGTAATATCACCACAGCGCCCCCTACATACCTTTAAAACTGTAACAACTCCTACAGAAGAGGTCGTAATTGCATCAAACTTGCCATATGTCATCACACAAAGGAACCCAACACAATCATGTGGTAATTGGTAGATATAGCTTTAGCTCCGCCCCTTGACAGATGTTAGGCCCTGAATAACACATGCATGATGCAATTCACACCAAACTGCACACAAATGACCGTTATCAACCTACAAACTTCTTCATGGAATATTTCCTAAATTTGGAACAGCACCCCCTAGATACGATAAAACCTTTGTTACTTCTGTAAAAAAGCTCCAAACTATATTAAACTTGATGGGAGTCATCACACAACTGCAATCAACACATGTATGTGCTCACTTGTTCAAATCACTTTAACTCTGCCCACTTACAGCCTTTTGTCTCTAGATGACACATGCAACAATTGATTGATGCCAAATTAACAGGAAACCATCTTTGATGACCAAAGATACCTCTATGGGATTTACTTGTAAATGGTCACAGCACCCCTAGATAGGTTCAAACTTTATTAACTTCTAAAGACAAAGTCAGAATGGCAATATACTTGGCTTGTGACATCACGTGACTGCACCAAACACATTGATGTGGTTGTTGGTTTTAATCCCTGTAGCTCTGCCCCTTTCAGCTCACTGGTTCTAGAAAGAACACACAGTGTCTGATTGATGTCAAAATAACAGAAAACCATCTTTGTCAACCAAAGCTGACCTCAACGGGATTTTTCTGTGGTTGGTCACAACGCCCTCTAGATAAATTTAACCTACAATAACTTAAAAAACCTGGTCAGAAAAGCATTAAAGTTTGTCTCTGTCATCACACCACCAGTGTGGTAAAGATAGAGTATGCCCTAGTGGTGAGACGTGTAATATAATGGTGGGCTCAAAGGGGATGCTGAGTCAGGGTGAGGTGCGGATGAGGTGACCGTTAGCAGTTTCTGGTGTCGGGGTGGTTGACGTTTCTGTTTTGCAGACATAGCCTGGTGCCCCGGGCTGCCGGCCAGGCCGAAGTGGCGCGGAGCTGCGAGGGCCGAACGACGCTGCTTGCAGCTTTAATTTTTTTTCTTTCTTTCTTTCTTTTTTTTTCTTCCGCGTCTTTGGATGGCCTTTAGGGGGTCTTAGCATATCCAAAAAGTCACCAAATTCTGGCCCAATATAGAAAGTGCGTGAAATTTACGTATTTCACTGGCAACGTGAAAGTTGGTAAAAAAATGTTTCAACAGCGCCCCCTGGAAAATTAAAAATACCCCTCCGCTTTGACCTTTTTTCATAGTAGAGTGATGAAATTTGGTACACTTGTAGAACTCAACAATACGCACAGAAAAGCCTCTTGCACCCATGGTCAATATCAAACAGGAAGTCGGCCATTTTGGACTAAAGTGGCCATTTTGACCCCGTTTTGGCCATTTCTAGGGTCTATATTTGGTTTAACAGTTTGGTCATTTTTCGCACGATCGTCTCAAAAATAGTGTGCGATCGAACAGAAGCGATGGACGATTAAAATGAGACAATAAAATTGACTTTTCGTAAATACTGAAGGGGCGGGACCAGGCCTCAAAGTTCGAGCACTCGCCAAAAAAATTCAAATTGCTATAGATTCATAAATGAAAGAATTACAGTTAAAGAAATGCTCTAAGGACAATCGTCGTCGTCCTCCGAAGACAAATGAATGGTCGATTGATGATGTCACATAAGCCCCGCCCCCTCAGGACTTAAAAGGTCAAGATTTACTGGGAAATTTTCCAAAATTCGCCCTTTCAAATAATCATCTCAGATTTGTAGCAGGTAACTGAAGACAAGTTGGGGTTGCTTGGCGTCACTTTATGAGAGTTTTCTGCAGAAGGCGGGGCTGTGGCGGTGCGGCGAAGTCAGGCGTACCGCTTAGGCCTTACGTTTGCCTCCCATTTCGTCATTTCTAGAGATATCGCCACAAAACCTTTTGGGAGTGATCCTAGTTCAGCCCCCCACAAAATGTGATGTGAACATCCGGTGGGCGTGGCCTATTTTCTGAAATAGCGCCCCCTAGGACCATTAAAACTGTCAGCCCCAAGTCATGCTTTGACTGAGGATTATGAAATTTGGCACACTAATGTGGTGTCTCAGGACCTACAAAAAAGTCTCTTGGAGCCAAGTGCAAAGTTGCACAGGAAGTCGGCCATTTTGGTCCAAGTACTCGATTTAGTGGTTTTCGCACACGTTGTTTGGAGAGTGATGCTCCATCGCCCTTTTCACCAATCGCCTTCAAACTTCTGCTATAGACTCTTAAGACATAAAGGAAAAAATTCAACCGTCGGATTTTAAATAAGTATAAAGGTGTGGGCGTGGCTAAGCCTCAAACTTTGACCTGTCACCACGCCACTCTTTTTTTCACAGCTACCTATTGGACTCCTTTTACCCAATCGCCAGCAATCTCTGGCGAATAGCAGCTGACAAGTTGAGGTCACTTAGTCTCCAGTACTGGCAGGTTTTGAAAAAAGGCAGGGCTTTGGGAGCATGGCAAAATTCACCATCACGCCATGGCAATACGTTTGCCTCTCATTTCTTCAATTATCGTGCCATCACCACAAAATGTCTGGTGAGTGATCCTAGTCTGACCCCCAATAGATTTGGACAGCTGTAGTTTGTGGGCGTGGCCTATTTTCTGAAATGGCGCCCTCTAGGACCATTAAAACTGTCAGCCCCTAGCCATGCTTTGACTGAGGAGTACGAAATCTGGTACACTAATGTGGTGTCTCCGGTCCTACAAAAAAGTCTCTTGGAGCCAAGTGCAAAGTCGCACAGGAAGTCGGCCATTTTGGTCCAAGTAGTCGATTTAGTGGTTTTCGCACACGTTGTTTGGAGAGTGTTACACCATTGCCCTTTTCACCAATCACCTTCAAACTTCTGCTATAGACTCTTAAGACAAAGGGGAAAAAATTCAACCTACGGATTTTAAATAAGTATAAAGGTGTGGGCGTGGCTAAGCCTCAAACTTTGACCTGTCGCCACGCCACTCTTTTTTTCACAGCTCCCTATTGGACTCCTTTTAACCAATCACCAGCAATCACTGGCAAATAGCAGCAGACAAGTTGAGGTCACTTGGTCTATAGTACTGGCAGGTTTCGAATAAAGGCGGGGCTTTGGGAGCATGGCGAAATTCGCCATCACGCCATGGAAATACGTTTGTCTCTCATTTCTTCAATCATTGTGACATCGCCACACAATTTCTGATGAGTGATCCTACTCTGACCCCTAATAGAATTGGACAGCTGAAGTTTGTGGGCGTGGCCTATTTTCTGAAATAGCGCCCCCTAGGACCATTAAAACTGTCAGCCCCAAGCCGTGCTTTGACTGAGGATCACGAAATTTGGCACACTAATGTAGTGTCTCAGGACCTACAAAAAATTCTCTTGGAGCCAAGCGCAATGTCGCACAGGAGGTCGGCCATTTTGGTCCAAGTACTCGATTTAGTGGTTTTCGCACACGTTATTAGGAGAATGATGTCTCGTCGCCCTTTCCACCGACCACCTTCAAACTCTTGCTATATACTCTTAAGACCTTAAGACATAGAGGAAAAGATTCAACCATCGGATTTTAAATAAGTATAAAGGTGTGGGCGTGGCTAAGCCTCAAACTTTGACCAGTCGCCATTACGTTACTTGACTCAATAACTCCCTTGTGCATGATCAGATCAATTTCAAACTTTGTCCGTGTGATCACTGACCACATCTGAAGACAGTGACAATGTGGACAGCTGACATCACCTAAGCCCCGCCCCCTGACTACAGGAAGTCTTCTGTTTTATGGTGAAATGCCCATATTTGTCCCCTCTAATTTAGTCAACATGACACTAAGGTCATGCACTGTCTTCATGATGTTGTAATGACTATTCAGATCTGATAGCTTTTCAGAAAGGGAGGAGCTTTGATGCCATGGCGATTTATGGCGTGACGCTGTGACCTTACGTTTGACTGTAACTTCCACAAACAGCCTCCGATTTGCCAGGGACTGAACATCACATCACCAGTGTGGTAAAGATAGAGTATCTCCTAGTGGTGAGACGTGTAATGCTGGGCTCAGAGGGGATGCTGAATCAGGGTGAGGTGTGTACGAGGAGGCCGTTCACGGTTTCTGGTGTCGGGGTGGTTGACTTTCTGTTCTGCCAGACGTGCCCTGGTGCCCCCGGCTGCCAGCCAGGATGGACAAGCGCGGAGCTGGGTTTGGAGAGCGTCGGGGATGGAGCGGAGGGGGTGCGGAAGGAGGGCGAGCAGCTTCGCTGCGAGGGCCGAACGACGCTGCTTGCAGCTTTAATTAGGCCCGAGCAGCGAAAGCGCTGCGAAGGCCTCTTGTTTTTGCTCTGTTTATTAGGCCCGAGCAGCGAAAGCGCTGCGAAGGCCTCTTGTTTTTGCTCTGATTATTCTTTTTTTGTTATTCCGTGCCCCCTTTGAACGGCTTTTTGGGGACCTTAACATACCCCAAAACTCACAATATTTTGCAAACTTGTCAGGCCTGGTGAAAAATTTGATATTTTAAAGGTTCCAAAAAAATCGCAAAGAAAATGGCTGAACAGCGCCCCCTAGAAAGTGAAAAAAACCCTCTCCATAAAGCTTAGTTTATCATACAGTTATGAAATTTGGTACACTTGTAGTACTCAACAGTCCGCACAGAAAAGTCTCTTGCAAGCATGGTCAATATCAAACAGGAAGTCGGCCATTTTGGGTTGAAATGGCGATTTTTAGCCGTTTTTGCCGTTTTTAGGGTCCGTTTCTGATTGGATTGCTCGATCATTTTTCGCACGATCATCTCAAAAATTGTGTAAAATTGCTCAGAAGGGATGGGCGAACAAAATGAGACAAAGATTCTGACTTTTCGTACATGTTGAAGGGGCGGGGCCAGGCCTCGAAGTTTGACTACTCGCCAAAAAATTTTAAATTGCTATAACTTCATAACTGAAAGGAATAGAATTACCAAACTTTCTGTGGTCATTCGTCATCCAGCCACAAAGTAAATTGAATGGTCGGATGATGACATCACACAAGCCCCGCCCCCTCAGGACCAAAAAGGTCAAGTTTTACTGTGAAAGGTCCCAAATTGCCCCATTTCACTTAATCACCACAAACTTGTAGCTGTTAACTCAAGACAAGTGGAGGTTGCTTGGCGTCACTTTATGGGAGTTTTCGGCAGAAGGTGGGGCTGTGGCGGCGCGGCGAAGTCAGGCGTACCGCCATGGCCTTACGTTTGCCTTCCATTTCGTCATTTCTAAAGATATCGTCACGAAACTTGTTGTGAGTGATCCTAGTCCGGCCCCTCAAAAGATCTGATGTGAACATCCGGTGGGCGTGGCCTATTTTCTGAAATAGCGCCCCCTAGGACCATTAAAACTGTCAGCCCCAAGCCATGCTTTGACTGAGGAGTACGAAATTTGGTACACTAATGTGGTGTCTCAGGACCTACAAAAAAGTCTCTTGGAGCCAAGTGCAAAGTTGCACAGGAAGTCGGCCATTTTGGTCCAAGTACGCAATTTAGTGGTTTTCGCACACGTTGTTTGGAGAGTGATGCTCCGTCGCCATTTTCACCAATCTCCTTCAAACTTCTGCCATCTGCTCTTAAGACATAGAGGAAAAAATTCAACCGTCGGATTTTTCAAAAGTTGAAAGGTGTGGGCGTGGCTAAGCCTCAAACTTTGACCTGTCGCCGCGCCACTCTTTTTTTCACAGCTCCCTACTGGACTCCTTTTACCCAATCAGCAGGAGTCTCTGGCAAATAGCAGTAGACAACTTGAGGTCACTTGGTCTCCAGTACTGGAAGGTTTCAAAAAAAGGCAGGGCTTTGGGAGCATGGCGAAAATCGCCATCACGCCATGGAAATACGTTTTCCTCTCATTTCTTCATTTATCGTGATATCATTACGAAACTTCTGGTGAGTGATCCTAGTCTGACCCCAAAGAGACATAGACAGCTGAAGTATGTGGGCGTGGCCTAATTTCTGAAATAGCGCCCCCTAGGACCATTTAAACTAATAGCCCCAAGCCATGCTTTGACTGAGGATTACGAAATTTGGTACACTAATGTGGTGTCCCAGGGCCTACAAAAAAGTCTCTTGGAGCCAAGCACAAAATTGCACAGGAAGTCAGCCATTTTGGTCCAAGTACGCGATTTAGTGGTTTTCGCACACGTTGTTTGGAGAGTGATGCTCCGTCGCCCTTTTCACCAATCGCCTTCAAACTTCTGCTATATACTCTTAAGGCATAGGGGAAAAAATTCAACCGTCGGATTTTTCAAAAGTTGAAAGGTGTGGGCGTGGCTAAGCCTCAAACTTTGACCTGTCGCCGCGCCACTCTTTTTTTCACAGCTCCCTACTGGACTCCTTTTACCCAATCAGCAGGAGTCTCTGGCAAATAGCAGTAGACAACTTGAGGTCACTTGGTATTCAGTACTGGAAGGTTTCAAAAAAAGGCGGGGCTTTGGGAGCATGGCGAAAATCGCCATCACGCCATGGAAATACGTTTGCCTCTCATTTCTTCATTTATCGTGATATCGTTACGAAACTTCTGGTGAGTGATCCTAGTCTGACCCCAAAGAGACATAGACAGCTGAAATATGTGGGCGTGGCCTAATTTCTGAAATAGCGCCCCCTAGGACCATTTAAACTAATAGCCCCAAGCCATGCTTTCACTGAGGATTACGAAATTTGGTACACTAATGTGGTGTCCCTGGACCTACAAAAAAGTCTCTTGGAGCCAAGCACAAAATTGCACAGGAAGTCGGCCATTTTGGTCCAAGTACGCGATTTAGTGGTTTTCGCACACGTTGTTTGGAGAGTGATGCTCCGTCGCCCTTTTCACCAATCGCCTTCAAACTTCTGCTATATACTCTTAAGGCATAGGGGAAAAAATTCAACCGTCGGATTTTTCAAAAGTTGAAAGGTGTGGGCGTGGCTAAGCCTCAAACTTTGACCTTTCGCCATTACTTGACTTAATAACTCCCATGTGCATGATCAGATCTTTTTCGAACTTTGTCTGTGTGATCATTGACCATATCTGTAAACAATGACAATGTGGACAGCTGACATCATCTAAGCCCCGCCCCCTGACTAAAGGAAGTTATTATTTTATGCTGAAATGCCCATATTTGTCCCCTCTAATTTAGTCAACATGACACCTAGGTCATGCACTGTCTTCATGATGCTGTAATGGCCATTCAAATCTGATAGCTTTCCAGAAAGGGAGGGGCTTTGATGCCATGGCGAATTCTTGCGTATGCCGTAACCTTACAATTCAATTTAATGGTGAGCTCAGAGGGGATGCTTAGTCAGGGTGAGGTGCGGACTAGGAGGCCATTTGCTGTTTCCGGTGACGGGATGATTGACGTTTCTGTTCTGCCAGACATGCCCTGGTGCCCCGGGCTGCCGGCCAGGCCGGAGCGGCGCAGAGCTGCGAGGGCCGAACGACGCTGCTTGCAGCTTTAATTATTTTTTATTATTCCGTGTCCGCTTTGAACGGCTTTTTGGAGACCTTAACATACCCCAAAACTCACAATATTTTGCACACTTCTCAGGCCTGGTGAAAAATTTGATATTTTAAAGGTCCCAAAAAAATCGCAAAGAAAATGGCTGAACAGCGCCCCCTAGAAAGTGAAAAAAAACCCTCTCCATAAAGCTTAGTTTATCGTACAGTTATGAAATTTGGTACACTTGTAGTACTCAACAGTCCGCACAGAAAAGTCTCTTGCAAGCATGGTCAATATCAAACAGGAAGTCGGCCATTTTGGGTTGAAATGACGATTTTTAGCCGTTTTTGCCGTTTTTAGGGTCCGTTTCTGATTGGATTGCTCGATCATTTTTTGCACGATCGTCTCAAAAATGGTGTAAAATTGCTCAGAAGGGATGGGCGAACAAAATGAGACAAAAATTCTGAGTTTTCGTATATGTTGAAGGGGTGGGGCCAGGCCTCGAAGTTTGACTACTCGCCAAAAAAATTTAAACTGCTTTAACTTCATAACTGAATGGAATAGAGTTGCCAAACTTTCTGTGGTGATTCGTCATCGACCCACAAAGTAAATTAAATGGTCGGATGATGACATCACACAAGCCCCGCCCCCTCAGGACCAAAAAGGACAAGTTTTACTGTGAAAGGTCCCAAATGGCCCCATTTCACTCAATCACCACAAATTTGTAGCTGGTAACTCAAGACAAGTGGGGGTTGGTTTGCGTCACTTTATGGGAGTTTTCGGCAGAGGGCGGGGCTGTGGCGGCGCGGCGAAGTCAGGCGTACCGCCGTGGCCTTACGTTTGCCTCCCATTTCGTCCTTTCTAAAGATATCGCCACGAAACTTCTTGTGAGTGATCCTAGTCCGCCCCCCCAAAAGATCTGATGTGAACATCCGGTGGGCGTGGCCTATTTTCTGAAATAGCGCCACCTAGGACCATTAAAACTGTCAGCCCCAAGCCATGCTTTGACTGAGGATTACGAAATTTGGTACACTAATGTGGTGTCTCAGGACCTACAAAAAAGTCTCTTGGAGCCAAGTGCAAAGTCGCACAGGAAGTCGGCCATTTTGGTCCAAGTACGTGATTTAGTGGTTTTCGCACACGTTGTTTAGAGAGTGATGCTCCGTCGCCCGTTTCACCAATCTCCTTCAAACTTGTGCTATATACTCTTAAGACATAGGGGAAAAAATTCAACCGTCGGATTTTAAATAAGTATAAAGGTGTGGGCGTGGCTAAGCCTCAAACTTTGACCTTTCGCCACGCCACTCTTTTTTTCACAGCTCCCTATTGGACTCGTTTTACCCAATCACCAGGAATCTCTGGAAAATAGCAGCAGACAAGTTGAGGTCACTTGGTCTCCAGTACTGTAAGGTTTTGAAAAAAGGCGGGGCTTTGGGAGCATGGCGAAATTCGCCATCACGCCATGGAAATACGTTTGCCTCTCATTTCTTCATTTATCATGATATCACCTCGAAATTTGTTGTGAGTGATCCTAGTCTCACCCCCAATAGGAATGGTCAGCTTAAGTTTGTGGGCGTGGCCTACTTTCTGAAATAGCGCCCCCTAGGACCATTAAAACTGTCAGCCCCAAGCCATGCTTTTACTGAGGATTACGAAATTTGGTACACTAATGTGGTGTCTCAAGCCCTACAAAAAAGTCTCTTGGAACCACGTGCAAAGTTGCACAGGAAGTCAGCCATTTTGGTCCAAGTACGCGATTTAGTGGTTTTCGCACACGTTGTTTGGAGAGTGATGCTCCGTCGCCCTTTTCACCAATCTCCTTCAAACTTGTGCTATATACTCTTAAGACATAGGGTAAAAAATTCAACCGTCGGATTTTAAATAAGTATAAAGGTGTGGGCGTGGCTAAGCCTCAAACTTTGACCTTTCGCCACGCCACTCTTTTTTTCACAGCTCCCTATTGGACTCCTTTTACCCAATCACCAGGAATCTCTGGTAAATAGCAGCAGACAAGTTGAGGTCACTTGGTCTCCAGTACTGTAAGGTTTTGAAAAAAGGCGGGGCTTTGGGAGCATGGCGAAATTCGCCATCACGCCATGGAAATACGTTTGCCTCTCATTTATTCATTTATCGTGATATCACCTCGAAATTTGTTGTGAGTGATCCTAGTCTCAACCCCAATAGAAATGGTCAGCTTAAGTTTGTGGGCGTGGCCTACTTTCTGAAATAGCGCC
The DNA here is from genome assembly GCF_043380555.1 of Nothobranchius furzeri. Lineage (NCBI taxonomy): Eukaryota > Metazoa > Chordata > Actinopteri > Cyprinodontiformes > Nothobranchiidae > Nothobranchius > Nothobranchius furzeri. The sequence continues at coordinate 100,144,833 of NC_091742.1, read as the reverse complement.
CCCTAGGACCATTAAAACTGTCAACCCCAAGCCATGCTTTTACTGAGGATTACGAAATTTGGTACACTAATGTGGGGTCTCAGGACCTACAAAAAAGTCTCTTGGAGCCACGTGCAAAGTCGCACAGGAAGTCGGCCATTTTGGTCCAAGTACTCGATTTAGTGGTTTTCGCACACGTTGTTTGGAGAGTGATGCTCCATCTCCCTTTTCACCAGTCACCTTCAAGCTTCTGCTATACACTCTTAAGACATAGAGGAAAAATTCAACCGTCAGATTTTAAATAAGTAGAAAGGTGTGGGCGTGGCTAAGCCTCAAACTTTAACCTGTCGCCATAACATTACTTGACCTGATAACTCCCATGTACACGATCAGATCTATATCAAACTTTGTCTGTGTGATCACTGACCACATCTGAAGACAATGACAATGTGGACAGCTGACATCCCCTAAGTCCCGCCCCCTACTACAGGAAGTCTATTGTTTTATGGTGAAATGCCCATGTTTGTCATGATCTGAAAGCTTTCCAGAGCCCCTAGATAAGTTTAACCTACAATAACTTCAAAAAACGTGGTCAGAAAAGCATTACAGTTGGTCTGTGTCATCACACCACCAGAGTCGTAAAGGTAGAGTATGCCCTAGTTGTGGGACGTGTAATATAATGGCGGGATAAGAGGGGATGCTGAGTCAGGGTGAGGTGCGGATGAGGTGATCGTTTGCGGTTTCTTGTGTCGGGGTGGCTGACGTTTCTGTTCCGCAGATGTGCCCTGGTGCCCCGGGCTGCCGGCTAGGCCGGAGCGGCGTGGAGCTGCGAGGGCCGAACGACGCTGCTTGCAGCTTTAATTAGGCCCGAGCAGCGAAAGCGCTGCGAAGGCCTCTTGTTTTTGCTCTGTTTATTATTTTTTATTATTCCGTGTCCGCTTTGAACGGCTTTTTGGGGACCTTAACATACCCCAAAACTCACAATATTTTGCACACTTGTCAGGCCTGGTGAAAAATTTGATATTTTAAAGGTCCCAAAAAAATCGCAAAGAAAATGGCTGAACAGCGCCCCCTAGAAAGTGAAAAAAAAACCTCTCCATAAAGCTTAGTTTATCGTACAGTTATGAAATTTGGTACACTTGTAGTACTCAACAGTCCGCACAGAAAAGTCTCTTGCAAGCATGGTCAATATCAAACAGGAAGTCGGCCATTTTGGGTTGAAATGGCGATTTTTTGCCGTTTTTGCCGTTTTCAGGGTCCGTTTCTGATTGGATTGCTCGATCATTTTTCGCACGATCGTCTCAAAAATTGTGTAAAATTGCTCAGAAGGGATGGGTGAAAAAAATGAGACAAGGATTCTGACTTTTCGTATATGTTGAAGGGGCGGGGCCAGGCCTCGAAGTTTGACTGCTCGCCAAAAAAATTTAAATTGCTATATCTTCATATCTGTATGGAATAGAGTTACCAAACTTTCTGTGGTCATTTGTCATCCACCCACAAAGTAAATTGAATGGTCGGATGATGACGTCACACAAGCCCCGCCCCCTCAGGACCAAAAAGGTCAAGTTTTACTGTGAAAGGTCCCAAATGGCCCCATTTCACTCAATCACCACAAATTTGTAGCTGGTAACTCAAGACAAGTGGGGGTTGCTTTGCGTCACTTTATGGGAGTTTTCGGCAGAGGGCGGGGCTGTGGCGGCGCAACGAATTCAGGCGTACCGCCGTGGCCTTACGTTTGCCTCCCATTTCGTCATTTCTAAAGATATCGTCACGAAGCTTCTTGTGAGTGATCCTAGTCCGGCCCCCCAAAAGATCTGATTGGAAGATCCGGTGGGCGTGGCCTATTTTCTGAAATAGCGCCCCCTAGGACCATTAAAACTGTCAGCCCCAAGCCATGCTTTGACTGAGGATTACGAAATTTGGTACACTAATGTGGTGTCTCAGGACCTACAAAAAAGTCTCTTGGAGCCAAGTGCAAAGTCGCACAGGAAGTCGGCCATTTTGGTCCAAGTGCGCGATTTAGTGGTTTTCACACACGTTGTTTGGAGAGTGATGCTCCGTCGCCCTTTTCACCAATCGCTTTCAAACTTCTGCTATATACTCTTAAGACATAGAGGAAAAAATTCAACCGTCGGATTTTAAATAAGTTTAAAGGTGTGGGCGTGGCTAAGCCTCAAACTTTGACCTTTTGCCACGCCACTCTTTTTTTCACAGCTCCCTATTGGACTCCTTTTACCCAATCACCAGGAATCTCTGGTAAAAGGCAGCAGACAAGTTGAGGTCACTTGGTCTTCAGTACTGGAAGGTTTTGAAAAAAGGCGGGGCTTTGGGAGCATGGTGAAATTCGCCATCACGCCATGGAAATACGTTTGCCTCTCATTTCTTCATTTATCGTGATATCACCTCGAAATTTGTTGTGAGTGATCCTAGTCTGACCCCCAATAGAAATGGTCAGCTTAAGTTTGTGGGCGTGGCCTATTTTTTGAATTAGCGCCCCCTAGGACCATTGAAACTGTCAGCCCCAAGCCATGCTTTGACTGAGGATTACGAAATTTGGTACACTAATGTGGTGTCTCAGGACCTACAAAAAAGTCTCTTGGAGCCAAGTGCAAAGTCGCACAGGAAGTCGGCCATTTTGGTCCAAGTACTCGATTTAGTGGTTTTTGCACACGTTGTTTGGAGAGTGATGCTCCATCGCCCTTTTCACCAATCACCTTCAAATTTCTGCTATATACTCTTAAGACATAGAGGAAAAAATTCAACCGTCGGATTTTAAATAAGTATAAAGATGTGGGCGTGGCTAAGCCTCAAAGTTTGACCTTTCGCCATTACATTACTTGACTTAATAACTCCCATGTGCACAATCAGATCTATTTCAAACTTTGTCTGTGTGATCACTGACCACATCTCAAGGCAACATTATTGTGGACAGCTGACATCACCTAAGCCCCGCCCCCTGACAACAGGAAGTCTATTGTTTTATGGTGAAATGCCCATATTTGTCACCTGTAACTTAGTGAACATGACACTAAGGTCATACACTGTCTTCATAATGTTGTAATTACCATTCAGACTTGAAAGATTTCCAGAAAGGGAGGGGCTTTGATGCAATGGCGAATGCTGCCATGACGCCATGACCTTACGTTTGACTGTAACTTCCACAAACAGCCTCCAATTTGCCCGAGACTGAACATGGCAATGAACAATCATGCCCTTTAGCCAGTGAGGCACAAACGGTTGGTGAATGTTATATAATGTCACCAAAGCTGACCTCAATGGGACTTTTCTGTAGTTGGTCACAGCGCCGCCTAGTTAACTTTAACCTTCGGGAACTTTAAAAAACATGGTCAAAATAGCATTAAAGTTGGTCACTGTCATCACACCACCAGTGTGGCAAAGATGGGGTATGCCCTAGTGGTGAGACGTGTAATATAATGGTGGGCTCAGAGAGGATGCTGAGTCAGGGTGAGGTGCAGACGAGGTGACCGTTAGCGGTTTCATGTGTCGGGGTGGTCGACGTTTCTGTTCCGGGGACGTGCCCTGGTGCCCCTGGCTGCCGGCCAGGCCGGAGCGGCGCGGAGCTGCGAGGGCCGAACGACGCTGCTTGCAGCTTTAATTATTATTCTTTTTTCTTCCGCGTCTTTGGGTGGCCTTTAGGGGGTCTTAGCATATCCAAAAAGTCACCAAATTCTGGCTCAATATAGAAAGTGCGTGAAATTTACGTATTTCACTGGCGATGTGAAAGTTCATAAAAAAGTGGCTCGACAGTGCCCCCTAGAAAGTGAAAAATACCCCTCTCCATAAAGCTTAGTTTATCGTACAGTTATGAAATTTGGTATACTGATAATACTCAACAGTCCGCACAGAAAAGCCTCTTGCAACCATGGTCAATATAAAACAGGAAGTCGGCCATTTTGGGTTGAAATGAGGATTTTTAGCCGTTTTGGCCAATTCTAGGGTCTATATTTGGTTGAACAGTTTGGTCATTTTTCGCACCATCGTCTCAAAAATAGTGCGAAATCGAACAGAAGCGATGGACGATTCAAATGAGACAATAAAATTGACTTTTCGTAAATACTGAAGGGGCGGGGCCAGGCCTCAAAGTTCGAGCACTCGCCAAAAAAATTCAAATTGCTATAATTTCACAAATGAAAGAATTACAGTTAAAACAATTTCTAAGGACAATTGCCATCGCCCCCCGAAGACAAATGAATGGTCGATAGATGATGTCACACAAGCCCCGCCCCCTCAGGACTTAAAAGGTCAAGTTTTACTGGGAAATTTTCCAAAATTCGCCCTTTCAAATAATCACCCCAAATTTGTAGCAGGTAACTGAAGACAAGTTGGGGTTGCTTGGCGTCACTTTATGGGAGTTTTCTGCAGAAGGCGGGGCTGTGGCGGCGCGGCGAAGTCAGGCGTACCGCTTAGGCCTTACGTTTGCCTCCCATTTCGTCATTTCTAAAGATATCGCCACAAAACTTCTTGGGAGTGATCCTAGTCCTGCCCCCCAAAAAATGTGATGTGAAAATCCTGTGGGCGTGGCCTATTTTCTGAAATAGCGCCCTCTAGGACCATTAAAACTGTCAGCCCCAAGCCAGGCTTTGACTGAGGATTACGAAATTTGGTACACTAATGTGGTGTCTCAGGACCTACAAAAAAGTCTCTTGGAGCCAAGCACCAAGTCGCACAGGAAGTCGGCCATTTTGGTCCAAGTACTCGATTTAGTGGTTTTCGCACACGTTGTTTGGAGAGTGTTGCACCATCGCCCTTTTCACCAATCACCTTCAAACATCTGCTATACACTCTTAAGACATAGATGAAAAAATTCAACCGTCGGATTTTAAATAAGTATAAAGGTGTGGGCGTGGCTAAGCCTCAAACTTTGACCTGTCGCCACGCCACTCTTTTTTTCACAGCTCCCTATTGGACTCCTTTTAACCAATCACCAGCAATCACTGGCAAATAGCAGCAGACAAGTTGAGGTCACTTGGTTTATAGTACTGGCAGGTTTCGAATAAAGGCGGGGCTTTGGGAGCATGGCGAAATTCACCATCACGCCATGGAAATACGTTTGTCTCTCATTTCTTCAATCATTGTTACATCACCACACAATTTCTGATGAGTGATCTTACTCTGACCCCTAATAGAATTGGACAGCTGAAGTTTGTGGGCGTGGCCTATTTTCTGAAATAGCGCCCCCTAGGACCATTAAAACTATCAGCCCCAAGCCATGCTTTGACTGAGGATCACGAAATTTGGCACACTAATGTAGTGTCTCAGGACCTACAAAAAAGTCTCTTGGAGCCAAGTCCAATGTCGCACAGGAGGTCGGCCATTTTGGTCCAAGTACTCGATTTAGTGGTTTTCCCACACGTTATTAGGAGAATGATGTCTCGTCGTCCTTTCCACCGATCACCTTCAAACTCCTGCTATATACTCTTAAGACATAGAGGAAAAAATTCAACCGTCGGATTTTAAATAAGTATAAAGGTGTGGGCGTGGCTAAGCCTCACACTTTGACCAGTCGCTATTACGTTACTTGACTTAATAACTCCCATGTGCATGATCAGATCAATTTCAAACTTTGTCTGTGTGATCACTGACCACATCTGAAGACAGTGACAATGTGGACAGCTGACATCACCTAAGCCCCGCCCCCTGACTACAGGAAGTCTACTGTTTTATGGTGAAATGCCCATATTTGTCCCCTCTAATTTAGTCAACATGACACTAAGGTCATGCACTGTCTTCATGATGTTGTAATGACCATTCAGATCTGATAGCTTTTCAGAAAGGGAGGGGCTTTGATGCCATGGCGATTTCTGGCGTGAAGCTGTGACCTTACGTTTGACTGTAACTTCCACAAACAGCCTCCGATTTGCCCGAGACTGAACATCACATCACCAGTGTGGTAAAGATAGAGTATCTCCTAGTGGTGAGACGTGTAATGGTGGGCTCAGAGGGGATGCTGAGTCAGGGTGAGGTGTGGACGAGGAGGCCATTCACGGTTTCTGGTGTCGGGGTGGTTGACTGTCTGTTCTGCCAGACGTGCCCTGGTGCTCCCGGCTGCCGGCCAGGATGGAGAAGCGCAGAGCTGGGTTTGGAGAGCGTCGGGGATGGAGCGGAGGGGGTGCGGAAGTTGGACGAGCTGCTTCACTGCGAGGGCCGAACGACGCTGCTTGCAGCTTTAATTCCATATTGTGTTCTTTTTTTAAAACACAGAAACGGTTTTGTTACCTGTTGACGCTACGTTTCGCCGACAGCTGCCGGCTTCTTCAGCTTCAGCGTCGAGCCTTCTTCTGAGCAAAGTCATCTTTCAAGTCTTTGAAATCCATCTTTCTAGCCAACTGACTTTCAATGGATTACATGGCAAGACTGCAAAGTCTGTTCTGGGACATAGTTAGGGATGGGTACCTTTGACATTTGAATCGATCCGGTACTAATTCCCGGTACCTACGAGTCGATACCGGTACTTAACGGTACCAATTTTCGATTTTTTGAGTGTTTATTATTTTAATTCTCTTTTATAATTAAATATATATTTTTCTCAATATATAACCATATTTGATAAATATCACGATAAATAACATACAAGTTTGTATTTTAACATCGTCCTTGTAGTTTTATAAGCTGATAATTAAACTGAAGCAAACATCTTTACTGTGAACTAAATTTACTGTGTATCTTCATTCCTTTTACCGTCCTTTTTCATTTGATTTTTCCTACTGAGAAGTTAGAATTTCCGAGGAGAAAGCGAACGCACCATTAGCTGATAACAACGGTGGCAATGGAAGCTAACATATCAAGCTAACGTTATCTTTAACAGTTTATTTAGCTGCTGGAGCAGATTAAAACGATGATGCCTCAAACTTAGATCGTTGTCACTGGTTTTACCTTCACCCAATCACCCGTCGCATTTAGTAAAGTAAAGCCAAACTTTAGAGCGCGTTCATGTTCTTCTAGTCGGAAATTCGGAGTTCCGAGGAGAAAGCGAACGCACCATTAGCGAAACGGAAGCTAACAAATCAAGGTAACGTTATCTTAAACATTTTATTTACCTACTGGAGCAGATTAAGATGAGGATGTCTCACTTAGATCGTTGTCTGTCGCTAGTTTCATCACCCAGTTACCCATCACATTTAGTGAAGTGGACCCAAGCTTTAGCGTGCGTTCTTTCTACCATGCTTGCTCTGTTTACAACGGGCTCGCAGGGACCGGCGACATAACGCTCTTGCGCATGCGCAGCTGTCTTGGCAGTACCGAAACGAGGCACCGTTTGAAATGACGTGAATCGGTGTTCAGTCGGTACTATGGAATTCGGTCGGTACCTTAAAAAGTACCGAATTCGGTACTCATCCCTAGACATAGTGGACCTCAAATAGTTTTTTTTACCAGTTTTAGCTTACTGAAAGCTCTCTCACCTCCAGAAACGGTCGCAGGCAATGTGCTAAATATTCGCAAAGCAATGCACACCTCTCCAAATATGAGCTGCAGTTGCATCCCATCAACTGCATTCAGGAGACCAAGAGGGGACATGTTAGGGGGGCAGCATACACCGAGGTCAGGTGTCTAACTTGCTTTTCAAACTCAGATGTGAGATCCCTGGAATACTTCTTGGTAAGTGGTTGACACACAGCAGAAACTTTATCTTCACTTATCTGCCCAACTTTCAGAACAGCATAGCCATCTTCAGCTATTTCTGCTGTGGTGTGGAACCTGGTGTCCAGATCACGTATGATATTGTCCACAGCTGTGACAAACACCCTGCTCCGAAACACTGTTGCTGCGCTGTCCTGAGCCGTCTCATCATGGCGGCTGTGCTCGCTGTTGAACTGAAGTGTGACATCCATTTGTGTAGCAACCATTGTTGCCTCAGACAGGAGGGACTCCCATCGCACTCTAAGAGCCTGCCTCTCTTGTTTTAAGGCTGAGATATTGGCTGACTTTTTAAGACCTTCTAAAAATAAAATGAAGACTATCACAAAAAACTAATCAGCGGTTAAACACTCATGTATTGTTTTTACATACTGCATTGCTTCGTTTTCTACTTCATAACGGGTTACGTTCATCCGGGACAGCGAGGCTGTAGCAGTCATACGTAAAGCCACGTGGTACAAAAATGCAAGCCGTGCGCATAGAAGAACAAATACTTATTTTACTAGTTTGCATGCATCTATTTTTCATACCTGCAGACTCAGAGGCTGTGAAAAAAGTAAATTTACCCCCCCCCCCCAAACAAGGTCCCCGTGTGCTGCAGACTCTATTCTTTACATTTACATGCATTTATTTTATTGAGAATAATAATAAAAAACATGTTATGTGATTTATTTTCTACCAGTCGTACTGTTGAAGAGAGCTAAATATAATAAACTGACAGAACTGATCAGATAATGATTAGAGATCATCTAATAATAAATAACAATTATTATGAAACTAATTCACAGAACACCAAACGTATAAACATCTGAAAGTATTCCTAATGACTGTGATGGTTTTTCAGCAGGATGACCAGATCCCAACTCACCTAAAGTGGGACAGAGGCTACTCACGGTGGGACGGGATGCTTCAATGCAACCAGAACATGTAAAAATGGTTTTCAAATAAACTATTCTGCTTTTTATCTCTAACATGACTGTTAAATATAAATAAAAGTATTATATGATTGATGTCTTATATATTCTATTTGAATTAAACTTGAACAGCTGTTTCTCTGTTCCTCTCCAGTTACCACAGCTTCACTCAGGCTGGACCTTCTCCTGTGGCTCTGAGTAACTCTAGAAGAAGAAAATATCATTTCTATAGCGCCTCTCAAGATAAAAATCACGAGGCGCTTCAGAAAAACAAAAAATGTAAAAATATAAAAAAGCATTTAGAAAATGGTTAAAATATATTTAAAATGAGCAAAAAAAAGACAATTGTGATTAAAAATGTTAAGAAAGAGAGAGAGTGAACAGGAAAGAGGGAAATCAGTGGATCCTGAGGAAGGTGGAATAGGTGGGGAGAGCAGAATAAAGAGAGAGAGGTGAAGAAGGTCATACAAAAACCAGCTTGAACACGTTGGGACTGTGTTGTGGTGGTTCAACCCGATTTCCACAGAAGCTAGCGATGGATAGCTGCCGCTCTCGGCGGCTAGCAGCAGCCTTGTGGCTAGCACAACACATGTGCGACCTTAAGGAGTTTATGGCCATTGACACGATACCTATTTTCTTCTTGCATATCGTACAGCACGCCTCCCTCACGCTCCCCTCGACTGGCTGCAGCCGTTCTTTGAAATCCGGGATATCCAGCCAGGACGCTGCAAACTTGCACTTTCCCATTCTCGTTGTGCGTTCACGTTCTCCACCATTCTCTTCCGTCTTAGCATGTAGGTGCGTTCGTAATACGCACCGGGAACACCAGAGCGTTCTTTGCACTTTTGAGCTTCCACCCCGTCCGCCCTGGTGCTCTGAGAGATAAATTACTAACGCACCCACAACGGCGTAGTATTTTTTTTATCTTTTTATGCTCCCTCCCTCGGTTCGTTAAAAAATAAAACTAAAACAAACTGTTGGCTATCTAATTCAGAAAAAAATCTCTAAATGTAAGACTTTATGAAGCCGTGATAAGACTTTTTAATACTTGTTAAGGGTCTTAATTTTTCCTAAATTGATTTATCACCTTTTAATACTTTTCAAGACTCCGCGGGTACCCTGTGTATGTAACCCAGTCTCGCTTCACTTTTTCTCTCCCATTGGCTGCCTTTATATACTTGAAGTACTCAGGAAACGGCTTTGCGTCTGAATCGTTTGGCATGTCCTGATCTTCATCTCTCTTGGCTAAATTTCTTACAATACTCTATTTCATTGTCCTTAAAATTCAGTGGCCACAAACCTGGGTCGCTGGACTCTAACTCTGCTTTGGTGGAACCCCTATCACATTTATTCAGCTGACTTTGGGTCTCTCCGTCTTCTGAGCTGTCACACTCTCTCCCTTCTTCCTTCACTTCCACTCTTTGTCCTGACCAAACCTGACATTGGGACGGTCCAGGCTCTGTACATAATGACACTGATAGATGTGTTACAATACAGGCTATCATCTTTATCCAAGTTACACCAGTCTTTAAAATTGATGCACAACAGGGAAAATGCAGCACGGACTCCTGCAGGATATTAGCTGTAGTTCTCCATCATCAGTACTAGATTTCATATTTTATTGTGTTCAGTGTTATATTAAGTTTATTTATTACAACTACTAACAGCTTTTGTTTCATTTTTGCTCTCTGATGAATTATTTGGAAATGACTGATTTTTGGGTTGTGTTCTAAAAGCTACATAAACAAATTACATCTTGTAAAACCTCCCATAATTCAGTCAGACTTGAAACATTTCATTTCAAGGTGTTTAGTAGATGAAGAGGGTTTTTTCTTGTATGGTGCCTTAAAAAAGGTGCTTCACAGTAATAATCTCACAGTAATTTATGTTAACAGACTAACATTAACTAAGCAAACTAGCAATGCTTCAACCTGCCCAGCATCCTAAACAATCTAGTAGGGCTGTCGCGGTTGAGGAATTCCCCCTGCGGTGATTCAGGGTGGCTTAATATTGCGGTGTGCGATATTATTGCAGTCCTTTTTTTTTATTGCAGTACTATCTAAACATAATGTTTACACATTTAAAAAAGGTTAAAAATTGTCGTGCCTTCTTTTATAACACTTTACTGAATGCAGATCAAAGGGCAGTAACAACACAGATCGCAGTAACGTTTGTTTCTCCGACAGTCGGAGACCGACTGAACTTAAAAACAACAAAATTCAGGAGAAGGTTAAACTTTTAAATGCAAATTTGGCTGCAGCATCTAACAAATAAGAAACAAGTCCCCATTTTGTTTAGTTGTTTAAAATCAAGCATAAAAAATTACATGTACCGGGTGCGGGGCACTATCATTTCACTTTCACTTTCACACACACGAATGACGGTGCTTTATAGCTCGGTCACGTCCTTGTTACCCACAAGGAAAACCAGCATGTTAACCATATACCAGGGGTGGACCTTTAAAGCGCCCGAGCGCCAATGGCGCTAAATTTTCTCGTCGGGCGGTAAATACTTGACGACTTACCGCCCGGGTGGCGCCCAAGCTTTATTTGTCATTTACACACCGGCTTTCACCTACATCATAGCCCCGCCCTGTAGGAAGCTGCCGTTTTCGTTTCGCGCGCGTGAACCTGCGTGCCTCTTAGGGATGGGTACCTTTGACATTTGAATCGATCCGGTACTAATTCCCGGTACCTACGAGTCGATACCGGTACTTAACGGTACCAATTTTCGATACTTTTGAGTGTTTATTATTTTAATTCTCTTTTATAATTAAATATATATTTTTCTCAATATATACCGGTAACCATATTTGATAAATATCACGATAAATAACATACAAGTTTGTATTTTAACATCGTCCTTGTAGTTTTATAAGCTGATAATTAAACTGAAGCAAACATCTTTACTGTGAACTAAATTTACTGTGTATCTTCATTCCTTTTACCGTCACTTTTCATTTGATTTTTCCTACTGGGAAGTTAGAATTTCCGAGGAGAAAGCGAACGCACCATTAGCTGATAACAACGGTGGCAATGGAAGCTAACATATCAAGCTAACGTTATCTTTAACAGTTTATTTAGCTGCTGGAGCAGATTAAAACGATGATGCCTCAAACTTAGATCGTTGTCACTGGTTTTACCTTCACCCAATCACCCGTCGCATTTAGTAAAGTAAAGCCAAACTTTAGAGCGCGTTCATGTTCTTCTAGTCGGAAATTCGGAGTTCCGAGGAGAAAGCGAACGCACCATTAGCGAAACGGAAGCTAACAAATCAAGGTAACGTTATCTTAAACATTTTATTTACCTACTGGAGCAGATTAAGATGAGGATGTCTCACTTAGATCGTTGTCTGTCGCTAGTTTCATCACCCAGTTACCCATCACATTTAGTGAAGTGGACCCAAGCTTTAGCGTGCGTTCTTTCTACCATGCTGCTCTGTTTACAACTCGCTCGCAGGGACCGGCGACATAACGCTCTTGCGCATGCGCAACTGTCTTGGCAGTACCGAAACGAGGCACCGTTTGAAATGACGTGAATCGGTGTTCGGTCGGTACTATGGAATTCGGTCGGTACCTTAAAAAGTACCGAATTCGGTACTCATCCCTAGTGCCTCTAGCCACCTACTGCACTTGTACGATTCGTGCACTACGTGCACGATTCTAGTTATAGTCACGTGAACTATAAGTTCAGTATTAAAGACGAAGTGGAACCACGCTAGAAACACACAAGCACACAGGGAGATGGCGCCACCACAGGGATGGGATTTCTTGATGAAATCTCTGGCAAAACGCTTTAAAACTGGTGAGGAGAAGCGAGACAGTTCGAAACGGTATGAAGCAGAGAAGCGTGTGCGTAGGTGGAACGATTCTTGGCGGTTTAAAGAAGACGGGAGGCGCAGAGAATGGCCGTGTTCGAGTTGAGCAGCGCATCGCCTGGAAAACAGACGAGAGCAGACGGAAGCAGCAGTGGGAGGGGCTGAACGCCGGCATTTCGCCGGGGACACACGAGCCGCGGAAGCGCCCGAAGCGCCGAGAAGCGAATGGCTCACGAAATTCGGCCGCTGCTCGCCGCTCCTCAGTTCAGATCAGACGCGCCCCATTCGAGGCGCGCCTCGGCTCAGCTGTAGTTTTTCTTTTAACTACCTGTCCGCCATTTCCTCTCTATCTTTCTCAGCTCTTTTCCTCTATGTGTGTGTGTGAGTGAGTGAGTGAGTGAGTGAGTGAGAGAGAGAGAGAGAGAGAGAGTGAGAGAGTGAGAGAGAGAGAGCGAGTTGTTTCTGCCAGTTGAATCTCTTGGATTTCCCTACAAGTGTAGCTCGGGGGTGACGGTGGCTGAAGATATCGCGTTAGCGTTCACACTTGTTCAATTTTAAATTTTAATTCTGGTGCCTGTTAGCAGCTGAAACACATCCTCACGTGCTTGTGGATATCATATATTGTATATGAAAACATGACTGTAATAATAAGTAAAGGTTATCAGCTGTAGCTTCAGTGTGCTCATAGGAAACGTGACAAAAGAACACAAAACACATTTCTCCTTATGGCCTATATAGTTGTTATCATCAACGTAACATGATTTACAGAATACATGTGACCTACTAACATTTCATGTTCTACCACCGGATGTTTGGATCAGAATATGAACCAATCAGATCTTAGATCAGGTGAGAGCCAGGCGTTTCCCGTCATCCTCTAGGTTTTACAGCCGAGGGAGAGCAACTGCAGCACCTTGCTCCAAAATCTGCGGCCGCCTTGATCTCACGAGGTTATCGTTGCCTACGTATGCATGACGTCAGAGCAAGTCGGCGTCAAGTCGGACACAAATCTAACCGGCATGCACTGCTCGCCGATCACCGGTGGTCTAATCTGCGCAGAACTGGCTCATCTCGAACACAGTCAATGGCTCGAGTACAGCAAAGCGGCGTTGGTGATGTACTGCGTTGTATGCCGGAAGTATGCAACGATAAAATCGTGTTTTGTTGAGGGAACAAACAAATTCAAACTTGAATACGTTATTATGTTTGTGAATGTGTACAAAATAAAGGTTTATTACATTTAAAACGGTTCAGTTGTTATTTTGACTCGTTTTGGCAGCTGACCAGCGGGCCGGTAGATTCTTGGCGGGGCCGGTAAATATTCAGAGTTACCGGCCCGGCTGGCCGGTTGGTTTTGAAGTTAATGTCCACCCCTGATATACGGTTTCACACACACGAATGACGGTGATTTATAGCTCGGTCACGTCCTTGTTACCCACAAGGAAAACCAGCATGTTAACCATATACGGTTTGAGAGAGGATCTGAGAGGGGTGGCAACATTTCCAGCAACACTGAAAACCCTCTCGGATGGTGCGCTCGTTGCACGCACACGTACTTGCGTGCGACTCTGGCGAGCAAAGGGAATCTCTCCCGGTTGTTGCTCCACCATGTCAGGGGGGTTCTTTAGGGTGGATGCATTCCTCCTGCAGGTAGCGAGTGAGCTCCAGCTCGGCTCAAACTCTCTTCGGGACGGTTGCAGAAGCAGTGCTTGTCTGGGACTTCAGCAGGTCCCCGAGCGTTGATTTATTTATTTATTTTTTGCCGCTGGTGGCAGCTCTGTCTCGGCCAAGGACTCTGGCTGCGCAGCAGCTGACGTACGGAAAACCAAAGTGCTCCCAAAGGAGCGAAGTAACGTTTCGTTTTGATACCAGTGCAGCCATCCTTCTCAACATGCATCATTGAGTTGAACCAAGTTCAGTAATCGCGGTGGCCCATGATGCAGCGCGGTGGGCTTCTTCATATTGCGATATTTCATTTTTGCGGTTACCATGACAGCCCTAATAGATGGTTTAAGTACTTTAAGATTTAATGAAATCTAGTTGATGGGTGATAGACCACAAGATCTGCCGGAAACCTCGCTTTCAACATACTGTACTCAACCTAAAGTATTTTGGAGTATTTCAATCCTTAGTTAAGCAAAATCTGTACTGAATAATCAAGCATTACATTTTGTATATTGGTCACTTTTTGGCCACATTCCAACTTTTGCGTTGAAGTTTGGGAAAACACAACTCTTCACTTCAGAAAAGAGCCATCAGAATACGGCAGGTTACCAGAATCACATTAAAGAGTTATTTATAAACGCCTGCTAAAACTCCCACATCTGGTTGAACTTCAAACAGACCAGCTTGTACAAAGAAAGAAACAAACAATTACCAAGTCATTCGTATAAAAATTCTATCTTACTTACTTTTTACTTTTGGGATCAAATTCCCTCTGGGATTAATAAAGTTTTTTTGAATTGAATTAATTGAGAGGGGGATTATAACTCCAAGGGAAGCATCAAACTCTCAACCAGGACTGTTTGAAAAACCATGTAGAGAACGTGCAGCCCACTCTGTGGTGTGCAGGTGTGGAGTAACCTCAGTCAAGACCTGAAGCAATATCATGGGTTTATGTTTAAGAAAATAAGAATATAGACGAATATGGGAGATGGAGTTGATGGTGCGTGTCTCCAACGCCGCAAGTAGGAATGTATATTGTGCATGACTTTTATCCTGTTGGGTGTGTGTTTGTAGATAGTGAGGTAATTGGTTCTCCGTTGCTGTAACTGTTACTCTGTGATATGCTATGATTTGGTTGATACATTGCAGTGTAGAAGAACAAATAATACAGTCGTGGCCAAAGGTGTTTAAAACTGCAGAAGTATTGGAAACTGGAAAAGTTTCGGAGTTTTTATAATAATTAGCATAAACTATTTTTGGAAATTACATTTTTCTTAACTTTTGAAAAAGCTTTGGGATTTTTCCATTTAATTTGAAGGAAAATTACTGAAAAAGTACACAGTAAAAGTAGTTCATACTTTGGTACCAGGTAGTACTCGAGGTACTTAGTATGTAAGTATAGGTGGCCTAGTGTCCTTTTTCCCCAAATACTGTTTTATCCTAACTCAAACACGGCACGTTGAGCTTTTTGTACGTACTTTTAAGTACACAGTAAGAGTAGTTCATACTTTGGTACCAGGTAGTACTCGTGGTACTTAGTATGTATGTATAGGATGCTTAGTGTCCGTTTTAAAAACACAATTCTATCCTTTATCAAAAAGGCACATTTAGCAGCTCTGCGTCATCCTGACGTCAGCCCATTCTGTCGCTCCTTCCAGCAGCGAGACTGTGTTACCATAAACTACCGTATAAACGCGCACTTCTATTGTAGGTGCGGCTCACTTGACCGCAGTAAATGAACGTGTACAGTAAAGTTAGCCGACATTTTAGAGTGATATGAAGCTTACCGCTCTGCTGCTGTGTCGAGCTGGGTCCAGCCAGCCGCGGGGCCTTTCTGCTGGGCTAAACTAGTTCGTGTCGCACCGCCACGGCTCAACAAAAGCCACCACACCTATAAAACACACTTTTGTTGCCTTTTCTAAGAGATGCTAATGACTCCAACTTGTTGTTTCCGTTTCGGATCTTTATTCCGGGTTACTGTTGGCCGCAGCCCACGTCTTAACTCCAGCAGAAACACCGTTAACGATCTCCGATCACACTAGCTCGTTTTCTTCTAAACAACCGAACCGGAACTCTGCACACAGCCGGCCAAGAACATCCCTTCAACATAAAAGTCCAACCACAACAAATCGCAACCCGTTACACTACTGTACAACAACGTAAGAAGTGAAACATATAGCCTGTATTTGCGCACTTATGCTAACCATAATCGTAGTTTGAAATAATTTAAATATCATGAAACGTTACATTTTTACCTTATTTTGAAAAGCCACTGCCTTCTTCCTCTCTAGCTGCGGTGCTTCGAGTGCGCTTCTGATGAGAGACAGTAGCCGTGTTCGAGATGAGACAGTTCTGCGCAGATTGGATCGCCGGTGATCGGCGCGCAGTGCATGCCGGTTAGATTTGTGTGTTTTATTTTTTTAAATTTATACATTTGAATAACAAACATACATGGTATTGTAGAATATAGAAAGGGTATAAAAAATCCACATCTTGTAATAACAAGTTGAACAAGTTAGGTATACAATTACAAGTATACTTAATTTGACTTTAAAAGACGCGTTTAAGGAGGTGAAATCTAAAGAGTTTAGACCGCCAGAACACAATTTGTTTATCATTACATTTTTTTTAATATAATGTATTCTCTTTTTCCAAATCAAGTTAAATAATATTTTATCAATTGTTGTGCATAGTTCTTTCGAAACATCAAGTGCCATAGCTGCATAAATAATTCGGGAGAGGCCTTCAACTTTGGCTACCAAGGATCTTCCGGTAATGGATAAATCTCTTTGAAGCCAACGACTAAATTTATGTTGTATTGCAGTTATAAGAGGGTCAAAATTTTCAGATAATCTGGCATCTTGGTCTTTTTGAATGATAATACCAAGAAATTTAACCTTATTTTTAACAGGGACACCTGATATAATAGTATCCGTGCAGAATTTAACAGGGAGAAGTTCACATTTTGGAATATTGAGTTGAAGACCAGAGGCTATTGAGAAATTATTGACAACTTTGAGAGCATCATCAACTTGATATTTATCTTTAAAAAAAGTGTTGTGTCATCCGCTAGTTGAGTAATAGATAGTACTCTGCCAGCGATAGAGAGACCCACCACTCTGCTATTTTCAAAGTGAATAGAGAGTAACAGCATAGGAAGAAGGAAGAGAAATGCGGAAAGTGGACAGCCTTGCCGGATCCCACGGTTGATATCAAATCTTTTCGTTGTACCAAATGGGAGTTTGATTGAGCTATTTGCATCTGCATATAGAGTTTGAATTGATTCCTTAAAGATATTTCCAAAACCGAAAAAGTCAAGTGCTCTGAACATGAATTCATGTTCAATGGAGTCGAAAGCTTTATAGAAATCAAACAAAAAAAGAATGAAACTATTATCCGTGATTAAATCTGAATAATCCAAAATATCATATACCAGTCTTATATTGTTAGTTATGTGTTTGCCAGTCATGAAACCAGACTGTGTTTCATCAATGATATCATTAAGTGCACATTTTAACTTTTTAGCCAAACACATAGCAATTATTTTATAATCGTTATTCAGCAGTGAAATAGGACTCCAATTTTCTATCAAAAGGGTGTCCTTTTGAGGTTTTGGAATCAAAGTAATTAGCCCCTGAGTCAAAGAAGGAGGCAGCTTGTTATTATCAATGCTTTCAACATATACTTTATGTAAAAAGCATGACAGATCCTTTGAAAATAATTTGTAAAATTCTGAAGTCAAAGCGTCATTCCCTGGACTCTAATTAAGCTTCGTTTTATTAATAGCCTCTTCAATGTCTAGTATTGTGATGGGGGAATCACACATGGTTTTATTATTGTCACTAATTGTCTTAATATTACTTAAGGAGTTAAAAAAATGTCCATGGCTTCTGTAGAAAGATTAGATTTATATAAATTTTTATAGAAAAGTTCACAAGTCTTGGAAATCACTTGAGGGTCTTGTGTGATGATCCCGTCTGTACGAAATTTAGTCATGCTGGCAAGAGCATTATGGCGTTTTTCTAATTTGAAAAAATAGCTAGAGTTTTGTTCTCCCTCTTCAAGCCATTTCCTTCTTGACCGCACAAAGGCACCTTTTGCCTTGTAAATATATATATTACCTCATTTTAATTGTAGAATTTGAAGTCTGTTCCGGTTATCTTCCGATAAATTATCAGGTGATCTAGACAAGGTAATAATTTCAGAAATTATTTCTGACTCTTCTTTTTTTTATTTCTAACTGTTTCAGCTCCCCTTTTCATTAAAAGGGACCTCAATTCAAATTTCATAAGCTCCCAATTTTTACAAAAAGTATTTTCAACACATGCCTTGTTCCAAAACTCATCTATTTTTGTTTTAATTTCCTTTACCAAAGAATCATTCAGTAGGAGATAATTATTTAATTTCCAATATGAATTCACTCTTTTAGATGATTTTCTAGCACACAAACATCTCCAGAAAAATTGTTTTATGACCTGTCAAGGGTGTTGGCAACATTTTTGATGTAGAAACATATTCGGATAAAGGATCAGAAATTAGCCAATAATCAATACGAGACTGTAAGGAGCCAGATCTATTTTTCCACGAAAATTCCTTAATTGTTGGATTTTTGATTCTCCAGATATCAATTAGGTCTCTTTCATTTATAAAATCCAACATGTAATTACTACTTTCCTGACTTTTACTTGGCCATCTATCTATCATGTCATTGAGTCAATGATTCCAGTCTCCTCCTAATATAATCTTTAGATTAGCAAATTTACTTATTAAAGACTCAATTTTTTCATTTATAACAAGTATTAGGTCAATATTCTCCTGTTTGTTAT
Source organism: Nothobranchius furzeri (assembly GCF_043380555.1). Classification (NCBI taxonomy): domain Eukaryota; kingdom Metazoa; phylum Chordata; class Actinopteri; order Cyprinodontiformes; family Nothobranchiidae; genus Nothobranchius; species Nothobranchius furzeri. Next base: position 100,125,977 of record NC_091742.1, on the reverse strand, counting down.
TATAGCCGTAAATGTTACCCAATAAGAGGGTCTGATCATTAAAAAAAACAACCAGCAAAATAAAATGTTCGTTTGGATCAGTTTCTGACGATATAATTTTTCCATTAAATTTATGTTTTAAGATCAGAGTTCCCGCTGAATGGTTTGTGCCATGAGACATCCAGAAATCTTCACCCCATTGAGATTTCCAGAAGTTAGCGTCCTTAGGTTCAGAATGAGATTCTTGTAAGAAACAATAGTCAGTATTCAAACTTTTAGCATATAAAAACAGAGCTTTCCTTTTGGTATAGTCTCTTAGTCCTCGAGCATTAAAAGAAATAAAGGATAAAGATGAAATTTTGAAAAGTAAATTAAGTTTTTACCCTGAGAAGAGTGTGTAAGCTTCAGAGAGAGCAGAACTACTCTTGTCTAAAAAAGTGCTTCACAAAACAGTTTTGCAGCAACAGCATACTATAAGTCTTCAGAACAATAGGGGAACGAGACCTTGAGGTATATCCACGACTGGGCTGGAAGAGATTTCAGTGAATTTCTTTTCTGTTCACGAAAGCACGGGCTCCCACGAAGTAGGCAATTTTCCCTTCCTTACGTGCTTTCTCCACCTGTGGCCATAGTTGGTTGCGCCTCTCTCGGTCCTCGGGAGAGAGATCTTCTTTGAAATGGAGCTTCCTTGTCTTCAGGTAATCAGATCGCTTCGCTGCCTTCCAGATGGATTCTCGAAAGTGTCTCATAGTAAATTGCAGGATTATGGCGCGATGCAGTGGTGCAGAGGAGGACTCGCGTCGTCGGCCGATTCTGTGGACTGAATCGAGTACCTCCGGGAACTTATCTCGGTGGCCAGGATCCATGTTTTGGCAGATTTCAATAACCTTACTGCGTATTCTTCTCCTTCTTTTTCAGGTAGACCGTGAAGTCGCAGGTTCCATCTTCGTTTATACCGAGTTAACTCCAGCACTTTGTTTTCCCGCGTTTGAATTTTCTCTTCTGCTTTATCCACTTTTACTTCAGTACGAGACACTTTTCCTTTTAGCTCTCTGAGATCTTCTGAGATAAAGTTAATAGTAACCTTCAGGTCGCTAACACTCTTCTTGATGTTAGCTCCTTGCTCTTCGATAGCCATCTTGAGCGTCTTAATAATGCTTTCCGCCATGTCAGTTTCCATCACTCTTTTCTTACCAGAAGGTTTCGACGGGGAGGAAGTAGGAGTAATAAGAGTTCTCTTATTTGAGCTCAGGTTTTTTTCCATCACATACAGCTAGAAGTTTGCACCTTCGGGCTCGTTTTGCTGCTTATAAAGGAATTTTAAGACGGAGCGAGTTCTGTAAAAGATGATGACGGGAAACGCCTGGCTCTCACCTGATCTAAGATCTGATTGGTTCATATTTTGATCCAAACATCCGGTGGTAGAACATGAAATATTAGTTGGTCACATGGTTTTTATATATTGTCTGGTTTCATTTAAAAAGCGCTGAAAGGAAGCTTTTGCATTAGAAAATTTCGACTTATGTATATGAAATTTAGCTAATAATATCAATAAATTAATCAAATAAAATTCAAACCATACAACATTCTCAAAATTTGAAAGCTGTCAAAACCATAAACTTATGTTCCATGTTCAATATCATGTGATTCTTTGTTAGATTGTTTGTTCTGTTTCCCCATAGAAACCTCCTGACATTGTGCTTGCTATTTCTTTGCAGTTGTATTATGTGCTTTTTCAGTAAAGCGTATTCAAGGAGAAAAACAGTGATAGTAGGTCACATGTATTCTGTAAATCATGTTATGTTGATGATGACAACTATATAGGCCATAAAGAGAAATGTGTTTTGTGTTCTTTTGTCACGTTTCCTATGAGCACACTGAAGCTACAGCTGATAACCTTTACTTATTATTACAGTCATGTCTCCATATACAATATATGATATCCACAAGCACGTGAGGATGTGTTTCAGCTGCTAACAGGCACCAGAATTAAAATAAAACATTAAACAAGTATGAACTCTAACGGGATATCTTCAGCCATCGTCACCCCCGAGCTACACTTGTAGGGAAATCTGTCCGATTTAAACGCCGGCTTTCAGCCACACCCCCTGCTGCTTCCGTCTGCTCTCGTTTGTTTTCCAGGCGAGGCGCAGCTCAACTCGAACACGGCCCGTAGCAGGGCCGTATCCAGAGTTTCTAAACTACCGAGGGCCACCATCCGTTATGCCATGCACATTGAGAACAAACTGAAGACTAAAGCTGATTTCAGATTTAATAATTTGTTTAACCCTCTGGAGGCAGGCGTTGCAGATTAGCAACGTAAAAACCTACCTACCTGGTTACTCCACATACGTACTTCATGAGCATTTTTACCTCAGAAGTTCCCCTGAAGGACTTAGTTGTTTGTCCTTTTATCAAAACTTATTTTGAGCATGAGAGGGTTAACACTAAAGTGATTTGTTTTAGTATGACGTTGTATTTTGGGTTCTTTTTAAAACACAGAAAAGTTTTTGTTTAACCTTGCTGACAGTTTCATTCGTGGCTGTAAACTTCCTCAGAGCTGACTCTGATGGTGGCGTCACTTCCTACTCCATTTATCCACGGGCAGCAGAGGACGTTGTCGCCCTCTGCTGCCCGCTCTCCCCTCACTGATGACACAGTCCCATGCACGATCCAATGTGTAGACAGACACCATTTATGGGGTGGGCCCGGTAGAGTTTAGGCTGACAGGGGTGGAGAACGGCTTGAGCCTCCTAGTGCCTGTATTGGTCTCTAGTGACCCAAATGTAGTGCAGGATCCTATTATTGGATACAATGTGATAGAAGAAGTCATCAACGAGCAACTTAAAGTACAGGGTGACAAAAACAGTGACTGTACTGCACAGGTTGTAAGTAGTGCTTTTGACATTGACTTTGGGTCTGCTACGACTTTAATCTAGTTGGTACAGACACATCAAACAGAGGCTGAGAAGATTCAAGTTAAAAGCGGGCAGGGTAAAGTTGTATTGGGTCCTAGTGAAGCTACTACCATTCACTGTCGCACACGCATACAGGCTGACGAGGACACCGTTATGTTGTTTTGTCCCGTCCTGAACCCCAGCCGTCCTGAGGGGCTTCATTTGCAGGAAGTAATGTTTAAGGCAAAAAAAAAGCAAATTAGCCACGGTCCCGGTGTCTGTCACTAACACCACATGCCATAGCATTACTGTAGGTCCGCGTGTTATCCTGGGGCACATTGGAGGTGTCAAAGCAATTTACACAGCTGCCCTACAACCTGTAGAAACCCAACAAAAAAACAAAACAGCCACAGTTGAAGTCCCATTAGTCTCCACCAGTGACAAAAGCGGTACTTGCTCCGGTAGTTTTAGACCACCTAACAAGTGCGCAACTGTCGGGAGTGAGGATGATGCTTAGGGAGGAATGTAAAGCTTTTGCAAAAGATGAAAATGGTTGTAGCGTTGTTAATCTACATAACTAGAATTTAACGCTGTTGCTATTTCAGCTTTGTTAATTTCTGAGAAAGATCAAACGAATTAGCAATGAAACTATATATATATATATATATATATATATATATATATATATATATATATATATATCCACGAATATTTATATAATTGATGGAAGTTCATACACCAACTGGCTTGGTCTATATTTAATCAAAAGATAAATATTTAACTTAAGAGATTTAAATTAACAGCAAAGGTTTATTTATTAATTCAGAAGATCTAAAGAGATCTTTGCTCATTCAGTGACCAAATGCACCACTCTGTGTTTTATTTCAAAGAAGAGTCAGGTTTAAAAAGTTAAGAATTTATTACCAACAATTTAAAGATGACAATTTAAAGGACGATTCATAAATGACAATTTATAAAAGCGTTGGTATTAAAACTTGGTATTTGGATGTGTGAATGTAGGTCTCAGAAGGTTTTTATCTTAGAGAGAGAAAAACACGTTCTGGGTGAAAGAGTTTGGTTTGCAGTTAAGCTAAATTATTTCTTAATAGCACTTTGGATTGCTATTATCCGTCTCACCGAGACAGATCTCAGACAGATCCTGAGACGCTCCTGCCTGACATATTTATTTTATTCACAGAAAAAAAAAAATCAAACTAGTGATTTCTCTTGGCGTTCAGTTTATACATTCAAACAGCACAGCACTCGATTTAAACTACTTACATGTAAATCTGTTATTTGTCCATCAATTTTCATCCACTTATCCAGAGTCGGGTTACGGGGGCAGTAGCTCCGGGGAAATCCCAAGGGGTTCCCCGGCCAGGTCCGGTAAGAAGTCCGCTCCGACAGCTTCTGGCGTTTTTAAAAAGTATCCCAGGGGCACGGTAAGGGTCGGAGATGTTTAGTCTATTTAATTTCTAACTATATAAAACGATTTCTTCGGTTTTAAAGTGTGAAGTAAACTCCGACAAAGTAAAATCCAAGCCGATCCCGTTCACGTTCATGTTTACGATCCGTGTTGGTTTACCTTTTTTGATTGCCAATATGGCGTCTACTGAGAGTCACGTGGGGTCCGGAGCTCTATGGACAGGTTCTTGGGTAGAGTGGTGTCAAAAGATGGCCATAGAATGGATCCAGCAGAGGTCGCCCCTGTTAGATAAATTATGGATACATTATTTTAAACGAAACTCATCCAGCTTATTCTTCCCTGGCAACAGACAGGTGCTTGACCTTGCCTCTTCCCAACTCCATCAGTACATTACAAAATGTCCTATATGTTTGGGGGGGGGGGGGGGGGAGATAGTAAAAAAAAATTAATTCTGTCCTGTGTGAACTCTCGTGTGAAAGTTTAAACTTCTCTTTTGAGCAAATCTTTGTGCGCAGAGTTCACGAGCAAAAGGCTTCTGTCCTGTGTGGACTCTCATGTGAGTGCCTAAATAGTCCTTTCGGATAAATCTTTGTCCACAGAGCTCACAAGCCAATGGCTTATGTCCTGTGTGAAATCTCATGTGACTGTTTAAACTTGTCTTATCACTAAATGTTTTTTTCACACAGCTCACAAGCAAAAGGCTTCTGTCCTGTATGGACAATCATGTGTCTGTTTAATTTTGACTTATCACTAAATCTTTGTTCGCAGAGCTCACAAGCAAAAGGCTTCTGCCCTGTGTGAACTCTCATGTGTCTGCCTAAATTTCCCTTGTGTGTGAATCTTTGTCCACAGAGCTCACAAGCAAAAGGCTTCTGTCCTGTATGAACTCTCATGTGACTGTTCAATCTTGACTTAAAACTGAATCTTTTTTCACATAGCTCACAGGCAAAAGGCTTCTGACCTGTATGAACTCTCATGTGACTGTTTAACCTTGACTTATCACTATATCTTTGTCCACAGAGCTCACAAGCACAAGGCTTCTGTCCTGTGTGAACTATCATGTGACTGTTTAAACTTGACTTTACACTAAATCTTTTTTCACATAGCTCACAAGCAAAAGGCTTCTGTCCTGTGTGGACTCTCATGTGACGGTTTAACCTTGACTTATCACTATATCTTTGTCCACAGAGCTCACAAGCACAAGGCTTCTGTCCTGTGTGAACTCTCATGTGACTGTTTAAACTGGACTTTAAACTAAATCTTTTTTCACAGAGCTCACAAGCAAAAGGCTTCTGTCCTGTATGGACTCTCATGTGACTGTTTAAATTTGACTTTAGTCTAAATCTTTTTTCACATAGCTCACAAACAAAAGGCTTCTGTCCTGTGTGGACTCTCATGTGTCTGTTTAAAGAAATTTTTTGGCTAAACCTTTGTCCACAGAGCTCACAAGCACAAGGCTTCTGACCTGTATGGACTCTCATGTGAATGCCTAACATGTCCTTTCGACTAAATCTTTGTCCACAGAGCTCACAAGTAAAAGGCTTCTCTCCTGTGTGGACTCTCATGTGGGTGCCTAAATGGTCCTTTCGGATAAATCTTTGTCCACAGAGCTCACAAGCAAAAGGCTTCTGTCCTGTATGGACACTCATGTGTCTGTTTAATTTTGACTTTACACTAAATCTTTGTCCACAGAGCTCACAAGCAAAAGGCTTCTGTCCTGTGTGAATTCTCATGTGAATGTCTAAATATGATATGAAGCTGAAACTTTTTCCACAGTCGTCACAACTAAATGATTTTAGTTTTGTCTGAACTTTCCTGCTAGAGTCTACATTTTGCTTCACTCTAACACGTTTCTTATCAACACAACAGCTTGAAGACTTCAGTCCTGAATGACTTGTCACTCTCATGTGTTTCTGGAGAGACCGCTCATGGAGAAACTGTTCACCACACTCTGGGCAGCTGAAAGATTTGACAGCCTTAACATGTGATTTAGAAGACCTGCTCTCCTTCCAGTCTTTGTTATCATCTTTGGTGTTTGGCTCAGAATCTGACAAGAGTTTCAGTTGACAGTCAGAATCGTTGCCATCCTGGTCATCATCTTCATCATTGCTGACTTCAGTCTCTGAAGAGTTAGAATCATATTCATAAAGATTTAGATCTGGATTCCTGGTAGTTTCTGGTCCTCCATAATCCTCTCTACCACTTTCTGCTTTCATCTGGTCAGTGGTGCTGCTGGTTGGAAGATCTCTGTCTTTAGGTTGGTTCTGATCAAACTGTGACAACAGAACTTCTCTTTCTTCTTCCTTAACCTGATGAGAAACTGCAGAGAATGAAATGTTGGTGGCATCAGTTTTAATCTCATCAAGCTGCTCCTCCTCTTCCTGCTTCATGTTGAGGGGCTCCATGTCCTTCTGCTTCAAAGGAGGCCTCAGTTCTTCAGGAGCTCTTCCTTATTCCTTAAACTGACACAAAACTGCAGAGAATGAATTATCACAGTTTAAAATGAATTTAAATATAACAAAACTTTAAAATGTATTTTACTTTGAAAAACCAGTACTGCCGTTTTTCCCCGTGTGCGAAGGAGCCGGCTTCTGTGCGGTGCGCTGCTCTCACGAGTTAAAGAAAACTACAGGGAGAGAAAAGGTGGAAGAAAGGAACCTTACGTTAGAAGAAGGCATTTTTAGTTCAGACCTGTGAAAACCAGCTTCATGCTAACACACGCTGCTACACGTGAACAGTAACATAGTCAATGTGGTCTGTCGTTAATGCGTAATTCCAGATCGGTAACAGCGTACAGCTTCATGTCGGGTCATGTTCCCACCGAGACTCATTTCTGCTCGCATTTTCAGAAGAAGAGGAAGGAAGCCGAGGAAGATGTTGAGGTAACGTTAGATGAAGATGCTCATTGTTCTTTATCGTGACCCAGTTCCCTCTGAGTGATCTGTACCGTGATACGTGTGATATTCCCAACGTTCCTATTGGTGATTGAAGGGAATCTAACATGTGGCTAATATATTAGACAAGTAGGCTGAAGTGGAGGAGGTGTGTGAAGGAGAGACAAGTGGAGAGGCAGAGCAAGGAGCAGCATGATGATGGAGAGAGCAGCAGGGAAGCAGAGAATCTGGCTGGGACCCAAAATGTTCCTCCCATGGCTGTAGCACAACAGTCAAGCATTACAATTTATGTCAAGTTAAATAAATATTTTATTTAATTTTAATTAAACATGAGCTGTTTTACACACTCCTGCATTAATGTTCACCAAAAACACACAGTCTCATGTCTCAGAACGACCGTCTCCATACGTCTCTACCACCCTGCATTTAGGGGTGTGGTCCTGGTCAACACCATCTCCTGAACTCCAAATTGAAGGTCAGAATGGGAAAGAAAGGTGATTTAAGCTAATCTGAGCGTGGCATGGTTGTTGGTGCCAGACGGGCCGGTCCGAGTAATTCACAATCTGCTCAGTTACTGGGATTTTCACCCACAACCACTTCTAGGGTTTACAAAGAATGGTGTGAAAAGGGAAAAACATCCAGTATGTGGCAGTCCTGTGGGCCAAATGTCTTGTTGATGCTAGCGGTCAGAGCAGAATGGGCCGACTAATTCAAGCTGATAGAAGACCCTAAACCTAACCCTCGTTACAACCGAGGAACGCAGCAAAGCATTTGTGAAGCCACAACACGCACAACCTTGAGGCGGATGGACTACAACAGCTGAAGACCCCACCGGGTACCACTCATCTCCACTACAAATAGGGGTGTTCCAAAAAGGGTACTTCACGGTTCGATTCGATTTCGAATATGGGAGATTCGATTGTTCGATTATAATGATTTTTGGTTCAATTCGATTACTGATGCCACGATTCTTCGATTATTGACATTTTTAATGCTTTTTTCATACAAGATTGTCTTCTTTATCTACGTTTGTAAATAAATAACCTATCAATTAATTCAGTTCCTCTAAAACTACTCTCTGTGTTACGTCCCCTTTAGTGGGGCCTGTAAGTGCTTGTGGTTATTTTATTGGTGGCCTTTAGGGGGTCTTAGCATATCCAAAAACTCACCAAATTCTGGCCCAATGTAGAAAGTGCGTGAAACTTACATATTTCACTGGCAACGTGGAAGTTGGTAAAAAAAAATGTTTCGACAGCGCCCCCTGGAAAATTAAAAATACCCCTCCGTTTTGACCTTTTTTCATAGTAGAGTGATGAAATTTGGTACACTTGTAGAACTCAATACGCACAGAAAAGCCTCTTGCACCCATGGTCAATATCAAACAGGAAGTCGGCCATTTTGGACTAAAGTGGCCATTTTGACCCCGTTTTGGCCATTTCTAGGGTCTATATTTGGTTGAACAGTTTGGTCATTTTTCGCACGATCGTCTCAAAAACAGTGTGCCATCGAACAGAAGCGATGGACGATTCAAGTGAGAAAAAAAAATCGACTTTTCGTAAAAACTGAAGGGGCGGGGCCAGGCCTCAAAGTTTGAGCACTCGCCAAAAAAATTAAAATTGCTATAATGTCATAAATGAAAGAATTACAGTTAAAGAAATGTTCTATGGACAATCGCCATCGCCTCCGAAGACAAATGAATGGTTGAGTGATGATGTCACGTAAGCCCCGCCCCTCAGGACTTAAAAGGTCAAGTTTTACTGGGAAATTTTCCAAAATTCGCCCCTTTCAAATAATCAACCCAAATTTGTAGCAGGTAACTGAAGACAAGTTGGGGTTGCTTGGTGTCACTTTATGGGAGTTTTCTGCAGAAGGCGGGGCTGTGGCGGCGCAGCGAAGTCAGGTGTACCGACGTGGCCTTACGTTTGCCTCCCATTTCGTCATTTCTAGAGATATCGCCACAAAACTTCTTGGGAGTGATCCTAGTCCTGCCCCCAAAATAATCTGATGTGAAAATCTGGTGGGTGTGGCCTATTTTCTGAAATAGCGCCCCCTAGGACCATTAAAACTGTCAGCCCCAAGCCATGCTTTGACTGAGGATTACGAAATTTGGTACACTAATGTGGTGTCTCAGGACCTACAAAAAAGTCTCTTGGAACCAAGTGCAAAGTCGCAAAGGAAGTCGGCCATTTTGGTCCAAGTACTCGATTTAGTGGTTTTCGCACACGTTGTTTGGAGAAGGATGCTCCATCACCCTTTTCACCAATCGCCTTCAAACATCTGCTATACACTCTTAAGACACAGATGAAAAAATTCAACCATTGGATTTTAAATAAGTATAAAGGTGTGGGCGTGGCTAAGCCTCAAGACAAGTTGAGGTCACTTGGTCTATAGTACTGGCAGGTTTCGAATAAAGGCGGGGCTTTGAGAGCATGGCGAAATTCGCCATCACGCCATGGAAATACGTTTTTCTCTCACTTCTTCAATCATTGTTAGAGAGAATTATAAGATACCTTTCGTCAAACTTTTTGACAGGTCTATTGTTCTTTGACCTTTCAGTCCTATTGTCCATTTGACCCTTGACCTTGCCCCCCTTCCTATCATTAATCAAATGGACAGGTGTATTGTTCAATCTTTGCCCCCCCTTCCGTATCATTAATCAAATGGACATGTGTATTGTTGATCGTCCAGATGGGCTAGACCCCCCCACGCCGCATCATCAATGGCGTATTGTTGAACGTGTCCAGATGTCGATGATTCCCCACGTCATAGGCTAATGTGTGTAATGGCGCGTGAAGTTTCTTATTGTGTTACCCAGCGGTTCCCACAGCCCCCTCCCTTCTGAGTGTAATCCTATTGTGTATAACGCTTTAAAAGCTCAGATCTGTCCGAATGGTGAAAAGCCGAGCTCTAAGAAAAAATGATGAACCACGAGGAGATGCATGAAGCACCAAGCCACGAGGAAGAGGTGCCTACAGACATGGCTCACTGACAGTGGATGAGTGCGGCCTAACTGCTGTGAATGACAGCCCCACACGCTGGTCAAGTACTTATGAAATGGTTGTACGTCTCCTCAAAGTTAAAGAATCTGTTTGTGAAGTAGCAAACAAGATGGGATGGTCTGCTTGCTCTCAAGTGAGTGGCAGAAGCTGAAGTCAATGCAAGAGCTTTTGCAGCCTTTTGCTGAACACACACAAACTCTTCAGAGTGACACATTGTCTATGTCATTAATACTCTCTTTGATTTACTCAGCCATCTGGCAGATGTTCACGTTGGATTTCGTATGTTCAGTCTTAAACTTTGTGTTTAAATGTGTAAATATTTACATGCAGCTCACTGACACTTTTTGACCAGAACTAAAACTATTGTGTAAAACTCTCTGTCCAGCAGCACATCAAATTAATGGCTGTAAGCCCACACACACACACACACACACACACACACACACACACACACACACACACACACACACACACACACACTTACACACACATTTAAAGCACTTTCCCCTTTCAGAAAATGTCTGACTCTCTCTGTTACCAACTCTAAACACCATTCATACATTTCTCTCACTTCAGAAAAGCAATGGTTTGCCATCCTAAACCATTTATGGTTCTGTTGTAAACCACCCAGCATACTCAAGCCTTTGTTTTGCAGGTGGGCTGAATTGAAAGAGTGGCGGGAAGTTGGTTCAACAAAGATCTGTTGAGCTTTCTTAAAGCTCATTCTAAACAATTTTACACGGCCAGCGACTTCTGACAAAGCAAATGACTTCCTTTTTTTCTTGCAGGTGGCGGGTAAGTTTTAAAACAAAAAACTGGCTGAACCTAGTCGTCACGGAAACAATTCACAAAAGCAAATGACTTGCTATTGTTTCAAAGAGCTATTTAGGTGAACAGCATCTTTGGTTCGTCATCATCATCAGCAGTGAAAGCTTAACCATCGCCTCCTGCCTTTAGTGTCACATTTTGTTTTCACTGTCACACACACACACACACACACACACACACACACACACACACACACACACACACAGACACACACACACACACACACACACACACACACACACACACACATTGCTTCCTGCCTCAAAGAAAAGATTTGATCCTTTTTGTAGGACCTATAACAGCTGAAATAAATAAAAAGCTGTTTATGAGGTTTGTTTTTTGGGAGGGGTGGATTAGTAAAGTCTCAGAGCAGACGTACCTCTGGTCAAACCTTTAATGTCATACCTCTCAGAATAGTTAAACTAAGGCACATGCATGTCGTAAACGGATTTACACACGAGCGAAGAAGAAGAACCGATGGATACGTGTTTTGAATATAGCCTTCCTCTGCTAAAAACAACGTTCGAATTGAGACATGATGAGATTGGCTTGACAACGCAACAGATTTTTCATAAGCGATTTCAGGAAGAAATGTCCGGTACAAAACCGGTCCGGTATTATTTTTTTGGATCTGCACGCACGCACACACACACACACACACACACACACACACACACACACACACACACACACACACACACACACACAAAACTCTAAACACCCATTCAGACATTTGTCTACCTATACAACAAAGCAAATTACTCTGTATTGTTTATAAACATTTTTTTTCGACCAATCGCAACCGTTTTCTATTCAAGATTTTTTTAAACAGCTGTATAAAATGTAAAACCGCATTTTCGGAGTCGTGATTTGAGGTGTAACAAGCTAAGATGACGGGTAAGTTTTTAACTTGAGACGCAAATCTTTTTTTCTCTTTCTGGTTTAACATCTTTATTTTCAGACGCTATTGTCATATCGGACGGTGAGTGGGAAGAAATTCCTATTGAGGAATTAACTTGTAAAACTCCGGTACCTTTTCACCTGGATGATTTGTCTAAAATTAACCGCGCGGTCGAGAATCTGAGTGAGTGGATTTTATAAATATATACGTAACGTTCTTTTCTTCAGCTGAGAAATATCTCATTTTACAGAAAAGGAGGGGGTTCAACCTTACCCCGGAAGTGATAACTTTTACCCAACCACGCCTCCATCCACCAGCCGAACCGTCTTACATTCGTATCCGCCCAGCCATACCGTCAGATCACATGCGAATGCGAACGTGAAAGCTGTTCGTTACAGGACCATCACGCCACAGACGATCCTCGAAGCTGGTAAGTGATTACAAAATAGCGATTAATAAGTCAGAGATGTGTCGTTCATATTTATCGTTTTTATTCTCCAGAGCAACGGCCGACGGCCTACGCACCCCCAATATCTCAGCCCCCACCACCTCCAACCCCTTCTCATGCGCAGACGGATGGTAACGATAAAAAAAACAACTGATTAATAAGTCAAAGATGTCTCGTTCACATTTACCGTTGTTTTTTATCCTTTCAGAACAACATCAGACAGCCGCTTCAATATCTCCGCCCACACCTCCTCCTCCTCCTCCTCCTCCCCCTTCTCCTGCACAGGGTAAGAGATATATAAAAAGGTGGTTATTTACTTCAAAGATGATTCGTTCATATTTTTCATTATTTTTATTCTTTCAGAACAATCCGACAACGACTCTGAAACCGCTGAACGTGGTCCTGAGCAGCCAGCCGGTAAGCTGTTTCACAAAAAGCTCCGCAGAGTATATTAAATTTTGAAGTAAAAAAGATGATGTTTTTTATCCTTTCAGAACAACCCACGACCGATGAAGAGAACGCACCACCTCCAGCACCTGTACAGAGTAAGTTAAAGTTATATATATATAATTTATTAAAAGCTCGTTCATTTTATTTATTTTTATTTATTTTTTCATCAGAAAAACGGTTAAAGAAGAAGAAGCGGGGCAGATTTACGCCACTTCAGAGATTAAACAGGATGAAGCTTGGGTACTTGCTCCTGCAAGTCAATTCCGGCCTGGTGGATGTGATGCAACAAGTTCTGGCTCTGTAAAAGGACGACGCAGATTTTTTTTCTTCATTTTTAGTAGGTTTTTAATGTCTTTTGTATCATAAGTGAAAATTGGTTTGATGACCTTTCAGATTTGTTTGAAGTAGATGGTGAATTAAACGTAGATGATGAATTGTTAGATCGAATTTTAGATAATGAAACCCCCCCTCTTCATCCATCCTGCGAAAATCTGTTAACTGACTGGTTTGATGTAAGCGGACTGAGTGAAGTAGATGAATTAGCTTCAGATAGTGAGATCTTAAGACGATATTTTAGCATCCCAAGCCGTTTCAAACGAGGTCGATCAAATACTAGCAAATTCAGATCCGCCTTCATCAGAAGCAATAAACGAAATTTTGAGACAAATAGAACACCGGCAGCGCGTAAACGAGATCAATCAAATACTAGCAAATTCAGATGAGCCTTCATCAGAAGCTGTAGATGAAATTTTGAGACAAATAGAACACCGGCAGATCGGAGGGAGCGTAAACGCAGCTTTTAACCAGCGTGAAATTAGAGAGAGAGTGTCTTTTCAAGCAATCAACGACCCAGCCGAGTTTTATATTAATCTGATGGAAATATTAAACAGGTTTGCTGAAAGAGGAAGCCAGATCGCGCGTCCCAACGATAGAGTCCAGTTTGAAATTAATACTTTGCACACGACGCACCACGTTAATTTTAATTATGACGGATCAAATATGTTAAATCAGCTTCAGTATTTACTGGATCTGTTAGTCCAATCAAATGAAGCATTAAAGGCCGACAACGAATTTAATTTCAGACTGCAAGTGATAAATAATCCTTCCGGCGGCGGAAAACGAAAAATCGAAACCATTCTGGATCACGAATTAGTCAATAAAAAACGAAACCATCTCATTTGCCCTCCAGAGGCCAATCAGCCGTTGTGTTTTGCGCTAAGCATAGCCGGACTGTTAAATCCCTCAGCGAGAGATACAGAATTATTGAATGTGGCTAAAAATATTCATCAACAGGCAGGGCTTCAGGAGCAATCAACCGTTTCATTTAGCGACGTGATTCGATTTGAAAATATTGTTCAAAGAAAAATAATCATTTTTTACAGATCCGACAGAATCATTTCTAAATTTGAAACAGATTTTAACGATCGATCAAATCCGTTGTTCATTTTGCTACTGAATCAACATTATTACGGCATAAAAAATATTAAAGGTTTCTTAGGAGCCAAATATTTTTGTTCATGGTGCTTTTCCGCTTATAATAACATGAACGGGCATCATTGTAAATGGTTCTGTCGCGTGTGTAATACCGATTTATGCAAACGGACAGAAACGTCTCTCATCACATGTTCTGATTGTAATCGAATATGCCAAAATGTAATATGTTTTCAAACTCACAAAACACCTGTTTTAAGGCCTCAAGCAAACAGGTTAGTTTCTCCTTGCGAAATGTTTAAAAAATGCACCATTTGTAAACAAACTTATTACATCGCCATGGGTGGAAATGGTTCACAGCACGTTTGCTCAGCGACCAAATGCATCGATTGCAAACAGTCGGTGGTCACGGATGATCATCGCTGTTTTATTCAGCTTGAAAAAAAAGATGACGGTTTAACGGAAAAGGTTATTTATTACGACACTGAAACGTTTACGGATCAGAACGGTGTGCATACACCTTTTTTAATCTGTGCAAAATCCGATTCAGGCGACGTTTGGGAGAAATTTGGTTTAGATTGCATTAAAGATTTTATTATGCAGATGCGTCGTCCTAAATTCAGCAATTATACATTTGTTGCACATAATGCGCGCGGATTTGATGCTTATATAATTTTGAGAGCTATGTGTCAATTAAAAATTGTTCCCAAAAATATACTCATGCAAGGCTGTAAAATCCTGAGTTTTCACGATCCAGATTTCGGGTTTAGATTCATTGATTCCTTAAGTTTTCTCATGATGAAATTAGCTAACCTTCCAGCTGCTTTGGGCTTTACAGATAAAACTAAAGGTTATTTTCCTCACAGATTTTCATCGCTTGAACATCTGAATTATAAAGGGCCTTATCCAGATGTCAGCCATTATGGGTTTGAACAAATGTCTCCGGAGCATAAAAAAATATTTTTAGAATGGTACACCGATGTGTCTAAACAGCAGCTGTTTGATTTCAGAAAGGAGGCCGTGTTTTATTGTAGAAACGATGTAGAAATTCTGCGTAAAGCATGCGGTATTTTCAGAGAGGAGTTTTTTAATGAAACAGGTATCGACCCGCTGAAATCTGTCACGATCGCTTCAGCTTGCATGCGCGTGTTTAGATCAAAATTCCTAAAACCAGACACATTAGCCATTCCTTGTCCGCTCGGCTATCGACCGCAACAAAAACCATTTTCAAGTTCAAGCATCGTGTGGCTGGAATGGGTTTCACGCAGTCAAAATGTAGACATTCAACACGCTTTAACGCCTTTGGGGGAGTATAAAGTGGGAGATTTTTATCTCGACGGATATGCTGTGATTTCAGGCGTCGAGCAAGGGTTTGAGTATATGGGTTGTTTTTTCCACGGCTGTCCAAAATGTTTCTTACAGTCATCCATATGTCCTCTGAGAAAAATCACTTTTGGTGAAATTTATGACAAAACCGTCGAAAAGCTTCAGTCGTTGGAAACTGTGCATCGATTAAAAATGAATGTCATTTGGGAACATGATTGGCTGGAGATGGTAAAAACTGATCCGGACGTGAAACAGTTTGTCTCAAGATTTGACCCCCCGCCAGCTCCTCTCTCACCTCGTGAAGCCCTGTATGGAGGCAGAACTTGTCCGGTTCGGCTGAGGCATTCGGCTCAGAGCGGTGAAAAAATCCACTATGTGGATTTTACGAGCCTGTACCCTTATGTAAATGCCACACAGGCTTACCCCATAGGCCATCCCAAAATTCATGTTAAAAATTTCAGAGATCCAAGTCACTATTTTGGCTTGATTAAAGCTGTCGTTTTGCCACCCAGAAAACAGTTTTTCCCTGTTCTGCCTTTTAAAACATCCAAAGGTAAACTTGTTTTTACACTATGTCGCACATGCGCTGAAATGAATAATCAATCTGATTCTTGTTCACACAGCGCGTCTCAACGTGCTTTGACGGGCGTTTGGGTGAGTGTAGAGTTCAATTACGCTTTGGAGTCAGGTTACCGTCTGGTGAAAATGATTGAAGTCTGGGATTTTGAGAAAAGCAGTAAAGATGTGTTCGCAGGTTACATTAACACGTTTTTGAAGCAGAAACAACAAGCGTCTGGTTTTCCTGAAGGATTGATTGACGATGAGTCGAAAAGAAAATACATTCAGGACTACAAACTTCATCAGGGAATACAATTAGATGCGTCTAAGATTCAGCACAATCCTGCTAAGCGTGCCATTTCAAAATTATGTCTCAATTCACTCTGGGGAAAGTTTGGCCAAAGAGATGATCTTGTACAAACCACATTTGTTCAAAAACCTGATGAATTTTTTGACATTCTGTTTTCAGGTAGATACAAAGTTAAATTCTTCAGCTTTATCACTTCAGGAGCCGTTCTGGTGCAGCACAGTTTGACAGAAAAATGCCTAACGACTCCTGGCAGAAGCAACAACATATTTATAGCCGCTTTCACCACAACTTATGCCAGATTGAAATTATTAAATGCGTTGAACAAACTGGGAAATCGCGTCATTTATTACGATACAGATTCTATAATTTATTCTGTCAAAGAGAATGAGTGTGTTTTACCAACAGGACCGCTGCTGGGGGATTTAACCGATGAACTGCACGGCGATTCCATCACAGAATTTGCTTCATCCGGTCCAAAAACGTATGCTTACAAAACCCGGGACCGCCAGCAGGTGGTGCTAAAGGCTAAGGGTATCACACAGTCATTCATTTCATCTGATCACATCAATTTTGACAGCTTAGCGCTGCTGGTTGAGGGGTACGTGTCTGGAGAAAGGGGAAGATTTTTGCAAACTCGGCAGGAGATCGTCAAGAGAGATAAAAAAGGTCTCACTCTCTCGAATGTTTCATTTGTGAAAAGGTTTTGTGTGATTTTTGATAAGCGGAGGTTATTTGCTGACGGCAGTACAGAACCATTTGGGTATTAAAAATGGAAACTGATTTTGACGCTAGACTAAAATTTCCATTCAGTGTACAAATTGCTGGTCCGTCAGGCTGTGGAAAAACCTTTTTTGTAAAAAGTATTTTGGAAAATTGTATGCAATGTTTAACTGAAATGCCAGAAAACATCGTGTGGTTTTTTACATCTTATCAACCTATGTATGATGATCTTTGTAATAAAAGTATTCGATTCGTTCAAGGTCTCCCGCTTTCATTCGAGGATGATGATTTATTTCCATCGGGTCAAAACCACTTGGTGATCTTGGATGACATGATGTCTCAAACATCCAGCCATCCTGGAGTGTTAAAATTATTTACGCAGCTGAGACATCACAGAAATATGAGCGTCATTTTAATCACTCAAAATGTTTTTCATCAAGGAAAACATAGTCGTTCCATCAGCTTAAACACCAATTATTTGATTTTGTTTAAAAACCCTCGAGACAAATTGCAAATCAATGTTTTAGCAAATCAAATATATCCTACCCAAAAAAGATATTTCATGGAGAGTTTTCAAGACCCTACGTCAGAACCGTACGGTTATTTAATTGTGGATTTAAAAGCGGAAACGCCAGAATCTTTCCGTCTCCGTACGGGTTTACTTCCGGATCAGCTCACTGCGGTGTATTTGTCTAAAACAGAGCCATGTCAGCCCGGATAAAACGCAACGCCAAGATTCTACGTGCTTTGTCACGTATGAAGCCTCGCCAACGTCGGGAGTTTTTAAAAGGGTGCTCCGAGGACGTTCTGAAGGCTTTGTGCGAGATAGCTTTAAACGTGATCAAAGGAAATATACGTCTGTCGCCGCGTCAATTTCAAAAGTTGTCTAAAAGCAAAGAATTGCTCAGACAGTTGACTCATAACAAAACTAGCCTTTTAAAAAAAAGAAGCTTTTAGTCGGCCAGAAAGGCGGATTTCTACCCATACTCTTAGCAGCCGCTGCGCCTCTGATCGGCGAACTGATAGGTGGCTTAATAAGGAAATAAACGATGGCTTCTCAAAAAATGTTTATGGTGACCCCCCAACAATTACATCAGCTTGTTAAACCTACGATACGGGACGTGGCTGAAGAGAATCTTGACTCTGAAATGAAATTAATTATGCAGGAGACGGGATTAACGCCGTATGAGAAAATTAAAAAATACAATGCGCTGCTTCAGCGTTATTTAAAGTTGATGAGAAGCGGATTACACGAAAGCGCACCTCCCACTGAACCGCCCACTGTGACGGCTGAGCCTACGTCAGCTGTAGAAACAGCAGCTGACACACTCATTAATGAAACGCTACAGAATCTTCCTGTGCGCGGAAGAAAAAACGCCGAGTACCTGCTGAAAATGACACGATTAAACTGGACTCCGACGGGGGAGTTTAAATATAAAGGCGATGTGCAGAAAGGATCGCACATCCTTGACTTGATTAAAAGCATCAGCAACCCGTTAAAAAAACATCCACAATCAGAACCGACGGGTTGGACTCCTTTCCTAAAAACTCTAGTAGAAAAAAATGTGCCCTTATCTATCGTGTCCAATCCGCTAGCGAAACGTCAGATTACGCAACTCAGGAACGGAGGGATTGTGCTTCCGGATTCTGAAGACGGTGTTTTGAAGAAAAAAAAGAAAAAACCGAGGAGAAATATCATTTTATCACCAAGCTGGAGCGATGTCCCCACTTTGAAGAAATGGATCAGCTTTACACCTTAACTCTCTTGTTTGTTCAATAAAACTTTATTCAAAACAAATTTCACAGTCCGTGACATTCTTTAAACATTTCAAGAGTACAATTCACCTGTGTGAAGTATACATCATGACGTTTGATGCAATTTGAAAATTTTTTAACAAAATGATAAACCATAGCATCATTTTTATCTACATTTTTATGATATTTAGACAGAATTTGTTTCAGAGAAAGTCCACAAGCCTTATGACACAGGAAAAAAACACAATGCTGGCCACAACGGTCGGATGCAAAACTCTGTAGCTGACGATCCTGATATTGTATTCGTGAACAACGTTCTGTTAGAAAATTCAGGATGTTTTCAGGGTAATATTTAAATTCAGGCGATAGACCGTAAGAGTCAAAAAATGTCCCGAGGCCATTTTGTTCCACAGCTAGCGCCAACCAGTGTTCACCGGGTAAATGGACAGGATGAGTGTTTACCACAAAGTAGGCCGGTAGTCGAATGTTTTTTGGGACGGTAGACAGCTGATCAGACGCGTACACGCCACCAAAATAATCTCCCAGCAGGCTCGATAATATGCCATCCAATTCGTGATTATCCATTAATAATAATCCACCAATACCTCTCTCTTTGAGTTTATCTCCAGAATGGAGTCGTAACACGCATACACAATGAGTGTAGCCGTGGCTCTCAGAGGTTCTCCAAAGCGCATCTCCATCCTCAGGTTGCCGGTGGAAACGGTTGAAAGCGCCTCCGAGTCATCCGCTGTGTTCAGATTAAAGGCAAAGAGTGTATACCCCTGTTGATATTCCAACCTATTAATCGATAGAGGCAAATCTTTCAATTGTCTTGAAGTGGCTGTAAACAGATTATAAAATTCTCTGACCGATGTTCCCTGGTAAAAAGTAGGTTGGAAGGCTTTCGATGGAATCTGTTTTCCGTCTCTGGACAACGCCAGATATTCCACATTCATGTGGCGAAAATTAAAAGGCGAAAGATCTCGACGTCCTGTGTAAGCTTCGTGATCCACTAATCCTAAGACGATATATTTAGGAATGGCGCCGAGAAAGAGGTTCTCCAGATTACATATCCTCGAATTTTGTGGAATGGAATAAGTTTTGACGGTCACGCGTGAGAGCGGGTACATGGCGTTTGCTTTTAGTAAAGCAGACTCGTGACCCAAACGTACGGCGGGTGAAATATTAACTTTCTTCACAAAAAGCGATGCACCCAGCAGTTTCAGCTTGTAGGTGGAATCACGCGCCCCCATCAGGCAAAAAGCATCACACTCGCGTGTCAGTTTAATTCTGAGATCGACGGAATTTAAAAGAAGTCTTTCACAGAAAAATATATCAGAATGCAGGGGTCCTATCAGATCCACTTCTCTGGAGTTTTCTGTAAAAGTCGCTCGTTGATTAAGGCCTAAATTGCGTCCGTTAATTACAACGGCGGAATCGTGTGCGCCTGCGGTGTCTTTGAAGAACAATCCCGCCCTGAATTGGGAATTCAAACTCGCTTCAGAAAAGTTCAGCAGGGTTTCAATGATCGCTCTGTAGGGGTGCGTGGCGCTGGACTGTGAAATCAGACGATCGCCGAGAACCACGTCACATTGTGAGAAAATCGTGTTTAACGGGTAATTAATCAGACCGGTGGCAGCACCATCATCTAGCGGGCTGCCGTCATCGTTTGTAATTTTCACCCGCAAAAATAGAAGAGTGTCGTTTAAATCCAAATATTTTTCTCCATCTCCGGGGACAAAAAATTCTACAGGCCCGCCGTCCGTCAGGGCCGCTATGGGTAAAATTTCGCTGTAGATCTTATCTTCGATAGACAACTGAGTCATGGGTACGGTGAAGAGATCCAGTTCACTCAGCGTACATTCTGACGATTTGCTGTGGAGCAGTGACATGATTAAAAAATATCAGAGCCCGTCTGGCGAGACTTCCTCCTCTTTTGCTTGCGTTTTGTAACTGGAGCTTTGATGCGCCGGTCGCTTCGTGATGTAGATGTCTTTAAACGCCTGCCGGGGGGTCTTTTGCGAACACGCCTTGACAGAACCATGAGGCCTGACCCCTCTTGGGCATTAGGGTCATTGATTTTACCGACGGCTCTCGTCAACACATCTGACACGATTCCTGTAGCGGCCTTTTTGAGATGCGGTTTAGCCAGAGCAAATCCTTTTTTAACAAAAGGTGATATGAATCGAAACAGTCTTGAAAATATCGATCCAAAGCCACGTCCGTACATATAAGGAACACCGCTAAAACCTGGTAAACCATGACCGGCCTGAGTGACGTAATAATTGATAAAACGGTTGGGATCGTTTCTCTGCAGGTGATAAATCATGTCTGCAAGACGTACGAGCGTAACTGACTCTCTCACCCTGTTTCACGAGCGTTATATTATTGTATTTCTCTGATGTGCGGGCCTGAAATGAAGCCTCACCGTTGTTTTTCCGTATAAGAAGTGAATCGGCTCATTCTGATCAGATTTTATTTCGATATGAATGCTTTCTATATGATTCGTAGAAACGCTGATGTAATCCACAGGATTAAACACATGAGTGACCGTGTGACCGAAGGCCCCTTCAACTTTCACCGTACGTAATAAAGGCGCAAAGACGTCCCCGACCAACTGCTCGGTCACGACATCCGTGTAGCAGTAAAACTGATATACAGGTGCTGGCCAGTAAATTAGAATATCATCAAAAGGTTGAAAATATTTCAGTAATTCCATTCAAAACGTGAAACTTGTACATTATATTCATGCAATGCACACAGACCAATGTATTTCCAATGTTCATTACATTTAAATTTGATATTCATAAGTGACAACTAATGAAAACTCCAAATTTGGTATCTCAAAAAATTAGAATATTCTGAAAAGGCTGAATATAGAAGACACCTGCTGCCACTCTAATCAGCTGATTTACTCAAAACACCTGCAAAGGCCTTTAAAAGGTCCCTCAGTCTTGTTTTGAAGGCACCACAATCATGGGGAAGACTTCTGACTTAACAGCTGTCCAAAAGACAATCATTGACACCTTGCACAAGGAGGGCAAGACACAAAAGGTGATTGCTAAAGAAGCTGGCTGTTCGCAGAGCTCTGTTTCCAAGCACATTAACAGACAGGCGAAGGGACGGAAAAAATGTGGTAGAAAAAAGTGTACAAGCTCTAGGGATAACCGCACCCTGCAGAGAATTGTGACGACAAACCCATTCAAAAATGTGGGGGAGATCCACAAAGAGTGGACTGCAGCTGGAGTCAGCGCTTCAAGAACCACCACGAGGAGACTCATGAAAGACATGGGATTCAGGTGTCGCATTCCGTGTGTCAAGCCACTCTTGAACAAGAAACAGCGCAAGAAGCGTCTCGCCTGGGCCAAGGACAAAAAGGACTGGACTGATGCTGAGTGGTCCAAAGTTATGTTTACTGATGAAAGCAAGTTCTGCATTTCCTTTGGAAATCAAGGACCCAGAGTCTGGAGGAAGAGCGGAGAAGCACAGAATCCACGTTGCATGAGGTCCAGTGTAAAGTTTCCACCGTCAGTGATGGTGTGGGGTGCCATGTCATCTGCCGGTGTTGGCCCACTCTGTTTCCTGAGGTCCAGGGTCAATGCAGCCGTCTACCAGGAAGTTTTAGAGCACTTCATGCTTCCTGCTGCTGACCAACTTTATGGGAATGCAGACTTCACCTTTCAACAGGACTTGGCACCTGCACACAGTGCCAAAACCACCAGCACCTGGTTCAAGGACCATGGTATCCCTGTCCTTGATTGGCCAGCAAACTCGCCTGACCTTAACCCCATAGAAAATCTATGGGGTATTGTGAAGCGGAGGATGCAATACGCTAGACCCAACAATGCAGAGGAGCTGAAGACGACTATCAGAGCAACCTGGGCTCTCATAACACCTGAGCAGTGCCACAGACTGATCGAGTCCATGCCACGCCGCATTACTGCAGTTATTGAGGCAAAAGGAGCCCCGACTAAGTATTGAGTGCTATACATGCACATTCTTTTCATGTTCATTCTTTTCAGTTGGCCAACATTAGAGAAACAAACATTTTTTCATTGGCCTTTAGAATATTCTAATTTTCTGAGATACCAGATTTGATGTTTTCATTGGTTGTCACCTATAAATATCAAAATTAAACGTAATAAACATCGGAAATACATTGGTCTGTGTGCATTGCATGAATATAATGTACAAGTTTCACGTTTTGAATGGAATTAATGAAATATTTTCAACCTTTTGATGATATTCTAATTTACTGGCCAGCACCTGTAGACCGCCTGTTAAATCGGGTGGGTGAGGCGCCGATTTGATCGGTTCATCGAGGCCTGAAGTACCTTCAGGCGTCAACCACTCACCCGCGTTGAAACCTAACAGATAGGCCAGAGGCGCTAAAAATCTAAATTCTATTTCATCACCGATCTGATATTTGAGAATGGGGTCGGGGAATCTGTGAATGAGATAGAAATCAGGATCAATCTTTCTCATAGCAGTCTCACATTCCATTCTAAGTGTTTGGATAGCTTTATAATATCCGGGAGTAATCGGAGCTCTGTTGATTTTCTTAGGTTCTTTCACTCGTCGCCATTCAACAAACGCACGATCGTTCGGTAAATTAAACCACGAGTGCACGTAAGTGATTTCAGACAGTCCCACTTGCCACCTGCCATTGAGATTGATGTGACGGGCTAGATCGGTTCTGTAACTGGCAATCGTGTTATTTTTAAACACTTCGTTACTGGCGTTAGAGGGCAATGTTATATAAAAACCCTCCTCTTGTCTCAGATCCATTTTTTTATTGTATCTGTTTTTTAAACGTCGTGCAGGTCTGAGGCTTTAATCCAACTGGAAAATTTTTGAGGCCAGCCAAGCCATTTAACAAAAACTTGCTTCTGGCCTCTGTAAGTTCTGCGCTTTAAAATTTTTTCAACGTGGAAGGATCGTTCGGTCGATAAGTTTACTTTCTGCAATTCGGGTTCATAAAATGACCCTTCAATTTTTTCCCCATCAAAATCTTTGAGTTTATAAACCGGCGGTGCTCGATGAAGACACTGGTCCACTGTGAACAGCTCGTGCGTGAAACTCTGCTCATATTTTTTATCAAAAACACCTCTGAGTTTGGAAATTCTCACAACGTCACCCCTGTTAAACTTCATTTTCTTTGCAGGCTTCGGTGCGGTGGTCCCGTAAAGGTTGCGAAACACTTGCCATTGATTTTCCGTGTTAACTTCAAAGGGGGCCATTTTGATAGAAGTGTGGTAGCTATGATTATAACCTTTCACCAAATCTTGAATCACATCTATGTAGCGATGGGTGTTTTTGGCTGTGAAATATCTCCACATTCTACCTTTTAGAGTCCTGTTAAATCTCTCCACAACGCTGGCCTTTACGCTGCTGGCTGTGGCAAAATGCACAATTTCGTGTTTCTTCATGAGGGCTTCAAATTTCTTATTAAAAAATTCTTTACCGGAATCCGTTTGCAATTTTTTAGGGACACCGCTGTCTTTCAAAACTGAAGCAAAAGCTTCTGTAACATCTTTCCCCGATTTGTTTTTCAGGGCTCGTACATAGGCTTTCTTTGAAAATACATCTATGACGGTTAATAGGTAATTAAAGCCGTCGTTTGATTTTGACAAGGCCTGCATGTCGCATAAGTCAGCTTGAAACTGTTTTAGCGGCCCTGAGACAAAAACCTTATTTCTCGGAAAATGAACTCTTGCAGGTTTGTGAAGTGTATAGGCGTCTTGTTCTGAGAGAAAATCGCGAGCCTTATCCGATGAAACTTTCTCCCCAATATCTTGTTGTAAACCGGTTCTAAACCTTTCCACACCACCGTAACTACCCTGATGTTCTGGTGTAAAATAAACCTTTTTCATTACCTCCTCCATCTCTGATGAATGGTTGGCAAAAATGATGCATAAGTGTTTTCATTAGTTCTTTTTATTTCATAAATTGTACACACAATCTAATCAGAACTAAAAACAGTCGTCAAATATAATGAATAAAATCACACAGTCTAATCTAAACACTAGTCAGAACTAAAATCTAATCATACTGTAAAAACAGCAGTCGTCAAATATAATGAATAAAATCACACAGTCTAATCATACTGTAAAAAACAGCCGTCAAATATAATCTAAACACTAGTCAGAACTAAAAACAGTCGTCAAATATAATGAATAAAATCACACAGTCTAATCATACTGTAAAAAACAGCCGTCAAATATAATCTAAACACTAGTCAGAACTAAAAACAGTCGTCAAATATAATGAATAAAATCACACAGTCTAATCTAAACACTAGTCAGAACTAAAAACTAATCATACTGTCGTCAAATATAATAATAAAGTTGTAGAAGAGACCCTCCGCAGCTCGCTCACTCCATCACCACCCCGGACAGCGCATCCAGGTCAGCTTTGGACAGGCGATCGTACACCGGAAAAATGTCTTTGTGAATGGGCATCACAGCCCTGAATCCGTGCAGCTGCGTCACAGCCATGGTGAACAGAATCTCAGTGTCCAGAGGCTGGAAGCCGTGCAGACTGAGAAAACTTTGAAGAGCCGGAATCAGTTTAGGTGTTAAAACCCTGCGAATAATGTCCGTAAAGTGAAAATCGTAAAATAATTCATTTTCAGCTACGTAAAGACATTCGTGTTGCCGTTGACTGGGGTGATCGATCTTGCATCCGTGGCAGATGGTTGGTAAGTGAGCTTTGATCGCCATGTTGACCAAGTGAAGAAGACCCATTTTCACACGGTCTACTTTGTCTTCTGAAAACACCCAGTCAGGCAGACGGTGAGGCTCCTCATCGGTGCTCTGGATGTCGAGGGGTTGCACATCCTCCTCCTCCTCCTCATGACCTGGCGGCGACTCAGGGTTTGATGTCACCAAAGGTGGATCAGCCCCATCGACCCAGGGCCTGAATGATACGTTCTCTGGAACCTCCATGATGGTGGGGAGTCGTGGTAGGTTATCCTCTGGAAAACACGATGGTGCCGATGCGGGCCTCGGACTGCCGTTGTATCTCGGCGGTGGTGGTGATGGTAGCGATCTGGACCTCGGACTGGTGTTGTATCTCGGTGGTGATGAATCCGTTAGTACCCAGCTCGGTGGTGGGCTCCAAAGGTCTTTAAGGGTCGTCTGATTGTAGAACCCCGTCATGCTGATGCCTAGATCGTCTGGATGAAATGGTTTCTAACTGTAAGCTCTTTATAACTAGTGCTGGGTGGGGGGGCGTGGTATGATGATGCAACCTCCTCCTCCTCCTCCTCCTCCTAAGGCAGGTCTTAGAACTCCAGCTTTTTTCGCACTGTCAGAATGTCGTTCCAACAGCGGCTGGTACGAAAAAGTGAAGTAATACGATCCTCCACTTCATTTATTTTTTCACACCAGGCTTCGAAAGGTACAACCTGTAGAAGGCGGTAAATTCCGCATACAGAATGCACATTCTCCAGCACAAAAAAGAGCTCAAATCCTCTCACACGGACCGAGGCCTTGAACATCCACTCTCCATCAGCATCCTCTTCCCCCTCCCATGAAGCGCTGAATGCTGTCACAGCGTTCTGGATTTCATCCAACGTTGGAAGAGCTTGCGGCCCGCTGCGATTGACAGGCGGACGAGGTCTCTCTTCATCATCTCTGTGCACCTTGCGTGGAACAGCCAGCCTGAGCACAGCCCAATCGTTGTAGGAGAGAACCGCTGGTGAGTTTGATAAATAGGATTTAAGAGGTTCGCCCTCAACCACATCTTGGATTAAACACAGTTCCTTAGTGTCGTAGCTGAACCGGTACCCAAAACTACCGGAATAGCCGTAAGGTTCCAACTGCCATATTTGCTCCAAGATCTCTTTACCGCCGAAAGGAGGAACCTGCACTCTGCAGATGTAAAATGTAGATTTGCGGGGGGCACCAATTCCAGCCGGCATCTGATGTATAGCGATGGATTTTTCACAAAGCATGGTTTTTGACAGCGGCGTATCCACGCTCTCTTCTTTCACTTTTTGAGTTGAAGTTGAAGCGTCGGATGTAGTAGGCACCTCTTCCTCGTGGCTTGGTGCTTCATGCATCTCCTCGTGGTTCATCATTTTTTCTTAGAGCTCGGCTTTTCACCATTCGGACAGATCTGAGCTTTTAAAGCGTTATACACAATAGGATTACACTCAGAAGGGAGGGGGCTGTGGGAACCGCTGGGTAACACAATAAGAAACTTCACGCGCCATTACACACATTAGCCTATGACGTGGGGAATCATCGACATCTGGACACGTTCAACAATACGCCATTGATGATGCGGCGTGGGGGGGTCTAGCCCATCTGGACGATCAACAATACACATGTCCATTTGATTAATGATACGGAAGGGGGGGCAAAGATTGAACAATACACCTGTCCATTTGATTAATGATAGGAAGGGGGGGCAAGGTCAAGGGTCAAATGGACAATAGGACTGAAAGGTCAAAGAACAATAGACCTGTCAAAAAGTTTGACGAAAGGTATCTTATAATTCTCTCTATTGTGACATCGCCACAAAATTTCTGATGAGTGATCCTAGTCCGACCCCCAATAGAATTGGACAGCTGAAGTTTGTGGGCGTGGCCTATATTCTGAAATGGCGCCCCCTAGGACCATTAAACCTGTCAGCCCCTAGCCATGCTTTGAATGAGGAGTACGAAATCTGGTACACTAATGTGGTGTCTCAGGACCTACAAAAAAGTCTCTTGGAGCCAAGTGCAAAGTCGCACAGGAAGTCGGCCATTTTGGTCCAAGTACTCGATTTAGTGGTTTTCGCACACGTTGTTTGGAGAGTGTTGCACCATCTCCCTTTTCACCAATCGCCTTCAAACTTCTGCTATAGACTCTTAAGACAAAGGGGAGAAAAATCAACCGTCGGATTTTAAATAAGTATAAAGGTGTGGGCGTGGCTAAGCCTCAAACTTTGACCTGTCGCCACACCACTCTTTTTTTCACAGCTCCCTATTGGACTCATTTTACCCAATCACCAGCAATCACTGGCAAATAGCAGCAGACAAGTTGAGGTCACTTGGTCTATAGTACTGGCAGGTTTCGAATAAAGGCGGGGCTTTGGGAGCATGGCGAAATTCGCCATCACGCCATGGAAATACGTTTTTCTCTCACTTCTTCAATCATTGTGACATCGCCACAAAATTTCTGATGAGTGATCCTAGTCCGACCCCCAATAGAATTGGACAGCTGAAGTTTGTGGGCGTGGCCTATTTTCTGAAATGGCGCCCCCTAGGACCATTAAACCTGTCAGCCCCTAGCCATGTTTTGAATGAGGAGTACGAAATCTGGTACACTAATGAAGTGTCTCAGGACCTACAAAAACGTCTCTTGGAGCCAAGTGCAAAGTCGCACAGGAAGTCGGCCATTTTGGTCCAAGTACTCGATTTAGTGGTTTTCGCACACGTTGTTTGGAGAGTGTTGCACCATCGCCCTTTTTACCAATCGCCTTCAAACTTCTGCTATATACGCTTAAGACAAAGGGGAGAAAAATCAACCGTCTGATTTTAAATAAGTATAAAGGTGTGGGCGTGGCTAAGCCTCAAACTTTGACCTTTCGCCATTACATTACTTCACTTAACAACTCCCATGTGCATGATCAGATCTATATCAAACTGTGTCTGTGTGATCATTGACCACATCTCAAGACAATGACAATGTGGACAGATGACATCACCTAAGCCCCGCCCCCTGACTACAGGAAGCCTATTGTTTTATGGTTAACTGCCCATATTTGCCCCCTCTAATTTAGTCAACACCACACAAAGGTCATGCACCGTCTTCATGATGCTGTAATGACCATTCAGATCTGATAGCTTTTCAGAAAGGGAGGGGCTTTGATGCCATGGCGAATTCTGTTCTGGTGGACGTTTCTGTTCCGCGGATGTGCCCTGGTGTCCCGGGCTGCCGGCCAGGAAGGAGCGGCGGGGAGCTGGGTTTGGAGAGTGTCAGGGATGGAGCGGAGGGGGTGCGGACGGAGGGCGAGCAGCTTCGCTGCGAGGGCCGAACGACGCTGCTTGCAGCTTTAGTTGTATTTTATTTTTTTTATATGGCATACTCATTGTGGAGCGGAAGGAAACTGTCAGAGAGTGAGAACCAGGAAGAGCGTCTCATCTCCACGGCGACGTTGGGGATTCCCTCAAAATGAACTTGTTGCAGTGATGTCATCCAGGAACCCCTGGTCGAAGCGCTGAGAGCACAGCTGCATGAGATCAGGACAGATTTTTTTCAGCTGTGCCGGAGAGGATAAAGACGACGTGGGATCAGCAGTTCGGGGAGCAACTCTTACCCATGGGTTGTCTCCCTGCTCCTCACTCCCGTTGAGTTCCGTGTCCGATTGTAATCAAATAGAGTGTGCGTGTTTTAGATGTCCTACGCTAGACAGACGGTGGTTATAGTTTCGTTTGTTAGTTTTGTTTATCTTAATCCATACGTGTAGAACACCAGCCTTTAATTTGTAAAGTTTTAGAGGTTCCAGTTTAACCAGAAAGCTTGGTATATTTTGTTGTATTTTATTCCTGGGGCTTGTTCCCCAGCCCCTTTTCGTTTGTGTAACTGGTATCCTGTGAGGCGGTTATATCCCCTCCTTTTATTTTATTAAAAGATATTAAAAGATTGTTATTTAACAACCCGACGACTCCTCCCACTCCTTTCCCTCTAGTCATCCTTGTACCTTCATCTGATTACCTGTGCCCGGATCCTAAACTTGAGCCGTAACAGTAAGCAAATACATTTTTTTAACACTGAACTATTTTTCAAAGACAAATTCTTATTTTATGACTGTATGATGTGTAAATATTTGCACTTTGACCAACTTAACTTCGATCAGGGAAAGCTTTACTTACATTAGTGTCCTCTCCATTGTTGGGAAACACTGAAAACAGGCAAGCCCTGGATTTAATGAGGGAAGTAAACAAGATTTTTACTTCCATCAAATTTATTTAATGGAAACTTAATGAGTCTGGCATATGATAACATTACAAAAAAGCTGCCATACAGATCAAATAAATAAATTCAGCTTATTCAGTCTGGAATATAGGTAACAGAAAAAACTGACATATTTGAAGGTAATATGTTGCATTTTTTCAGAACAAAAGTGCATAAATCTACTGAACATATATTCAGCCTGGAGCTTCAGTACAGTGAGGCGAATACAACGAAATAGAGCAGAGTGACACATATACTCATCTTAAACTTAGCTGTCCTCCCATACTCCCTCCCCTGCCTCTTTTCCCCCTACATCCTCCTGTTGTGTGAGGTGGGCAAATGTCAACATTGTGCTACTTTGACACTCACTCATCTCTCGAGTTTGAAGAACGTGACTCACCGACTTCCACCCGTTCTAGTCCGATGCGAGAACAAAGTGCGCCGTTACAGTAACAAAGGATTTGGTGGCAACCGATGTCCATGCATCGCATGTGAGCACTATCCCGTTTGCCTTCTTCATGAACTCCAGAACGCTTGCTTTGGTTTCCTCGTAGAGGTGGGGGACTTCTTTTTCTGCTAAGTGTTTTCGGTGAGGAAGTTTATAGCACGGCTCCATGGTGAGCAACCGAAACCCCCTGTTGTTCACTACTGAATACGGGCGTAGATCCGTCACGATAAAAGTAGCTATTGCTTTTGTAATGCTGCTCGCCTTCTCTGAGTTCTTCGGTAGTTTGGAGGCAGTCTCCAGGATGGAGAAAGAGGTCAAAGAGGTAGTGCCTCTCACTAAACAGTTCGGGCGGCGCGCGCGTTAAGACTCCGCATACGTGTTTTTATTTTTTAGTATCAGCTTCGCAACAAAACTTTGATGTTATGTTTTTTTAAGCATCAACGTTCATTAATCGATGCCGAAACAACATGTTAAGCTTTTAGATGCATCGCCATATCGATTATTTGCACCCACCCCTAACTACAAATAGGAAAAAGAGGCTACAATTTGCACCGGATCACCAAAACTGGACAGTTGAAGACTGGAAAAATGTTTCCTGGTCTGATGAGTCTCCATTTCTGCTGAGAGATTCAGATGGTAGAGTCGGAATTTGGTGTAAACAGAATGAGAACATGGATCCATCATGCCTTGTTACCACTGTGCAGGCTGGTGGTGGAGGTGTAATGGTGTGGAGGATGTTTTCTTGGCACATTTTAGGCCCCTTAGTGCCAACTGGAATGGTTTAAATGCCACGGGCTACCTGAGCATTGTTTCTGACCATGTCCATCCCATCATGTACTACAATTGTTAAAGCTGGGTGTAAAATAATTTGTTGTTTGTTATAAACAAGAGAGTTAGTTATTGATATAAACTTCATCAGACACAGTATGCTTACGATACCCTTGTATGGGTTGCTCCCGGCGGTCCGGAGGGTTGCAGTCAGAGTGCTGAGGTCACCGGATGTCAAAACCACGATACTCAGAGATTGGTAGCTTCCTCTGAGTTCAGTTTCCCCGGCCATGAGAGGCAACCTGGGTAGCGATGAGTACCGAATTCGGTACTTTTTAAGGTACCGACCGAATTCCACAGTACTGACTGAGCACCGATTCACGTCATTTGAAACGGTGCCTGCTTTTTCAGAGCACAGATGACACAGTATTTTGGAGAAATTACTGCATAGTAATTTCCTCATGAGGGCAGACCCTCAACACAGTTCTCCACACCTTCATCTCCTCACGCTTAGACTACTGTAACTCTCTTTTCACGTGTCTGAGCAGAACCTCCCTGAACCGTCTACAGGTGGTTCAGAACGCCTGTGCTCGGCTTCTGACCAAGTCCTCCAAACACACCCACATCACCCCGCTTCTCCTCCAGCTTCACTGGCTGCCAGTCAACTTCAGGGTTCATTTCAAGATCCTGGTTCTGGTCTATAGGGCCTTACATGGACAAGCACCATCTTACATTGGTGATCTTCTTAGTCCCTACACCCCCAGCAGGTCCCTGAGGTCCAGTGATCAAAGCCTACTGGTTGTGCAGCACCAGGCTAAAGGTCAAAGGTGACAGATCATCTGCTGCTGTGGCCCCCAGACTCTGGACCTCTCTCCCCCTGAGCCTGAGATCAGTGGACTCAGTGGTCTCCTTCAAAAAGCAGCTGAAGACTCTTAGGTGTGTTCTTGCTGTGTCGTTCTAATTCCATATTGTGTTCTTTTTTTAAAACACAGAAACGGTTTTGTTACCTGTTGACGCTACGTTTCGCCGACAGCTGCCGGCTTCTTAAGCGTCAGCGGCGAGCCTTCTTCTGAGCAAAGTCATCTTTCAAGTCTTTGAAATCCATCTTTCTAGCCAACTGACTTTCAATGGATTACATGGCAAGACTGCAAAGTCTGTTCTGGGACATAGTGGACCTCAAATAGTTTTTTACCAGTTTTAGCTCACTGAAAGCTGTCTCACCTCCAGAAACGGTCGCAGGCAATGTGCTAAATATTCGCAAAGCAATGCACACCTCTCCAA
Organism: Nothobranchius furzeri; assembly: GCF_043380555.1. NCBI lineage: Eukaryota > Metazoa > Chordata > Actinopteri > Cyprinodontiformes > Nothobranchiidae > Nothobranchius > Nothobranchius furzeri. The sequence goes on along the minus strand of NC_091742.1, from coordinate 100,093,612 downwards.
ATATGAGCTGCAGTTGCATCCCATCAACTGCATTCAGGAGACCAAGAGGGGACATGTTAGGGGGGCAGCATACACCGAGGTCTGGTGTCTAACTTGCTTTTCAAACTCAGATGTGAGATCCCTGGAATACTTCTTGGTAAGTGGTTGACACACAGCAGAAACTTTATCTTTACTTATCTGCCCAACTTTCAGAACAGCATAGCCATCTTCAGCTATTTCTGCTGTGGTGTGGAACCTGGTGTCCAGATCACGTATGATATTGTCCACAGCTGTGACAAACACCCTGCTCCGAAACACTGTTGCTGCGCTGTCCTGAGCCGTCTCATCATGGCGGCTGTGCTCGCTGTTGAACTGAAGTGGGACATCCATTTGTGTAGCAACCATTGTTGCCTCAGACAGGAGGGACTCCCATCGCACTCTAAGAGCCTGCCTCTCTTGTTTTAAGGCTGAGATATTGGCTACCTCTGCTTCGTGATATTTTTCCTGACTGGAGAATCACATTTCTGTCATCAATGCACTGAAGAACTTTACGCCAGACAGCGAGGAGAACAATAGCATTGAATGACATAAAGTAGTTTTTTAGCCCAATGGCTTCTGATTTGGCTTCACTGGTAAGACTGCATGTCATGAGTACATTATCAAGGGCCTCAGTGACCGAGGGTAGCTGTTGTGCTACAGGTTTAACAGCATCTATCCTTGCACTCCAGCGGGTATCAGAAAGCTACCCCTGTTCTCTTTGTAAACGGCCCATCGCTCTGGGCTGGCACTAACAAATGTGTAAAGGCAGTTGATGTAGCCGAAAAATGTGGCAACTTCTAGGCTCGACTCTGCAGCATGCACACCTACACGGTTTAGTGTGTGGGTGGCACAAGGTGAAGATGTAGCCAGACTACTTTTCTTTGGTATTTTGGCTTGGACTCCCTTAACTTTCCCTGACCTCTGCAGGCCTCGATGTCTATCCCTTTGTCATGAAGCACATTTTCAATCATTTCTGCAATCTCCTCTCCTGTCTGTTTGTTAAAGTCCTTGAATTCAAGGAACCGCTCATTAATCTCCCACTCATGTGCTCCTTAGTTGTAATTCACATATCTTAGGAGTACAACATTTTGCTCAGTATGGGAAATGTCTGATGTGGCATCACAGAGGACTGAAAAATAAATAGCATCCTGTCTTTCCTTCAGAACTGTTTTCAAAACTCTTCTGCCACACAAATCATTGAACTCATTCTGACTGTCAGAGCTCAGGTAGTGGGTCAGCCTGGTTCCTTCTTTCTCGTCCCTGGCTTTTTGCAAGTGCTCATTAAGCAGTGGGTCATAATGTGACAATGTGCCCAGAAAATGACCATATTGTGGATGTCATCTAAGGTGTTGGTTTGACCCCTGAAAGGTCAATCTCTGGATGCCAAGTGCAGCGTTACATCCAGAATTCTCTGCAACAGCGCTCTATTTCCTTCCATTTCTGTTTGCATCTGATTTTGCAGATGGCAGTCAGTGCCACTAGCTGCCATCACTGACTGTTTTAAGGTTTTCATTTAAAGTAGCAGTCTCTGTGTGCTTTACTCTTTTCATGGTCTGGGAATTCATCATACACTCGACGCCACTTCACATCAGACATTTTATATCCATCTAAGCTAGTCAGTGCACTAAGGGACGGTCTATTCTGCAAACTGGAGAAAAGGACACATGGGATGCAATACAGTGCATCTTTGCTTTGGCTGTAGCAGGGTATATGCAGAGATCTCAAAATTAAATTTAAGACTTTTTAAGACCTTCTAAAAATAAAATGAAGACTATCACAATGAACTAATCAGCGGCTAAACACTCATATACTGTTTTTACATACTGCATTGCTTCGTTTTCTACTTCATAACGGGTTACGTTCATCCGGGACAGCGAGGCTGTAGCAGTCATACGTAAAGCCACGTGGTACAAAAATGCAAGCCGTGCGCATAGAAGAACAAATACTTATTTTACTAGTTTGCATGCATCTATTTTTCATACCTGCAGACTCAGAGGCTGTGAAAAAAGTAAATTTACCCCCCCCCCCCACCCCCCCACCCCAAACAAGGTCCCTGTGTGCTGCAGACTCTATTCTTTACATTTACATACATTTATTTTATTGAGAATAATAATAAAAAACATGTTATGTGATTTATTTTCTACCAGTCATTAGCGATGGGTATCGAATTCGGTACTTTTTAAGGTGCCAACCGAATTCCATAGTACTGACTGAGCACCGATTCACGTCGTTTCAAACGGTGCCTCGTTTCGGTACCCGTCCTTCATAACGAGAACTTGCCAAGACAGCTGCGCATGTGCAAGAGCGTTATGTCGTTGGTCGCTGCGAGCCAGTTGTAAACAGAGCAGCATGGTAGAAAGAACGCACGCTAAAGCTTGGGTCCACTTCACTAAATGTGATGGGTAACTGGGTGATGATGAAACCAGCGACAACGATCTAAGTGAGACATCCTCATCTTAATCTGCTCCGGTAGGTAAATAAAATGTTTAAGATAACGTTAGCTTGATATGTTAGCTTCCGTTTCGCTAATGGTGTGTTTGTTTTCTCCTCGGAACCCCAAATTTCCGACTAGAACATGAACGCGCTCTAAAGTTTGGCTTCACTTTACTAAATACGACGGGTGATTGGGTGATGATGAAACCAGCGACAACGATCTAAGTGTGAGGCATCATCGTTTTAATCTGCTCCAGCAGCTAAATAAACTGTTTAAGATAACGTTAGCTTGGTATGTTAGCTTCCTATGCCACCGTTGTTATCATCTAATGGTGCGTTCGCTTTCTGCTCGGAAATTCTAACTTCCCAGTAGTAAAAATCAAATGAAAAAGGAGGCAAAAGGAATGAAGATACACAGTAAATTTAGTTCACAGTAAAGATGTTTGCTTCAGTTTAATTATCAGCTTATAAAACTACAAGGACGATGTTAAAATACAAACAGTTGTATGTTATTTATCGTGATATTTATCAAATATGGTTATATATTGAGAAAAATATATATTTAATTATAAAAGAGAATTAAAATAATAAACACTCAAAAGTATCTAAAATTGGTACCGTTAAGTACCGGTATCGATTCAAATGTCAAAGGTACTCATCCCTACCAGTCGTACTGTTGAAGAGAGCTAAATATAATAAACTGACAGAACTGATCAGATAATGATTAGAGATCATCTAATAATAAATAACAATTATTATGAAACTAATTCACAGAACACCAAACGTATAAACATCTGAAAGTATTCCTAATGACTGTAATGGTTTTTCAGCAGGACGACCAGATCCCAACTCACCTAAAGTGGGACAGAGGCTACTCACGGTGGGACGGGATGCTTCAATGCAACCAGAACATGTAAAAATGGTTTTCAAATAAACTATTCTGCATTTTATCTCTGACATGACTGTTAAATATAAATAAAAGTATTATATGATTGATGTCTTATATATTCTATTTGAATTAAACTTGAACAGCTGTTTCTCTGTTCCTCTCCAGTTACCACAGCTTCACTCAGGCTGGACCTTCTCCTGTGGCTCTGAGTAACTCTAGAAGAAGAAAATATCATTTCTATAGCGCCTCTCAAGATAAAAATCACGAGGCGCTTCAGAAAAACAAAAAATGTTAAAATATAAAAAAGAATTTAGAAAATGGTTAAAATATATTTAAAATGAGCAAAAAAAAGACAATTGTGATTAAAAATGTTAAGAAAGAGAGAGAGTGAACAGGAAAGAGGGAAACCAGTGGATCCTGAGGAAGGTGGAATAGGTGGGGAGAGCAGAATAAAGAGAGAGAGGTGAAGAAGGTCATACAAAAACCAGCTTGAACACGTTGGGACTGTGTTGTGGTGGTTCAACCCGATTTCCACAGAAGCTAGCGATGGATAGCTGCCGCTCTCGGCGGCTAGCAGCAGCCTTGTGGCTAGCACAACACATGTGCGACCTTAAGGAGTTTATGGCCATTGACACGATACCTATTTTCTTCTTGCATATCGTACAGTACGCCTCCCTCACGCTCCCCTCGACTGGCTGCAGCCGTTCTTTGAAATCCGGGATATCCAGCCAGGACGCTGCAAACTTGCACTTTCCCATTCTCGTTGTGCGTTCACGTTCTCCACCATTCTCTTCCGTCTTAGCATGTAGGTGCGTTCGTAATATGCACCGGGAACACCAGAGCGCTCTTTGCACTTTTGAGCTTCCACCCCGTCCGCCCTGGTGCTCTGAGAGATAAATTACTAACGCACCCACAACAGCGTAGTATTTTTTTATCTTTTTATGCTCCCTCCCTCGGTTCGTTAAAAAATAAAACTAAAACAAACTGTTGGCTATCTAATTCAGAAAAAAATCTCTAAATGTAAGACTTTATGAAGCCGTGATAAGACTTTTTAATACTTGTTAAGGGTCTTAATTTTTCCAAAATTGATTTATCACCTTTTAATACTTTTCAAGACTCCGCGGGTACCCTGTGTATGTAACCCAGTCTCGCTTCACTTTTTCTCTCCCATTGGCTGCCTTTATATACTTGAAGTACTCAGGAAACGGCTTTGCCTCTGAATCGTTTGGCATGTCCTGATCTTCATCTCTCTTGGCTAAATTTCTTACAATACTCTATTTCATTGTCCTTAAAATTCAGTGGCCACAAATCTGGGTCGCTGGACTCTAACTCTGCTTTGGTGGAACCCCTATCACATTTATTCAGCTGACTTTGGGTCTCTCCGTCTTCTGAGCTGTCACACTCTCTCCCTTCTTCCTTCACTTCCACTCTTTGTCCTGACCAAACCTGACATTGGGACGGTCCAGGCTCTGTACATAATGACACTGATAGATGTGTTACAATACAGGCTATCATCTTTATCCAAGTTACACCAGTCTTTAAAATTGATGCACAACAGGGAAAATGCAGCACGGACTCCTGCAGGATATTAGCTGTAGTTCTCCATCATCAATACTAGATTTCATATTTTATTGTGTTCAGTGTTATATTAAGTTTATTTATTACAACTACTAACAGCTTTTGTTTCATTTTTGCTCTCTGATGAATTATTTGGAAATGACTGATTTTTGGTTTGTGTTCTAAAAGCTACATAAACAAATTACATCTTGTAAAACCTCCCATAATTCAGTCAGACTTGAAACATTTCATTTCAAGGTGTTTAGTAGATGAAGAGGGTTTATTTTTCTTGTATGGTGCCTTCAAAAAGGTGCTTCACAGTAATGATCTCACAGTAATTTATGTTACATTAACAGACTAAATAACAATGCTTCAACCTGCCCAGCATCCAAAACAATCTATTCATTTTTACTGATTGACATTATCATTATGTGGAAAACAATGTGTTCATCACCAAAAATAGCCTTTCTATATTCCGTTGTAATAGTACTAATAGAGAAGAGAGCCTTAAGTGATTCCCACAGAGCCCCTTAAATGAGGCTGCTAGTTTACATGCTACATTGCTCACCTTCTTGAGGTTCATTGGGTTGTGAGGGGACACCTGCTGACATATCAGCTGCTGATTCTGGTAGGGACAAGGACGACAACCCATTTACCATAATTAGAGGAAACATAGTTCCTCTCACTGTGGATATCAGAGCTAGCTAACAGGCTGAATTTAACCACTCACTAACTAAACCCACCTTTCTTTGAGAAAAACTGTGTGACATACTGACGCCCTCTCTTCAGCCTGTCCTCTTTCTCCTTTCTTTCTTTCCTTTTCTGTGACCCAGACTTTGTTTTTGAACTTGAAGACATAGTTTTACTGCAGCCTCTTACTTGGCCGCTACGCAACCCTCGGCCAGGTGGACTGTACCAATTAATTAGTCAAAATAAAGTAGGGACCTCTGAATAAATATACATTTCATAAATACTAAAAGATTGTTTGTTTAGTGTCTTAAATGAGAAAAAATACTGCAAAGTAAAGTACTTGTGATTTTTAAACTTAATTTTTTTATTCAACTTTGAAACTTTTTTGGGCCCCGGACAGCTGTGGGCCCTTAGAATCTTCCTAATCTTTCACCGCCTTACAGCGCCCCTGCACACCACCGGTTCTGTCCTGCTCTCGCTTCATCCCGCCCTTCTTGCTCTTCATGTTGATGCTCGTGTTGTGACACATGGTCAGTGATGTCATCATTAATGTTTCGCTCTGGTTCAAAGTGAAAAGGCTGAACAGATGACGTGTTGATGTCGCTCAACAGTCCCTACAGGGTCCCAAAGCCGCCGGTGCAACCGAGGTACAACCATATGACGTCACTACCCAGAGTGCAGTGCGATGCTAACAACAATGGCGACCTACGAGTTAAACCATTTTTACTAATTTTATAAAGATTAAGACATCAAGAAGGTTTTTACACCATTTTAATATAACTGATACTAACATTTATCTTTTAAGAAGCACAGAGTTTTGTAACCTGGGTTCCTTTTAAAATGACAACTTTTGTCGCCAATGGCAGTGAATGAGTTAATGATGATGAGGGTGGCTCCTAGATGCTGAGGTGTAGGGCTAAAGTGTCATCACTCACTTTGGTCTGGTCCAGACGCCGTCTCTTTACTGGTGCTCCTCAGTAGGTGACGTGAAGCTCCAACATCTGAGCGTTCTGTGTTCCTCAGAGGAGAAGAAAAGTAACATTAGCACTAGCTACATTATTTTTACTAGCATCTCAAGGCCTTGGAGAAGCAGATCTTCACTTACCTGAACATCAGACCAGTTTGTCCCAGCTGAGCTCATCAGGGCGTTAGTCTGACAGCCTGTCAGTGAAACACGGCTCCAGCCTTCTGGATGTGGACTCTAAAAAGCAAAGGAGCATTTTTACTGTTGTTTTCATTATTTTACAGCTGATTTGATCAGATTTCTGACGCTCATGCAGACGAGTGTCGGTGAGAGTTAAAGCTTTAATGTATTTTCCTGTCTTAAATGTTCTTTTTAAGTAATCATGTGTTAAACTAAGTCTCAGGGCGTTGTCCTTTCAGCCCAGCTCTGGTATGCTGATAAGACATGTAATTTGTCTCTGTGGGGGTTGGTGGAATAATCTGCCCGGCAACAGGAATCCATAGTTTCTGAGTGACTCAGCAGTTTTTGGCTGACCAGCAAACAACTCCATAAAATGGATCCTTCCCCTAAAGCTTGGTTTATGCTTGACGCATTCACTTTCCGCTTGGTGATGCGGCTCGCGGATGGAACGCGCTTCACAACTCGCAGCGTTTATGGTTCGTGAGGCTCGTCTCTGCGGTGAGCCAATATTCTCCCAAACTGTAGGGGGCAGCATGGAGCTCTACAGCATGCATCCAACACTACACCATAGTAGAAGTAAAAATTACTGTTTACAACATGGCATTCCAGCATTTTTAACAGCGTCCTCGTCTTTTCCGACAGTGCGAGCTATTTCTCTCCAAGAATTATTAACAACGTGTTGATCACGGTGATCTCTGAGAGCTGAATCATACAAATGTCTGTATTTACGAACCTCTGCCATACTACTTCTTGCCAGTCCGCCATGTTTTTCCACGTCCGATCGTCCGCGTGGTTTAAAAATTTCCTAGGTGCGCGGTGCGGAAATTTTGGGCCGTGCGGAGGCGCGGTGGAGGGGCGTGGTTGTTAAAACGACGCAATTTTGGCGCGCAGAGCCGTGCGAACTTCGCAGACGTGTCAAGCATAAACCAACCGTTAGGGAAGACCCAGCCTGAGAACAGCTCTGTTATTGGCTAGAGTAGAAGGTGTGGTGTCTAATGATTAACTGCTCTTTGTTTCATTTCTCCTGTGTTTAATAGAAAGTCTGTGGTGGAAAGAGAGAACGCAGAGAGACATATCCTCTCTCTCCATTGCAGCGCATAACCTTACTGATCCGTTCCCTTGTGTGGTTTATTTTAAGGATATAAAAATACCCAACAGCATGGCCAGATTATAATACAGGCAAACTGGGCACAGGCCCAGGGACCCACAGCCACAAGGGGGCCCACGCGAGCAGCAGTCTTTTTTTTTTAGTGCAGCAGTCCTAACGTTGGAGAAAAATGTTGACAATTAAATTTGCGCCCATATTTTCTAAGTTAACACACATTTTTTTTTAACAACAGTAGTTTTTGCATCGTTACTGCCTGCTTCAGCCCTCTCCCCCCTCCCCCTGCGCAGCGGCCGCAAACTCATGGATGCGCCTGCAGCCTCTCAGAGTTCCTGCTGATCTACACATTGAAAGAATCATTTCATTTTCTGTTCCTCACTTCTGATTACCTTCAATTGTGTCTGTTTGTTGCTACTAGAGTTGTCACGGTGTGAAAATTTAACCTCACGTTTACTGTGACCAAAATTATCACGGTTTCCGGTATTATCGCGGTATTTTTTTTAAACGTGCTACATTTTCACACAATTAAATAAACCCTGTATGTCAGGAAATATTGTCCTCAGTTTGTGTCTAAATTTTGCCTAAAATGTGTTATTTTGTAATTATGTTGTTTATTTGTTTACATTTTTTTCCCTTTAGTCTTTAAAGTGCATGTCAAGTGTGCCTCAGAGTCTTACCCCACCCATGTATCAATTTTAAAAAATGCAACATTGGTAGGCGTTGCCTGGAGGACCGAGAGGGCGGAGCCGCGGCAGTGACGAAGAGACGGCTAACTAGACGAAGCTAGCTCCCTTCACTCTGAGCAGTCATTAGAAGTGGAGGACGTTTCTCCCCCTCCTTACCCAGACACTCGAGAAGAAAGGGACCAAGTCTATTTGGAGGAGACAAGCGGACCTGAGCCTTATTGTTTTGAGCTTGTGAGTTGCCTGAAACTAGCGGAACCGACCCAACAAAACCAGCTCTGAATGTAAGTAGCCGTTAGCCATAGCATTGGGTTAGCTGCAGGGTTTGTCTCCACGGCCCGAGAGCTAGTATTCAGCATGTTTTAGAGATTTATCTGCATCAACACACCTGGTTTTAATCAGCAACAAACAGCTGAGCTGCTTAACAGCTTATCTAACCTGTTAAAGCAGGAAAATCCACTGAAACGTGCTGGATAGCAGCTCTGGGCTCAAGCTACAGTGTGCTGCATAAAGTTATGAAAATACCCCATGAGAAAATTATTCTGTAATGTGTTCAGCCCACTAAAACTGTCCTGATTTCATTATTTATTTACTGATACTAGCTGCTCTTGGTTGCAGGTGATCCTCTGGTGTCTGCAGCTGGTCTCCTGCTGATGTCGTCGGGATCAGGAGCTTCCAGAAGAATGTGCCTTTCAATGACTCTTTCCCCCTTATTTGTTATATTAATTAAATAAATCTCAATTTATATATTTCCTGTTTTTGTTCATGTCCATAAATACTTAAACATGCTTGAAATTAAAACGAGCTTTTAACAGTGAGGTGCTAGTTTAGTTCATCACAACAGAGCTAGATAAACATGCGACAATGTGATAATTCAATTAATGTAATTTATAAATATCCATTAAAATATCAAAACTGGAATCAAAATGAGATATTTGGCAGCACAAAAAACTTGTCAAACACAATATTTATTATAATAATTGTAGGCAGACAGGAGACAGAGCTGATGGAGGTTCTCAGTCATCAAAGGATGGCTGAAGGCTTTCCAGGAACAGGAGATGTGGTGTTGTCTCTTCTCTCTCTATTCTGCCAGATGAGCTGGTAGGTTACAGGTGTGTGAGGACATCCTCATGCTCTCATAACCAGATGACAGGTGTGTGAGGACATCCTCATGCTGTCATAACCAGATGACAGGAGTTATCAGGTGATCAGCCAGGCTAATGATGAGATGCAGAAAGAAAACAAATCCAGGACAGTGTACAGTAATAAAAATACTTGTGGTGTTGCTCACCTTATGTGCTCTTATAGAGTTATTAACGTGTGCCTGCCTCATGGTGTAGAGTCCATATTTTGCTGAGTGTCCTGCAGTAATGCAGGTTATTAGTTAATTTACTTTTGATAGCAAAAACAAAATATTTAATTTAAAAGTTATTTACCAGGTGAATCAGCTCACACGTCACCACCAAGTGTCACAGGGCCAGAATCAGTAGCCTCCTTCATGATGTAATCATATACTTATTTAATTGTTAATATCTTAAAAATTCAGAAATGTTTTAATTTTTTTACCTTGAACAGTTCACTGAGCTTGCACTGTCACTGAGGTGGAAGCTGGAATCAACAGCAGACACCTCACACTTTGGTCTTTTTAGGAGGTGTGGATGCTCTGGGACCTTCTGGAAGATGAATTTCTGTCATGGTCCCTGTGTCACAAGACACACTGCGGCTGTGAACTCTATAAAAACAAAGAAGCAGCACATTTATAAACGTTTAAAAGAGCATAAAATCACTTGTAACAATCTGTAAAACAAATTAAAACTAGAAGGTAATAAAATGTTTACATAGAAGATTATTAAAAATAATTCACCTTTGCTACGGGTAACACCACGTCAGCCTGGACAAGTGCATTCTTGCAGATTACTAAATCAGTCTGACAGCCAGTGTCTTGGGTAGATTTAGCCTGAAAAAAAAATAGAAGCACAGTGATGTTTATAAAGTCAGATAATATACGGTACAAAAGAAACTGTCCCATATAGGTGCTTTATAACATTCCTAGTGTGTGATCGTTGTTATAAAGTAAAAGTCAGTCACATATGATGTGGAGACCCTGAAATGCGACCTCCTGAACAGAATTCCTCACGGAACCGGGTCACACTGTGCTGGATTTCACGCTGTAATGCTGTCTGTCAACTAGTGCTGCGTCAGTTTAGAGTCACTGTTGCAGAATTACCGACTGACACAAAAACAACCCGAATTTTCTCTGAGCCTGACAGTCATGTGGACCGTTTCGTCGGCCAGGGCTTCGAGATATGTTCTGATTCGCCGCTGATTCTAACCTTACATCCCGTTCCACATTTTGTGAACTTGACAAATTAGCCCGAAGGCAGTGCAGGCTGATATTAGCTAAATGGAGTGAACCACGTCTCTCAAACTTTGCATTTAGGAAGGGAATTGTCTTTAGAAGATGTTAAAACTTTTATTTAGCTTACTCACCTCAGACTGTAGCCCGTCATGGTGGGGGAGCAGAGTCGGTGGGCTGTATCTAAATCGCGGAAGAGCCACGGTGGGCACAGCCTCCCTCTTGGAACGGAGACGTGCAGAATCGCGGGTAAAATGCTGGTTGCAAACTACAGCACCAGGCGGGAGCTGAATCTTTTCCAGACAAGCAACCACTGGCGCCTAATTTCTAAGTCCAGCGGAAAGGAGTGCAACCCGACAGAGCTCCGCAACCATACTACACTACACCATCTCACCATGCTAACACGATATGGAGCACTAAACCCGAACTACTTTCCTAATTACACTAACAGCCAAACAGTAACTAAACTACAATATCCAACAGCCAAGCTAACACTAAATAAGTATGTATAACACTAAAAGCTATGCTAAAGACTAGGATATGCTAATGCTATATGCTAATGCTGAACTACGGCTAGCCTCCTACACTCTCATGCAAATCCAACTCCCAACTCGCCACAAGGCGTGGCCGAGACTCCTGATGCTTTTATAACGTTGACACAGAGCTGCTACGTAGTACTCTACTGGATTACGTAGTATCTTACTCTTTAGCCATTGGCTAAAATTTATTCAAAATGTGTCAAATTCTGTGTTTTAAGCTGAAGGTGGAGCTATACTGTGGTATTTAGGCAGAATTTTTAATTTTTTAAGAAAATGCACCAAAATGCTAAAATAATGAATACACACATTTAAAACACTATTAGACACTCATTTATACAGTTCATCAGCAAAAAAAAGTTAATTTAGACGTTACTTGCTCTTTAAAATACCAATATTTGCCCACAACTTCTTATTTTTTGTCTGTTTGATGTCATCATTTTAAAAATATTAGATCAGATGATACTCAGTACTCAAGTAGCCTTCTAATCAGATACTTTTTTACCCTTACTTGAGTAACAAACCCTATGTCAGGAAAATATTGTCCTCGGTTTGTGTCCTTCCAGTGAGCTTTGCAGATGTGGGAAAATGTCATCAGGCAGTGTAGCTGCCAGCTGAGCAGCTGATGGCAATGACCCTTAATTGGCTCACAGAATGTATATAAGCCACACCCTTCCAGAGGAAATTGTTTGGGTTAATCTGTTTGTGGAGAAGTTAACACTGTTTGAAGTATTGAAATTAGGTCTTAAGCCTAAAGTCACCTCAGCTGCACATTGCCGACTGCATCCCCACGTAAGTTTTGCTGTATCGACACTTGTTTGGGTTATTAGTTTGACACTATAGTCATTGTTGGTTTTTCCTGTCCATCACCTAGTCAAATCTACAGATAAAGCAGCTTTGAGGAATTATTGTTTTGTTTAGCACCCTTGGCCAGCGGAGCAAGGTAAATGTGAATATAATCCAATTTCTGTTATGACATTGAAGTTGTGTTCACCTTTTATTTATGCTTTGTACATCTCCAAACAGTTTTCACGGTGCAACTCGGAGTGAAGTCCAAGACATTTGGACCAGAGAAACAAATAAAAGTTTATGCACCAGTCGAGGCTCTCCGTTAATTTTCTTCATGGTGCCAGGGGCAGCTACAGTTAAATTCATAATTATTCTCGGAGAGAGACCAACTCTTATCTGCCCCTGGGAGCCCCGTAATGCATAGCGTCATTTCAACATGGCGGTGTCCGCGACACGGTGTATATGCAGGTAGCGGCGCTGCGGCTGCTTTATATAGCGACTCGTTGCATTCTCCCTCCACCCAAATCCTCGGATCACGCATTTTAGCTAAAACGCTAACGTTAGCTTGTCTTGCGTTGACTGTAGAGTTGTGGGTGATGGTCACGCAGATGTGTCATGAGATTTGAAGCGTTGCTGCCTTTCACAGACACTTTTTCTGCACGTGCTGCAAACAGGAAAGCCGTCTTCTATCAGCTGTCCCTCGGTAGGCCTGTAGCGACGCCTCGATGACGTCGAGGATTCGATTCTAAAAAAACGTCGACGTCAAATCCGGAAGTCGACGCACCACGTGACATAAACAGAGCAGCGCGGAGAACAAAATGCCGTTCATCTGATAGACTCAGCAGCAATGCCTCAGGGACCCCGGCGCCCTACCTCAAAGGTGTGGGAATGTTTTAAACGGAGCACAAAACGTGAAAGTGCCGTTATGTGCAGTCTTTGCACCATGGAATTAGCTTATCACACCAGCACAACGTCCGTGTGGGAGCATCTGAAGCGGAGGCATCCCACTGTTACCCGTGACTCCCACGAACAGAAGTAAGTAACATATCACATTGTCAGTGTTTGCTAAATTGATTGCATGTTTGTGTAACATGTGCGTGAGCTCTGCGCACTTCGGTAGGGCGTTTTTGGTTTGGCTAAACACAGCTTTATTTAGCTAACGTTAATTAGCGATAGCATATAATGCTGGCCTAAATGGCTAACTAGGTAATTGCTGCTAGGCAATGACAAAATCTATTGTTGTACAAAACATGACTTAACATTACAAAATTAGCCACACCAGCATTCTCAAATGACTTAATCATGGCATAGCACTGCAATCAGGCTAAGAGCAGATTTAAGATGCCTTACTTTCATAGCTGTTGTTCTGATATGCTCCAAATATGTTCTAATTTGAATTCTGCAAAGCCTATACTTCTGTGTATCTTATATTGTTGGCTTCATTGCAACAGGGAAACATGTTTCTAACTGTGCATTTTGACAATAAACACTTTTAATCTTTGAATTGATTGTGTTTTCCAGAGCAAAGCAAAGCACCTTGTCTTCTTATCTTGGGCAAGAGATGCAATGCGCACCTCAGCCGAGCTGAATAAAAGGATCTTGAAAGTAAGTAATAAATATTAGCTAACTGTTGCTTGCTTTCAGCATCTTTTAGGAGGAAACTGGTAACTATGTAAAAAATAAAATTCACCCTCACTTAGATAAAAACAGATGACAAATATGACAATAGAGTCCAGTTTCTTTAATGTCCAACGTTTGCTTTTGTTGGCTTCTTTTTTTCTTCATGTCCTTGTGTGATTTGTCTAGTAATTAAATGTTGAATGCTATGTTGTTTCTATATTTATATTTTTATCTTACAGTTGATTGTTAAAGACATGAGGCCTTTGTCTCTTGTTGAGGGTGACTCCTTCATCGATATGGTCGAATACGCCTGTCCCGGCTTCAAATGTCCATCCAGGTGGTGGTTCACAAACCAGATGGAAAAAACATATGAAGATACTCTGGAGAATTTAAAGAAGAACATAAAGAAGAGGTCCTCAAAAATCACACTCACCACTTCTGTTCAGGCTGTACAACTGGGTGCTCTTCCTTAGAGACTGTTAAACAGTTTTATTTTGTGTTAAACACTCGGATGTTCATGCTGTGACCTGCACAGTGTTCTGTTTTGCACTAAAACTAGAGTTAAACTAGAGTTATTGGAACTGTGTTCCAGTAATAATACTGCTTTTATTTTGTTTTAAGCAGAAGATGTTTGACTTTGGAAAATCATTGTGTAATAAAGTCAATTATACAATTTTGGGGGTAATTCTTTCAAATATGTTGGTTTTAATCAATTGTACAGCAAAAAATAAAATAAATAAAATCAAAAGATTAATCATTTAGTCATTAGAATAGTCGACTATTCGATAAACTAATCGCCAGAATAATCGTTTTGAAAATAATCGTTTACCTACAGCCCTATCCCTCGGCATTCTTCAAATATCCAAAAGATGCCCGTACTTCCCACTTTGTCTTCTTTGAGGGATGATAAATGTCCTGAGCGCTGCCGTCTCCTCCTTTGGCCATTATTTCAGCTTTAGCTTCAAGAAAGTTTTGGTTGTAAAAAACAAAGTGCGCATGTGCTGCCGGCAACTTCAGCAGATGATACGGCGGCTGGTAAGGGTCACCGCGTCTACACTGCAGCCACGGTAATCCACCGAGATAATGTATTTTTTTAAAAACAAGACGGTTATTATTATTGTCCACTTTTTTTTACCGAGGTTTACCGCTACACCGGTTACCGTAACAACCCTAGTTGCTACCAGGTACAAAAACTAACTTGTTTTTATTTGACTATTTTTCTGTCCTGCCTGTTTATTATCTTCCTGCATCTCCTCTCAGTCCTGAAGAAAAACTGCTACCTGGGTTCATATATATTCACCTTATGAGTTACCTTTGAACTGCAGTTCTAAAAGATCTACCAACTGCTAATATAGCAGGGTGCACGCCGGCCAACCGGTGCAGAGAAGTCTCCGGAGGATGAAACAGGTGATGAGCACTCGCTCCGCAGCAGCAGCGAAACGCATCAGACACAAATAAAAGACAGAAAGCATGAAGGATATGAGCCGACATGAACAATAGTGTTAAATTTGTTTTTGAGGTGGCGAGACTTTGATAATGTTACTGCGGCCGTGCTCAGGACGCATCTGTCTGGAGCGTGTCAACAATCAGAGCTCTAAATAATCGCCAGAGTCCGCATAGATAATTTAATATAAGCAGTACCAGGATCGTTTTCGGGCTAAAAAATAGTCTACAGTCCATCTTCCCTAATGTGTTTGTGGCCCTGTGGATTTTTCTAACTCTACTGGTTACAAATTGTGAAGGGGAACGGTCATTTTCACAAATGGCAAGAATAAAAAATGATCTGAGAGCAACACAAACTCAATAGTGCCTCACTGTCACTGATGGCTATTGAATCTCAGCTTGTCAGGAGTCTGGACTTTGATGACATTGTAAATGAATTTACTAACAGAAAGGCCAGAAAGCAGTTTTACTGAAGGCAAGAGGAGACCAACAAGAGGAGACAAAAAGAGGAGAAAGGAGACAGGAGTCAAGAGGAGGAAGGAGACAGGAGTCAAGAGGAGTAAGGAGACAGGAGACTAGGGCCTGCACGACTTTATTTTTTCTAAAGTCGACAGTCAAGTAATGAAAGTCGAGTCGACTTCGACTAGTCGTTGATGACGTCATACGCCGGAAGCCGGGGGGGGGGGGTCGGTAGGTTCGCTGGAGTTTTTGACAATTAAATTTTCTAAGTTAACACATCTCTTTTAACAACGGTAGTTTCTGCATCCTACTTCAGTCCTCTCCCCCCTCCCCCTGCGCAGCAGCCGCAAACTCACTGATGCGCCTGCAGCCTCTCGGAGTTCCTGCTGCTCTAAACATTAAAATAATGATTTTCTGTTCCTCACTTCTGATGACCTTCAGTGGTGTCTGTTTGTTGCAACCACCAGGTACAAAAACTAACTTGTTTTTATTTGACTATTTTTCTGTCCTGCCTTTTTATTATCTTCCTGCATCTCCTCTCAATCCTAAAGAGAAACTGCTACCTGGTACCTGGGTTCATATGTATTCACCTTATGAGTTACGTTTGAACTGCAGTTCTAAAAGATCTACCGACCGCAAAAACAGCGGAGTGCCGCTGCTCGCCGGCCGACTACAACGGGACCGTTTTTGCTGCGGAGTTCATGCCGGAGCGGAGCGGAGTGGAGATAGTGGAATCTTGGGGGTGTGTCACCGGAGGACAACAGGTGATGTGCCTCGCTCCGCAGCAGCGAAATGCATCAGGCACAAATAACAGACAGAAAACATGAAAAGAAATGAGCCGACATGAACGATCGCGTGTTTAATTTGTTTTTGAAGTGGCAACACCTGATTTGGCGGTGCTCAGGACGCAATGTCTGGAGTGCACGTCAATGATCAGAGCTTTGCATGCACACACTGGTTAAGATTAGGATGGGGGTGAGGGGAAGGTTAAATTGCAAGAGGGAAAAGGTCACAGTTTGGTTAAATGTCCGTTTTACCGCCGGTGTCAGTAGCGCACAGCGCGTTGCCTCCGCCTCGATCCAGACGTGCAGGGGCTCATCACCCGCTGTCTTCCGAGGACTGCATCTTGTCAGTCATTATCACGTGACAGCGACTAGTTGATGACAGGCATAAAAAGTCACTACAGAGCCGTGAAGTTGACTAGTCGACTAGTTCATACAACCCCTACAAGAGACAAACAAAAAACATGCAGATATTTCATCTTTGCAAACTTTTCAATAACTGTATAATCTTTTAAATAATTCTGCATTACTTGCTGTTGTAGTGTGACAGTGGGATCTCTTTTACAGCAGACTCTTGCCCCCACTGTCCCACAGACTGACAACATTTTTGTTATTACAGACAGAAGAGAAGACAGGTGCGCTGTGAGGAAGAGAGAGAGAGAAAAAGAGGAGAAAAGAGAGAACAGAGGAAGAATGACATATGAGTGAGGCACAATAGGAAAATCATCAGGTATGAGTGTTTGTGATTAGGTTATAAAACTATTTTGTCCTGGAGGTAAATGCTTTTGTATAAACATAAGTAAGCGATTTTTAATATTGACTGTGTTATGAAATGTCTAAGCTAAGCACATTGTGCCCAGGGGCCCCTGCAATGATAATCCGGCCCTGCCCAACAGTGAGCTTAGCTGCGTGTGACTGATGCAGAGTTGGTTTTTATATCTGCAGAGAGACAAAAACTAGCCTCACTTCACTCAGAGATTGTTCTTTAAAACTCGTATTAAATCCGCTGTGCTGACGCACTTTAACCTTTAGTCGCGCTGCTCTTTAGCTGATCTGGGATTTATTTACTGGATGCTAACATCACATCACACTCACGGAGTAACACACACAGGCGCTCTGCTGCTACAGTCAGTGGAAGGTTATCATCTGGTGTAAAAAGGCGTTCATCACAATTCCCAGATCACGTTTTATTCCACGAAAATCGTCCGAATCCACATTAATCTGGGTGCTAGCTTTACTAGCATGTTGTGCTAGCGTTAGCAGGTGGGATGCTAATGCTAGCACGCTGCTAATGCCCGTAAATGAACGTGTACAGTAAAGTTAGCCGACATTTTAGAGTGATATGAAGCTTACCGCTCTGCTGCTGTGTCGAGCTGGGTCCAGCCAGCCGCGGGGCCTTTCTGCTGGGCTAAACTAGTTCGTGTCGCACCGCCACACCTATAAAACACACTTTTGTTGCCTTTTCTAAGAGATGCTAATGACTCCAACTTGTTGTTTCCGTTTCGGATCTTTATTCCGGGTTACTGTTGGCCGCAGCCCACGTCTTAACTCCAGCAGAAACACCGTTAACGATCTCCGATCACACTAGCTCGTTTTCTTCTAAACAACCGAACCGGAACTCTGCCGGCCAAGAACATCCCTTCAACATAAAATTCCAACCACAACAAATCGTAACCCATTACACTACTGTACAACAACGTAAGAAGTGACACATAAAGCCTATATTTGCGCACTTATGCTAACCATAATAGTAGTTTGAAATAATTTAAATTAGGGCTGGGACTTGATTAAAAATTTTAATCTAATTAATTACAGACTTTGTAATTAATTAATCTCAATTAATCGCATTTTAATCGTTCAGGAAAATGTGCTCTCAAAGTAAAACTTTTAATTAAAATTATGAGACAGAGAATCAAACATTAGACATGGTTATTACTGTAAACTAAAGCTTTTAATAAAAAAATGCATTTTAATTATTTAAATGTCACTGTGTGATATGAAAGAAAAACCCAAATCAACTAAAATTTATAATTACAAATAGAAAACACCTGCAAAGGGTTCCTGAGCCTTTAAATAGTCTCTCTGTCTAGTTGAATGACTGAAATAAATTTGACTTTGCACCAGATTCTAATTTTTCCAGTTTCACTTGTTTGTATAATTGGGAATTTTTATTAGCATTTCTACTCATAATGTAGTAAAAACACATATATAAATAATAATCCTTCAAAATGACAGTAGAACAGGCACAAATATGATCTAGAACTTAAATGTACTAACTTTTAACACCAGAGCAGGCATGGCATATTCTGAGAATGATCAGGAACACTAACTGGTTCCAGTTGGATGACTGGAGGATGATGGGAAGATAAAAGATCATGGCGAGGAAATAATGATCTAACGAACAGGTGAGCGGACCTTCCTTACATGGGAAGTCCTGATGTCACGTTAAGAAGGGGGTGCTGCAGACCCGCAGATTCACGCCTGCAGCAGCGAATCTGGTGTGATCTCCAGCCTGATCACAACTTCCTCGTTCCTCGCTGCCCCTGATGCACTTAAGCATCCGCCCCTTAGCTGATGACAGCTTCAACACACCTGCTGCTTAATGATAGTAATGCATGCGATGATGTTAGACAGTGACTCGTCTCAGAAACGTATAACTCCCCGACAGAATTGTTTAGAAAATCATCAGAAAAGTTTCAGAGTGTTTCTGTTTTAACGTAAACTTCTGTTTTCAACTTTAAGACACATTGTTTGTGATTGTTTACAGAGTAGTGAGAACACGGAGCGTTGTCCCAGCGGCAGCCAGGTGCCTCTCGTTTGTCTGACTACTTTCATAAACTACTGTTAGGGCACAGAATTATTCTGTCTGGTGCTTTCAGCGCTGCACAGATGTTACGTAAATGTTAAAAATATAGCTTACCGCAACTTTTGTAAAGTTTCCGTTGCCACCGGGCAGCCGCAGCAGAGACGATCTCTGAAAAATGTCTGCGACACGGACTCCGTTGTTGTCTGGAAGTTTTTTTTCCCCCAAGTTAAGAAAAGAGGCGGACGTGTTTCCTAAATCCTGCATCAGTCCAAGCAAGGCAACTTCTTTCTGTTTTTATTACGTTTAGTAGCCATTAGCACTGTGCATTGTTGTGTGCGTCAGTGATATTCAGTCTACGAGGAAGTCGTGCAATGACAAAGGTTCCGCCGTGCTCGAAATGCAAGCTGTGATTAAATGTGTTAATTTTTTTAACGCCTTATTTTTTTCTAATTAATTAATTGTAATTAACGCGTTAAAGTCCCGGCCCTAATTTAAATATCATGAAAGATTCAAATTTTTACCTTATTTTGAAAAGCCACAGAATTCTTCCTCTCTAGCTGCGGTGCTTCGCTTGCGCTTCTGATGAGAGACAGTAGCAAGGCTGTATCCAGAGTTTCTAAACTACCGAGAGCCACCATCCGTTATGCCATGCACATTGAGAACAAACTGAAGACTAAAGCTGATTTCAGAAAGTGCATCAACCAGGAGCAGCCGGGAGCATGATAGTCTGTCTCTCTTCCACCTCCGTTCCAGTACCCTACACGGTCGCCTGAGGCTACGGGTGCAATCATTTAGCCAAGGGTCAGATGTTGTCTGTTTCTGCCTCGGTCTCAGAGGGGCAACAGCGTCCAGAGCAGCAGAGCAGGTCACACTGAACCGATGCAGAAGGCCATCTACATCCATGCAGGAAACTGACAAGGGCGGAGCGAGGGCATCCGTGTCCAAAACCGACAGAAAGTTGGACAATGAAGCTGCAGGAGAATGGAGTAGGCAGGGAACACCATCAAGGCCTGCCACCAGTTCCTGTGACAAAGAAGGTGCTTATGCTTCTGTGGTGCATGGCGAACCAAAACAGCTTTAGAGAGATGTCTGACAAATTGGATGTGTCCCGGTCTGCGGCACACCAAATCATTGTGGATGTGCTTCAAATACTTTGCACACTTGGCTCAAACTTTGTCTCCTGGCCAAATGCCTGTGAGAAAGCAACATCTGCTCTTGCTCTTCAGCGACTCTGTGGCATCCTTGGTGTCATTGGTGCCATCGATGGGTGTCGTATAAGGGTGCAGAAGCTACCGGTGCGAGGTGTAGACTACATGAACAGAAAGTCTTTCTTCTCTGTCCTTCTCCAGGGGATTGTAGATGACAGAGGACGATTCTTGGACATTTGTGCTGGACCACCTGGAAGGGAGCATGATGCAAGGATGTTGAGGGCTTCTCCCTTCTTTGAACCATGGCAGGAGAAAATGGCTGCTTACAGCGTACTTGGAGACAGTGCATACATCGGGCGAGATTTTCCATTTGTTGTAACCCCTCGACGCGACAACGGAACCCTGACTTGTGAGGAACAACTTCAGAACAACAAGATCAGTCGTGGTAGGGTGGTTGTTGAACAAGCTTTTGGACGAATAAAGTGCATGTGGAGGCGTCTCCGTGATCTTCAGAACACCAACATCAAAACTGTGGTGATGATAATAATGGCAGCCTGTTTGTTGCACAACATGACTATTGCTGACTTGTGCCAGCTGCACCCCCAGGGCTGCCCAAGAGAGGATGATGACAACTAGTAGTGCTGTCCAAGTTGCAAGACGCTTGTTCTGCTTTTACACGTATTTAGCATCTCTTCTTGTTCTTGTCAGATATTGAAATATGTTGTTAATTGCAGTGTGCCTGTATTTCAGTGGCTTTATTTTATTAAAGTGTTTTCGCTGCTTCACACTCAAGTATTTATTTTGGGGTTTTACTCTTTCCTATTTACTCTCTCTCTCTCTCTCTCTCTCTCTCTCTCTCTCTCTCTCTCTCTCTCTCTCTCTCTCTCTCTCTCTCTCTCTCTCTCTCTCTCTCACTTTCTTTACATGTTTTACTCACAATTTACTATTTTCTTCTCATTTTCTACATGTTTTTTTACCACTTTATAAATATATTTTTATAAATATATTTTTTCTTCGTTTATTTCATTAAAAATAAAAACAAATAAAACGTATAAACAATAAGAAATACATAACAAAAAATCAAATTTGAACGAAAAGGAGCAGAATGAAGAAAAACATCTTTCTGCCCCTTTTCCAGAAGAAATAATCAATTCATATACAAGTTCCATTAGTCAGACACACACACACACACACACACACACACACACACCGAGCTGGGGGACAGAAAGGACTGAAGCCTCAAAGACACAGAACCTGGAAGGAGTGATCTGAAGGGCTGCAAACAGGAGACACATGAAGAACACTAAGAGACACATAAATGAGACGCAGACAAAGGACACATGAGGGTGCTATGAGACACAAAAGGAGAACTTAGAGAGGGGTGGAGAACACAAGGAGACACATGAGGGAAGACGCAGACCATGACACAGAGAACAGTAAAGATGGAACAGTTGATTTAAAAGATGCAACTGCGTTGTCAGATAGAGACCGACCGACTATAGTGAAATTTACTTTCATGTCTCGAAAACTCAGTTATAAAAAACTCAAAGGTTATCAGAAAGTGGTCCGAGAGGACTGGATTAGGTGGAAATATTATTTCCTCACATTCTATGCCATAAGTCAGCACAAGGTCTAATGTATGATGGCAAGAGTGGGTGGAGCTATGTTTTCTTTGAGTAAAACCAATTGAGTCTAAGATATTACTAAAGGCTACATTGAGGCTATCATTTTTAATGTCCACATGAATGTTGAAATCCCCCACTATAATGACCTTATCAGTATTAAGCACCAAATCAGATAAAAAAGTCAGAGATCTGATCCAAAAACTCAGAGTAAGGGCCTGGTGGACGATATAAAACTACAAACAAGAGTGGTTTTACAGTTTTGCAATCTGGATTAGGAAAACTAAGAATAAGATGTTCGAATGAACTGTAACTATTAATCTGTAAGGGACTGATTAATAAGTCCGAATGAAAAATAGTTGCTACTCCTCCTCCTCGCCCTGTACTTCGAGCAATATGATGATTTAAATAATTTGAAGGAGTCGACTCGTTTAAGCTAACATAGTCCTCTTGCTGCAGCCAGGATTCTGTGAGAGAGAGCAAAGAAATCTGATTATCACAAATTAAGTCATTAACTAACAAAGTCTTAGAAAAAATGGATCTAATGTTCAACAACCCACACTTAATTTTTCTAGTTTTCTGCTCAGTTGAATTTGTTCTAATTTTTATGAGATTTCCATGATTTGCTTTATTAAGCCTGATATTTAATCTGTGTGGTTTTGGCCGTGGGCAGGACACTGTCTCTATGGGGTAGTGGGTGGGTAACAGTACAGAAGCTGCAGAGGGGTGGGTTAAACTACGACTCTGCTTCCTGGTCTGGACCCTGGGTTGTCATGGAGGACTAATAAAACTGGCCATGTTTCTAGAAAGAAGAGCTGCACCATCCAAAGAGGGATGGATGCCATCTCTCTGCATCAGACCAGGTTTTCCCCGAAAAGTTTTCCAATTATCAATGTAGCCCACGTTGTTTTCAGGACACCACCTAGACAACCAGTGGTTGGACAGCATGCGGCTAAACATGTCGTCACTGGTCCGATCAGGCAGGGGGCCAGAGAAAATTACGGAGTCCGACATTGTTTTGGCAAACTTACACACCGAAGCAACATTAATTTTAGTGACCTCGGATTGGCGTAACCGGGTGTTGTTACCGCCAGCGTGAATAACAATCTTACTGGCCGGTTGCCACCACGACTGGCACCGGCCACCTTGCAACCACAGCTAGCAGCAGCCGCCTCAACAATCGCAGAGTGGAACAAGGCCCACTCAGATTCAATGTCCCCCACTGCTCTCGGGACGCGGTCAAAGCTCTGCTGGAGGTGGGAGTTGAAGACCGTCTTGACAGGTTCTTCTGCCAGGCATTCCCAGCAGACCCTCACTATGCGTTTGGGTCTGCCAGGTCCACGTGGCATCTTCCCCTGCCATCTGATCCAACTCACCACCAGGTGGTGATCAGTTGACAGCTCTGCTCCTCTCTTCTCTCGGGTGTCCAAAACATACGACCGCAGGTCAGATGATACGACTACAAAGTCTATCATCGACCTGCGACCTAGGCTGCCCTGGTACCAAGTGTACCGATGGGCATCCTTATGTTCGAACATGGTGTTCGTTATGGCCAAACTGCGGCTTGCACAGAAGTCCAATAACGAAACACCACTTGAGTTCAAATTCAAATTCAAATTCAAAAATACTTTATTAATCCCAGAGGGAAATTGATTGCTGTAGTAGCTCAGGATAATAATAATAATCAAGTCATCAAAGAGGTGTTGTATATTACAATGGCTGTTGGCAGGAAGGATCTCCAGTAGCGGTCAGTGTTGCAGCGAAACTGAAGAAGCCTCTGACTGAAGACACTCTTCCGTTGTCGGACAGTCTTGTGAAGAGAATGCTCAGGGTTGTCCATCATTTTCTTGATTCTCTGGAGAATCCTTCTTTGCATCATCTCCTCCAGCGGTTCCACAGTCGTCCCCAGAACAGAACCAGCCTTTTTTATTAGGCTGTTGAGCCTTTTCAGGTCCCTGCTTCTGATGCTGCTACCCCAACAGACGATGGCTGAAGAGATTACACTCTCAACAACAGACTTGTAGAAGATCTGCAGCATCTTGCTACAGACATTGAAGGACCTAAGCGTCCTCAAGAAGTGCAGTCTGCTGTGTCCCTTCTTGTAAACAGCTAAACTGTTCTTTCTCCAGTCCAGTCTGTTGTCCAGGTGAACTCCAAGGTATTTGTATTCCTCAACCACCTCCACTTCTTCTCCCATGATGGAAACAGTGTTTGACTCCACCCTGTTTCTTCTGAAGTCTAAAATCGTCTCCTTTGTTTTGTTCACGTTCAAGGTCAGATGATTGTTTCCACACCATGCCACAAAGCGCTCCACCAGCTCTCTGTACTCAGTTTCCTGTCCATCTCTGATACACCCGACAACTGCAGAGTCATCTGAGTATTTCTGTAGATGACAGGTCTCTGATTTGTACTGGAAGTCTGAGGTGTACAGGGTGAAAAGGAATGATGAGAGTACAGTCCCCTGAGGTGCTCCAATGTTACTGATCGCCTGGTTTGATGTGCAGTTCTTCAGCCTCACAAACTGTGGTCTGTTTGTCAGGTAGTCTTTAATCCAGGCGATAGTTTAGGCCCCCACCTGTGTCTTCTGGAGTTTCTGGCAAAGTCCATCAGGCTGGATTGTGTTAAATGCACTGGAGAAATCAAAGAACATGACCCTCACAGTGCTGCCTGCTTTGTCCAGATGACAGTGGATTGGTTGAAGCAGCTGGATGATGGCATCTTCAACTCCAAATCCATGGCGATAAGCAAACTGCAGCGGGTCCTGATATGTTCTAGTTTGCTTATTCAGGTGGACCAACAGGAGTCTCTCCAGGACCTTCATGATGTGGGATGTCAGGGCAACCGGTCTGTAGTCATCATTGACTGATGAGTGAGTTTTCTTTGGAACTGGAACAAGGCAGGATGTCTTCCACAGGACTGGAACCTTCTCCTGGGCCAGGCTGAGGTTGAAGAGGTGCTGCAGAATCCCACAGAGCTGCTCTGCACAGACCTTCAGTACTCTGGGGCTGACACCATCCGGACCTGCAGCCTTGTTCCTGTTCAGTCTCTCCAGCTGCCTCTTCACCTGACTTCTAGAGACAAATAGGTGTGAGGGGGAGGTAAATGGGGCAGCAGCATCTCCTGACTTGGTTGAAGACGGATTTATAGAACCAGAAGAGTCCATGACTGCGTTAGAGGACAAAAGAGCTGGCGTGTGACAGGAAAATGTTGGATCAGAGGAGGATGGGATGTCTGATTGGCTGGGGACAGGCGAGGAGGATGCCGGGTTTGTTCCTGAACTGAACCTATTGAAGAACTTGTTCAGTTCATTGGCTGTGTCCAGGCTGCCATCTGTGCAATCCTTCCTCTGCTTGAAGCCTGTGATCTTCTTCATCCCTGACCAGACATCTCTGATATTGTTCCTCTGTAGGTTGTTCTCCAGCTTCTTCCTGTATGCCTCCTTGCTGTCTCTGATCTTGATCTTCAGTTGCTTCTGTATACTCAATAATTCCCTGTCTCCCTCCTTGAAGGCTCTTTTTTTCTCATTTAGCAGATTCTTTTGTTCACTGGTGATCCAGGGTTTGTTATTAGCGAAGCATCTCACTGTTCTGGTGGGTATGATGTTGTCCACACAGAAGTTTATATAATCAGTGACACATCCAGTCATGGCATTGATGTCCTCTTCATGTCTGTGGCAGAGAGTCATCCAATCTGTGGTCTCAAAACAACTCTGCAGGGCTTCTTCAGCGTCCTGTGACCATTTTCTAACAGTTCTTCTTGTCACAGGTTGCCTCTGAACAAGTGGTTTGTATTCTGAGCAGAGATAAACAAGATTGTGATCTGACTGTCCCAGAGGAGGTCTTGTTTTGGACATGTATGCATTCTTTACATTTGCATAACACAGATCCAATGTCTTGTTTTCTCTGGTGGAGCAGCTGACAAACTGTTGAAATGTTGGAAGTGTAGCAGAGAGTGAGGCATGATTAAAATCACCAGATATAGCCACAAATGCATTGGGGTGCTGGGTTTGTAGCTTAGCGACAACGGAACTGATGGCATCACATGCATTTTCAGCAATGGCTGAAGGTGGAATACAAATGGTTGCCAAGACAACACTGGTGAACTCTCTTGGCAAATAATATGGGCGACAACTTACTACCAAGAGTTCAACATCTGGGCTGCAGAGACGACATTTCACTGAAACATGACCTGGATGGCACCATCTGTTGTTGACAAGCACTGCCACTCCACCTCCTTTTCTTTTCCCGCTCCTCTTCAGATCTCTGTCTGCTCATACAGTCAGGAATCCTGGCAGAGAGATGCTGGAATCGGGGATATGGTCCTGCAGCCACGTCTCACTGAAACACATAACACTGCACTGCTGATACTCTGGCTGAGTCCTTGAAAGGGCTTGGAGTTCATCCATCTTGTTGGCCAGTGATCTCACATTGCCCATTATGATCGATGGAAGAGATGGTTTGAATTTCCTCTTTCTCTGTCTCCGTTTTGCTCCCGCTCTGCACCCACGCTTCTTGCGTTTTAGCTCATTTGGGATTTGTGGCTTCAGTTGAGGTATTATTTCAGCCTTCCCAATGTTAAGCAGCTGCTCCCGATTGTAAACCAGCTTGTTGCCATGGTTACACATCATAACAAATGCTCAAAAAGTGAAAAATGAGCAGTAAAAATCCTCCAAGCTTCACAGCACCAGAAACAGAAAAGTAAAATGTCCAAAAGAATACCGCTTTTCTTGAGAAACTAAAGAAAAAAATGTCCAAGAAAAGGCAAAACTTACATATAGTCAACAGAGCTACTCCAACATGCAGCCACTCAGAGCAGCGCAGTTCCGGAAAAAGTTCAGATCAGGTAGGCCGTTCCTCCCAATCACACCCCTCCAGGTCATGCTGTCATTGCCCACGTGAGCATTGAAGCCCCCCCAGCAGGACAATGGAGTCCCCTGATGGAGCACTATCTAGCACTCTTCCCAGGGACTCCAAAAAGGGTGGGTACTCTGAACTGATATTTGGCCCATAAGCACAAACAACAGTCAGGACACGTTCCCCGACCCGAAGGCGCAGGGAAGCTACCCTCTCGTCCCCCGGGGTAAACCCCAACACACAGGCAGAGAGTCTTGAGGCTAACAAAAAGCCAACCCTAGCCTTCTACCTCTCACCCGGAGCAACTCCAGCAAAGTAGAGTGTCCAACCACTCTCAAGGACTTGGGTTCCAGAGCCAATGCTATACGTCAATGTGAGTCCGACTATATCTAGCCGGTACCGCTCAACCTCTGCCACAAGCTCCTGCTCCTTCCCCACCAGCGAGGTGACGTTCCATGTCCCAAAAAACAGTTTTCTTGTCCGGGGATCGGACCGCCAAGGCTCCCGCCTTGGTCTGCCACCCAATCCACACTGCACCGGACCCTTCATGTTCCTCCTGCGGGTGGTGGGTCCACAGTTGGTTGAGTCCATGTATCCGGTTCGGGCTGGGCCCGGCCGGGCCCCATGAGCGAAAGCCCGGCCACCAGGCGCTCGCTCACGGGCACCAACCCCAGGCCTGGCTCCAGGGTGGGACCCCGGTAACCCGGTAATCAGCTGGAACACACCACTGCACAAGTGAAAACCATATACATTTTTAAGCAAAAATTTAGAGAAGCTTGCTTTAATACAACTTAATGATTTTATCAACCACCAACATGTCCTAGAGAAATTTATGTCTGGTTTTAGGGTGAACCACAGCACTGAGACGGCCCTTCTGAAGATTTTAAATTATTTTAGAACAGATTATGATGCTCGGAGGGCAACAGTGTTGGTTCTGCTGGATCTAAGCGCTGCCTTTGATAGAGTAGACCAGTGGTTCCCAAGGGACCCCTTTTTTTACCAGTAAAATTTTTGACGACCCCCTCCCATTCTCTCGTCCAGTACAAACAGTATTAAGAAATGATAAAATTGTTCAAGCACATTTTAATATGCTTTGATTTAATAGATAACAGTAATAGTAGGCTCCAGTACAGAACAAAGTCATTAACAAAACCAAACAGAGCATAAAGTACTTGACAGTTTGTATTACTTTTCTGAACACATTGTTTCTTGTAAACACTGATAAATCAATCATTCCTTTCAATAAATGTTTGACACATAAAAAATACACTGAGCAAAATGTACTTAAATGTGTATATTACTGTTTATACTAGATTATTTACTGTAATGGCTGTGATTAATCAACCAGTCCTACCTTTAATGAACTTTTGACACTTGAAAATAAAACAGTGAGCTGAGCAAAATGTTCTTAAACGTGTGTTACTTTTTCTGTACTAATTATTTCCTGTCTTAATATCAGTAAACTTTTCACTCATGAAAAAAAAATGTGAGCAAAATGTAGGCTATAAACAAGTAATAAATGAAGTTTTAACCCCTTAAAGTGGAGAGGTCCTGGCAACCCACTGAGAGGCTTTGGCGCCCCCTTGTGGGGGTTGGGACCCCCAGGTTAGGAACCACTGCAGTAGACCACACTATTCTTTTAACCCGTTTAAAACAGATCGGCCTCTCTGGCGCTGTTCATAGTTGGTTCACTTCCTACCTCACAGACAGGACTTTTATGGTGAGTATGGATACCAGTTCCTCCGGGGTCCACAGCATCACATGCGGTGTGCCTCAGGGTTCAATTCTAGGCCCAGTGCTTTTTAACTTCTATATGCTCCCTCTGGGCAGCATCATCAGGAGACATGGGGTGAATTTCCACAGTTACGCTGACGATACACAGTTGATGACGCACAGCCAAAGGAAACACTTAACTGCATTTTAGATATTAAATCATGGATGACTGAAAACTTTCTTCAGCTCAACCAAGGCAAAACTGAAGTTTTAGTCATCGGTCCTGAGACCCAGAGAGAGAAACTTTTACCTAAACTACAGTCAATGTCTTTTATCCATCACTACAAGTGAAGAATCTGGGTGTTATTTTCGACTCTGAGCTGACTTTTGTTCTCCACTTTAAAAACATCACAAAAATAGGTTTTTATTCTCTTAAGAATATCACCAGAGCCCACCCTATTCTCTCTCGGGCCAATACGGAGACGCTGATGCATGCTTTCATGACCAGTAGAATTGATTACTGCAATGCCCTGCTTTCTGGTCTTCCCAAAAAGAGCATCTCAGGTTTACAACTTTTACAAAACTCAGCAGCACGTGTCCTGATGAAGACCAGGAAGCAGGAGCACATCACTCCGGTTTTAAAATCATTGCACTGGCTCCCCGTATGTTTCAGGATCGATTTTACGGTTCTCTTAATGGTTTTTAAGTGTCTTAATGGTCTTGGGCCTTCTTATCTTTCAGAAATGCTTTTACCATATAAACCCTCGCGGTCTCTGTGCTCCTCTGGCAGCCGTCTCCAAGTTATCCCTAAAGTTGAGACTCACACCCACGGCGAGGCGTCTTTCAAGTACTACGGCCCTCACCTTTGGAACGGGCTGCCGGAGGACCTCAGGGCCGAAGGGAACGTCCAGGCTTTTAAGAATAGGCTCAAGACCCACCTTTTTAGCTTAGCTTTTAACTGATTACTATTTATCTAGTCTAACTCTATCACCTGTCATATTTGTTTATATATATACAGTATATATATATATATATATATATATAT
Organism: Nothobranchius furzeri; assembly: GCF_043380555.1. Taxonomy (NCBI): domain Eukaryota; kingdom Metazoa; phylum Chordata; class Actinopteri; order Cyprinodontiformes; family Nothobranchiidae; genus Nothobranchius; species Nothobranchius furzeri. Next base: position 100,063,921 of record NC_091742.1, on the reverse strand, counting down.
ATATATATATATATATATATATATATATATATATACATACACACCTATTTATCTCTTTAAATTAATTTTATCATTTTATTTACATCTTAGTGTTTTTACATGATTGTTTTCTTTTACTATCTTTATAATCACTTTTTATCAGTTACTTTCTATCCATATTAGCTTTTGTTATTTTACAGTTATATATTTTAATCCTCCAGTGTTTCCTCTGCGGAGCCCTCTGCCTTGGGGCCGGTGGTCAGCGGCGGCGGCCGGGGCGCTTCTCGGGTAGTGCCCGGGCAGTGGTGGAGGTTTCCGCCCTCCCCCCCTGGGCGTCATAGGCCGGTGTCTTGGCTGCTGCCGTGGATCCGTTACTGTCAGGGCAGATGGCTCCGCTGATGAGGTGTCGTTCATTACCTGACCCATCTGAACTCAGCCTATTGTTTACTCTGTTGTTCACATGTGTGTGTGTGTGTGTGTGCGTGTGCGAGTGTGCCGGTGATTGTATGTCCACCTTGGAAGTTGGGTGCGGGATGGGGAACCGTAATTGTCAATTGTTTTATACTTGGGGAGGGGGGCTGGGATGGGAATATGGGATCTATGGGGTCATTTTGATCTGTGAAGCACTTTGAGTTGCATTTTTTTTGTATGAAAAGTGCTATATTAATAAAGTTGATTTGATTTGATATACTGGACTAAAACCGAACACGGATCGTAAGCACATTAACACAAATGCTAAAGATGGATCATCCCCATACCCCCTTTAAACAGCCATCACACAATGTTTTGTAAAAAGGACACGACTGTGGCACATTACCACCATGATCTAACCTTATAAACAACCTAAGCCTCCCTGATGCCGGCGTGCTGTTTAAGCTAATTATCAGCATTTATTTCTAAGCAACATTTACATCTTGATGGCCGCAATTTGTGGTTTCCAGGACAGGAAGTGTTGGCTCATGGGCTGGAAGCGACCCCGATCTAGGGTAAAGGACAACAACGAGGGATGGAGCACTTGTATCGAGGATGTACAATCTACAAGGATCATTCCTGCTGTTTTACTTCTGCCCTTTCTTTAAAGTTTTTCTTTACGTCAATAAAGAGTTCTGTCACTGATGGCATGAACTCGACTAACTGGTAGTAAATCTTGTGGTTACAGCATCAAGTTCTTCAGTCTTGTGCCACCGTGGAACTAAAACAACACATAAATGCAGTGAGACAGAATACGGTAAGAAGCAACAAAAAATGACACTTATGATACATAAAACATACCTCGTTGGCTGACCCGTGCTTAAAGGCAGAAATAAGTATCTTAAAAGAAAAATCTCTGAACTTCTATGTTTAACGGTCCATGCTTGAACCTCTCATGAGCGTGCATCTCTCTTTTTTGCACCACCAGAACCAACACATTGAAAATTAGTTCCTACATGAGAACCCTTCACAATAAAAGACCAATGTAACGAACAGTGTGCATATTGCAAAATAAAATACACAAACTGAAATTCTGGCAGTAAAAGTAACACTGAATGTGGAATAACCAAATTACTCACGAGCAAGCCCATTTTAAATAGAGCACATCAGTGGTATTCGTTACTTAGGTCTCAAATTAAAAAAAAATGTATTCCTTAAAATCTGCATATATTCAGCATTTCTTCTTATTTTTTATCTTTTGAATCTTTTAAGTGTTTCTATTTTATGTTTTCTTGTTGATTGTTTATTTTTTACTCTCCTGTAATGAATGTTATTGCTGCTGTGACACCAAGCTTTCCCCACTGAGGGACAATAAAGGGATTTTCTATTTTATTTTTATTCTATTCTTCTATCTGTAATCTGTCCTGTTTTAAAGTAGGTGAAATATTTTTCACAGGCCAGCAACATAAATAAAACATAATAATTCTCTTAAGTGAAACTGCAAAATCTCACCTATTAACTTTCGTGCTTTGGAGCAGAAAAGGTTAATGAAAGCAAAATAATTCAATCCCAGTTTTCTCCACTCTGGTTTCCTGTGAGGCTCACCTGTTCCACCAGACCTGCATCTGTGGGGTCGGGCTCTGAGCTGAGGAAGGAGTTCATCACTGAGAAACAGTTGCTCACACAGGTTTGTGCTGCTGGACATGGAGAGCATCTGGACCACGCAGTTGTGTCGGGGAGGAGGATAAAAGCTGCAGCTGCCACAGAGTCATGTGACTTGAGCGTGTCGCTAAACTGGAGTTAAATCATCTGGGTCTGGAAGTTGGTCGGTTTGCTTTCTATCTTAGCAGCAAACATCGCTGAGCTGTTTAAATCCATTTCTGGGCTTCAAAGTCGGCTAGTTGCTGAGTAAACTCAGAGCTGAGGAAGAGGAGTGTTTTCAGTTCGTCCAAGGCAGAGGAGGTAACGCTGCAGACGCTGATGCTAGTAGCATGGACACTAATGACTTTACACATACCGGTTTTTCTCCTTGAAGCATCAACATGTTCCACCTTTGTTGAAACACCTTCCTTCTGCATCGATCCTTCTCTTCCTGGACATGTTGTGATGACGTGTGGACAGTTATTTTACTTGCTGCATTAATTAAACACGGAAGTGGATACACTGCCACCTAGTCGCCAGTGGAAATGTGCGACCTTGGGCAGCAGTAGCTCAACAAGTTGAGCGGGCTGTCCAGTAATCGGAAGGTTGCAGGTTCGATCCCGGCTCCGGACAGAGAACGCTGCTGTTGTATCCTTGGACAAGACACCTAACCGACCTTGCCTGCTGGTGGTGGTCGGAGGGACCGGTGGCGCCTGTGCTCGGCAGCCTCGCCTCTGTCAGTGCACCCCAGGGCAGCTGTGGCTACATCGTAGCTCAACACCTTCTTCCGGCTCTTGGAGAGTACAGACACTATTTTCTCCTCTCCCTCCCTGCTCTTCCCAAGGCTCTTTGTCCTGTCTGCCTGTGCGCTGCGCTTCTCTGCATTTTTTCTGGAGACTGGAAATTATTAAACATGGATCTGGTCAGTTGGTCTTTCAACGCGATTGACAAAATCTTTTCAACAATGAGAATGGGAGAAGGGGCTCCCGGATGCCCCTCTGGAACAGAGCCAGCTGGGTATATCATTCAATTCAATTACATTTTATTTATATAGCGCCAAATCACGACAAGCGTCGTCTCAAGGCACTTCACATTAAAAACATTCCAGTACAGGTCAGTTCATTAAGCCAATCAGAAACAAGTTTACTATGTAAGGAACCCAGCTAATTGCATCGAGTCACTGACGTGTCAGTGACTATAGAGCAATCCTTATACTAAGCAAGCACTCAGCGACAGTGGAGAAGAAACCTCCAGAGAATCCTGGCTCATTATAAGCAGCCATCCTCCACGACTCACTGAGGATGGAGAAGACAGCGCGCGTGCACACACACACACACAGACACACAGACACACACACACACACACACACACACACACACACACACACACACACACACACACACACAAAGCAATGTGTCTATGGTTACATTGTGATTGCTTAGTAAATATTCTATTTGGTGAGAGATAAACTTTATTGTATTTATCCTAGTGGATCTATAATTAAACGGGTAAACTAGTAGTAGCACATTCGATGTCAATGAAAACAAAAAGTTATTATCAGGAGAGGGAGAATGTTTAAGTGGTTAGCAGCAGTGTGCTAGACGATGGCCCCCTCCATGAGGCAACCACAGCTCAGCAGAACATCGTTGTAGCTTCTTCTGGGGAGAAAAACACTTAGAGATAAAATAAAGTTAACAGCTGAAATAGCAGGACATAATACAGTTAAAGAGCAGATTGTAGAAGAAAGTAGTAGAGTGTGGAAAGTGGTCAGTGTGTCCTCCAGCAGTCTAAGCCTATAGCAGCATAACTACAGATATAGCTCTGGATAATCTAGCCTTTTTAGATGGAGGCATGTTGGAGGCAGTGCAAGGGAGAGCCGTCTTTACCGACTGCACACTCCACCTCCCTCTACTCCCCCACTTGTCCAGATCTAGGCTAACATCAGATTTTAACCATAGGCCCTATCAAATAAAAATGTTTTAAGCCTATTCTTAAAAGTAGACATGGTATCTGCCTCACGGACTAAGGCTGGGAGCTGGTTCCACAGGAGAGGAGCCTGATAACTAAAAGATCTGCCTCTCATCCTAATTGTAGATATTCTGGGAACCACCAGTAGACCTGCAGTCTGAGAGCGAAGTGCTCGGTTAGGAACGTATGGAACAATCAGATCACTGATGTATGATGGAGCTTGATTATTAAGAGCTTTATATGTGAGAAGAAGGATCTTAAAATCTATTCTGAATTTAACAGGTAGCCAATGTAGGGAAGCTAAGACAGGAGAGATATGATCTCTCTTTTTAATTTTCATCAGAACTCTAGCTGCAGCATTTTGGACAAGCTGAAGACTTTTAACTACATTCTGTGGACTTCCTGAGAGTAATGAATTACAGTAATCCAGTCTTGATGTAATAAATGCATGAACTAGTTTTTCAGCATTACTCCTGGAATGGATGCTTCTAATCTTAGCAATATTCCGAAGGTGGAAAAAGGATTTCCTACAAAACTGTTTAATGTGGAATTTGAATGACATGTCCTGGTCAAAGATAACACCAGGGTTCCTTACTTTGTTCTCGGAGGTTAATGTAATGCCATTCAGGTATGTAAGTCTGATCTTGGAATTGTGTGTACTGAAACAATCGAATTTCCCTCTGGGATTGATAAAGTATTTTTGAACTGAATTGAATTTTGAATCATCATCAGTGTATGAATGTGTGTGTGATTGGATGAATGATATACTGTAGTGTAAAGCGCTTTGGAGTCCTTACTCTGAGAGGCGCAACATTCAAGTTTATTTATATAGTGCCAAATCACTATAATAATAGGGCCAAATATCAGTTTAGAGTACCCACCCTTTTTGGAGTCCCTGGGACGAGTGCTAGATAGTGCTCCATCAGGGGACTCCATTGTCCTGCTGGGGGACTTCAATGCTCACGTGGGGAATGACAGCATGACCTGGAGGGGTGTGATTGGGAGGAATGGCCCCCCGATCTGAACTCGAGTGGTGTTTCGTTATTGGACTTCTGTGCAAACCGCAGTTTGGCCATAACGAACACCATGTTCGCACATAAGGATGCCCATCGGTACACTTGGTACTTGGGCAGCCTAGGTCGCAGGTCGATGATAGACTTTGTAGTCGTATCATCTGACCTGCGGCCGTATGTTTTGGACACCCAAGTGAAGAGAGGAGCGGAGCTGTCAACTGATCACCATCTGGTGGTGAGTTGGATCAGATGGCAGGGGAAGATGCCGCGTACACTTGGCAGACCCAAACGCATAGTGAGGGTCTGTTGGGAATGCCTGGCCGAAGAACCAGTCAAGACAGTCTTCAACTCCCACCTCCGGCAGAGCTTTGACCGCGTCCCGAGAGCAGTGGTGGACATTGACTCCGAGTGGGCCTTGTTCCACTCTGCAATTGTTGAGGCGGCTGTTGCTAGTTGTGGTCACAAGGTGGCCGGTGCCAGTCGTGGTGGCAACCCCCATACCCGCTGGTGGACACCAGAGGTTTGGGGAGCCATCATGCTGAAGAAGGAGGCCTACAGGGCGTGCCTGGTCTGTGGGTCTCCGGAGGCAACTGACAGGTACCGGATAGCCAAGCGGGGTGCAGCAGTGGCAGTTGCCGAGGCAACATCTCGGGCATGGGAGGAGTTTGGTGAGGCCATGGAGAAAGACTATCGATCGGCTCCAAAGAGGTTCTGGCAAACTGTCCGGCGCCTCAGGAGAGGGAGGCAGCAACTCGCTCACACTGCTTACAGTGGGAATGGGGAGCTGCTGACGTCAACTGGGGCTATAGTCGGACGGTGGAAGGAATAATATGAGGAGCTCCTCAATCCCACTTATGCACATTCCGAGGAGGAACCAGAGCTGGGAGACCTGGGGATGGACTGTCCATTCTCGGGGTCAGAAGTTACTGAGGTAGTCAAACAACTACACAGCGGCGGAGCACCGGGGGCGGATGAGAATCTTCCTGGGTATCTCAAGGCTATCGATGTGGTAGGGCTGTCATGGTTGACACATCTCTGCAACATTGCATGGTCATTGGGGGCATTTCCTGTGGAGTGGCAGACTGGGGTGGTGGTCCCCATCTTTAAGAAGGGTGACCGGAGGGTGTGTTCCAACTATAGGGGGATCACACTCCTCAGCTCCCCTGGAAAGGTCTACTCCAAGGTACTGGAGAGGAGGGTCCAATCAATAGTTGAATCTCAGATTGAGGAGGAGCAATGTGGTTTTCGTCCTGGCCGTGGAACTGTGGACCAGCTCTATACCCTTGCAAGGGTGATGGAGGGGGCATGGGAGTTTGCCCAACCACTCCACATGTGTTTTGTGGATTTGGAGAAGGCTTATGACCGTGTCCCCAGGGGCACCCTGTGGGGGACACTCCAGGAGTATGGGGTGGGTGGCTTTCTGTTAAGGGCCATTCAGTCCCATTACCAGAGGAGCGTGAGTTTGGTTCGCATAGCCGGTAATAAGTCGGACCTGTTCCCGGTGAGGGTTGGACTCCACCAGGGTTGCCCTTTGGCACTGGTTCTGTTCATTACCTTTATGACAGAATTTCTAGGCGCAGCCCCCCCCCCCCTCCCCCACCACTTAAACCATCATAACAGCCCTAGACAGATGAAGAGATGAGGCATTCTGTATGAAAGACGATCATGTCTCCTGCCTAGTGTTGATGATCCAACAGCGGACTGAACCAGAACCGCTCTGAACTCTGTCATTTACCATCTAAACACACACTGTTCATTATTCTTCCTCAGTAGCTTTTTTTCACACTACTGGCTCTGCCAGTTCTGTCTTTTTCAGGATTCATTAGTAGTAAAAACAAATCTCCCTTTTTTTGTATTTTTATTATGGTTTTTGTTTGTCTTTTTTTTAGTTTTGTTGTTCTTATAAAGCACCTTGTGAGCTTATCTTGAGAGACGCTATATACAAATATTTTTTTCTTCTGCCTAGTGGTATGCAAGCACATTATAGCGGTACTTGGAAACAGTTCATATTTCATTTCCCAGTTGATTGCTATCAGTGATTCGACAGCATTTGCTGAACCTTACTTCAAAATCAAAACACAACAAAAACAATGGACTGTGATCTGTATTGCCTAATTAATTCACAAAAGAATAATCCCACAGCTTTTATCAGTGATAATGGCAAAAAATGCCTAAGCCACAACTACATGAAAAAATCAGAACAGGACAACCGCACGATGCTGCGCTACTGAGAGAGGGCGTGAAGCCTCATTCACACTGAATACAGAATGCATGCAGAAGTGCTACGTGTCTGTGTTTAATTGTCCACCATCTGTACTTAGTTGTGTCATCAGAAATAAAGGGAATGTGGTTAATTTTCATGCTGAGCTGTCCTGTTTCTTGGAGTGACTCAATCATGACAAAGTTTGAGTTAAAAAAGATAACCGGTTTATTACAATCTAGTACATGTTAATACAAGCATCGGTACACCGGTGGAGAACCATGCAGCCCAAAAGTGGTTCCGTCTTTCCGGCATCTGTCCACTGCTTATAACTCTACAACAGCATCCCTAAAAACTCTGGTACAGGCACATTCCTAAGCCTGCTTAGAATAGCAAAATGCTATTGTAGGAGAATGGAGTCTCCACAGAGCCGCCTTGTAATTTATGACTTCTTGACAACAGTCCCAGCTGTCTCTCCACAGCCTTTAAGGTGGATTTCTTCTTACTGGCTCCAAATGAATAAAGACACATTCTTTTTAAGCTGCAGTTATTACAACATTGTATGCTATTATTTTATATACAGATAAATTGTTTAAAGCAGACGCCACCGGTATCTAACAGCTCTAAATTGCAGTGGGTTATGTACTACAACCATCATGTGCCTGTTGTCTGTTTCTTAAATACAGGAGGGTATAAAAGTTTTTTCTTAATCTTTAGGTAATATTTTGTTGTATTCAGAATTCATGAATGAACATCTCAAATGTTTGGTTACGGTCTGAATTTAAAAAACAAAGGAGATTTGAAAATGAAAATCAAAAGAAGAGGCGGCCCAAGGGCCAAAAACAGACTTTTCTTTTTTTTTTGGATATGATTTATTTGTAACTTTTTCCACAGTTACATCACATCCACATACCAACACACTAAAATAAAATAAAAGAAGGAAAAATAAAAGAAAGAAAGAAAAAAAACCCACTTATGCGCTGTAGTAACAAATAGACAACCAACGTGTGGCTATGCCGGCGGTAGCTCTACAAGGCCGAGGTTAAGTGTCCATATCGAGTGTCACAGATGTCATATGGTCTTGGAACAGCCTCCAAATTTTGGCAAAGTCAGTTTCTGAGCCCCTCAGAATGAACCTTATTTTCTCTAGTTTCATAAAATAGAGGGCATCTTTAATCCAGCGGGAGTAGGTCGGTGGATGAGGGTCTTTCCAACTCATCAGGATAACTCTCCTTGCCAATAGCGTAAGAAAGGCAACCAGATCAACAAAGTGAGAAGGCAAGGAGTGCCCAGCAGGTAACACCCCAAATAAAGCCGTCAGTGGGGATCGTGGAACTCTCCAAGACACAATAAGTGAGAGTGAATTAAAAATAGAGTCCCAGAATTTTGACAAGGCAGTGCAAGTTAAAAATATATGGGTAAGATTAGTTGGACCCTGATTGCATTTTACACAGTTGGAGTCTGTACCTGGAAATATTTGAGCCAACCTGCTTCTGGACCAGTGAATCCTAGGAGGAAAAAGCGGATTCTGGTCAAACGGTGAGTGCAAAGGTATACCCTGGATTTTAATGACACCTCATTAGAGACCAAATCTTAAGACAGTTTTAACTATAGTATTACTAGTGTACAAATGCGGGCTAACATTTGAAGGGAGACACAGAAGAGAGAGCAAAGAGGCAGAGTCAGATGTGGCCTCCTCCATTCGCAGCCAAATTGGCTCTGTAGATTTAGTTTCACACCAAAATAGCATTGTGTGAAAATTAACAGCCCAATAATAATACTGAAAATTTGGAAGGGCAAGGCCCCCCACGTCCTTACTTTTCTGTAGAAGGCTCTTGCACATTCTGGGAGGTTTTTTGTTCCATAAGAACTGCGAAATAGAACTGTCAAGAGTCTGAAAAAAACTTTTTGGAATGAACACCGGGATGCATTGAAAGAGATACAGGCATCTTGGCAAGAAGTTCATTTTAATACAGCTAATCCTTCCTGCTAAAGAAAGAGGCAGCATAGACCAGAGCTGCAAGTCTTGAGCCAACTGTTCCAACAGAGGGTCAAAGTTAGTTTAAAAAAGTTTTGAGAAGTCCTTGGTTACATGGATACCCAGAAATTTAAAATGTTGCGAGACAGCCTTAAAGGGGAGACTAGAAAGTGGGTATGCCGTCGCAGCTGAGTTAACCGGAAGGATTTCACTTTTATCAAAGTTAAGCTTATATCCGGACATCTGTCTAAAGTCCCTCAGCAAAGATAGAATTAGACATGGACTTATCTGGGTCCGACATAAAAATCAATAGATCATCCGCATACAACGACACTCTGTTGTCACAGCCGCCCCGTTGAATGCCTTGCATGGCACTCGCCCTAAGGGCTGCCGCCAATGGTTCTATTGCCATTACAAAGATGGAGAGCGGGCACCCCTGGCGAGTCCCGTGACCTAGGGAGAAAGGCTTTGAGTAATAATTATTGGAACGAACTTGTGCCAATGGTGAGGTATACAATAGTTTAGTCCAAGAGATAAGGGAGGGACCAAAACCAAAACGTTTTAGGGTATAATATAAATAGGGCCACACCACCCGGTCGAAAGCCTTTTCAGCATCCATAGATATGACCAGTTCCGGAGTGTCAGATGATGAAAGGGAATACAGAATATTAAGTAAGCGCCTCACTTTATGGTATGGATGTCTGGTCCTGACGAAACCTGTTTGTTCTGGATTAATAATTGAAGGTATCACCAATTCCAAGCGTCTCACCAACATTTTGGCCCAGAATTTAACATCTGCACACAGTAAAGAAATAGGGCGGTAGTTTCTACAGAATCGAGGGTCCTTACCTTTTTTTGGAATTAAGGAAATTGTAGCTTGTCGTAGGGTAAGCGGTAGGATTCCAGATTCAGATGCCTCTTTAAAAATGGCAAGCATGAGGGGGGATAATTTGTCAATAAAAGCCTTATAAAATTCCGATGGAAAACCATTGGACCCTGGACACCTTCCACTTTGCATGGACATAATTGCAGTTTTAATTTCACCAGCAATAAATGGTTTATCTAGGTGCACCGCAATATCTGGGGCAACTGTCGTGATCATCAGTCCATTGAAAAAGTCATCAAAATGTGCGTCACCAGGCAAATTATCAGACGTATAAAGAGACTAATAAAAGTCTCTAAATCGATCATTAATTCTCTGGGAGTCAGCGGAAAACCCATCAATTCCAGAGACCTTGGAGATACACTGCCCAGTAGAGGACTGGCGGATACAGTGGGCAAGGACTTTAGCTGGCTTATCCCCAAACTCGTAATAACTATGCTTGGTCCTGGTGATTAACTGGACAGCCTCATCAGTGGCCATATAATCGAATCCAGAGTTCTTTATTAGAAGCTCTTTCACCAGATCAGCCGAAGGGGACTCTTCACACTTAATTTGCAGCTCTGATATAGTGTCATAAAGAGCCTGCCTCCTCCAGGAGACTACCATATTTTCCGGACTATAAGCCGCTACTTTTTTCCCACGCTTTGAACCATGCGGCTTATAATGAGGGGCGGCTTTACTGAAGGTTTTCCTTCACCTGCCAGGGGGCGCTTTAGCAGAAAGTGAAACAGGTCAAAAGTGGAAATCAAAGAAAGTGCTCATTTTAATTTAGCACATGCAAGCAGCCGGCACGATGAAGGATTTTTTTCAAATACACACCCCCTTATCATGGAAACACGTATGAGTTCATATGATGCCGCATTTAAGTTGAAGGCCATCAATCTGGCAATAAAGGAGGGAAACAGTGCTGCCACACGTAAGCTTGGCATGAATGAATCCATGGTTCGGCGCTGGAGACGGCAGCGGGAAGAACTCATTCAAGCCAGCTTCACCCTGGTATGATGACAGCAACACGAACATCTGACATCGCCACAGAAAAAGTATGTGACGAAGCTCTTCTGAGGCTGTTCAACTCCGACACTGAAGAAGAGGACTTAAATGGCTTTAGTGCGCAAGAGGAAGATGAGAGCGAGTGACTTTTCTGGTAGGCAAGTGTGTTTTATTTACTAACCAGGCATGTTCTGTGTGCTGTTTTTATTTTCTAATCATCCAGGGCTTATTAATGCTGTGTCAGCGCTGCTCTTTTCTTCTAAACATGATGCAAATTACCGGTAATAACGTGTCAGTGCTGTTTTTATTTTATAACCATCCAGAAATATGAATGCTATCAGTGCTGTTTTCTTTTCTAAACTTGCAGGCACGTTCACCCGTGTTTAAAATTATTTTTAATGAATTAAAACAACGAAAAACTTCCGTGTAGCGTCTTTCTGTCTAATTATCTTATGTTACGGCCATACATGCGCTGTGCGCCAGAGACCTGCATGTGGCTGCTGCCCCGCGGCTTGAATTTGAGTGTGGCGTGTGGAAAACCTTTTTATTTTTTGCTGGTGCGGCTTATATTGAGGTGCGCTCTATGGTCTGGAAATTACGGTATCTTATTTTTATAAGCTGTGTACGCAATTATCTTCCCCCGTAGGAAGGCTTTACAAGCTTCCTATATCGTTGCTGCCATCACATCTGGAGTTACATTGGTAGAGATATAAAAATCAATACTCTGATTTATATATTCAACAAAGTCTGAATTATTAAGTAGCGAAGGATTGAAATGCCAGGGGAAGCGCATTATTGGAGTATCCGGAAATGACATGTCCAAAATAACTGGAGCGTGATCCGATATCACTATAGTGGCATAATCACAATGGTTAACTGAGGAGAGAGGTTTTTTATCTACCAGAAAGAGGTCAATTCGTGAAAAGGTTCCATGTACATGAGAAAATAAAGAAAATTATTTGTGGCAGAATTCAGATGACGTTAAGACATCCAGAACTCCATATTGCTGCATAAATGTTTGTATTGCTTTTGCTGATTTAGATATAGGACTTGGTTTAACTGAGCTGCGATACAATGCTGGGTTAAGACAGCAGTTAAAATCACCGCCCATGATAAGCTGGCCACTGTTCAAGTTGGGAAGTGAGAAGAAAAGTTTCTTTAAAAAGTCCACATTATCCTAATACGGTCCATACACATTAGCTAGAACTACTTTATTTCCTTCTATTATACCCACAACAATAACATAACGCCCATTGGGGTCTGACACCACCTCCGTGACTGCTTGAGGGATATTTTTGTGGATTAAGATGGCTACTCCTCAAGCCTTTCCATTAAATGAAGAGTGGAAAGTTTGCCCCACCCACCCACAACGCAGTTTTAGGTGATCTGTCCGTTTTAAGTGAGTTTCTTGTATAAATGCAATTCTGGTATTTAAAAAATTTAAGTGATTGACAACCTATCTCCGTTTCACAGGAGAATTTAACCCTTTAACATTCCAACTAACAAATCTTAATGTGCCGCTGTGTGCGGATGAATCATTAGAACTCAGCATGACCGTTCATGAAATAAACAGCCCTCATACAAAGGTACAAATAGCAAATAAGCAGAACGCTCCACAAAAACCACATGTACACAGACGCAGCACATAAAAATGGAAGAGAAAATAAAATAAAACATGGAAATGATAATAGTTGTTGCAAAAGACAACAACATCCCCTCTGATAAGCTAAGCTAATCAGCATATTGTAATTCTTCCTTTTTGTATAGCTCTCCTGCTCCCGCGCAGGGGTCCTTTAACAATAAACCGATCGGCAAAGTTCTGTACATATCCTTTTCAATCTGGTAGGAAGCTTAATGTTCATATATAAGTTCACACACACAGCCAACAGTCAAAAAACGGCGAACCCAAAGATTGAAAATTACATTACCCTCTTAACGGCTAGGTGGTCTCAGACAGTTTCTTGATGAATTTCTCCGTCGCTAAGGCTTTCTAACTTTCTTCTAAATATTTCCTGCAAATTAGCAACAAAATAGCCATTTTCGCTCTGAACCGTTCTTTGAACATTGTTTCAGCTATTATCAAGGATATAAATGTTACAGATACAATAAACATCACTGGCGCTTAGCTCACCTAGTAAAACGTCGGACTCCCGTGCTGAAGATTCGGGTTCGATTCTGGATGTGAACATAGTTTATTTAGTTTCGTTTTTACACTAATGGCATATTTTTTTACAGTAGGACGCCCAAATTTTTATTTGAGACTCGCCGAACAGCATTGCATTCACAGATAAAAAAGATGTGGGTTCAACATTCACTTTGGAACAATTTTTCAAGAGCATGCAGGAGGACTGACCCATCTTAAATCTTTGTTGGCTGCGCTGAAGAGAAAGGTACAGAACCAAATTATTTAATTAATTAGCTGCGCGTTCTCCTGTCCTCTGTCCTCCGGGCCACACACACACACGGGACTGTCTCAGCTGTTATTTTTGTTAAGGAGTGTGCACGTACAGCATGCGCGCCTCGTGCACGAGCCTGAGGGGGCAATCGCGAGCATAAAAATTCAAAACTCCGTAAAGTCCCTTTAAGGTTGTAAAAAAACTAAATAGTACATTTGGAAGTACTGTTGTTCAATAAATCCCTCAAGCCTTGTGTGGATGCTCGTATGCCTCTTTAAATTTGTCTTTCGGCTAAATCTTTGTCCACACAGCTCACAGGCAAAGACTTCTCTCCTGTGTGGACTCTCATGTGACAGTTTAAACTATTTTTACGGCTAAATCTTTGTCCACAGAGCTCACAGGCAAAAGCCTTCTCCCCTGTGTGGACTTTCATGTGACAGTTTAAATTATTTTTACGGCTAAATCTTTGTCCACAGAGCTCACAGGCAAAAGGCTTCGCTCCTGTGTGGACTTTCATGTGTGTGTTTAAACTTGCCTTTTGGGTGCATCTGTATCCACAGAGCTCACAGGCAAAAGGCTTCGCTCCTGTGTGGACTCTCATGTGATCATTTAAACTTGCCTTTTGGGTACATCTGTATCCACAGAGCTCACAGGCAAAAGGCTTCTCTCCTGTGTGGACTCTCATGTGTGTGTTTAATTGTGACGTTTTGGTGCATCTGTATCCACAGAGCTCACAAGCAAAAGGCTTCTCTCCTGTGTGGACTTTCATGTGATCGTTTAAATGTGACTTTTTGTTACATCTGTATCCACAGAGCTCACAGGCAAAAGGCTTCTCTCCTGTGTGGACTTTCATGTGTGTGTTTAAATTATTTTTCTGGATAAATCTTTGTCCACAGATTTCACAGGCAAAAGGCTTCTCTCCTGTGTGGACTCTCATGTGGTCATTTAAATTATTTTTCTGGCTAAATCTTTGTCCACAGAGCTCACAGGCAAAAGGCTTCTCTCCTGTGTGGACTTTCAAGTGTGTGTTTAAACTTGCCTTTTGGGTACATCTGTATCCACAGAGCTCACAGGCAAAAGGCTTCTCTCCTGTGTGGACTTTCATGTGTGTGTTTAAACTTACCTTTTGGGTACATCTGTATCCACAGAGCTCACAGGCAAAAGGCTTCTCTCCTGTGTGGACTCTCATGTGTGTGTTTAAATTATTTTTATGGCTAAATCTTTGTCCACAGAGCTCACAGGCAAAAGGCTTCTCTCCTGTGTGGACTTTCATGTGTCTTTTTAAACTTGCCTTTTGGGTACATCTGTGTCCACAAAGCTCACAGACAAAAGGCTTCTCCCCGGTGTGGCCTTTCATATGACGAGTTAAACTAGACATTTGGCTAAATCTTTTCCCACAATCATCACAACTAAATGATTTCGGTTGTTTCTGGACTTCTCTGCATGAGCCTCCATGTTGCTTCTCTTTCACACATTTTGTATTAACCGAACACTCTGAAGACTTTACTGCTGAATGACTTGTCACTCTCACATGTTCCTGAAGAGACCACTTGTGGAGGAACCATATACCACACACAGGGCAGCTAAAAGATTTGCTGACTGTCTTAATATCTGACTCCGAAGACTTGTTCTCATTACAGCCATGGTCTCCGCTTCCAGTTTCAGGCCCAGAGTCTGAATGCTCAGAGTCTAGATTCAAATCATCTTCATCTTCTCCACTAACTTCAATCTCTGAAGAATCAAATGTCTTTTCATTAGGGTCCAGATCTAGGTTTTTGCTAGTTTCTGCTCCTCCACCAACTTTTGCTGTCATTTGCCCAGCCAAGCTACTGGTTGGGACACCTCCGTCTTTCATTGGATGGTTGTGGAAATGTAAGAGCAGAGGTTTCTCATCCGTCTCTTCTCTCTTCCTTGAAACTGCAGTGAAACAAGCAGAAATATACAAAGGAAAAATATTCAGTAAAAGAGAAGACAAAATACCTAGGGGTGTTTTTGTAATCAGTAATATTCATAACCAATGTTGGTAAACACATTACTATTTATGGTAATGCATTACTTTAACAAATAACTATGAATCTAATGAGTTGCTTTTAAGTTCAGACAACACTATGCGATTTGTAGAAGGAAAAAAATGCTATCTGCAAATTCTGATTAACGCCTCTCAGAGCCGGTCAAACCAGCCGTCCGTCGCTGCTACTGTGGAGCCTAGAGATACCCTGACAGCAGCATCGTGTCGGCCCCTCCCTTCCTTTCCCTAACACTGTAGACGCGCAGTGGCAAAAATGTAAACAAACATATCTGAATCAGAATCAGAAAGAATTTTATTGCCAGCACTCCAGAGCATAGGAACTTGACTCCACAGTACAGCTTGACCAAGATTACACACACACATATAGACAGGACAGATACAGGCAGACCGCGAGAGCAGCCATAACAGCGCCGAACGTTTACTCCGTGAGAGTGCTGTAAAGTTTGTTTCCTACAACGAAATCACGGCGAGGAGGAAGCTCGTTAAAATGCGTCAAAACAGTAATGTAATACGTGTTATAAGAAGAAACTGTGGGTGGAGTGAGGTGAGATTGTAAGGCACGCTGCAGAAATAAAAACACAGAGCATCAACACTCATCTGTAACCCATAAAATAATAATGAGCATCATGCTGCCAGATCAGCAGCTTGTGATGACAGTTAGTTCTGCTCACTAGGTCAGCTGACCTTAATCCACAAGATGGGACATATGGCACTAGAATTCCAGATAAAGAGCTAGGAGCAAGGCCATTTAAACATTTGTAGGCCAGAACCAAATTCTTAAATTCAACACAGAACTGAACTGGGATCCAATGCAGAGAGGCTGGAGTGATATGATCAAATCGACAAGTGCCAGTCTAAAGATGGGCTGCAGCATTTTGAACTAGCTGCAGCCTAGCAATACATCCATGATCAACACCCAAGTAAAGACTATTGCAGTAGTCTAAACAAAATGCATTAAATGCATGAATAAGCTCCTCAAAATGATTCCTCATCAAAAAGGACTTATAAAGATTCTTTAGGTGAAAAAAGCATACTTGAACCACATTATTGACTTGAACATCAAATTTAAGCTGAGAATTCATCTTAACACCCAAATTAGACACAACATCCTTTGCATCGTATGAGACTGAGTAACTACAGGAGCACCACTTGGTGCAAACATAATCAACTCAGTCTTAGACTCATTAATCTGGAGAAAATTACAACCCATCCACAATCATTAACCTCACAAAGACAACTCAGAGCTAAATCCTTAGCTTCAACAGGAGCATAGACCTGACAGTCATCAGCATAAAGATGAAAGCCAAGCTCATATTTCCTAAAGATGGCCTCAAGAGGGAGCAACTATAAATTGAAAAGCAGAGGACCAAGTACAGAGCCCTGTGGTACCCCATATTTCAGGGGAGCATCACTTGAGCAGAAGCTACCAATCTTAACAGTAACATACCTGTCAGACAGGTAGGAACTCATCCAGAAGAGCGCTGAACCAGAGAGTAGGGCTGCTCAATTAATCAAATTTTAATCACAATTACGATCTGAGTTTTGAACGATTATACAAACAAAACAAGCCAATTATTTGCTCCTCCCACTTGCGTTGCCCTGAGTTGCAAATTAAGTGCTCCTCCCACAGTGTTGCCAACTTAGCGACTTTGACGCTATTTCTAACAGCTTTTCAGACCCCCTTCTTGACGTTTTAAATCTTAAAAGTACCTAGCAAACACCTCAGAAACATCTCTGGTAACCCTTAGCTACTTTCTGGATAACTGTCGTTGACGTTTCCTGCAGGTTAGCTTAACACTCCGCCTGCGCTCCGGACAGTTCTTCAGGACATTAGGAAAGGGAATGATGTAGTGATGTGTCCGTCGCTAAAGAAACGGCTCTCGGAGCCAGCTCCCTGTTGGATTAACCAGAGTGAGTGACACACACACCGCACCTGCGGGCTCCTGAGCCGCTAAAAACGGCTAAATGTGCGCGTGCGGCGTGCTAAACACACGTGCAGCTTGCCCCGATTGCTGTGAGACCGGGTTGGGGGTGGGGGGTGCAGCTGTGGCTGGGACAATTATTACATTAACTGATGGACTTGTAAATAAATAGTTTCTAAATAAGGTTGAAATAAGTTCCTCACGCTGATAAATAATCTCTCTGAGGACACGGTGCTAGTGCACGCTCCTACAGCACCTTGACACTACTCAATAAATGTTATGCAACATTTTGTGAACATCAATTTATTTGCATTTATTTGTTATAAATGCCACTGTATAATTCTTGCTGTCAGTATTTGCAAGATATTGGTATTTGGGTCTGTACTGGTTAGACTTAAATGAGTTAAACCAAGGTCTATAGTCCTTGGGTCATAGACTATGAGCTATAAGTATATTGGTCTTTTTATACTGGGAATCAGGAGTTATTTTAGTGATCATCTTGTTTCTTATTTATTTTG
Organism: Nothobranchius furzeri; assembly: GCF_043380555.1. Taxonomy (NCBI): domain Eukaryota; kingdom Metazoa; phylum Chordata; class Actinopteri; order Cyprinodontiformes; family Nothobranchiidae; genus Nothobranchius; species Nothobranchius furzeri. The sequence goes on along the minus strand of NC_091742.1, from coordinate 100,045,993 downwards.
TCCTGATTGTGCCCTGAGCAATTTTATGACTGAATAAAAACAAATAAAATCAACATAATTTGAAAAATCGTCTTAAATAATTGAGATCACAATTTCAGTCACAACAATCGTGATTATTATTTTTGCCATAATCGAGCAGTCCTACCAGAGAGACCAAAAAACTTCTCCAGTCGATTGAGAAGTATAACATGATCAAGAGTATCAAAAGCAGCGGTCAGATCTAAGAGTGATAAAAAGACTGTCACCCACATCAGTATATTTGTAAATATCATTGACCACTCTCATAAGTTTCAGTACTATGCTTTGTTCTAAAAGCTGATTGAAAAACTTCTAAAATGTGTTATTATCTAAATCAGTGGTTCCCAAACGTATTTAGCCGCTCACCCCCTTCTATGTCCCGACC